>NC_083695.1:45675981-46401606 GCF_033118175.1 Dama dama
GGACTGATTCCAAAGGGCCACTGTGAGGGTCAGTCAGGGTTGCAGAGCCTACCACCGGGACATGCTGAATAAACACTAGCTGTTCTGGAGAGTGGCCCAACTTCTCCTCTTGTGGCTGGTGGTCACCAGGACATCACACAGTGTTGCTGGCAACAGCCTTCAGTGGTCTCAGCTTAGCAATGACCATGACAAGCTCTTTTCTAGCCCTGGGATCTGAGCTCTTCTTAGCACACACAGGAAGCCAAGCAGGCCCAGTTGCAGGGGCATTTCCACCACAGTTGCTAGGAGGGAAGGAGGACTCAGTGAGCCAGCAAGGTGGGCAAGGGCCAGTTAGTTGAGCAGTTGAATATCACAGGAAGCAGTGGCGAGCTGCCCCTTATAAATCACTCTCGCTGGCTTGCCAGGCTCTCCCAAGATAAGGCAGCAGCTCCTCCGCCTTGTTCCCCTGGTAAACCACCCCAGGATCCCTGGCTGCAGATCAGTGGGGTCTGCGGTTGGAGGCTATTTCCCCTGTGGGGATCTAAAATCACAGACTCCCGGGGCACTGCAGGTGAGAAGCCTTGAGGGCTGCAGGAGAAGGAGGCCAAAGGGTGCTGTGTACTGACCCTTATACTTGTAAGACGACTGATCTGGCGTCTGCGAGCTTGGGGCTGGATGAGGTTCAAGGCCTGTGGGGGTGATTCCTCTTCCACTTGACATGTGGTCCCTCAGGGCCCACCAGAATGGGCCTGGGGTACCAGACTCAGGTTCAAGTGCCCCCTTTTCCTGGTGCAGTGACTGAAGCCCAGTCCAGGTCAGCAATAGCTGCATCTTTCTCCTTTTGGAAAGGCTGCCAGGAAAGGTCCAGGCCCACTGGTTTGGTGGGTTAAATTCAGCGGAAATGGAGATAAGATGTTCTCTTCCTGAATCTCCCGAGAGCTGGGATCTGGAGTAAGTAGTGCTGGGCAGAAGGCTCCACCACTGCCAGCCTGGGCTGGGGCCAGTGACCTTTCATCTTCAATCTGTGCCTTGAGGGCTTCCATTTGGAGATATCATTCCAGCAAATAATGACCACAACCAGCTGGCCTAACAAGGATGCTTTGTGTCTCTCCAAGTTGTCCTGAGGCTGGATTTTCTCCATGTCAAGTGTCCTGCCCCATGGCCTCTGGGAGCTGCCTTTGTCCCCCTCCTTCCCTCCATGATTTCTGAGGAATCTAGGACAGGACTGTCAGCTCTGGGGGGAGGGGTCGGGGAAAGTTTGCAGAGGCCTGTGAGAGTCACACACACACCGGGGTGGGGCCGGCACGGGGAGCGCAGGTCTGATGGCCACGGCGGGCCTGCTGCCTGGCCCTTCGTGCCCCTCAGTATGGAGCTGTCACTCTGGGCAAGGACACCATGCCCAAGCCAGGCTCCTGGCATCAGGACTGCTGCCCTGTGCTGCAGCCTGTAAGGCTGAGACAGTTTCTGGGCTTTGCTTGGCAGTGTCCGCTGGGTAGGGGGGATAGTTACTATGCTCCTAGTTACTGAGCTGCAAACCCCGGTCCTCAGACTCCTGCATCCAACTGCCCACTCAGGATGCCTGCAGTGGGCAGCAGTGTAATGACTAACAGGCACTGCAAACTCCCCTGTGCCCAAATGGAGCTGTGGTCTTGCTGCACTGTCCCAAACCTGCTCTAGGCTGTCTTCCTCTCTTGCTTAATTCCAGTTCTTTCTTGCCACTTGATCAGACCCCTGGGTGTTCATCTTCACTGCTCCTTTTCTCTCAAACCCACATCCAGGAGATCTTGTAGGTCCTATTTTCAAAACAGATTTGGAATCTGCTCACCTTCACCACCACCCACCATAGGGGAAGTACTCTTGCTTATTGCCTACATTACTGACCCATTGTGGTCAGCAATCAGAGCTGCCCTTTTAACTATTTATCAGAGCACGTCCTTCCTCTGCCATCAGGCTCCTTTCACGCTCCCTGTCCCTCACTCCTTCAGCCCACCTGCCTGTGCATGGGTTCAAGATCACATCAGTACTCTCTGCTGCTGCCCAAGCTGCTGCCGGGTCTGACACACACCCACCCTACGTCTTCCTGGCTCACTTTCACAACTTCTTCCAGGCTTTGGGTGTCACTCTCTCGTTAGGACCACCCTCACCATTGTGTTTTGTTGTTGTTCAGCTGCTCAGTCGTGTCTGACTCTTTGTGACCTCATGGACTGCACCATGCCAGGCTTCCCTGTCCTTCAGCATCTCCCGGAACTTTCTCAGACTCATTTCCATTGAGTCAGTGATGCTATCCAAACATCTCATCCTCTGTCATCCCCTTCTTCTCCTGCCTTCAATCTTTCCCAGCATCAGGGTCTTTTCCAATGAGTCAGTTCTTCACGTCGGGTGGCCAAATGGTTCTATATTTTTCTTACCGTAACACTCACCACCTTCTAACACAGCAGTTCTCAAAATGTGGGTCCTAGACCAGCAGCATCAGCATCACCTGGGAACTTGTTAGAAACAAATTCTAGCAACTTAGAAACGGGTTTCCAACTCTCAGTCTCACTTTACAAGCCTTCTCCTGGGTGGTTGGTATGAGAACAATTGTCCTATGCCTTGGAGAGCATAGAATGGAACCTCCGTCTGATCCTTGCTGGGTGCCCAGCCTACATGCTGCTCTGTGTTGAATAAATAGAACTCTTCAGAACTGAGACTGCCGGGCACTTTGTATCCATTTTCTCTCTTAATTCTCATGACAATTCTGCAAAGAAGATGTTCTTTTTCCCATTTTGCAAACAAGAACACAGAGAGAGTTAAGTGGCATGCCCAGGGTCACACAGCAAGCAAGGGCAGAGCCAGATCACATGCAGACCACAGCCTGCTGCCAAGACCTCTGCTTACTCTGCCTCCTTCAATACTTCAGCTCAAAAGGCTTTGCTAATAAGCACTTTCCTATGCACATAAGACACACTTTCAAGCACTTGCTGGCTCGCTCCAGATAACCAGGCAAGATAGAACTCACCGCAAGCACTCAGCAGATGCTGGGTGACTCTGGTATCCCATGACTCCTTCTCTCCCCGTTTACAGACAGCTAGCTAGGAGGGACTGCCCAACAGAGCCTCTTGGGGGGCCGTGTTCCTAGAGTTGGGCCTGGAAGTCCAGAGATTCACCGGGGAGTGGGGCCCTCTTCACACTATCAAGTCTTCTGATCCATGAACAGGGGCTACCTTGCCCTTTATTTAGGTCTTCAATTTCTCTCAAGAATGTTATTTTCAGAGTATTAAGTTTTGTACTTCTTTTGTTAAATTTATTCCTTAGTATTTTGTCTTTTGGATGCTATTATAAATGAAGTTTTCTTAATTTAATTTGTTTCCTCAGTGCTACTGTATAGAAATACAGCTTACTTGATCTTGTATCTTGCAATCTTGCTGAATTTTTTATTAGATCTAAAATAGATTTCTTAAGATTTTCTACATATGAGATTATGCCATCTGCAAATAGATTACTTGTTTCTCCTTCCTAATCTGGATGCATTTTATTTCATTTTCTTTCCTAAGTGCTCAGCTTGAATGTCTAGTACAATGTTGAACAGAAGTGGTAAAAGCAAGAATCCTGTCTTGTTCCTGAAAAGCATCCAGCTTTCTCCATTAAGCATGATGTTATCTGAAAGTTTTTTTATAGATGCCCTTTAGCAGGTTGAGAAAATTCCTTTCTATCTCTAGACAGTTGAGTGTATTTACCATCTTCAAGAAAATTAGAGATACCGAGGGAACATTTCATGCAAAGATGGGTTTGATAAAGGACAGAAATGGTATGGACCTAACAGAAGCAGAAGATATTAAGAAGAGGTGGCAAGAACACACAGAAGACCTGTACAAAAAAGATCTTCATGACCCAGATAATCACAATGGTGTGATCACTCACCTAAAGCTAGACATCCTTGAATTCACGTGAAGTCAAGTGGGCCTTAGAAAGCATCACTACGAACAAAGCTAGTGGGGGTGATGGAATTCCAGTTGAGCTATTTCAAATCCTGAAAGATGATGCTGTGAAAGTGCTGCACTCAATATGCCAGCAAATTTGGAAAACTCAGCAGTGGCCACAGGACTGGAAAAGGTCAGTTTTCATTCCAATCCCAAAGAAAGGCAATGCCAAAGAATACTCAAACTACCGCACAATTACACTCATCTCACACGCTAGTAAAGTAATGCTCAAAATTCTCCAAGCCAGGCTTCAGCAATACGTGAACTGTGAACTTCTAGATGTTGAAGCTGGTTTTAGCAAAGGCAGAGTAACCAGAGATCAAATTGCCAACATCTGCTGGATCATCAAAAAAGCAAGAGAGTTCCAGAAAAACATCTATTTCTGCTTTATTAACCATGCCAAAGCCTTTGGCTGTGTGGATCACAATAAACTGTGGAAAATTCTGAAGGAGATGGGAATACCAGACCACCTGACCTGCCTCTTGAGAAACCTGTATGCAGGTCAGGAAGCAACAGTTAGAACTGGACATGGAACAACAGACTGGTTCCAAATAGGAAAAGGAGTAAGTCAAGGCTGTATATTGTCACCCTGCTTATTTAACTTATATGCAGAGTATATCATGAGAAAAGTTGGGCTGGAGGAAGCACAAGCTGGAATCAAGATTGCTGGGAGAAATATCAATAACCTCAAATATGCAGATGACACCACTCTTATGGCAGAAAGCGAAGAGGAACTAAAAAGCCTCTTGATGAAAGTGAAAGAGGAGAGTGAAAAAGTTGGCTTAAAGCTCAACATTCAGAAAACTAAGATCATGGCATCTGGTCCCATCACTTCATGGGAAATAGATGGAGAAACAGTGGAAGCAGTGGCTGACTTTATTTTTTTGGGCTCCAAAAGCACTGCAGATGGTGATTGCAGCCATGAAATTAAAAGACACTTACTCCTTGGAAGGAAAGTTATGACCAACCTAGATAGCATATTAAAAAGCGACAGAGACATTACTTTGCCAACAAAGGTCCGTCTAGTCAAGGCTATGGTTTTTCCAGTGGTCATGTATGGATGTGAGAGTTGGACTGTGAAGAAAGCTGAGCACCAAAGAATTGATGCTTTTGAACTGTGACATTGGAGAAGACTCTTGAGAGTCCCTTGGACTGCAAGGAGATCAGTCCTGGGTGTTCATTGGAAAGACTGATGCTGAAGCTGAAACTCCAATACTTTGGCCACATCATGGAAAGAGTTGACTCATTGGAAAAGACCCTGATGCTGGGAGGGACTGGGGGCAGGAGGAGAAGGGGACAAAAGAAGATGAGATGGCTGGATGGCATCACTGACTCGATGGACATGAGTTTGAGTAAACTCTGGGAGTTGGTGATGCACAGGGAGGCCTGGCGTGCTGCGATTCATGGGGTCGCAAAGAGTCGGACACGACTGAGCGACTGAAATGAACTGATCATAAAATGGTGCTGGATTTTATCTAATGCCTTTTTTGAGTTGATTGAGATGATCATGTGGTTTTTGTCCTTTATTCTACTGATGCATCACATTAATAAATTTTCAGATGTTAAACCACTCTTTCATTCCTATGATAAATCTCATTTGTTCATCATGTGTAATCCTTTTATAAATTGCTGGTTTCAATTACTTTTGTATTTTGTTGAGAAATTTTCCATCTGTATCCACAAGATATTGGTACTCCAGCAATTCTTCTCTCCCTCACTTGCACCATCATTGCTATTTTGTCTCCCAACTTAAAAAAATAAAACTCTCTCTTTACCTGACTCCCCACTCCAGCTACTGTCCCATTTCTCTGTTTCCCTTTACAGCAAACTTCTTGAAAGAGTTGGCTATGCTCACACTTCAGTTCCCCTCCTCTCATCTTTTCTCTTGCCCACTATCATCTGGCTTTACCCCCAGGACTTCACCAAAACCACCCTTGTCCAAGTCACCAGTGAACTGTGCTCACCACCTGTTCTCTCCTGGTCGATCTACCAGCAGTTCATAGACACGTCTTCCTTAGGTGGTCTCTTCACTCAATTCAGGAACCACAGTCACTCCTGGCTCTCCTTAGCCCCCCTGCTGGCCCCTCCTCTCTTCCTGTCCCCCTACCTGAGGGCAGCTCAGGGCTCAGCCCGGGTCCTCTGCTGTCTCTTCACTAGCTTCGTGATGTCTCATCCAGACTCATGGCTTCAAAACCCCATCTGTGTGTCAACGGCTCCCAAATCCCCTTTCCAGCCCAGCCCTCCCTTCTGATCTCTAGCCTTAACTGTCAGACTGCCTACTTGATACCTAAACTTGAGCCTCTAACAGGTACCCCAGACTAAAGTCCAAAGTGAACTCCATTTTCCTTCCAAACAACTGCACTTCTCTCTTCTCTCTTGTCTCAGTGAATGACTAATCCATCCTTCCAGTTGGCTTAGGTCAAAACACCTTGGAATTACCTTTGACTTCTCTCATTCTCTTACACCTTTCACCCTTTCCAGTGAGGGAAGTACTATTGGCTCTACCTTTAAAATATATCGAGAAATCTATTATTCCTCATCACTAGTGCCATCTGGAGCCAAGCCACCATCATCTCTCACCTGCATGATTGTATAATGAGCTCCTAACTGGTCTCCCTGTTTCTGTCTTTGCTTCTTTCATCCATTCTCAACACAGCAGCCAGAGGGACCCTGTTGGAACCTGAGTCAGACTCGGCCACTGCTCTGTTCAAGACCTGCCAATGGTACCACCTCGCCAGAGTCATCACTGTGACAAGGCCCTCCTGATTTACCAGCCCCTACCTCCTCTCTCCCCCTTCACAGATTGCTCTAGTCATGCTGGCTTCCTTACTGCTCTTCCAACATGGACACCCCTGTCTCTACTTTCAAAACGCTCTGCACAGATAGATGTGTAATCACCCTTTCATCTCCTTTAGTCAAATGTCACTATACACTGAACCCTCCATCACTCCCACTTGCCCTCCCCATCCCAACTTGTTTGCTGTCTGTTTTCTTTCCTAGAATGTGTGCTCCACAGGGGCAGGGACCTTGTCTGTCCTACTCATTGCTGTGATTCCAGCCCCTAGAACACATCCTCCAATGAATGACTGGCTGGTTGAATGAATGAATGCCCAGACAAAAGTCACTCTATCAGGGCCACTCCTGGGCAGGCCATCAGCAGTAACCAGCTCCCCTGACCCACTGGCCAGCCCCATTTTCTCTTTGGGGCAGCCAGGCTCTCCCCTGCCTGCAGTAGGCATGTTGCCCATTTGTGCCTGTCAGAGGTGGTCGCTTTCTGCCAGAACAAACATACTTGAAAGGGTTCACAGGCTCCGTTATTAAACAGTGAAAGAAGGGCTGATCCCCTAAGCCTCCTTTGCAGGGGGACCCAGGCTAATAACAGCTTTGCCAGGAAACCTGCAGAGGCGGATGAAGCCCCCCCCTTCGAGAGCCCACACTTGCCTGGACATGTCTGTCACCACTAACCCCTGGGATTTCTGCATTTCCTCTATACTTCTGGTCGAAAGGAGATAAGCGCCTTTGATGGCGGTTCCTGTTTAAATTCTTGTGAGTTCTTCAGCACACAGTGCACTGCCTGAGAAATCTGTAAATGCTGGGGGAAGAAGGCTGGGGGAGGGCAAATCTGGATTCTATGTGGGATTCTGCAAACGGTCCCCATTCGGCAAGCACAGAGACAGACAGACAAGCACATGTGTCCAGGGAGTCAACACACCCTGAGTACAGGTAGACCATGTGTGATGTGACAGTGTCCTGATGGGCTGGGACGGAGCACAGCTTCAGAGGTCAGAACAACTGCCTGTTTCTCAGTTCCAGATGACTAACTCTGTCATCTTGGGCAAATTATTTAGCCTCTTTGACCTTTAGTTTCTTTCCTTTCTTGGTTCTATTTAGTTTTTGATTTTTTAATATAGTGAAATATGCAGAATTCAAAAAGTATTTAAAGCACATATTCACAGATATGCACAGTATTAAAAATGCATACCCTTGCAACTAGGCCTGCCATCCTGACTTTACAGCATTCATCTCTTTGTTTGACTTTATATTTTTTGCTGCCTAATTATTTGGCCATAAATAGTATAGTTTCGGGAGAAGGCAATGGCACCCCACTCCAGTACTCTTGCCTGGAAAATCCCATGGACGGAGAAGCCTGGTGGGCTGCAGTCCATGGGGTCGCTAAGAGTCAGACACAACTGAGTGACTTCACTTTCATTTTTCACTTTCATGCATTGGAGAAGGAAATGGCAGCCCACTCCAGTATTCTTGCCTGGAGAATCCCAGGGACGGGGGAGCCTGGTGGGCTGCCGTCTATGGGGTCGCACAGAGTTGGACATGACTGAAGTGACTTAGCAGTAGCAGCAGCAGTATAGTTTCCCTCTGCCCTATTTTCTAAAAATTTTTATTTTTATTATGCCCCAAGGCATGTGGGATCTTAGTTCCCCAAGCAGGGATTGAACCTGCATGGAAGCTCTGGATCGCCAGGGAAGTTCCATCTTTCTGCCCTATCTTTGACTTTATATAAATGGAATTGCTGCCCTAGTCTCACAGTATGACTTTATATAAATGGAATTCCTGTCCTAGTCTCACAGTATGTTTTTAGGGTTCATGCATATTGTTGGGTGGAACTGTAGTTCATTCATTCTCACTGCTGTAGAGTTTTCTGTTGTAAGAATGAATCACTTATTTTTCCATTGCATTGCTGCTAAACACGTGGTGCTTTCTGTAACTCATTCAAAGAGCCTCTTGCTAGCCAAGATCATGGCAATGTTCTCCTTTCCCTATTGCTCAAAGATGCCACCTGAAAGTCCAGCTGCATAGGCATCTTCTCTGGATTCTATTCTCCTCCACTGGGTCACTTTCAAATACCTTGCACATAAAGGAGCCTGTAGAGGCTGCAGAAGTTCCTTGATGGGCTTAAGTATTCCCAGGCCATTAAACTGGGGCTGTGGGTCAAAGGCGCCATGATCACCAGGGGGCAGGGAGGCCGTGGCTAACAGGGTGGGGCCACTTAGGAAGCCCCCAAAGGTGAGCTTCTGCCCCGGCCTGGATGGTGCATCAATCAAACACTATGCAACATGGAGAGAGAGGATGTTCATGGCTCGTGTGGTTAGGACATGGCTGGTCCTGTCTCCATACTCAGTGGCAAGTTGGTGGCCCCAGCCCAGCCGACATGGTGATCCTTCTAGAAGCCCTTTCCATGATGACTGCACAGGGACACCAACCTACAGAGAACAGCACCTGCGCAGCTAGGCATCACCATTGCTTTCTGTGCCCCATGTCCAGACCTTTAGCACACCCTGCAGCCCCATCTTCAGGATAAGCCTCAGCTGACCGTTCTCCATGTCTCCTCCATTCCCACTCATGCCCAGGCCCCGCATCCTTGTCAGATGAGAGTCTCAGCCTTGTCCTTCTATGGCCCACCCTTCACACAGCAGCCAGAGGGCTCTAATAAGTCAAATAGTGTCTGTCTCCTGTTCAGAGCTCTCCCTGGTGTTCCATCAATTTAGAAGGAAATCTAAAATCCCCACTATATCCCCAAGGCTTTAGGTCCTCCATCTTCCCATCCTCACTCTTTAAGACCCTCTGATCTTCCTGAGAGTCCTCGTGTTTCCACGGCCCTTTCCCAACCCTTTGCACTCACTGGTCCCTCTGCCTGCATCTCTTTTCCATATCCTTGGCTTTCCCGGTGACGTTACTAAGTTGACTTTATAAAGTCTGTCCTTCCGTGTGGCTCTACTTGGCTCCCTTCATTTCTCCCCAGGGGACATCATGAGCCACCTTTACTTGCCTATCATCTGTCTCTCCCAGGACAAGGGAAGGGGGAGGGGAGGGTAGAGGCATCCTCTGGTTTAATTCTTAGCACCTGGAATACCATTCCATACATGGCAGGTACCCAACAAAAGTGTAGAATAAAGGAGCAGGTAAGTAAATGGCAACTTTCGTTTTCAGGTCAGGTCCAGGGCTATGTAGGCCATGAAGGGGCCACAAGTCGCAGCAGAGGGATGGACTTGGTACCTCACCATCCAATATGACCCTGAGTGCCTACTTCTGGCCTCAGACACACCCAACACTCAGCAAGGATCTGGACACAGAGGGAAGCACACATAAACCACAGGACTTTCGGGTCAGAAGAGGGCACTTTTTTGAAAAGTGGCCCAAGTCTCCCCTGCTAGGACCTGCTTGGTCCACCAAGGGTCCACCAAGGGTCCTGAGGACCGGCAGCAGAAAAGGACAACACTGCCTGTCTGTCTGCTGCCGCAGGAAGCATGGGACTCAGCCAGCAAGTCCTGGGACAGAGGGATCTTGCAGGCTCAGTGTGGGGAGGAGGGGCGTGATTACCTGAAGGCAAGGGTTCTAGAGGGTGAGCATGCGCGCTACGGGCAGTACCTCGGCCAAACGGGGCCCAGATGACCCGGCGGATGGCCTGCACCCAGTCTTCCATGTCCCGCTGGGAGCTGGCCATGAGCAGGAGCGCCTCGGGGTTGGCCGGCACCTTCTCCCGCTCCCCGGCACCACCTGCAAGACAGAGAGAACAGGCTTACTGCAGGCACCCGGGCAGACATGGGGTGCCTCCCCCTCAGGGTTCTCTCCGGCCCAACACCAGGTGGCTTTCATTCCCTGGGGTGTGAGACGGCCGTCTCTCCAAAAACCATTCAGCAGCAGCTGTGCTTTCTGGTTCTATATTTGCACATCTTCATACCTCGAACATCTGTCTTTGGGGCCCTCTTGGGTTTCTCCCTTAGCCTTCTTGGTTATTTTTCCCTATTATTAAAATCATCCTGGGGTACTATTAGAAAAAAGCATGCAGATTTGACAGCAGCTCAGAGAAGCTCAGACACCAGAGGAGCTTCAGTACGTATTTTGTTAAATCAACTTTACACATCTTTAAACCCAGCTAAATGTCACTAAGTGCTTTTAACATGGGCTGTGACATCACAGCCTGCTCTCCCATCCCTGAAAACAAGGCCTGCTTCTTCACATGTATTAAAGTTACAGAGGGAATTCTCTGGTGGTCCAGTGGTTAGAATTTTGCATTTCCACTGACGGGACTCTGGGTTCAATTCCTATTAAGAAAAATAACATCCTGCAAGCCATGCAGTGCAGACAAAAAAAAATTTTTTTAAGTTACTGAGACGATATTAAACCAGGATGAAGCAAATACTCCAGAATTCTCCATCTGTCCCCACTCACAGCTAGATACTGGATTATTATCCAAAGGCAGAAAGATAGGAATGCCCAGACAGTTTTTGATGAATTGACTTTTTCTACAGTAGCTCCAGAGGTCCTTGAGTTTTCATGTGCAAGTGAATTAATTTTGGACATATACCTAAAACAATTTATACTGAACTGAGGTCTATATACAGGCAATTTAAGGGATTTTCAAGAATAATCTTATCTTTATGGCCCGTCCCATAGCATATAACTCACTGTTACTTGCTAAGGTCCCAGAACCTCAGACCCTAAGTGGGTTAACCTGCTGATGGGGTGAGTCCCAGACATCTCTGTTCCCAAAGGAGTGGGATGAAAGGAGAGCTGTGAGACCCAGGCCATTCCTTCTGGAACCCGCAGCCCAGTGATGGAAGACAGGAGTAGTGAACCAGAGCATATATGACTCTCCTGATGAACAAAGCTGACACACATCTGTCCTTCTAGGATTCTTTAATCTTCACAATGACCCTGAGTGAGGTACTGTTACTATTTTCATTTGACAGGCAGGGAAACTGAAGCACAGAGTGACTACGGGACTTCTCTGAATTCACACAGCTAATACATGGCCCAACCAGTCCATCCTAAAGGAGATCAGTCCTGGGTGTTCACTGGAAGGACTGATGTTGAAGCTGAAACTCCAATACTCTGGCCACATCATGGGAAAAGTTGACTCATTGGAAAAGACCCTGATGCTGGGAGGGATTGGGGGCAGGAGGAGAAGGGGACAAAAGAAGATGAGATGGTTGGTTGGCATCACCGACTCAATGGACATGAGTTTGAGTAGGCTCTGGGAGTCGGTGATGGACAGGGAAGCCTGGCGTGCTGCAGTCCATGGGGTCACAAAGAGTCGGACATGACTGAGCGACTGAACTGAACTGAACTGAATACATGGCAGAGCCTGGGATTCGAAGTCCCGGGCACTGGGCTCTGATCCAGCCTATGCTCCTGTCGTTTCTCCATCAATGAGGCAGCCCGCTGGGGTCAGGCTGACAGTGCCCAGAGCAAGGCCGCTGAGGACTGGGGAAACCGAGGGGGCTGCTCTGAGGGCTGGAGCATGGGATGAGATGCATCCTTGCTGAGACGATACACATGAGGCCTGGAGGCAGGGTAAAAGGAAAGCGTGCTGATGGGGCCCATGGAGCCTAAAGCTCAGAAGAGCGGTGAGCCAGAGTCCTAGGATGCCTTCTGAGCCCTTCAGGACACACACAGGAGTCCGACTCCTTTGGGCCCAGGCAGCAATGCAGAGGCAGAGAGGAAGGAAGCTTGAAGCAGAGACAGCAGAGCCTGGAGCCCAAGAGACAGTGAGGCCAATGGAAAACAAAGACTGGAGGCATGGCTGGGGCAGCTGTGTGGTCATTCACAGGGCAAGGGCACCACCACTGAGAAGGGGCTGGCTCTGCATCCTTAGGAGTCAACACCACATGCACTATGAGGCAGGGCTGGCTGCGTGTGGGGACGGGAAGCTTTTCTATGTTTGCTTTTCTGGAGAAACATTCCAAAATAACTCAGAAGAAAAGGACCTGGAGATCGACGACTCCAAGAATCTGTTGTGGTTACTTGTTTGTCCTAAATGAATACTCAGGTTTGTATATAACTGGAATTTCTCATTTTTTCACTTCTTTTTTTCTAAAGAGGGTGACCCACGTCAAATAAGCTCAAAACCTGGCTCTGCCCTTCCCGCAGGTTTGACAGATTCTCTCACGTCCAGTTGCATCTTGGCCTAGGGTCCTGCTCTCCTGGTGCTCTCAGCCTGTGGGTTTAACTTTTCAAGTATTTTTCATGTGTATACATTTATCTATGTGTATTTTTATATAGCATATATAACTTTTTAAGAAATTGCCATAATCTGTTCTCCAAAGTGATTGCACTACTCTATGCTGCCACCAGCAATATATGAGGGTTCCAGTTCCTCCACTTCCTCACCAACACTTGCTGCAGCTGGTCTCTTTACTTCTAGTCATTATAATGGGTGTGTAGGGGCAGAGTATCATGTTTGAATTTGCATTTTCCAAATGACTATTGATGCTGAGTATCTTTTTATGTACTTAATTGCCATCCATGTGTCTTATTTGGTGAAATATCTGTTGAAATCTTTTATCCACTTTTAAAATATTTATTTTTATTTATTTGGCTGAGGCGGGTCCTAGTTGCGGCCTGCGGGATCTAGTTCTCTGAACAGGGATCGAACCCAGGCACCCTACAATAGGAGCTCAGAGTCTTTAGCCACTGAACCACCAGGGAAGTCCCTATCCATTTTAAAAATCAGTTGTTCATGTTTCATTATTGAGTTTTGAGAGTTCTTTACATCTTCTGGGTGAAAGCTCTTTATCAGATATATGCTACGTAAATATCTCTCCCAGTCTGTGCCTTCTCTTTTCATTCTATTAACAGTGTGTTTGCAAGAGCAGAAGTGTTTAATTTGGATAAAGCTCAACTTATCAATTTTTTCTGGTTGTGTATCTAAGAAAATTTTGCTTAACCCAAGGTTATAAAAGTTTTCTCCTAGATTTTCTTCCGGAAGTTTCATGTTTTAGGGTTTATGTTTAGCCTATGAGTTAGTTTTGTAGATGGTGGAAGATAAAGCTTGGAATTCATCCTTTTATACATGGATGTCCAGTCGTTCCAGCACCATTTGGTGAACAGACTATCCTTCCACACTGACTTGGGCACTTACACAGGTGATCACATCACCTGCAAATAAAGACAGTTTCACTTCATCCCTTCCAATCTGGGTGC
Source organism: Dama dama (assembly GCF_033118175.1). Lineage (NCBI taxonomy): Eukaryota > Metazoa > Chordata > Mammalia > Artiodactyla > Cervidae > Dama > Dama dama. The sequence continues at coordinate 45,689,862 of NC_083695.1, forward strand.
TTTGTATTCCTGTTTCTTGCCTAATTGTGCTGACTAGAGCCTTATACCACGCTGAATAGAAGTGGTAAGAGTGGACATCTTATCTTATTCTTGATCTGATAGGAAAAGCATTCAACTTTTCACCATTAAGTTTATCTGCTGCAGGTTTCTTACTGATGTCCCTTCTCAGGTTGAGGAACTTCTATTTCCAGTTTGCTGGAGAGTTTTTTTGTTTTTGTTTTTAACAGAAATGGATGTTGGGGTTTTGTCAAATGTTTTTTTCTCTAGCTTTTGAAAAACCGCATTTTATGTTTTTAGTTTGTTATTACAGTGAATTATGCTCATAGATTTTCAAATGTTAAACTACTTTTGCATTCCTGAAATCCCAACTGGTCATGATGTGTTGTCCTTTTTATTATTGCTGGGTTCAATTTACTAAAATATTGTGGAGAATTTTTCATCTGTATTCACAAAGGATATTGGTAGGCCGTTTTCTTTTATGTCTTATTTTGGCATCAGGGTAATACTGGTTTCACAGAATAAGCTGGTAAGTATTCCCTTTTTCAATATTTTTGGAAGAGTCTGTGTAGAGTTGCCATTGTTTTTAATATTTGGTAGAATTCATTGTGGGAAGATTTTTAATAGCAAATTAAATTTCTCTAATATAGACACCTATTTCTTTTGAGGGAGCTTTGTAGTTTGTGTCTTTCAAGGAATTTGTCTGTTTCATCTAAGTTGTTGAATTCATTGACATAAAGTTGTTCAGAATATTCCTTTACTGTGTTTTTAGTATTTGAAGAGTCTAGTGATGTCGACTCTCTCATTTCTATCATTGGTAATTTGTGTCTTCTCTTTTCCCCTAGTTAGTCCTCTAGACGCTTACTGATTTTATTAACCTCAAAAAAGAGATTTTTGTTTTACTGACTTTATGTCTTTGTTTTTCTGGTTAGCAACCTTTGAAAGGGCTAGAGTAAATATTTTAGGTTTTCAGGCCATATGGTCTCTGCCAAAACTACGTGCTCTGCTGTTGTAGTTAAAAAGCAGCCACAGACAACATGTAAGTGAAAGGGCAGGGCTGTGTGTTTGTGTACAAATTTGATTTCAAAAAGGGGAAGCCAGTCCGCAGCTTGTAGTTTGCCAACTTGTGTTGTATCTCATTAATTTACACTCTGATCTTAATTGCTTCTCTTTATCTGTTCACTTTGTGTTTAATTTGGTCTTATTTTTCTAGTGTATTACAGTATTTAGTATTATAATTGCCCCCTAAGTATGCTTTAGAGGCATGCACAAAATTTGTATATTGTTTTTTTCATCTTTATTCAGCTCAAAATGTCTTATCCTTTGGATTTCTTCTTTGACCTATGCATTATTTAGAAATGTGTTATTTCCAAGTTTGGGAGGATTTTCCATAAATCTTTCTGTTAACTGATTTCTAAGTTAATTCCCTTGTTTTCAGAGAAGATACACTGTCTGATTTGAACATATTTTTGGCTGTACCACACGGCTTGCAGGTCTTAGTTCCTGGACCAGGGACTGAACCAGTGTCCTCAGCAGTGAAAGCGTGAAGTCCCAACCACTGGACTGCCAGGGAATTCCCGTGAATATGGTCTATCTTGCTAAGTGTTCTGTGTGCACTGAGAAGAATGATTCTGCTGTAGCTGGGTAAAGTGTTCCATAAATTAGGTCTAGTTGTTGACTTTTAAAAATATTTTACATATTCTTACTGAGTTTCTGTCTATGTCTTCCTATATATTTTGTTTCTAAGACTTATTTGGTGGGTCCAGAGTTCTCAGTATAGAGCAAACTATCCCCCACTGCTGAGAGAAAACACTCCTGTGCATTCTATGCAATGCCCCAGGAGTCACGAGGTCTGGCAGACAGCAAGAGGCACTATTCCCTGCGCTGTATCAGAATGCTGAGTGTGGCCTCTAACCCTTTCTAGTGCTTCTCTCTTGGCCTCGGGGATTTTCCGCACACTCCTGTGCACGAGGTGATGAGCTCCAAGGGAGTTTCCTCTCCGAGCAGCACTTTCCTCCTTGGTGCTCTATTCTGAACACTTGAGATGCTCTGGTCTCCCCAGCTGTCTCTCTAACTTATGGAGCCCACTGGGTTCCACGTGGGTTTCCCCTTCCTGCATCACAGCCTGAAAACTTTCCCAGGGCAGTAAGCTACTGCATGGTGTAGGGCTCACTTCCTTTGTTTCCCATCTCTTGCGGGGGGTGGATGTCAACAGTCCTTCACTGCCTAATGTTTTGAAAGTAAGTATCTTAAAAATCATTGTTTCATATTATTTGTCCTTTTGGGGGGATTGTTTTAGGTGGGAGAGCAAACTGGTCCCCATTGCTTGTGCATAGTAGGGTGTATAGGGCACCCCTGGCCTCTACTCACTGGATGTTGGTAGCAGCCTCTCCCTCCTCCCCAGGTTTGACAGTCAAAAATGTCTCCACCTGTTCTCAAATGTTCCTTGGGGGTCAAGGCTGCCCCCAGTTGAGAAGCATTGATATAGAGCAATGAGATCTAGACCTCCTCTGAGCCTAAATGACTATGATCCTACAGCTGTAGGCACAATATGGCTTGTCTGAAAATCATAACTGTCTCACCTATCACACCAGCTTCCTACTGTGTTTCTGTCTTAGTGCTGGGTCTCCAGGTGCCCAGAGCAGAAAATTGGGAGTCACCTGAGTCACCTGACCTGTTCCTCCCCTTGTCCCCTTCCTGTCCCATACTGTCCCCTGATGAGCTCGTCCAGTCTCAGGGCTTTAACTGCCATCCCTAAGCCGACAACTTCCAGACTCACTCTTTCCCTGCCCTGCAGATCCTTCTGTGCCCCTCCCCAGACAGCTTCAATGAGATGTCTCCAGGCATCTCCCAAATATGAATTCCATCTCCACATCTGGGACCCCTCCCCTTCCCAGGTGAGGTCAATTCCACCTTCTGGTTACCCAAGTGGAAACCAGACACATCCTCAGCTCCACTCTGTCTCATAGCCATTCCAATGAGTAAATTCTTTTTTAAAAATTAATTAATTAATTTTAATTGGAGGCTAATTACTTTACAGTACTGTAGTGGTTTTTGCCATACATTGACATGAATCAGCCATGGGTGTATGTGTGTTCCCCATCCTGAACCCCCCTCCCACCTGCCTCCCCTTCCCATCCCTCTGGGTCATCCCAGTGCACCAGCCCCGAGCACCCTGTCTCATGCAGCAAACCTGGACTGGCGATCTATTTCACAGGTGATAATATACATGTTTCAATGCTATTCTCTCAAATCATCCCACCCTAGCCTTCTCCCACAGAGTCCAAAAGACTGTTCTTTACATCTGAGTCTCTTTTGCTGTCTTGTATATAGGGTCATCGTTACCATCTTTCTAAATCCCATATATAGGCGCTAATATTCTGTATTGGTGTTTTCCTTTCTGACTTTCTTCACTCTGTATAATAGGCTCCAGTTTCATCCACCTCATTAGAACTGATTGGTGAGGAGAAAAGGGAACCCTCTTTCACTGTTGGTGGGAATGCAAACTAGTACAGCCACTATGGAGAACAGTGCGGGAGTCCTTAAAAAATGGAAATAGAACTGCCATACGACCCAGCAATCCCACTGCTGGGCATACACACCAAGGAAACCAATGAGTAAATTCTATTGGCTCCTTCTTCAAGATCTTCAAAATCTGGCCACTTATCACTGTTCCACCTGGTCCAAGCCATCATCATTTCTCCTCTGGATTATTGGTATGGTCTTTAGGCTCCCTCCCTTGCCCCCAACGGCTTGTTTTCAGTATGGCAGCATAGTGGCCCAGCCCAAACCAGCTCACACACCTCTGCAGTGTCCACCCCTCAGCAAAGTCCTTGCAGTGATCTTCCAGGGGCCTCGATCTCTTGCCCATTACCCCTCTGGCCTCATAGCTGTTCTCTGCTTTGCTCTCTGCCATTTCCCAGAGAGCGAGACACTCCGCTGCCCAGGGTCCTTGCACCAGCTCGCCCTTTGCCTTTGCTCTTGCTCAGAATGCCGTTCTTCCAGACACTGCCATGACTTGCTCCCTCATCTTCAGGTCTTCCCTCAAGCATTACCTTCCTGGGGTGATCCTCCCTGACTACCCAATGAAACCTCGCCTACTGCATTCCACATCACCCACTGCAATCCGGGCCCCTTCCCAGCCTTAAACTTTCCATATAAGAGTCATTCAGTCATGTCCAACTCTTAGAGACCCCATGGACTATAGCTCACCAGGCTCCTCTGTCCATGGGATTCTCCAGGAAAGAATACTGGAGTGGGTTGCCCTTCCCTTCTCCAGGGGATCTTCCTGACCCACATTTTGAACCTGAGTCTCCCGCATTGCCATAGCACTTATGGAAATCCATTATACATATATTTTATGTGTTTATGTGACATGCTTATTGACACTTTATTTTCAGCCCACTCCTGATATGTCTGTTTTATAAACAACTCCAGCACACTGAGCCGTCCCTGGCATGGGGAGGGCTTGCATGGAATCTGCAGAGAATGGAAGAATAATAGCAGCTGCAAGAACCAAGGTGACAGGCACACACAGAGCACCCATTCTAAGGCAGGCACGATCTTCACAAGCTGATGGCAAAGTGGTGTCATGATTCCTATTTTAAAGGAAAGGAAACTGAAGGCCAGGGATATCTAGAAACATGTCCAAGCTGTAAAATCAGTGAACAATGACTCCACGCAGCCTGATTCCTAACCCTGACCCCACTCTGTGCTCACTACTTCAACCTATGGCTTGTATAAGGGTACTGGCCCCTACATGACCCTGTCAGGATCCAGCCCAGCTTTTCTTGTTCCCAGTCGGGCTTTCCTCCCTTCTGGGATCCTCGATTTCAGAACTTCCTGTTGTGTTTGAATTTCTCTTTCCACCAGCGCAAGAGGTTTGGGGCGAGGAGGTGACTCCAAAATGCAGCAAGTCCTGGCAGTGATTCCAGGACAAGAACTCCTATCTTTCAATTCTGCTATACAAGAATTTTCACAATAAAATGCAAAAAGAGTAAATGATATCTGTAAAACCATTTTGTAAACCACTGTAGCCCATGGAACTCCTTCTATGACATTCAGGTCAAAAAGCTGTCATTCTTATGTAATTAATCAAATGATATCTGAACTAGTCCAGGATTTATGGAAAACGTTTAAAAATCAAAAGAAGTCACTATTTAAAGGTGACAGCAGCTGCAATGTATGGTGTGTCACAGGCCCGTCATCATTCTACAAGTTGCCCAGGGGAGCAAGGAACCCCAGGGAAGGCTCCAACACCTGGATTCCCAGGGGTGAAGGCCTAGCATGGGGATGCAGCTGTCCAAAGCAGCATAATCCAATGGAAAAATACAACGTGAGCTACAAGTATAATTTCAAATGTTTTAGTAGCTACATTAAAAAAAGAAAAAGAACTTGTTTTGAACAATATATTTTTGTTTATCCCAACAGATCCAAAATAGTATTAGAACACATAAGCAGAAACTGCTGAGACAGTACGTTTATGTACTTTTTGTACTAAGTCTTCAAAATCTTGTGTGTAGCTTGTACTAACAGCACACCTGCTCTAGGTACATTTCAAGGGTTCAGTTGTCATATGAGGCCTGGTGGCTGAAGGCTGGACAGCTTTCAGGTGGGTTAGACTGAGGCTAGAGGGGAGTGGGAGAGCCCACCATCCTAATTTCCTGAGACTCATATGCGTGTGTGTGTGTGTGTCTGTGCATGCGCACGTGAGTGTGTGCATGCAGCTAGCTCTGGGCAATGCTTCATTGCCAGCTAGGCTTTTCTGCAACGTCCCCAGGGGTGGCCTTCCCTGCCTATCCCTGCCAGGCTGCACCGGGCTAAACTCGAGCAGCAGTTCCAGCCTCCCGCGTATCCCTGTTGTCTCATCTGTACCCTGCTCCTCTCACTTGGAGCCACCAAATGCCACTTGCCCTTCAAGGGTTAATCACCCCCCAGTCTGGTGTCCTGCAGCCGGCTCTTGGCCTCGGCTGTACACTTACCCCTAGGCAGCAGCCTGCTCCTCTTCAGATGCCTGGTGGGGCAGAAAGGCATGGTGCAAGAACTGGCGGGGCTGTGGTAGCGGGATGGCAGCAGCCAAGCTCGCCCAGGAACAGATGCCAGGCGTACGGGGTGCTGGCCGCACCAGGTCGCAACCTCCTGACTGCCTGTGCGCTCTGCCCGAGAACTGGGGACCAGGCGCTTTTAGTCTCTCCTGGGGAACTTCTGTACTTCTCAGTGCCTCAAAGCCGGGACTGTCCCAGGTGGGGAGGGGCGAGGAGGAACTGGGTTCCTGCAGGGGTGGGCCCTCCAGTTGGTACTGGCGCTGAGTCAGGGCCTGTCCGGGTGTCCTACAGTGGAAACCCCTAGGCAGGTCCCAAGTGCCTGCCACCCTGCATGCTCCTTCCCGTATTCTGGGACTGACAGCACAGGCTGGACCCCCAGGCCCACCAGTTTTGTGCCTCCTGGTCTTCCTCTCCAAGTGGAGCCTCCAACCTCCTCTCCTGGTTGGTAGAGATTAAGTGAATACATGGGAGAAGGCTGAGAAAACATAAGTGCTTACTGGTTCACATAACCGTTCTGCATTTCCATTTCTTCATCAGCAAAATGAGGCCAATGACTAAACCTACCTTGGGAGATTCTGGTGAGGACTGGATGAGGCAAGGAGGCCAGGGGCTGGGCAGGACCCTGCACGTGCTTCCTAAGTGCTGTCATACCCTCTGTCTTCCCTGTGCCTGTGTGATGACAGGGCAGCTGGGGTTCCCAGTGGCCCGGGGCCACCCGGCCGGGAAATGTACAACAGGATTTGGATTTAGCAGTTTGGGATTTTTTCCATGAATTAGTTGCCACCCCTTAAGCTGTATCCCTGATTCTGGGGGCACAGAGCCTGAGACAGCTCCTTGCCAGGCCCGGCTGCCTCTCCTGTATCACTCAGTCCTCCAGGGCACAGTGTCAAGAGTCTGGACCAGCAGCTCTGCAGATACCATCCTAAAGAGCTGGGACAGGCAGTAGGCATGAAACTCTGGTGAGAGCACAGGGCAAGAGGCTGCATTTGAGTTGATGCCACCTGTTTATCTCCCCATCTCTCCTATATGTCTACATATCCTCTCCTAAGGCTTCCCTGGTGGCTCAGATGCTAAAGAATCGCCTGCAATGCAGGAGACCTGGGTTTGATCCCTGGGTTGGGAAGATCCCCTGGAGAAGGGAATGGCTACCCATTCCAGCATTCTTGCCTGGAGAATCCCATGGACAGAAGCTTGGCAGGCTACAGTCCATGGGGTAGCAAAGAGTTGGACATGACTGAGCAACTTTCACTTTCATCCTCTCCTATCCATCTACCTCTCCTTTCCTGTATGTCTACCTATCCATCCATCCATTCACCCATCCCTTCAACAAAGAACAGCCGCCAATAAAAGCAAAGCACATCGGCTTAAAACTCCTAGGAAGGCCTACTGTTCCTGAAATAAAATGCATCTCCGATGTGGTCCTGGGCCTCCAGGTCCCCTGGCCACACCTCCTCCCTCTTGCCCACCCTTTCACTACCATCAGCCATCCTGGGCCCCTTTCTCAAGCTCTTCCTCTCCCAACGAGAACCTCTCAGTTTCAGGTTCTTAGTTTCTGGCAGGGGTGGCCCCCCTCTCACCTTCAGACGTCAGCTTAAACATCAGTTAGAGAATACTCCCCCAGGTGGGAATCTTTGTCAAGCAACTGCTCCTTCTGACAAATGACATTCCCACTCTTTTCTCTGTATAATGTAGCACAGAGGAAACTTAGCTTCTTTATTTATATATTTGTTGATTGTGTCTCTGCTAAAAGCATATAAATTTCATGAACGATCTTGCCTCCCTTGACCTCCCAGAATCCCCAGGCCTGGAAAGGGGCGGGAGTTCAGTGACTGGCTGGTCACTGTAGGGACACATGGAGGGCTCTGTGCAAGTGACAGGCAGTCTCTCCTAATAGAACACTCAAGTTTTATTGGGTGTTTATCACATACCAGGCACTGTTTTAAAAGCTTTGCACAGCTCAGCTTCATATCTTCAGGACAATTTTAGAAGGCGGTACAATTAGGATACCCATTTTCCAGATGCAAAAGCAGAGGCTGGGGGAGGTTGAGCAATTTGGCTGAGGTCACAAAACTAATTGGAGTGGCGCTTCCCAACTGGTCAGCAAGGGGAAATCACTTGCCAGTTGGTCTTCTAAAGTGTTGGCCATTCACAAGGCGCTCTTGGAGGTTAAGGATCTGAACCCTGGCAGTCTGGTTGCAGTCTGTCCTCCTGGTTCCAATCGCTGTGCTGGGCAGCCTCCAAGGTGGCCCCCATTGAACACTGCTTCCTGGCATTCACACGCTTGGACAATCACCCCCCTTGCATGTGGTCGGGACCTAGTATCTTACTAGAACAGAACAGGGCAAAAAGCAACAGGATGTCATCTATGTGACTGGTGTCTTGTGTGCCCCCCACTGCCCCAGCCCTCAGTTGGGGGTGTGAGGAGGCTGATACCCACCTCTGCATTGCTTGGCAGCTTATTTTATTGTCATAGATGCAGAGAGAAAAAGGGAGAAAGGGCAGGTGGGGAGGGGAGAGTAGAAAGAATGTTGGGCAGTCATCTGACACAGGGCTCGAAGAAAGTAGGGGAAAGCTTGACTCAGGGCCTAAATGTGTGCCACAAGACACCTCTGAGTTTGTAGGGAAAGAAGCGACCCAGCAAAAACAGATATGGAAGAGGACTGCTGGTCACACAGGAATGAAGCCTGGGTAGTCTGGCATCTGCCTGTCAGATGCTCCTGCCAAGCGAACTCAGTCTCCTTGCGTTTCTATTATCACAGTGACATCAGGGCCCCCGGTCTCACAAATGCTCACCCTCCCTCCCCATCCTGCTCTATCCCCAGCAGAGCACTGCAGTGGGCACCCCAGAAGTTACTGACTGTCCCTGGGGAGGAGAGCTGGCTGGGAGACTGGAGGGCAGACCCTCTAGGAGGGGAGGAACAGAGACTTCAGGTCCCCATGATTCCTTCAGGGCTCTCTGGAGTCTGGGGTTGCTACATCGCACCGGAAGGAAAAAGGATGCAGATCCCAGGGCAGGTCCTCAGGCTGCACAAAGCTCCATGCATGTAATATCTACCTGGGCCCCTGTGCTGTTTTCTGAGAAGGATCCTGTGAAGAAGAGAGAAAGCTTGCTCAAGCAGACGGGGGACAAACAGGGTCCCCTGTTCCAGCACAGACTGCACCCCATGTCACTACCCTGGGGCACATGAAAACTTTACACTGGCCTCTCTCTTCCTGGGTCTGCACTGGTTGAGAAGGCTTTTTTTTAAATCCCAGATAGTGAAACCCCTGAACAGAGTGCCCTGGGTGTCTGGCTTCCTCCAGGCCCCTAGATATTCCACATTAGGGTCAGAGCAGGCAAGGAAATGGCTGACACCTTGAACAAGTGTGCCCCACCCCCCACCCCAGTCATGGGCAGAGAATTAGAGCCCCCACCCCCAAGCAGTCAGCATGTAGTGGACCCCCTGCAGACTCTCTACGGCCTGAGCCCTGTCATTTGTGGGGTTCTGGGCCCCGACTCTGAGCTTTCCACTGCACCTCTTGATGAACTAGAACCAAAAGTAAAATTCTAACTCGCCGGAGAAAGGCAGTGGTCACAGCAGCACCCAGCGTGTTGGGAACTCAAAACGCCCCAACAGGAGGCAACAGAAGAACCCAGTGCAACAACGTCGGGGGATGGCTTAGGAAAGTGGGTACAGAAACCAGAAGGAATCATATGTAGCCATTAAAAAATGAGTGCTTAAGGAAGATTTTTATTTTATTTTATTTTTTAAATTTTTTTTTTTAAGGAAGATTTTTAAAGAAACAAAGCAGTTCTACTTCACAGGCTGACTGGAGGATGCAGCCTCTGGGACACAAGGGAAGTCTCAGATTCCGAGAAAAGCTTCCTGACTTCTAAGAAGGACCTCACCAAAAGTCTTCTCTTTTCGAGGGGGGTGACCTGCTTGTCTGTCTCTGGGACGTTTGGTGGTCATGTGACCATGGGACCAGCCCCCAAAGCCAACCAAAAGGCCAAGGAGGGTGGGGGAAGGAGGGGCCCACATTCTTGCTGACTTGGCTGAGTCCCTGAATTGCTCAGCCAGGAGCTGCGTACCTCAGGGCGTCTCGATCTGTGAGAATAACACATCTCCTTTGATTTAAGCTCATTAGGAGGGTTTTTCTGCTCCTTGCAGTGGAAAGTATCCCAGTCCAGAAACGAGAGCCCCCAGACAGCCCTTCACTGCTGCACCAGCTTCCCCAGGAGCTGCCAGGCAGGGGCAGGTCTGGGGCCAGCAGGGCACCTGGTAGACCCACAGCCCGGGTACAAGAGAAAACTCAGGAGGCACATGAGAACACTCAACATCCATTTTGACAGAAATTCTATGTTAAGTAAGAACAGATGGATCCTTCCTCAACATGGATGTACCCAAAGCCAGCCCTGGGAGAGATGCTAGCAGCATTCCCATCAAAGTCAGCCACAAAACAAGCCTGCCCACATCACCACTGTTATTTACCATTTTCCTGGAAGTATCTGCCAGTGCAATTACAGAGAGAACATGAAACTATTAAAGCAGGAGGGGAGGGTATTATGTTATCATCATTGCTGTTATTATTTATATGTGCGAAAAACCTAGGTCAGTGGTATGAAAAACCACTAAAAGCAATACGCAATTCAGTAAGGTAGCCAGACACAAAATATACAGAATATACAGAAATCACAATCTACTTATAAATGAGAAGAAAGAGAAATGCACACCATCCATAGAGTAGAAAATCTCTACTGGACTGGAGATACTCTACTGAACTGGAGATACCAGTTCCCCCTAATTTAGTCCATAAATTTAACACAATTAAGTACGAATAGCATTTCTTTTTAAATTAGACAAGTTGATTCAAAAGTTCATAAGCAAAAACAGCAAATGCATTTTTGTAAAGAAGAATAAGGAAGTCAAACCAGCCCTACCAATTATTAAAACAGAGTAAAGTATACCGCAATAATAATTAAAACAGCATGGTACTGCAAAACATGAACAGAGATAGACTCAAATGTATTTGAGAGTTTGGAACAGAATTAAGGAATTACTTCAAACGGGCAAGGACAAGACGGATTATTTAATAAATGAAATAGGGACAACTGGATAGTCACCTGGAGAAAAAATGTCAAGTTGGATACTTACAGCACATCTTACAACAAAATAAAAAATCATGATTAATCAATGATTTAAAGATTAAAAATGAAACTGCAAAAGTACCAGGATCAACTGTGGGAGAAGTTTTGTATAATCTCAAAGTGGGAGAGGCCTTTCGAATACTACCCCAAAACCAGAGCCCATGAAAAAAATTTCACTACAGGAAAGTTTAAAATATTTTCAAGGCAAAGAAAAGAAAGTGAAATGACAAATGACAAAAGGAGACGAAAGGGATAGATATTTATCAAATGTGATGATTTGCAGGTTATTATTTCACTGTAGCCAGAATGTCCTCTGTTAGATACTGTTAAGTGAAAAAATAAAAGGAAGAATAACACGCGGTCATTTTTGTAAAGGAAGGGAAGGAGGAAGGAAGAACAGAAACATATGGGGTTTGTACAAAATATCACTGGAAAGAGACACAGACATTGGGAGCAGCAGTTGTTTGGGGGGGAAAGTGGACAGCTAGAGGAAAAGGGTGCAGGGAGACTAACTTTGGCCTTTTGATATTTGAACCGTGATATCTGGAACACTAGATGAAAACAGAATTTAAAGTGGCAAGTGAAAGAAACCTCACATCACGTGTGGGTTGTGGGCTGCAGACTGCACACAATGGGAAACAGCTTGGGTGCTGGGCACCCTGGCACCTTGGAGTCACTCAGAACCACATGGCCAGCTCACCAAGGGGTGTGGGGCTCACCGCTGGACTCACTGACCCGGGGCAGACAACAAGAAAGTCAACAACTTTCTTCATTGTAATGAATAGTGATATGGAATTTCCTACAGTCTCTCTGTGCTACATAACTTGATAATAGCCCTTCACCCCTATATTCGCTGGGGATTTGCTCCAAGACACCCAGCGGATGCCTGAAACTATGGATAGCATCGAACCCTATACAGATGATGTTTTTCTATATATACATATCTGTGATAAAGTGTAATTTATAAATTAGGCCCAGTAAGAGGTTAGGGCTTCCCAGGTGGCACTAGTGGTAGAGAACCCGGCTGCCAGTGCAGGAGACATAAGAAATGCAAGTTCGATCTCTGGGTCAGGAAGATCCCCTACAGGAGGGCATGGCAGTCCACTCCAGTATTCATGCCTGGAGAAATCCATGGACAGAGGAGCCTGATCGGCTATGGTCCATAGTGTCACAGAGTCGGATATGACTGAAGCTACTTGGCATGTACACAAGAGATTAACAATGAACAACAAAATAGAACAATTATAACAATATACTGTGATAAAAGTTACGTGAATGTGATACCTCGACGGCCTGATGACCGAGTGGGCTGCTAAGTATATGTACATTGAGTAGCTGGGTATGCGTATATATGGAGCCATTGGACAAAAGGATTAATCTCCAGGGGACAGAGCAGGACGGCACAAGATTTCAACTTGATACTGTGTGCAATCTAAAACATATGTGTTTTATTTCTGGGATTTTCCATGTAATGTACTTTTACACTACAGTTGGCTATAACTGAAACCACAGAGAATGAAACCACGGGAAGCAAAACCACTGACTGGGGGGCACTACAATATCTATCAAAATTTTAAATGACTCAGCAGTCCATTCCTAGGGGATTTATCCTTCAGATAAATTTGCACATGTGCCTAAGGAGACAGTGAGAATAACAGGATAACAGCCCAACTGTCCATCAGGTTAAATATATAATGTGCTGGTTAAATAAACGATGTACATCCAAAAAAAGAAGCTGATGGAACTATGTGATACGAGATGATATATTATTATGTGGAAAAAGCAAAATACAGCATCAAGCACATGCTGCCAATTGTGTGAAAGTGATGTGGGCACATGGGGTGGGGGTGGTTGTTGTGCTCCATCTCTGGAAGGACAAGGATTCAGGGGACCAGGCTCAGCTCAGGAGAAGAGGCAAGGCGCTCAGGTATAGGAGGCTTCAGTTCAGTTCAGTTCAGTCGCTCAGTCTTGTCAGACTCTTTGCAACCCCATGGACTGCAGCACACCAGGCCTCCCTGTCCATTACCAACTCCCAGAGCTTACTCAAACTCATGTCCATAGGAGGCTTACTTCTTGCTGTAGGCTCTCTGAAGTGCTTCTACATGTGTTATTGTGTGTGTGTGTTATTGCATGTGTTATTGTGTGTTGTGTGTGTACTATTGCGTGTGTGTGTTATTGAGTATGTGTGTTATTGTGCGTGTGTTCCCACAGGCACAGACTACTTTCTTGAATAATCACTGCTTCTTTTCATTGTTAAGGGAGGTGGTAGCTCCTGGTTTGGCCCTGGAGAAGCCAGACCTACCCTGAACTTGGAGTACTTTTAATTTAGAAAAATATCCCAAATGTCCTCCAATTGGTTTGCATTCCAAGTTCCCCTTCTGTCGCCCATCCCCTCAGCAGAGTTTCATTTCTCAAAACCAGTATCTCCCTGGGAAATCTTCCTTTGTGGTTCTGGGGATGTTTGGGTTTTTAGGGAATCCGTGTTGACCTTGCTCAGGGTAGTACCCTGTGGGAAAACTGGGACTGTGATTTTTCTCACAGGGGCAATTGCAGAAGTGAAGGAAGAACGTGGGGCCAGCTGGGGAATGCTTGGGTCTGGCCAGAGTGTTCCCTCTGAAATACGAAGCAGGTCTCTCCCTTCCCTGGTAAAAACTCCACATTACTGCCTCTCTCCTTTACCTCCAGGAAACGTCCCTGCTCACTGCTTCCCCCTGGGGCTCCTCTGTGATGAGCTGAGGGGATGTCCTCAGCCCAGCCAGCTACTCCTCCTATCACTGGACCCTTCAGGCACTCCATCCTATTGCTTGTTCCCAGGATACACCATGTGCTTCATGCCTCTGTCTTTGCACATGCCATTCCCTCTTCTTGGGATGCCTTTTCCATTTTGTCCACCTGGTAAACTCCTACTCATTCATCAAAACCCAGCTCAAGTTCACCTTCCCTGTTTGCCCCTCACCCACTTCCAATTTTCCTTATCCCATTCCCTCTTCCACAAAATGTGTGTTACAGGCCCACCACGCGCCAGGCATTGTGTCATGTGCTGGGGACACAGCAGTGACACAGGCCCTGCCTCTTGGGTAATGCAGCCTGGCCGTGGGGGGCGGCGGGGGGGGGGGGGGGGGACAGGCTTCAGCCATTGCCACAAAAGCAAAACTGCACCTTCAGAGCATAAAGGAGGCCAGAAGGGAAGGCAGAGGTGAAGGGTGGGGCTGAGCGTGGGCGTGTGGGGGGCAAGACCACACTTTGAGAACTGTATCCCCAGGGCCACCTCCCACCAACAGCTCAGCTGGCTGGGCTCTGGGCCTGGCCTGACTTAGTTCCTCTTGTCTCCTGACCTCCCAGGAAACCCAGAACAGGACTGGAAAACACCACTGATTGTAAGGACAATGTCCTCCCAGCAGCCTACCCCCTCATTTAAAAATAACTTTTGCGTAGAAAAAAAAATAAGCTAAAAATAGCAACATACAAAAAATGGAATATCCCAACTGTCAGATGAGGAGGAGGTTCTAAACTGTTCCAAGGTGGGGGTTGCAGAGGGGGAGTGGATCTGGCACTTTCAAATGGGGGAAAAAATGTGATTTATGCTCAGTGACCTGGAGGGAAAATTGGCTTAATTCATTATTTTAAAGAAGGAAATGGGAACTAACATTTATGAAGTGCATGCTCCGCCCCTGCTTCCTTGGTTAGTACCCATGAAGAGGGATTAATTTCTACAACGTTGCAAACATCAGCTGCAGAGAGAAAACAAGGGCCCTCCTGCAGCTTCACTAGTCCTGCCATCCCCACACTGCTGGTACTTGCAAAGATGGGTACCCCTCCAAGTGACTTTAGGAAGTCAATGTTCTGATCACATTACCATCCGTACTATGTGCAGGAAACCAAACCTGTGTTTGTGTGTGTTAGTCGCTCTGTCGTGTCTGACTCTTTGCAACCCCATGGACCATAGCCCACCAGGCTCCTCTGTCCATGGAATTCTCCAGGCAAGAATACTGGAGTGGGTTACCATTCCCTTTTACAGGGGATCTTCCCTACCCAGGGATCGAACCCGTGTCACCTGCATTGCAGGCAGATTCTTTACTGTTTGAGCTACCAGCGAAGCCTCTCCCAAGGCCCAGGATCTGGTAATAGCACAAACTTGATTTGCATCCAAGACTCTCCTCAGTCTCCTACCAGTCCAGGTTCCCAACCTCCTGGGTCTCCCCTCCAAGGCTTCTTGGGGTCTGAGATGCATCCCCCTGCACCTCTCCTGACACCTAATAGAGAGCTTTGTCCAGGTGGGCGTGTGGACATTGGTTAAATGGCTGTAGCACTCTGGGCTAGCAGGAGCTGTTTTTAAACCACATGGAACTGGTGTCTTCTGTTACTTCACATTACCTCTGAGAATGTTTCCCCCTAACACTGTGTGTCTTAGCCTGCCTCCCCCAAAACCAAAGTTAGAGAATAGTAGTGGGCTTGGGAAGCAGGGCAGGAAATGAAATGGGGAAGGAGGGACAGCCCACCGTGATGTGAGATGGTGAGCGCCACTGTTTGGGGGCCTGGGGCCTCCATCCTGCTGGCATGGTCAGTGCAGCCTCCTGAAGTGTGGATCAGAATTGCCAGCCAGGGGACACAAGCGGAGCAGGAACCCAAGGCTTCCAGTCACGATGGGTCATAGATGGGCCCAGGGAATTTAACATCCCTCTCCCACACCCCCAGCCCCTGCCCCTTCCCACCTTCTCTACAGGACTTGACTGATGCAGGAAATCTCAGCGGGCTGGATGTGGCCTGGCCAGCATGTGTACGGAGGCCCTTTCTTTCAATGAGGCAACAGATACTCCTCGAGGCCCTACTCTGTGCCTGGCACAGGAATGGGGTGGAGGGAGTGCCCTAGGGGAAGGGGAGGGCAAGGCCCTGCCTCCTGGAGCTTACTCTTGGTGGAGACGGACAAAGGTTGAGGGAGCAAACCGAAGAGGGAGGGGGTGCAAATGGGTGACTGCCACAAAGATGCGCTTGCTACTTAAACAGGGGGTCAGGAAGGGCCAGTCTTAGGGGTCCTCAAGCCCAGAACTAAGTGACTTCAGGGGCTGGTCCTGGCATGGAGGGAAGGAGGGTAGGCAGCAAGTGCCAAGGTGGGAAAAGCCCTGAGGTCCTCTGTGTACCTTATTGCACCCAGGAGGGCGAGAGTGGGTCCAGAGGTGGGAAGGATGGCAGATGTCCGGGAGAAGCGCTGGTGTGAGTGAAGGGGGTGACATCTGGGTTCAGGATCTGTCTTGGTCTCGGTGGTGATCTGGAGGAAGTGTGAGGACAAGGCTGGGCTTCTGGGGCTCCAAGCCCTCCCACCCTCGGGGCATAAGTAGAGCCTAGGCAGGTACTATCTTCCCTGGTAGCTCAGCTGGTAAAGAATCTGCCTGCAATGCCGGGGACCCCGGTTTGATTCCTGGATCAGGAAGATCTGCTGGAGAAGGGATAAGCTACCCACTCTAGTATTCTTGGGCTTCCCTGGTGGCTCAGATGGTAAAGAATCTGCCTGAAATGAGGGAGACCTGGGTTTGATTCCTGTGTTGGGAAGATCCCCTGGAGAAGGGAACAGCTACCCAATCCAGTATTCTGGCCTGGAGAATTCCATGGACAGAGGCGCCTGGCAGGCTACAGTCCATGGGATCGCAAAGAGTTGGACATGACTGAGTGACTTTCACTTTCAGGCAGGTACTGAACTCCTTGTGGGGTGGGGGCGGGGGTGGCGGGTGGTGTCCTAAGCCCCACTACATCTGTTAGGGGAAGCACACTGATTGAAACCGCCCACCCTGGCCAGGCACCATAGTAACCATTTGCATGAGTTGTTTTATGGCAGGAGATCCTGATAAGGAATACGGAACTAATAAGCCACCACCAGCCAGAAGAGTTTGGGAAAGGTCGAGAGGAGACACTACCTGTCCGTCCACTTCCCAGAATCCCTCTTACTAGCATCCATCTTGGCTGAGCGATGCGTGCGCCACCAGGAAAGACTCTGAATTAGAATGATTGGCCAAAGACCACCCGGAAACTAATCCCATCACCATAAAACCCAAGACTGCGAGCCACGCAGCAGAGCAGTTCTCCTGGGTTCCCTTACCCTCCTGCTCTCCACCTGGGTGCCCTTCCCAATAAAATCTCTTGCTTTGTCAGCACGTGTCTCCTTGGACAATTCTTTTCCGAGTGTTAGACAAGAGCCCAACTTCGGGCCCTGGAAGGGGAGTCCCCCTTCCTACAACACACCCTGCTCTCTGTCTCCAGAAACTGCACAGTTAGACTCTTAAAATCACTTTGGGAGACTTCCCTCATGGCTCAGTGGTAAAGAATCTGCCTGGCAATGCAATTCCAGTCCTGATCCGGGAATATCCCACATGTCACAAAGCAACTAAGCCCATGCATCATAACTACTGAGCCTGTGCACTAGAGTCTGAGAACTGCAAGTACTGAGCCCTCGAGCCCTTGAGCCCGTGCTCCGCAACAAGAGAAGCTACTGCAATGAGAAGCCGGCACACTGCAACTAGAGAGTAGCCCCCACTCATCACAACTAGAGAGAGCAGGTGCAGCAAGGAAAATCCAGCACAGGACAAAAATAAATTAATTCAAAAATTTTTTGAAAATTACTTAGTAATTACAAGCATCAATTTAAAAAAATGCTAGTGGCATCCTCTCTCATCCCTCTCCCAAATGATCCCCACCTCTGGTTCAAGCCCAACTGCTTGAAAAGCACAGACCCAGTACACCTGCCCTGAACCCCTTTTTCTGGCTGTGTCCTCCCAGTGCCCAGGCGCCCCAGCCTGGCACCACGGGGAACAGCCTGGGGCCTGATGCAGGGGCTGATGCTGTCCAATGACCCAGATTACATTCTTATCATTGACACCAGCCTATGCACATTGGCAGACAGCCTGTGCCTACATCTCCACTCCTCCCACCACCAGGAGGAAGTTCTTGTTTGTCCCCAGGTGGCCCTCTGGACAGGTACTTGAGAACTGCTGCCCTGATGGACAGTCTCGAATCCTATCCTGAACAACCTATCAGACACCATGCTAGGGAACTGGGGACACAGAGATGAAGCCCTGGACCTCAGGGAGTCAAGGGCAAGTGGGTCAGCCACAGACTGGGAAGCAGCCCAAGAAGCCAAATGAGCAACAAGGACATCCGCTCTTTCCTTCAGAGTCTGGGAGAATGCACCGTCTCTCTGCTCTTTATCATGGAGATGCTCCTAGGCCCCTTCCCCTGTTCTGCATCACAAAACCTCCCCATCACAGGAATTCTTCCAGGTTGGGGAGAAACCTGGCTGGAGCCTGGGTTACCTTGGAGCACTTGGAGGAGTGGGGGAGGGGGCGTTCCTACCTTTTCTGCCTCCACCAAAGGTGGGTTCAGCCCCCTCCCCAAGGCCAGGGTGGAGCAGCCACCGCAGAGAGAGCCAAGGAGAAGGGCTGAGTGAGGAGACTGGGCCTGAGGAAAGGAACCTGCCCGACAGCAATGCAGTGCCTGGGGGCCTATGGGACTCCTACCCAGCACTTCATAGTCAGTCCAACTTTCCCAGTTCCTTTCTGCTCTGCTCGTCAGTCATGTGGACGTTTGTTGAGCCACAAACTCTGTGTTGGGCACATAAGAAATCCTTTGCTTCAATACGGACACCATGGATCTCTGATGCTCTTTTCCTTTCGGCATGGGTTCACCAGAACGTGGGTCCACCTTCAGCAGGTGTGTGAGACCTCAGGGCTTTAGCTAACATTCTCCCCAAACTCTTCAACCAAATTCTTCAGATTCCTTAAAAAACAACGTACTATTTTTTTTTAAAGTTGCCTCCTTCCTGGAGGCCAGTTATAAACAATCAGAAAAGTAAGAAGTCCTGCTAATGCCAGGATGGAAGTTTAATAAGTTCACTGTTACTGGGTTTGATCCTTGGGTTGGGAAGATCCCCTGAGGAGGGCATAGCAACCCACTCCAGTATTCTTGCCTGGAGAATCCCCATGGACAGAGGAGCCTGCTGGGCTACAGTCCATGGGGTCGCAGAGTCAGACACGACTGAGTGGCTAAGCACAGCACAGCTGTTAGCCAGCACCGCTCCCCCACACGACTCCGACAGGCAGCCACTCACATGGTACTCTAGGTGCCTGGAACCCTCTGGAAGCAGCCATCCACCTTATAGTTTGAATGAATGGGACACCCCTGGAGGTGGAGTCTGAGTGCTTGCCCACCCCTTCCTCCCGCCAGGCAGCCATTCTCATTGTAGTCTAAATGAATGGCGCCCTCTGGAGGCCCCCGTTCACACTGCAGCTTCTGTGAATCCCACCTGCAGGAGTTATGCAACAGTCTTACCTTCCCACGTTCTACAGAAGAAAAGTGCCCCAAATTTCCAGCCAGAGGGCCAAAGCTGAGATTTTATGCCTCACCAGTTTGCTGTCCAGTGCTTTTCCCTTCAGCAGAGCTGGTGGGGCTAGGGATCAAAACCTCAGCTCCTCCCGCCTCTCAGGGCCTGCTACCCACCAGGTCCCACAGCAACCCCCAAACTAGGTCCACTGCAGGCTCTTAGCCTCAGGCAGAGGTTAGGCCAGCTAAGATGCCTCCTTTGGAAGAATGTCTGATTTTCTATGCAACACATGGCTAGGTACCAATGAGAGGGAAAGACAAAAACCAGAAAGTCGTCAAAGCTTTTGAACAGATGGGTACTCCTCCTGGGGCTCCCGCCACATCCACATTCTGGAGGAGCCACAGGAAGGTCCGGCTAGAACACCACTGCTCAGCCAGCAGCTGTGAGGAAGGGCCTGGAGGGTAAGTGCAGGGGGCCCAGTCCATGGTTCTTTGGCATGGTAAAGGCTCTGAGAGGTCCCACTGCAGAGAAAACACTCAGCTCTGCTGAGCACTTCCCAGGTACCAGAAAGCACATCATTAATGGTGACACTTGGTAAGATACTGAGACACGCCGAGAGCAAATGTTCTTGAGAAGATGCTGTGGGTACCGCTGAGGTGGGGGAAGAGAAACACAGTTGATGAGGACATTGCTGTGACACATCTCATGATGAAACTGAGAAAAAACATATAGGGAACTGAGATGCCAGAGCCTTTGACTCTGGGCGCAAAGGCTACATCTTTATGGGTCCCTCCCTGATGACCCTTTACTGATCTTTGTTTCTGTCCATCCACACTACTGTCCTTGAGCAAGCCTGGGTGTGGCCTGCTGATGGGATGGACTAGACCTGACCTCCCCATGAAGAGCCACCATAAAGTGCAGGATCTTATTTACAGAGAGCCTAATGCCATCCTGCACTCCCTCTGCTGGCCAGCCTGGTCCAGGATGCACTCCAGGCCAGAGTGAGGGGCCAGAGTCCATGTCTCAGGAGCACCCAGGACAGGGAGAGCCTCGGCTTCCCCGCCCACCAGCGCAGCGGAGGGCTGCCCTCTGGCTGAGGCCTGAACGGGATGCCGAGCACAGCAGAGCTTTGTTCCAGCCTCCGCCATCGATCGCCGTGCAGACGTTCCGTGAATGGCACTGTTGTGGTATTTTAAGAAGATTCTACAAATAGCACCAACTCAGAATCGGCCTCAGAGCCAGCTGATGAATGCTCAGCGGCAAGGGAAGGCCAGCCTGCGAGCTCGAGCCAGGACAATGGGGCCTCACAGGGGAGACAGGGCAGGATGTTGGGTGACCCGGGCCTTTTCCGGGGCTCCGTGGCCTCATTTCCCCCAGACTCAACAGGCAGTGCACTCCCCCACCCTCGTCGCCCAGTCCTGGTTGGTAGATTGCTTCCTGGGAGTTTATTGGGAAGGAGTGACCCCCCCAGACTCTGAATAAAGAAAAGGGGGCCCCTAACATCCTTTTGGCGTCTGCATCTCCTGTATTTCCAAGCTCTGCCAATGTCCTGTAGGTCATGGAGGAGGGGGTCACAGGAAGGGAGGATATCCGTGGGTTTTCATCAGAAATCACTTTATTAGGGGGCCAGAGAAACCTCAAAGGCCCACAGTCCTAGCAGCCAGACTATTAATTGGAATCGTTCCAGAAGACTCCATTCTTAAGACTTGAAAGACAGCTTAGGGAACAGATAAACAGCCTGAATTTGGAGTCATTCAGAGCAGAGTTTAGACTTAACTTGACCACCAGCTGGGTGGGCTGGGGCACATTATTTACCTTGCAGGGTCTTGATTTCTTCACCTCTAAAATCCATAGCGTTGGACGTCCCTTGCAGGGAAGGCTGAAGCAAACCAGAAGCCAAGCGTGCGCTGTGCTTGGCACAGTTGGAGCTCAACAAATGTTGGCCTCTCTTCTTCCCAGATGAAAGACCATTTATCTAATACATGTGTGCATTCCATTCATAAAATGTTTCTGAAGTACGGAGGGGAAACCTGGAAGGCATTAAGGGAACCCCTCTCGACCCTGTGAATCCACAAAGACATCAGGGCTGTGGTATCAATGCAAATGAGCAAAGCAGGACAGTAGAGAGGCCACAGCCTGAGCGAAAAAGAGGCTTACGTCTAAGCCCGTCTGGTACTTGGAAATGTTGAGACAACGAAGGAAGGATTTTTAACAGAGCTACTTGGACCTTCCTCCCCTCCCCCAACTCTCCCCAGCACATTCTAAGTGGGGGCGGTGAGGGGGCTCTATGGCCAAGGGGCTGACTGCCCATCCAGCTGTCAAGAGTGGCCTGAGAGTGGCTCCCCATCAGCTCCCTGCCCCACCCTCACCCTTGCCTTGTATGACCCCTGTATGCCTGGCTCCCTCCTTCTAGTACTCTATTTGGAGTAATAAGGTGTGATACCAGCCCTGTAAGTGGCCCAGCACAAACCTGTCCTCAATTCAAAATTAAATGACTAAATTAGAGTGAAGTTGCTGCTGCTGCTGCTGCTGCTAAGTCGCTTCAGTCGTGTCCGACTCTGTGCGACCCCATAGACGGCAGCCCACCAGGCTCCCCCATCCCTGGGATTCTCCAGGCAAGAACACTGGAGTGGGTTGCCATTTCCTTCTCCGAAGAATGCATGAAAGTGAAAAGTGAAAGTGAAATCGCTCAGTTGTGTCCAACTCTTTGCGGCCCCATGGACTGCAGCCTACCAGGCTCCTCTGTCCATGGGAGTTTCCAGGCAAGAGTACTGGAGTGGATTGCCATTGCCTTCTCCCAGAATGAAGTTAGGTAGCCTTATTCAGAACCAAGAGCAGGGGGTCCCTAGACCCAAGGGTGAGGTCCCAACTGGGTCACAGATATGGTGGGGGACCTTAGGCAAGTCATTTTTTCTTTAGGGGGCTTTTAAAAACATTCCCCTAGAAAATGAGGTCAGACTAGGTGAATCTCTGGGGATCCACCCACTCCTGCCCCATCTGAGCCCGTAATCTCTTAAGTCCCCATGATTCCATCATTAGCAAGATGAAACTCAAGAGTAGATGCTCTCCTTACCTCTCCCCAGGAGGCCTATACTGGAAAAGAGCTTTCTTGTTCCCCACACTGAATTGGGACGAGGTAGGTAGGGGCCTGTTTGTAGGCACGTGGCCACTGAGTCAGAGGTGCAGGTGTCTCGCAGAGGACTCCAGAGCCTTCTGTCCTAGGGAAGACTGTGGACTCTTGTCCTACACAGGCACCTTCCCTCCATGCTCTCACTGCACGGGGACAGCCTGGTGAGGCAGTGATCTCCTGGCCAGGTGATACTGAGGCCTAGAGTCCAGGTGTATGGTCAGAGGCACTGCAGGTCAAAGTGGGCGAGTCAGGACTCGGGCCCAAAGCAGCCTGACTCCAAGGCTGTCCCCTCATCTGCACCACCTTGCAGAGTGACCTGGTCTTTTTCAGTCTGACTGTCTCCAACAGTAAACTGAGGAAGTGGAAACGACTTAAGTTCAAAGATCTGTCCGTGTTCAAGTTTCTCTACCTCCAGAAGTTGCTGATGCAAACTTTGGAATGCAAAAATTTTCGGAATCCTCAATAAAGGCTCTGCAGGGACCAGGATCAAACAGAACAAAAGTGGGCCATAAGCCACGTCTGATCCTAGGTGGCCAGTCCTAGACAGTGGGGAGGCTGCGGGCAGTGACAATTTACTAACTGGTTTGGGAATGTTTCAGCAGTTTACAAACCTCTGAGCTCTTCTGGTGAGCTCCCTCTCTGCATGTCTGCCATGCCTGCAGCCCTCCTGGGCAGGAAGGTGTCTGGGAGCTGGGAGGTGAGGGCCCTCCTGGTGAGAGGCTAGGAAGGAAGGTGGGGAATGGGTGCAGGGGGCCCCTGTGCCAGCTCCTGAGCTACACCTGGTGCTCTGCACTTGCAGAGACAGTCACACGACAGGCGGGGCCACCATATCTCAGCGATTGTGACTGGGCTGGTTATAGGAGACTGAACTGAATCCCGGGGGCAACCTCATCTTCATGGCCCTGGTGTATCAAAGTGAGCACCAAGTTATTAACCATCCCTCCCGCTGCTGCCAGCTCCAAGGCATTCGCATGGAGAGCTAACAGGAGAGGGGGTGCAGGGCTGAAGCCTGCAGCACTCCCTCCACCCCCAACAAGCCCTCAGTCCCTGTGAAAGTCTGAGCAGGTTCAGGCAATGGCTGTGCTTGGGACAGCGGCCAGCTCCAGGGAAGGGCTGCAGTCTCCAGCCCAAGAGGAACTCCAACGGGGGGAAGGTCCTCTGTGTGCCTGATCTCAGAGAGGAAGCTGGCTGGGGGTTGTGGCCTGACTGAAGCTACAAAGGAGAAGCTGCTGGGTTGAGACTACCCTTTGACTTTTTCCAAAGTGAATGTGACTCGGGAGTATCCAGTCCTTTCATTCCCAGTTTCATCAGTAAAGGGCAAATGCCACTTTTCATCTTACTCTCGCTTGAGTGTTCTCCACTGCCGTCATCAAAGTGAATACCTGGCTTGGAGCTGTGTGGCATTAAAATGAAACTGTGCGTGTGAGAATGGCAGACTCTGGTGCCAGACAGCCTGAGTTGGATTCTCAGCTCTGAGTGGCCTGGGGCAAGGGCCTCTATGCCTGTTTCCTCATCTCTAAATGAGACTTGTTCCAAATGAACTTGTTCCAATGAACCGGTTCCAAATTGAGAAAGGAGTACGTCAAGGCTGTATGTTGTCACCCTGCTTATTTAACTTATATGCAGAGGGCATCATGCGAAATGCCGGGCTGGATGAAGCACAAGCTAGAATCAAGATTGCTCGGAGAAATATCAATAACCTCAAATATTCAGATGACACCACCCTTATGGCAGAAAGGAAAGAGGAACTGAAGAGCCTCTTGATGAAAGTGAAAGAGGAGAGTGAAAAAGTTGGCTTAAAACTCAACATTCAGAAAACTAAGATCATGGCATCCAGTCCCATCACTTCATGGCAAATAGATGGGGAAACAGTGACATACTTTACTTTCTTGGGCTCCAAAATCACTGCAGATGGTGACTGCAGCCATGAAATTAAAAGACACTTGGTCCTTGGAAGAAAAGCTATGACCAACCTGAGCAGCATATTAAAAAGCAGAGACATTACTTTTTACATTACTTAGGTCCATCTAGTCAAAGCTATGGTTTTTCCAGTAGTCAGGTATGGATGTGAGAGTTGGACCATAAAGAAAGCTGAGTGCCAAAGAATTGATGCTTTTGAATTGTGGTGTTAGAGAAGACTCTTGAGAGTCCCTTGGACTGCAAAGAGATCAAACTAGTCAATCCTAAAGGAAATCAGTCCTGAATATTCATTGGAGGGACTGAGGCTGAAGCTGAATCTCTAATATTTTGGCCACCTGATGTGAAGAACTGATTCACTGGAAAAGACCCTGATGCTGGGAAAGAGTGAAGACAGGCGGAGAAGGGGACGACAGAGGATGAGATGGTTGAATGGCATCACCAATTCGATGGACGTGAGTTTGAGCAAGCTCTGGGAGTTGATGATGGTCAGGGAGGCCTGGTGAGTTGCAGTCCATGGGGTCGCAAAGAGTCAGATACAACTGAGGAACTGAACTGAACTGAACTGAACTGAACTGAGACTTGTAAAAGAATCCACTTGAGGATCATGGTGAGGACTAAATGAATTCTTATGTACAAAGCACTTGGGATAGGGTTTGGCACACAGTGGGTGCTACGTGGTTTATCATTGCTTTCATTTCAACAAAACAACACTAGCCTCATCATTTTTTAGAGTCTTACCCTAAGCCTTAAGACAAATAATAATCATTTTCATGATTGAACATTTTTCTGTGTGCAAGCAGCCTCATATACAGAGACTAATTTAAATTTTCCCTTGACACAAACTGGTGAGGTTGCTGGTATCCCAATTTACAGACAAAGGCATCCTTCTTTGACTCAGAGAAGTAACTTGTCCCCAAGGCTGCAAGGACAGTAGAAGGAAGAGCCAGAATTCAGCAGGTCTGTCCAACTCCCAGATGCAAGAGCTTATAACATTTCACACTACCCACTTGAGCCCAAGCCCTCAGGCACCTTAACTCACCCCCAAGTCATCACTTAGCATCTAGGTAAGGTGAGGTAAGACGGACAAGACCTGAACCAGAGAAGAGCCAAGGACCTACCCACATACCCTGGGATGAAACAGCATCTTAGAAAGTCCTATCCTGGGACACTGTCACAACTGGACAACTCCCCAAAAAAGCCCCATTTACAAAGCATGGTCATTATTTGACCTCACTCTGTGGAAAAACCCTATCTCCAGGGCATCTGTCAAAAGAAGTCGGTAGTAATTCTTTAATATTACAGCTGCCTAAAACTGATACTAATTGGGGTAAATAAGTTCTAGCCAAAAAGAAGTTATGGGGAAGGAGAAATATACTGGGGGCTCTGAAGAACTCTGACATTTTTCTGGATACCTACAAGGCCATGTACATGTGTAGACTCGCGTCTATGAGCAGCAAAGACTTGGGAGGTCCCCAGTCTCTGACCTCTGGCCAACTTTAGGTCCCCGCGCAAGTAGGAAGTGAAGATTAAGTCACAGTCATAAACTACCTAAGCACTGAAGGTGTGCCCCAACACACACACACACACACACACACACACACACACACACTTAGCAAAAAGTAGAAGACTTATTGGTTAAAGGCATTTAATGGTATCTCTGACAAATCGTTAGCTGACCACTAAACTAATCAAGGAAAGACTTCCATGGCTGTATACTACAGATTTTATAAATTCAGTCTAGGAAAGTCACTAAACAGCTACAACAATAACAAAAGCAGGGGAGGGAAGGGAATCTGATTTGCAGAGTTGACGTATTATATTATTTACAGTGTCCACTTTTCAACAAAAGATTATAAGATACATAAAAAAAGAAGAAAATGTGGTTTATACACAACGGGGAAAAAAGCTATCAATAGAAACTACTCTTGACTCAGATGTTAGATTTCCTAGACAAAGATTTCAAATTGGCTATTATAAATATGTTCAAAGAAATTATGTCTAAAGCATTAAAGGGAGATATGAGAATGACAGCTCACCAAATAGAGAATATAAATAAAGAGATTTAAATAGAAAATTTGAAGTTTAAAAGAACAATAAGTAGCATGAACAATTTACTATAGAGATTCAACAACATGTCTGAGCTGGCAGAAGAAAGAATCAGTAAACTTAAAGATAAGTCAACTGTGATTATGCAATATGAGGAGTAAAAGAAAAAAAGATGATGAAAAATGAACAGAGCCTCTGAGACTAATGGGATATCATCAAGTGTACCAAGATACACATAGTGGGAGTCTTAGAAGGAAAGAAAGGGGTAGACAGAATATTTGAAGGAGTAATGGTCAAAAGCTTCCCAGGTCTGCTGAAAAACATTGTTGATCCAAGAATCTCAATGAATTCCAAGTATGATAAACTCAAACAGATTCATACCCAGATATATCATAGTTAAACTATCTAAAGACAGAATCTTAAAAGAAGCAGAATGATTCATCACATACAAAGAATTCTCAATAACAGTTAATATCTTATCAAAAACCATGGAAACCAGAAAGCAGTGGGATGACATTTTCCAAACACTAAAAGAAAAGAGGCTGTCAACCAAGAATTCTACACCTATCAAAACCATCTTCAAAATGGAGAAGAAATTAAGACATTCCAAGATAAACAAAAAATGGGAGGATTCAACTCTCTGTCCTTGCAGATCAGTAGTACAAGAAATTCAAAGGTGAAAAAAAAGGACATTGGATAATCACTTGGATCTACATAAAGAAATAAAGAATATCAATAAAAGTAACTATAATTAAATGTAAAAGACAGTATATATGTATTTTTCTGTAGCACTCTTCTTCTATCTGATCAAAGGAAAACTGTATTAATTACAAAACTGTGTGATGGACTTATAATGCATAAAGATATAGTAAGTATGACAATAATGGCACAAGGGAGAGAGCGGGAACAGAGCTACACTGGAGCAAAGTTTCTGTATGCGAATGAAGTTAACGGAGTGTTACTCTGTACTGCTGCTGCTGCTGCTGCTACTGCTGAGTCACTTCAGTCGTGTCCAACTCTGTGCGACCCCATAGACGGCAGCCCACCAGGCTCCGCAGTCCCTGGGATTCTCCAGGCAAGAACACTGGAGTGGGTTGCCATTTCCTTCTCCAGTGCATGAAAGTGAAAAGTGAAAGTGAAGTCACTCAGTCGTGTCCGACTCTTCGCGACCCCATGGGCTGCAGACTACCAGGCTCCTCCGTCCATGGGATTTTCCAGGCAAGAGTACTGGAGTGGGGTGCCATTGCCTTCTCCATTACTCTGTACTAAACTGCTTTAAATTAAAAGACTAATTGTAATCCCCAGAACAAAGAGTAAGAAAATAACTTTTAAAATACTGTAAAGAAACAATAAGGAAATCAAAGCAGTACATAGAAAATATCTACTTAATGCAAAAGTAGGCAGTAATGAAAGTATAGAAGAACAAAAAAAGACATGTCACATAGAAAATAAATAGCAAAATGGCTGGCATTAATCCACACTGTCAGTAATTACATTAAATGTAAATGTATTAAGTACTCCAACAGAAAAGTATTAACAGATTACAGAATGGATTTAAAAAGCAAACTATATACTGTCTATAGTAAACACATTTAGATTTAAAAACACGAGTAAACAAAAAGTGAAATGATGGAAAAAGATACCATACAAACAATACCCAAAGAGAGCCATAATTATTGAACAAAAATGTTAGTGGAGACAAACAAGAAGATTTCATGATGAAAAAAGACTGATCCAGCATAAAGACATAAAAATTATAAACAAATATGCCTTAACAACAGAACTCCATAATTTATGAAGTAAAAATAGAATTGAAGTAAGATTCAAAAATAATAGTTGGGAACTTCAGTTGTCCATTTTCAATAATGGATAGAGCAACTAGGCAGAAAATCAATAAAGAAACAGACAGCTGAACGACCTAAGTAACCAAGTAAGCCTAACTTATAAGACACGCCACCCAACAAGTGCAGAACACACATTCTTCTCAAGTGCACGTGGAACGTGTTCTAGGACAGACCATGTGTTAAATCATAACACAAGCCTTAAACATTTAAAAGGGTTGAATGAAACAAAATATGAAAGTATACTCAATGATGATAGAGTGTAAAGTATAGATGATAGAATACAGATGATAGAGGAATGAAATTAAAAATCAATAAAAAAGGAAATCTAGAGAACTCGTAAATATGTGGAAATTAAACAACCCACTCTTAAATAAACTAAAGAAGAAATAACCACAGAAATTTAAAGTCCATTTTGAAATGAATGGAGATGAAAACACAACATATCAAAACCTATGGAGTACAGCATGCTTTGAGGGAAATTTGCAGCTATAAATGCCCACATTATAAAATAATAAAGATGTCAAATCAAAAACCTAACTTTACCCTCTAAGAAACTAGACAAACAACAAACCAAGTTCAAATCAAACAAATAGAAGGAAATAATGAAGATTAGTGTAGAAATAAGTAAAACAAAGACTACAAAAATAGAGAAAATCAATAAAAACAAGGTGTGGTTCTTTGAAAAGATGACCATATCTGACAAAATTTAACTAGACTGACCAAGAAAAAGAGAGCAAAACTTAAATTTCTAAAATCAAGGATGAAAACGGGGACATCACTGCCAACCTTATAGAGATAAAAAAGATTACAAGGGAATGATATGAACAATTTTATGCCAACAAATTAGATGGCTTAGATGAAAAGAAAAATTCCTAGAAAGATATAAATATCAAAACTGATTTAAGAAGAAATTGAAAATAGAAATAAACCTTTAACATAAGACTAAGTTAATAATTTAAACATCCCCCAAAATGTTTCACTAATGACTTCTACTATTCATTTAAAGGATGAATATCAGGTAGTTTCACTGATGAATTCTACCAAACACTTAAAATGTTAATACCAATTATTCACAAGCCCCTCCAAAAAGCACAAGAGGAGCAAATGATTCCCAATTCCTGTGCAGCCAGTATTCCTCTGATATTGATAACAAAAACAAAGACACAGCAGAAAAAAAAAAAAAAAACTATAGACCAACGTTCCTTGTGAATACAGATATGAAAATACTCAACAAAACACTAGCAAAATACAATCTAAATGCTCACCAGTTGATGAGTGGATGAACCAAATATGGCATAATCATACTATGGACTGTTGGTTCAGTGCTAAAGAATCCACCTGCCAATGCAGGAGACACAGGTTGGATTTCTGGTTTGGGAAGATCCCCTGGAGGAGGAAATGGCAATCCACTCCAGTATTCTTGTATGAAAAATCTCATGGATAGAGGAGCCTGGTGGGCTACAGTCCACTGGGTCGCAAAGAGTCGGACACAACCATGCATGGACTATACCCAGCTATAAAAAGGAATAAAGTAGTGATAACATGCTACAACATGGCTGAACCTTGAAAATATTATGCTAAGCTAAAGAAGCCAATCACAAAAGGCCACATATGATACAAAGGTATGCTGTTAAGTGGTTGCCAGGGCCTGCAGGATAAGGGGCGAGGGTTGTCTTAGGAATGGGAAGTGACTACTAATGGGCAAACGGTTTCTTTCTGGGGTAATAAAACTGTTCAAAAATTAGATTGTGGTGATGGTTGCATAACTCTAAATATATTAAAATAATTACAGAGCTTTACAGTCTAAATAAATGCATTCTATCATATTTGAAATATATCTCAAAAAAGATGTTTAAAGAGTCAGGTGATGAGTGTTTGGGGGAAGAGTCCAGCAAAAGGTCTAATTCAGGCAGGATGCCCATGAGCTACATAGCTGGGTTGGGGCAGGTGTGATAAGGAGAACTATTTAGGGGTTCACTTTACTTGGATGCTCCCCATTTGGGGTCCAGCATTTCTGAAAGGGCATCCCTTTATGGTGCAAGGACCTACAAACAAAGAGGATGGGAAAACATACATCAGCATTTTTTTGCCCTCTCCCTCCAGGAATTTAGGACTCGAGCTCTCTGGGAGGCTTGCTGCCCTAATGGCCAAGGTCAAGGACTTCAGGCTCCTCCAGGACTGACTCCTCTTCAGGCCATAAGTCCACCCTCCAACCCCAGTCACAGCAGTGTTGACCATGGCTGTGTGCTGGTTAAACAGACCTGCTCATAAACTCTGACCGCTGACCTATCCTTGCCATCGCTCCTTCACCCCTAGATGAGTGCTGGCTGAGCCCCTCTCTGAGCAGGTAGGAAAAGGCATTTGACCTTCTGAAGCCCCGCTGCTAAGAGCACAGAGCAGTTCCGAGCTTCCTCAAAAAACCATCTGAGGTTCAGGCTGACAGGGACCTCGGAGATCATCCAGTTTTGCCTCCTTCCCTCTTTGGAGATGAGGAAGTTGAGGCTCGGAGTGGTAACTCAGTTCAAGAAGGGTAGTACTAGGATTGTCGTCCAGCCTTCTGACAACCCGAGAGGCTGGCGTGCCTGTCGCCATTTACAGGTGAAGATGCAGAGGCTCAGAGAGGTGAGAGGTGGCCTGGGGTACTTGGCTAGGAAATGGAACCAAACAGTTCACCAGAACCTGCTTCCCTTTTTGAGAAACCCACAAGACTGCTACCCCAGGACATCTGAATGGGGAAGAGGTAACAGATGGGGACACTTCTTGGAAAGCAACTGTGACCCTCCAAGCCCTGAGCCACAGATAGGAGGCCTCCAGGCTCTGGGCTTCAAGCACAATCGTACAGCAGGAGGCTCAAACATTCTGACACACCCATCCCACCTCACATCCATCCTCTTCAGCTCATCACATCCTTAAGGTCGAGTCAGGCTGCCGGGCTCTCTCGCCTGGCTTCTGCCAGCCTTCCCAAAGGAGAGAAAAGACAGAGCCTGTCTTGCCTTCCCGCCAGGGGGCTTCACTTTGTGAAGGGACAGGTTTTGCAAACTGACACACAAATACTTATTCCTTGTGATAGGTGTTTTAAAGGAAAGGCAAGGGATGGCATGTGCACAAATACCAGGGGTCAGAGAGAGGAGGGCCTCTCAGGAAAAACTGACACTGAGAGTTCACAGTGGGTGCCACTGGAGTCCCTTGAGTGTTTCTGATCAAGGGGCAACGGCACCCCAAGGGTCACTGGAGCAGGTTCTGGCTGCAGCTGGAGGATGGACTGGAATGGGGAGGGTCCAAGCAGAAAGACCAGGAGACCACTACAGTGGTTGGGCGGCAGGCTGGTGGCTGGACCCGGTGAGCTCGCATGGATGGAGACAGTAGAGAAATTCAGATGGATTTTGGAAATGCAACTGGCAGAACCTGGCATGGGCAGATTGGAGGAGGAAAATGGAAGTGAGTGTTTAGATCTAGCCTGATCAGCTTTGGCCACTCTCTAGGCCAGGAGACAACCAATGGAGGCGTCAAGTGAGCCTGGTGCTCAAAGTGAGGCCTGGGCGGAATAATCACTGTGATTCTGAGAAGGCTGCCAGCAAGAGGGCCGAGTGGATGGGGGCAGAAGTGAGTCCAATGTTTCCTTGTGCAGGAGCCTGGAGCAGTGGCAGAGAAGGAGCAGCTGGGGAGCTGTACTGCTGGGGCAGCCTCGACCTGACCCACCTCCGCGGGCCTGGGAAGCCCTTCCCTATTACATCTGTTGCTCTGGCTGCTCGTCCTGTGAGACTCAGCTTGGGCATCAGCCCTCCCAGAGCATGCAGGCCTGCTGCTCTCCCCACATTTCTTCTCAGCCTGTAACATCACCTTCTGCGGCCTGGGTCTCTGCTTCGTCAGGCTGTGAACACAGTGGGGGTGGATACTGTACCCTCCCAAGCTCTTTATCTTCATGCCAGGCACTAGGCCTGGTGTGGAGCGAGTGCCACAAATGATCGTTAAATGAACTGCCCGAGATGGCCTAATTTAGCAATCTTGGAAGAGTTTGCGGAAAATGGAACTGTCTCAAGAAAGTGGGCTCAGAGGTTGTACAGACGTTTACAGAGGAGAACCTATGTAACCCTGGGATGGCATCCCAACCCTGGGATGGCAGCCCCTTCCTCCAGGTCAGCAAGGGGCACCTCTGCCCACCTTGAACTGTGTTCAGTCACAGCATTCCTGCCCCGCCTACTGGCCTCTGTGCCCTGGCCACCAGACAGCCAGACAAGCCCTTGATATCAGGAAACGGACAAGGAGTCCATGTCAGTGCCTCACTCTCACTCGGAGAGCTACACCAGGTGGGGCTGGACTCTCCCAGCTGGACTGCCTCTGGGACCCTGGGCGTCAGGAGACGGAAACAGGTGCAGGTGAGCACAACTGTCTCCCTGTTCCTGCTGCACCAACTGCTCTCCTGCCAGCTTGTCTGCCAAGTGCAGGGCCAGATCACAGAAGTGACAAGACAACTGTCAGCTAGGGGGCACAGACCCACACCAACCAGGCACTAGACTGAATGAAATGGACCAGGCTCATGGGTCAGGGTTTCAGAGCTGCTTCCAGATGCAGGCCACCTTCCTAGGGCTCAACTGAAGGCATCATGAGAAGGCATGGTGTTTGCAAGGGCCAGGGAGGTCCAGGCTGTGTGGTGGGGGGAGGTTGGGAAGGGGCTGGGGAGGGGTATCAGGCAACACCAGCAAGGCTAAGAAGCGGGGCTTTCTTTTGTAAGCTCTGTGAGGCCAAGATGTGGTTTGAGGAGGGACATGAGGTGACAGGAGCCATGCATGGGATGCTGGCTTGGGCAGAGGACTAGAAGATGCAGGGATAAACTTGGAATGACCAGTTGAGAAAGCCAGTACAGTTGAGATGATGAGGGTCTGCACAAGCAGTTCAGTGGCCTTGGGGGTGGGGTTGGGTCACAGCCCTGGGCAGGATCTCAGGAGCTGTCAGCCTTTGGTCACGGGAAATGACCCAGGGCAGGGCTGAGAGCCAGGAAACTGGGAGAAGGGGCTCCAGCTGGGGTTCTGGATCTGCAGGCTGAAGGTGGGCATTGCACAGGTGAGGGGCAGAGGATCTGGGGGCTCTTTCCTTAAAGGTGATCAAAGCCACTGGGACCTGGGGTGAGATGTGTGGGAGAGACTTATTGCAGAGTTCAGAAGGTGAAACAGAATTCACAGCCAGGCTTGGTGTATGGGTGGGAGAATAGCTGGCCAGGAGAGGTATGAAGGACCAGGCAGGCACAATCCCGGAGGAAGGGCGTGGGGCAGGCTCTCGGGTGCTTGGAGCAGTGGTACTGTTCACTAGGTCCACCACTAGTGTGGGGTCACAGATAAGTGCAGGAGGAGCAGAACGGGAGGCAGGGCCAGCACACTGTCCCTGGGGAGGGTGTGGTGGTGATGGAGCGAAGGAGAGGTGGGCTAGGCCTGTGGAGCACCTAAGGGCAAGAGACTTTAAACAAAAAAATGTTCTGATGAGAGATGGAAAGCAGGTTCACCGGCTGCTAGGAGGAGTCAGTGGAAGGAAGCGTGAGGGTGCTCGGTCAGAACAGAGAGGACACGACGGGGGCAAGATTCCCGAAGACAGGAGGGCTCCCAGTGCTGAGACCAGCAGGAAGCGTGACTGGCAAAGAGTAGCAATGGGGGGTGACCAGCAGACCTCAAAGGTCTCCGGGTTCCCCAGTCTGCCTTTGCCCCTTCCCCGGCTTTGGACAAAAGTTGCCTCAGTGCTGCACTCATGGAACACTTCTTCCTCCAAGTCCTGGCCTTGGGTCCCGATGCAAAGTTGAAGACAATGAAATCTGCCACTGAACAGACCCACCACAGAGCTTGATACAGCAGAAGGGTCTGGAAATGTCATCCAGAAACAGTGAAATGAGACAATGTCCTGAGACTTCAGAGCAAGCTTGCTCACCTCTGCTTTTAGAAGGAAGTAACCCTTCTCTGCAC
The DNA here is from genome assembly GCF_033118175.1 of Dama dama. Lineage (NCBI taxonomy): Eukaryota > Metazoa > Chordata > Mammalia > Artiodactyla > Cervidae > Dama > Dama dama. The sequence continues at coordinate 45,724,227 of NC_083695.1, forward strand.
AGCAGATCCTGCTCGCTGACCTTTGGGCTTCTGCAGAAGCACCAGGGACCAAGGACTGCTCCAATTGTATATGGAGAGAGAGATGTATAAGAGACGCTTATTGCAGAGTTCAGAGGGAGAAACAGAGAACTCACAGCCAAACTTGGCGTATGGGTAGGAGAATAGCTGGACAGGGGAGGTAAGAACGACCAGTCAGGCACAATTCGGGAGGAGGGACGCGAAAATGATAGCACCTGCATGTGACAGTGAATGGATTTATATTATGCCCCCAAAAAGTGTCTACAGTAATCCCTCCCCAGGTCCAGGATGCCCCCTACCCCCGCAACTACACCACCACCAGGAGAGAAGGTGTCCTCTGGAGAGAGTGCCAGGCTTTGGATTTTAAAGACATTAAGCCCAGATCCACTACAGTGATTCTGGCACGTGATATATTTTTGCCGCTCTCTTTATGGAATTTACTACTTGAGCCGGCTGATTTTATCAAGTACACTTCTACTCAGGGACAACAAGGTCAAATATCCTGTTGTAAAAGTCTGATTCAGAAATATCCAAGAATGAAATCGATAACAATATCTGTTGTCTTGGGGAAATGTATACCAATGACTAATGGATTCTCTTTTGATCTTAAAGAAAAAACACACTTTTCTAGTCTGGAAAGTCAGAAAGCTTCTTCACAGGTAGCTTGTAACAGCTACACAACCCACACACACCTACATACACAACCCTTGAAAATAGATGGACTGTGTCACTGCTATGACAACTGAATCACAGGCCAAAGAAGTGTTTCTCAAAACGTGTTCAAAGATACGGATGCCATGAGATGCTCTACAAAAGGCAGGTTCCCTGGGCAAAAGTTTGAAGACTGTATCTATTAACACTCTCCACCTGATTTGGAGATGCACATTTGCATCAATTAATATGTTGAAAGTTCTGAAGTCTTGCAGTGAAAAGCCTCCCAAAGTTTAATAACTCATGATTTCTAAGGTTACGGCCAAGGAAACCTTGCTCACCTGTTTATAGTAGAACTCATTTTGAACAATGATCCAAACTGTCTCCTGCCCAGCCAGACTGGTCACATGGGTTCAAATTTGTTCAATGAGGCAACAACATTTAAACATTTGAAGATTTTACATTAAAAAACCAAATATTGGGACTCCCCTAGTGGTCCAATGGCTAAGACTCCGCGTTCCCCATGCACAAGGCCCGGGTTTGATGCCCTGGTCAGGGAACTAGATCTCACATGACACATGTAAAGATCCCACATGCTGCAATGAAGATGCAAGATTCCACACCTCAACTAAGATCCAGTGCGGCCAAACAAATAAATATATATATTTTTAAAGCCACAAATGTCTCCATTTCTGGACCATCCTTTCTGCTTGCCAGTGGCTGGCTGCCTGCTCTGGACAGGGCAGGTGCACTCTGGCACTTCAGTGCTGCCCAGCCCCTCTCACTCCAGGATCGTCCAGCTCTGCTACTTTAGGTGGGCTTCAGGACTTTGTGAGTGATTTAGACTGGGTCCCTGCTCCCAGGCTGCATTGGCCAGCTCTGCCTTAGGAAGGGTTGGGAGGATGGGAGCAGAGTGGGAAACACGCCTGCACCAGGCCTGTTTCTCACATAGATTGTGCAACCTGGGGTCCATAGTCCCAGAAGATAACCCCAGCAGGAGACCCTCTTACTGCTCCCTTCTGAGGCTATTAGTTGAGTAAGTACCTTTCCTAACCCAGCCCTGGCAAATCCACCTTTGCTTCTAGGATTTAAGTTCCACCTCCCAACAGGATTTACTGAGAAATGGTCCAGAAAGACCAAAGCTGATCTAGGCCCCCATTGAAATTCTTGCTGCTGTGCTCTGGGCTCTGGCCTGACCTCTGTCAGCATGAGCCAGATCCTGCCCTCTGAATCCTACGGAGGTCCTGGTTACTTCAGCAGCCAAGATACACTTGCCCTCCATCTATTCCTTCCAAACACGAAAATGCACATGCAAAATTCTTTTTTCTTGTTAAAATCAAAGTTAGGAAAACTGTTGCTTTAGGGCAATGAGAACCAAGAAACTCGTCTTATTTCATTTGAGCTGCACAAAAGCTCAACCACAGATATTATCTTATGGCCAGATTAACTGGTGGGGGGGTGGGGAGGGTCTTTCTCTCTTTGCTCTATATGATCTGTTGAAGTGTAGGGCCCTATTTAGTTTTGTTATATTTACTTCTCATGTTAAAAATGACCTCAAACTCTTTGTGAAACAAACCAATACATTTGTGCCATCTTTATCATCACCTGGACAAGAGTTCTTCAAGCTGCTTGACACATTCCAAACTTTCTTTATCAGGATCCAGAATATACTTTTCAAAGAACAAAAACCTGGTGCCCATCTGGTAAAGCCGGAGCCCAACTTATAGTTTACAGGCAAGACTTCCCAGACTCACCTTGTCACACCAGTCACTTAGGGAAGCCCTTAAACACACAGCCTCGCAGACCCTTCCCCAGAGCCTATCCAGAAAGTAGGTCAGAGTGAGGCTAGGCAATCTGTTTAATAAGCAAGGGACAGGTGGGTTTTAGGTTCCCACGAGCTTGGGAGGCGCTGCGGTAAAGGGTTGCATTATCTTGTCTCTGGCAATCCACAGGGATAGTTTCAGCCAGTCAAGGGTTAAGTTAGAAGGGCCACTGCCCAAGGAGGCCGGACCTCCGCAGCCGCCAACGTCCTCGGCGCGTTTCTCGGCTTGGAACCCTCTCCAAGCCCGTTGCATTCCACAAGCAGCTCCCCGCGACTTTTGGAAAACTCTGAGTCAGGGCCCCTGGGTCCAAGTTTGTGACAGAGGCGGGCGAGGAGAATGAATGGCCCCGCTCCGAGGCGGTTAAGCCGCAGAGGCGGCGACGGGAGCAAACCAGGCTCTCTCTGCAGAGGACCTGCGGGCGGGGCCGGGAGCCAGGGGCTCCGCCGACCCAGCCTTGGACTTGGCGGACCAGCAGCCGGCGCTCACCGTCCACGCCGGACCCCGTAGGGCGGGCTTTCCCCTCCTCTCGGCTCCCCTCCTACCCCGGGACCGGACCCTAACCTCCAGCCGGACTCCGCCGAGCAAAAGGAGACTCTGAGACGCGCGCTCCAAAGTTCGGTCACCCGGGGGAAGTTGCAGCCACATCTGAGCCCTTTCCACGGCGGAAGCAGGTGTCGGGTGGCCCAAGGGAATTCTGCGGACAAATCCCCGAGGCGGGACCAGCAGCTTCCACAGGCTGCAGGAGGGAACCGGCGGCGCGCGCCCCTCGCCTGAGCGCATAAGTCCCGAGTCCGCGGCGCACGTGCGCGCCCAAGAGTTACCTTTGGGCGCTCGCAGGTGTCCCCTCCAGTCTTTGCAGCAACACAGCCCCATAGCAGCCGCCGACGCCCGCGGCTCAGCTTCGCTGCCTGGCGCGCCGCCCGCTGCACGCACCCCCGGAGCAGGCTGGCCGATGTCCGGCCGGCGGACGGTGCCCAGCCCGGCACGGGGCCACAGACCCGGCAGCTCCGTCTCCCTTACGCTCCGTACCGGTCCCGCTCCGCGGGTATCCCGGCCTCCGGGCAGACCCTGCTAATCAATAGGAGAATGCGCAGATCGCGCCAGCCGCCCGGCCGGCCCGCTTTTATCTCCGCGCGCCGGGGCGGCCCCTGCGCCGGCTCCCTGCCCTCGCGGGCGCCCTCCCCACGGCCCGTTACTCTCCCGGGGCGCCGGGCTGTGCGCTCGCGAGGGGCCGCCAGGGGGTGCTGTGCGAGCGGGCGCGGTCTGCGGCTCCCTCTACCCGCAGGGAGCCCGGGACGGGTAGTGGGGGATGCTGGCAGACCGGAAGGAGAGGTCCCCTCGCACTGCAAGGGCGGCGCCACCCCTCCCCCAGCATCCTCTAAGTAGTCGTCTCGTGGTGACTTGGGAGGTGTCTACGAGGGCCACCCTGCTCTGTTTCCCAGCCCCCTGCACTCTATAGCTGAGGAGTTGCCCGGGCTTCTCCCAAACCTGGCTGGGCTATGGACCGTGTGACTTTGGATAAGTCACTTCCCCTCCTGAGCACAAATTAAAGGTTTGGTGGTGTCAAGTTACTTAAACACTCTGCTCAGTTTCCTCAGCTATCAGATGGGAAGAGTAATAGAAATGCTTCGAGGGAATCCTGGCGAAGATTTAATGCATAATCGTTAAAATGATCTAGGACACATCTGGCATTTTGTGAAGTGCTTTGTAAGTGGGATGGAGAAGGAAATGGCAACCCACTCCACTATTCTTGCCTGGAGAATACCCTGGACAGAGAAGCCCGGTGGGCTACAGTCCATGGAGTCGCGAAGAGTCGGACAGGACTGGGCAACTGTCACTTGTAAGCGGGCATTATCATCATCGTCAAGTGTTGGTGAGGGCTTGCTTTGGTGCCATCACTCTGGAAGGTAACACTCGAGGTGCTCATTAAAACTAAAAATGCTCATACCCTGCTGCTACTGCTGCTAAGTTACTTAAGTCGTGTCTGACTCTGTGCGACCCCATAGACGGCAGCCCACCAGGCTCCGCAGTCCCTGGGATTCTCCAGGCAAGAACACTGGAGTGGGTTGTCATTTCCTTCTCCAATGCATGAAAGTGAAAAGTGAAAGTGCAGTCGTGTCTGACTCCTAGGGACCCCGCGGACTGCAGCCTACCAGGCTCCTCCATCCATAGGATCTTCCAGGCTCATACCCTGGGACCAAGCAATTCCATTTTGCAGCAAGAAGTCGGCCCACACTCTGAGGAAAACCCATATCAGGCTTTTCACTGCAGCCCTGTTTGAAACTGCAAAAAATTGCAACCAAAAAGATGTTTGCAGTAAAGGGATTATCAAATACACTGGCATTTCCATGAAATGAAATACTATCAAAGGAGGGAGCTGCAGTTGGATGTTGAAGATCTATGGATTCATAGTACTTATGTAAAACACACACCTTCAGAATATCATTCCACTGTATAGCGCCCATTGCATGCCAGGCACTGCTCTAGACACTTGGGCCAGGAAAAATATTTGGGAAGAAAACAAAATAATCAAGTGGTTCCCTCCAGGAAAAGGGCAAGAAATGGGAATGGATTGCAAGCGGGTGTCAAGGGAATTTAGCATTCTTATAGTGGTCTAATTTTTTAAAAGGAAGGCGTATTCATATATTATTGTAGAATTAAAGTCAAATGAGAAAGATTATTTCAAGTGTCTGGCACAGAGAAGGATTCTTAATATTAGATTCCCTCTCATCCATCCAGTTCCTAGGTTCTGTTCCTGCCCCTAAAACAGGGCCATGGTCAACCTCTGATGGCCTCTGCTCGACTGGAATTTTCTCCTTCCCTCCCTACCTCCATCCCATGTTGAGAAAATAGACACAGTCTGGAGGAGAGCAGTGGCAAGGCCAGGCCCAAGGCAGAGGCTGCCTAGAGCATGGAGCAGAAGAATTAATTGTTGGGGGTGGGGGGAGGCAGGGGAAGGGAGGAAAGAATGACTTGGAATAGGGGAGAGTTTTCCCAGGAGTTAAGTCTCATTCAAAGGAGAGATTAACAACAGTGGGACAGATTTCTGCTTCCCTCTCTAACTCTCCAGAAAGACCCGGGTGAGGCTTCTTCAGGGAGAGAGGAGGGCTGTCCTGCACTAGATCCGGAAAGGAAGATGTTTTCATTTCATGACATGAAGGCGGGGGTTACAAAGAGAGAGTAACTGAGAAAAAACAGAGAGACCTGACTTCTGGTTGTTGCCAAGTCATTTTAAACAGTTTTAGCACCAGGCAAGATCACTTAGTCACAGCGGGCTTAATGAGGCCCCAGGAATTCCAAGCTAGAGCTTCCTGCATTCAGGGAGAGCATGTGCGGGGAGCGAGCCCCCGGGTGATTGTCCAACAGCCAAGTCCTACATTTGGAAAGCAAGATTTAAAAGAAAACATCACAGCAGCCATTGTGGGCTGCTTGTTTATCTTTCTAAGAGGAAGTAGCAAAGCAGGATCATTTCGAATGAACCTATTATAGAGGGTCAGCATCCCCATTGAACCGTTCAAATATATTTTGGGATACTCAACTTTTCAAATATATTTTGGGATACTCAACTTTTCAAAGTGGCTTTAAATATCAACTCCCAGGACAGTTTATGAAACAGAATACAAGGCAAGAGTTTATAGTATTACTGCCTTTGGTTTCACACACTTTTATTGTCCTGATTATATATTGTCTTTTTATAGTTTGCTAGTGTGTGTCTGTTTCTCAAGCGGGAAGGAAAATAACATTAACTATGTGTTTTCCACCATGTTTATTTACTATGTATTTTCCACTAGGCAACTCACATGTGCTATTATCTCAATTAACCACAGGACTACCCCATGAGGCACCATTAGATTCAATTTACTGAGGAAGAAACTAAAGTTCCGGAAGGTGAACAGACTTGCCTAAGACCAATGAAATGACAAGTGTCAGAATCAGGATGGATGGATGGGTGGATGGGTAGACAGACAGGTGGGTGGGTTGAGTAGGTGAATGAGTGGATAGATGGATGAGTGGGTGAGTGGGTGGATGGGTGGGTGGGTGGATGGATGGGTGGGTGGGTGAGTGGATGACTGGGTGGGTGAGTGGGTAGGTGGGTGGATAGATAAATGGGAGAATGGCATTTACCCCGTTAGGCATAGAGTCATGGGTTGCAATTGCAAAAGCACATACTGAGCACAGAATTCACCTGAAATATTAAACTCTGTGAACAAAGCCCTTGAATTGATAATGATACCAGGCCCTCTTGAATTGAGCCAAAACATCAGGATCACTCAGTGTTCCAAGGCTCCAGCCAAGCTCAAGCCACCTGACTCTAGAAAACTGAGCAGGGAGGTGGGGGCCCCTGAAATATATTCCTGAGTTGCAAGGCCAACACATCATGGGAAAGCAGAGCCTGAACTAGGGGGCGGGTATCCAGTGAGTACGATGGCCTCTCGGGGTAGGGCTGGACACCAGGTTTGGAGGACAACGATTCTGTGGGGCTACCCCCACCCACCCAGACCTCCACTTCCTGCTGCTTTAGTCAATTTCTCTGAAAGACTCCAAGTTTGCTAGTAAGAATATGGGTTTATTTTTAAGGAGGCTGCTGCTGCTGGAATCTTAGCCCTCTAGAACCTGAGTGTCAGACATGTGCAGGCCATTCAAGAATTTACTTAGGAGACTCAGTACTTGGCCTTTATACCCCTCTGCAGGAGGGTGGTTTCTCCTCCCAGCTCATACCCAAGGTACCTCCAGGGTGCCATCTCAAGGTGTGAGCTCAGCCCTGGGCAGCTCAGGGAAGAGTAGAAATGGGGACATAAATGTAGCTTTGTAGGGCTGCTATGATCATTCATTCATTCTTTTATTCATTTATTCACCCAGGTACCAAATGAAGACTGAACACAACCGAACACCTGAGTAGAGTCCAGGACTGCCCTCTGGGGATGCCAGGAGGACACCTGGGAGCTCTGGGGGGGAACGGTGCCCCAGTCTACAAAGGGTGGTCAGAGAGGCTCTCTAGAGGAGAGGTCTCTGAGATGAGAGCTGAGATGTGATGAGGAGTCTAGCACCTGAGGGGTGGCATGGGGATGTTCCTCCAATGAGCAAGCAGTGTTATCACATGAAGAAGCAGGGTTCTGGTGTAGGAAGCAGCTCAACAGGACATTTAGAGTATGATGCAGTCTGTGATTCTGACTGATCAGCCTGGTGCTGGAGTGAAGGGGGGACGAGAAGGGGGAGACCAGAGCAGGGAAAAAGCCAACAAGCAAAAGGCATAAGGCAGACAAGAGATGCAGTGCAGAGGAGACGGAGATCAAGCTGAGCTATGTACTAGCAAGGTGGTCCCCAGCAATCCACACCCTCTGTGCTCCTGTCTCCTGAAATCTGGGCCACCCCACGACTTGCCTTAACTAACAAGGTGACAGAAGTAAAGTGACCCTGGGCCAGCCCTGGGCTAAATCCTAAGAAGCTTGGTAGCTTCCACTGTTGTCTTCCAGGGAGAGCAGTGGGACTCTCCTGATCCTGCCATGCTCCGGGAAGCTGGGCCCAACCAAGTCAGGCTACGCGAGTGAGGCCTTCCTGGAGGCGGATCCTCCAGCTGATAGAGGGAGAGCAGATCAGAGGCAAGCTATCCATGCTGAGCCCTGCCACGCTCTAGAACAAGAGCAAATAAATGTTTAGGTCACTAAGGTTGGGGTAGTTTATTAGGCGCTATCACACCTGAAACCTGGGGGGTGGGGGTAAAACATCATCCTAATAGCCAGTGCTGCCTGGCTAAGAGCACGACAATCCATTGAATTTCAGAGCTATCCCATGGGTTCCCTATCATTATCATTTCCACTTTACAGAAGAGGACTGAGGCACAGAGAGGTGAAGTAACTGGCACAAGTAATTCACACAGCTAATTAGTGGCCCAGCTGGGCTTAGAACCCAGTCTGTCTTGTTTTGGAGGCTCTGTTCTTAACTCTATGGTAGATATTTTGAAGGGAGAAGGAACAGAGTTGGTGATGCAGGCCCCCACAGGTCTAAGGCATGTTCATAGATGAGACATATAGTAAAAAAGATAGCCCTTGGGGAGTGCTGGAGGACATCAGAGGGCATCCGTCAGTAAGGCCGTGTGAGGCTCACTGCTGTGTTAGCTTTTCAGAGTAATGTCTGTTCCCTGGTGGCTTCCCTGATAGCTCGGTTGGTAAAGAATCTGCCTGCAATGTGAGAGACCTGGGTTTGATCCCTGGGTTGGGAAGATCCCCTGGAGAAGGGAAAGGCTACCCACTCCAGTATTCTGGCCTGGAGAATTCCATGTGCCATATAGTCCACGTTGTTGCAAAGAGTCAGACATGACTGAGCAACTTTTTCACTTTCACTGTTAGCCTTGACACCTAATTAGAGGGGGCTTCTTGAAGATAAAAGCACTTTGTACAATGCTTATTACAAATCTACCCCTACTGGTGCTGTTATCTCATTTAATTTTCACAGCAGCCTCATGATGATGATATATCATAACACTCACTTTAGAGGGGAGAATAGGAACACCTGCCCAGGTTATATGAGCTCTCAAAGTCACAAAGCTGGAGGGTGGGAGAGCTTGTCCTTGGATCTGGGTAGACTGACCACCACAGGACACCTTTTAACAACCAGCCCCCTGCCTCCTGCTTTTTGGCCTGTGTTCCCCTCTCTCATCTTCTTCTCCTATCATAGTTCTGATCTTTGATAGGAATTTGGCCAAAATCCAATGTGCATATGCCATACATTCAACACTCACAGATGTTCTGGAGTTGGGAGGGACTTTATACATTCTAATACAGCCTTCTCATTTACCATGGGAAATGTGAAGTCCAGAGATGCTAGATCCACTCCTCATAAGCATTTCTTCAGGGCCTATGATGTGCCAGGCACTAAAGTTGAATTAGTGACAAGTTAGGGCTTTCCCCAGTCAACCTCAGTTTTTGCTTTGAAACAGATGTAGAAATATGATAAGCAGAAAACAGGCCTCCCCTACAATCTCTCAAAATAAGTTTTGTGCACTATTACCTCAGTACATGGAAGCCAACTGATGTGGATTTAACTATGGATGCTTTCAAATTGTGGTGCTGGAGAAGACTCTTGAGAATCCCTTGGACAGCAAGGAGATCAAACCAGTCAATCCTAAAGGAAATCAATCCTGAATACTCTTTGGAAGAACTGATGCTGAAGCTAAAGCTCAAATAATTTGGCCACCTGATGAGAAGAGCTGACTCACTGGGAAAAATCCTGATGCTGGGAAAGACTGAAGGCAAAACGAGAAGAGGGCAGCAGAGGATGAGATGGTTGGATAGCATCACCGACTCAATGGATATGAACTTGGGCAAACTCCAGGAGAGAGTGAGGGACAGGGAGGCCTGGCATGCTGTAGTCCATGGGGTTGCAAAGAGTCAAACATGACCTAGCAACTGAACAACAGCAGCAATCTGATTAAACATGTTAACTCCCTCACATACCCCCATTATCCCTCATCAACAGCACTGGTGTTATTCACTTTACAGACTCATTGTTCTGTGTTCTTTTCTTTCCTTAATGAAGAATGTCATTCTGGGGAAGACAGAGTTTATTTAAAGCAAGCCCGCACTGCTTTGTGCTAGAAAAGGCTGTGGATTCCATATGGGTTGGTAAGTCTTTTCCTTTCTCTTAATGAGACTTAAGTCTCATTTCTCTTCTTCCTTTGGCTACCAGGATGCTCAGGGAAATTTTAAAGGTCAATTTTGGCAAGTATGAAGGCCCCAAAGTAGGTTTTCACATTTATGTTTTTGTTTCCTGATTTTACTTTTCTACTTTTATTTGCATTTTCTCAGGTCCTTAATTTATAAAATTATTACTATTGCGTTACCTTCATTTTAAGTGTTCTCATTAGAAGCCATTTCAAACCCTTTGTGTAATAACATAGGAGTATAAGTTAATAAGTGAATGTAATACATTCTATTTTAAACAAGGAATTGATCAACTTATTTTAAGGGGCAGATCATAAATGTATTTAAACTTTGCCACGTTGTCTCCATAGCAACTACTCAACTCTGTTCTGGTAGCGTGAAATCAGTCATAGACAATACAGAAACAAATGGGTGTGGCTGTGTTTCAATAAAACTTTATTTACAAAAGCAGGTGGTAAGCCATTTTTGGCCCATGGGCTTTATGTAGTTTGCTCTCTGTTTAGAATTTTAGAGCATTGGGAAATTGTTTCCTCTTGACTTGGGAAGTACTTGGCTTAGAAAAAAAGTGAATTCCCATCCCTAAGAGGTGGGGATTCTGTCCAAGATGTCTAGTTTCCACTTCTGGGTGACAGATTAGGGAAATGCAGCTGCACAAACTGTCTGGACATCTGGCTCTCGGGAGAGGCCCGCAGTGCCCAGGAAGGGCCAGTCTCTGACACGGTGGGATCTGAAGTCTGCCAGCCAGAGCCTATTCTCCTGCACATTTGCTGTGCCCAGTTCTCAGGGAGGAGGGGGCCCTGAGGGCAGGGCCCTAGAGGTGCATGGCCAGCTGGTTTCCCCAGCTCTGGCCAATGGGCCTTCAGCTGCTGCGGATATTGTTCATGCAAGGAATGTGTCTGCAGCTCCAAATTCTCACAGAGAAAGACAAGGGGCATGGTTGGGGAGAAATTCCTGGGCCACATTTTTCTTGCTGTTCATGTGGCCTGAAGCCATTAAACTTGGCCAGACTGCCCAAGAGGGATTTTACAAAGCTCATTGTCTTTCCCGGAGTCTCACCCGCAGCCCTGCTCCCACCTGCTCTTTCTGCTTTTCTTTCTTTACTCCCCCAGCCCCAGGAGAAATGCAGGATGGGAAAGAGCAGGAGCCCACAGCCATGGTCCTGGGGGCTTTTGTTTCCTGTCCAGGTAGACCAGCTGCAGCAGCCACTGCAGGGAGCAGGAAGTGGAGGGCACTTCCTGGTGGCTGTGATGGCATCAGACCTTTCTATGGGCTACGGGGCAGAGGTGGTCTCAGCTGCTTCACCAGGAGTCACCCAGTGGGATACCTCCTTCAGTAATAAAAGCCACATGTATTGAGCACCTGCTGTATGCCAAGCACTGAGCATTCTACATATATTAACTCAAACTCCACCAGAACACTATTAAAACTCCCGTTTTACTGATGGGGAAACTGAGGCACAGAGGTGCTAAGTGATATACCTGGGGTCCCACAGCTAGTAAGTGGAAGAGACAGGATTTGAACTGAGGAGCCTGGCTCCTGTGTAGCTCTTAACCTCTTTCAGTACGTGCAATCCCCTCAGCTCGGCATTCTGTTACAGACACTGCCCTAATGGCTAGTCTCCACATTATTAGCAAAAATCCAGGTGCAAAGCATTTGCATAGGTGGGATCTGTGCACCTTTGAAGACTCCCAGTATCCCCACTTGGCCCTCCACCATGAGCTTGGCCCACCTGCTGTTTGGTCTGCTTAGCTGAGGGCAGGGCGCTGTAAGCTGGGGGTCAGTCAGTCCTACTTGTGTTGTTACCACTGCTGCTGCAGATACTGACTGTGCAAGGGAGCGGCCTCCGTTACCTGGGGATGCTCTGAATGTTCGCAGTGCACCAGCCCCAAAGATTGGCGATTTGAACACACTGTATGTCATAGATACAATCCTGAGACCGAGTGTAGAAAACCCCATGTTACAGGCAAGGAAGCCGGCAGGTTAATCAGAAATTGATGCTGGCCGACATTACAAAACAACCACAAATCTCAGAGTCTTAACCCTATAAACAGACACTTTTGTGCTTAGGTTACCACCTCAAGTAGGTCAGCGTGAAGTGAGGGAATGAACGAGAGGGCTCCGCTCCAGGCAGTCTCGCAGGGACTCAGGCTCCTTCCAGGACCTCAGAGTCCTCCCCTGGATCCTATCAGAGGAGGAAGGATGGAACAGGGAGCTCTCAGGGGATTTTAGGGGCTGAGAGCAGATTGCAGCCAGACTCCCACCCACATTCCACTGTCCAGAGTTCTGTCACGTGACCTATCTTACTGCGGGGGAGGCTGAAAAACTGCATGGGCACAGAAAAACGAGTTTGACTGCCACCCTGGGGCTCAGAGAGGTGAGGTGCCTTGAGGCGCAGTTGGGCCATTTGGTGCCCAAGGCTGTGTCTGGCCTCTGTAGTGCCTTGACTGAAACGGAATTGAACTCCAACCTTCAAAGACCCTCAGTCTTTCCGTGGGGCACTGGATGGGGCTGAAGGTGCTGAAGGGCTGTGAGGATTAAGTGAGGCACTGAGAAAAGAGATCAACGGAGTAAGTAAGTGCCCCGAAGCCTTCCCTCTCATAGTGTGGAACTGTGGCCAGGACTGCTGGGCAAGGGGAGGGGAGATGGTAGGGAGGGACTGGGAGAGTCTCAGCCCAGAGGAGAGAAGTGGGGATGACCGAGTCCATAGAGAGGGGTTCAAGGACTTCTGCTTGCTGCTGCCACCTAGTCGTGGAAAGAGAAAGGGCAGGACAACCTGGCTTCCCGATTCTGGTTCTGGTCGGTAAGCGTCCAGGCCACTTCTGTCCCATCCTGATGACCATCAGGTTTCTTAGCAGAAGCTGGCCTTGGCGATGTGTCTAAGGCATAGGTGCCAGGATGGATGAAATCCCCATTCCCCAAGGTTTTGCTGTGGAAATAGCAACTTCTCCAGGGTATTCTGCTCAGGCCTCAGCATTCCCCTCAACGGGAGGGCTCTCTGCCTGCTAAGGCAGGACCTCTAGGGTATACTCAATGGATAAAGAATCTGCCTGCAATGCAAGAGACACAGGAGACACAGGTTTGATTACTGGGTTGGGAAGATATCCTGCAGAAGGAAATGGAAACCCACAAATCCCGTGGACAGGGGAGCCTGCCAGGCTCCAGTCCAAAGGGTCGCAAAGAGTCAGACATGACTAAAGGACTAAGCGCTAGGGTATGACTATGGCTTCCCTGGCCGAGTGCTACCAGAGGGCTGCCCCCGGACGGTGGGCATGGGGCAGGCCCCTCCCAAGCTGGCCTTGGTGGTGGCAATGAGATTACAGCTGTGTGGGAATGGATTGCTGGGCATCTCGGAAATATCCCCAGGGTATAGAGAGGGCCAGCAAGTCTCTCCAGGGACACACAGCACCTCTGTAATATGACCTGGATGGGGAGAGAGTGCAGAAGCTAGTGTACTCCACTCTGTCAAATCACACACAGACACAGTTTCCAGGGCATGTTGGCCTCAGATAACCTGATCAGACCCAGTTCTAGTACCAAGGACCACCATTTTTCATCTCTCTAGATACAGTTCCAGGTGGAGCTCACTAACACCAAAGTCTCTATTTCCACAGCAGCAGCATCCTTCCCACAGCCAGGCCTTGGTCCACCCAACAGGTCTCCTGACCACGATACCCCAAGAAGCATTTTTCGGACTATGGACTCCAACCCAATAAGGAGTCATGAAATCAACTCAATGGGTCTTGGCCTGTAGTTTTAAAAACGAGATAGAATCACAGAGTGGAAAGTGCCAGATGCATGGCATATAGAAACAGTACTGTCCTGTGAGACCCTTGCTTCCCTGTGTTCCTGAGCCCTCACAAGTGGGATGTAACGTTTCTTGTTGTAATAAAAAAAAAAAAGTAAAATCACGGTGGGAAGGTAGCCATCTTATTCCTTCCAGAAAGCCTGGGCTCTTTGTGTAAATTAGTCCACACATTTCTCTTCCTCCCCATTTCTCCCCACGGATCCCACTTCTGCTGCATGCCAAAGAAGGGCAGGATTTTTGCCAAGCCACTCAAAGATACAAAATAGGACCCAGCACTACTAGGCACAAAAGGTCCCTGGTTAAGTACTGATCCCAGGATGCTGGGTGCCTACTTGTCTTGTATTTGCATCTCTAAGAAGGCCACTTAAGTGACCCTTCACAGAACAAAGAAGGACAGCTTCTCTCAATTTAAAAGAAAAGAAAACCCTCCACGCTGCACATTCCTTCCTTGGAGGCTCCTGCGCAGTGGGCTGGTCTGGCAGCACTTGGTTCTGACACATCTGGTGGGTTGTTCGTTCCCTCTCCAGCATCATTCCTGAGGCAGTTATTTGTGGAGCGCCACTCTGTGCCAGACACGGGAAACCACAGACCCGAGCCCCCTGCCCGACTCAGCCCGGCCTGCGTGTGTGTGTGTGTGTGTGTGATGAAGACAGTGGCTTGCAGAAGAAGGCACCCCCCACTGCAGGTGTGTTCTGGGGCCCACCTGCTCCAGCACTGCCGTGGTCGGTCAGGAAAGGCCTAGCTCTCCAGGATGCCCGGATTTTCATCATTCCTGCCCTGGGGGGTGGGAGAGGGCCCTCACATGTAGGAGCGCAGATGATGTACTGCTGCATCCTGCATTCCTGCTAAGGCCCATCAGGGTCATTACTGCCACCATCCAATGAGGCTCAGGAGATGAGGTGACTGTTCAAGGCCAGTGCACGGCCAGGAAGAAGCCATTCCTCTCCCGGGAGTCCTCTGGGGCTCCTGGGGCTCTGTTCCTCCCACTGGACCACTGGCAGCATTTGGAAGTGACCAGGCAGTGCCACAGATAGAGCAAATGAAGGGCCATAATTGGGGCAGCAGGCTGCTCAGATGGAGGGGCTGTGCAGGAGGATGGGGGACCCTCCGGGGAGAAGAGGAGGGAGGTAAGCCAGGTCTTTGGGGTTGGGGGCCTTAAGAACGTAAGCTGAATTCTCCAGGCCAGTGAAAGTCAGTCCTGCTGCCAAAGGAACCATTGCTCTGGCCACCTCACTCCTAACTGCATGACTGTCCCAGTTTGCCAGGGCTACTGTCAACAATTGCCACTAACTGGGTGCTTGCAACAACAGAAATCTGTTCCCTTAGAGTTTGGGAGGCTAGAAGTCCAAAATGGAGGTGTTGGCAGGGCCATGCTCCCCTCTGCAGGCCCTAGGGAAGGCTGTCCATGCCTCTCTGCTAGTTCTGGCATCGTGGGGAATCCTTGGCCTTCCCTGGCTTGTAGCTGCACCGCTCCAGTCTCTGCCTCATCCTCACATGACCTCCCCTGTGAGTGCTTGTGTGTCCAGATTTCTTCTCATAAGGACACGTCATTTAACTTAGGACGCACCCTATTCCAGATCTCATCTTAACTAATTGCATTGGCAAATAAGGCTACATTCCAAGACTTCCGCTGGACGTGAATTTCAGGAGGACAACGATGACCTCTCTAATGACCTTCCTTCTTTCCCAGCCACAGCCTCCCAGGCTCTGTGTCCGCTCATGCAAGTCTGCAGAAAAGCGTCAGGGGCAGCCGTGCCCTTGGGACCCAGGAAGGTGTCACTGACCTTGAGAAGAGCTTCCAAATCTGGTGGGGTGTTTTATTTAGTGGTTGTAACTCCAATTTTTAACATTCTGGTATTCCAGAATAGTGTGATTTTAAAACACACTGAACTACAGGTATTTTGTGATATGTTTTTTAAAAATCAGAATCATTTACACTTGGGGAAATGCTTCAACAGAAATTTGGATCCTGTAAGGAAAACTTATTTAGAAAGTGGTTTTCTATTCTTCCATAATCCACAGGGGGAAAAGAACCAAGGCACCTCTATCACAACAAAAATCCTTATTCTGGTTCAAAGACTTTCTAAACCAGCGGCCTTCAAGTACAGCTTTTCCCTGCGACCCATCCACCAGACCCATGGAGTCACCTACCCAGGAGAACACTGCAGAAGGTGAGACACACTGGAAATGGTTCTTATGAAATACAACTGGGCTCATGATCAATTAAAAGATGTAGCCCCTGCTAACCAAAAAAAAAAAAAAAAAAGTTAAAAAACACCTCTAGAATACTGAGTAAGAAAAATGATTATTTGAAGATAAAGTACTCAAAGGATAATATTAGTTTGAAATTTAGTTTAGAACAATCCCCTCAAAAATTTTATAGCAGTTAGAAAAAATGGGCACCAAAATATGCTCATGATTCAAAAATAACATCAAATAATGTGATTTCATTTCAAGGGTTCATTATTATTAAAATTTTCTTTGTTTTATAGGGCTTGGTTTATTATTTTTGAATAACATTTTATTAATTTCATCTACCAATAATTTTTATTAGAAGGGTAATACTTTTAACCTTTATATTTCATAAGTTTATGTTTTCATTTCATGCTTTCCATATGCATATAATTTCTATTTGAAATGTATATTTAGCTTCACTGAAATTAACAATTTTATGTATTCTATATGCCTTTTGGTAGAAAGTGTTGATAACTAATGCCTATATTTTAGCAATGCAGGGAACAAACACCTGCATGCCTGTGTGTTATTTTGCTCTAGCAACCATAATTATTAACATCTTACTAATCAGCTACTGCTAACTATGTTCCAGGGACAAGGTTTAATGCTTTACATGAAGCTGCTTTTACTGAATCCATTTTACAGAAGAGACTGATGTTTAAGGGGTAATGTGACTCCCTCAGGACCCCAGACCTGGGCAGAGGCTGAACCAGAACTGAATCTCAGACAGCGTGATGGAACACCTCACCCTAAATTACAGCTGCACAAGACAAATAAATGGAGGCATCGAATGACTCAGCCAATACACAGTAACTATCATTTTCTAGCCATCTTTTCATTATCTACACTAGAGTTCACAGACTCAAATTTTTATAGAGAGATCAGATAGGTAAGGTGTACTGAAAAAGCAGGTGTCAGGGTGGGAGGAAGGCTGGGATGGGGCAGTAGGAAAAGGTGGGGATTCTGGCTAACTAGAGGATACTCAGGCTCTGTCAAAAGGGGCAGCTATTACTGAGCTCCTGTTAATTGTTTGTAGGGGGAAAGCAGCCCCAGTTTCACCCTATAGAAATCTACATTGAATGCATGCGTGCTAAGTCGCTTCATTAGTGTCCAACTCTTTGCAACCTTATGGACTGTAGCCAGCCAGGCTCCTCTGTCCATGGGATTCACCAACTAAGAATACTGGAGTGGGTTGCCAAGTCCTTCTCCAGGAGATCTTCCTGACTCAGTGATCAAACCCACATCTCTTATGTCTCCTGCATTGGCAAACAGGTTCTTTACCATTAGCGCCACCTGAGATCTATGGGTAAAATCTTTTGCACATAAAAATACGCCATGAGCCAAACAAAATATTTCTTATGGGCCAGAATCAGCTCATGGGCAATCAGCCCTGGTTCACAGCTTGGCTTGCAGCCTGAGAACTAGACTCAGTGTCTTGTCACTGTTTGCCTCTCTCTACCATCACTTTCAGCTTCCTTCCTGCTTTTGAGTTGCTGCTTTTTCATAATTTTAGTTTATCAAACATCTTGAAAAGCCCAGCACAAGGTCCTGCGTGCACTGTCCCTCTTTCAGGAGGTCGTAGTCCAGGGTTGCATAGTATTGGTGCTGTTTTACTCGGGAGCATTGCTTTGCATTTTAACATGGACATGAATCCCTCAGGACATATTCCTATAACCCATATTCTGTTTCAGCAGTTCTGGGTGGGGCCTGAGAATCTCCATGTACAACAAGCTCCCAGATGATGCTGATGCAGCTGGTCCACGGACCACACCTTGTTTAGGAAGGACCTAAAGAATAGCCCTGTGTCTAAAGAAGTTCCTAAGCTGAAGGCTCCCCGTCAGAGGAGCCTCTGTACCTGGGCTTGGCTTCCCAGAGGTGACCTGGGTCATCCAACTCCCCACCACTAATCCCCTGCCACATTCCTCCCCACATCCTAATTTATCTAGAGATTTAGTCTAGCTGAGATCACTCATAAAGAATTTTATCTACATCTTTGTTCTGAGCTGGCACTGAGCATACTGCACATCACCCTTTCCTATCCGGTATGCATATCTCTAGCTGAGGAATTTCTGTCTGCGCCCCTCCGTGTCTCAGAGCTGTGGTGCCCAGCACCCGCCTCAGCTCCTGATGGCAGCCTAGGATGGGACCCTGAAGGGGGACTCCCCAGGATGGACCTCGGACTCCATCTTGTACTAGTCATGTGACTTTGGGCAAGTTACTCCTCTGTGCTTCATTCACCACATCTGTACAATGGAGTGTAAGGTCTACTCACTGGGTGTCAGGGAGATTGAACCAATATACTGTATGGTGCCCTTCCCACTTCTATTTCTAAAAAGCAACTCAACAGATGACTTTAAGAATCTCACGTTGCTTGTGTTAATATAGGAAACTTACTCCTATTGCTATCCCAGGAATAGCCAGTTGCTCTTGAAGGAATTAACACTCCCTGAGAGTGGACTTCTATTGCATCAGTCAGCAATCATGTTCCCGTACCTGCTCTGGGTCAGGGCACGTAAGAGGCAGCCATACAGAAGGTGGGCAGACACATGAACAGTCACCAGGGCTGCAGGAGTGCCGCACACAGGTGTCCGAGAAGTCATGAAGTATCAAATGAGCAGCTCAACACCACATTTGCCAATTTTCAAATAACATTCTCAGTGTTTTTTTTTTTTTTCAGCTGAAATACTTCCGAGAAACAAGGGACCTGGTTGATCAATCAGTAAACCATAGAATGGCCAGAAAGTCACAAAATTAGGAGAAAGTACTGTATTTGTCATACTTTTTAATATAAACAGATGGACCCATTCATTTAGGTTTAGAGACATTCTGGCTGAAAATATATCTGGAGGTGGAGAAACATACTGAGACTATCGTTTGAAAAGGTTGCTAACTACTTTTTAAAATACGTTGATCCTTTGTTTCTTGATGGTAGACACCTTGCTATAATACTTGCTAAACTTTACCAGATACTTAACACAGGCTAGCATTGTCCTAAGATATAGATTATCATATCCTCAAAACACTATGGGATATGCACTTAAAAAAGTTTTCTTTTGAAATAATTCTAGATTCACAGGAAATTGCAAGGAACTGTACAGCAAGGTCCCATGCACTCTAAACCCAGCCTCCTCAAGTTTTAGCATCTTACATAACTACATCCCACCACTGAAACCAGGAAACTGATCTTGCATAATCAGTCCACGACGCTGATTCAGATCCTGCCATTATACACACTGGTGTGTGTGTGTGTGTGTGTGTGTGTGTGTGTGTGTTCTGAGGTGGGCGAGGGGTCTATATAGTTTTATCACACATGTAGTTACATGAAAGTATCACCACCATTAAGATACTTAACTATACCATCAGACTAAGGCTCCCTCTGCTCCCTCTGTATAGTCACATCCAACTGCTTCACCCCTATGCCTAAGCCAAGGATAGACACTTTATTCTCATTTTATATATGAGGAAACTGAGGCACAGAGAAGTCAGCAACTTGACCAAGTGCACATAGTTCTGGACCTGTTGTTTTAAATATATATATATATATATATATATATATATATATATATATATATATATATATATATATATTTGGTTGTATTGGGTCTTAAAATAGTCGCAGCACGCAGGCTCTTTCATTGTGGTGCACAGACTCTCTAGTTGTGGCACTCAGGCTCAGTAGTTGTGGCATCTGGGCTTAGTTGCTCTGCAGCATGTGGGATCTTACCTCTCTGACCAGGGATCGAACCGGCAACCCCTGCATTGCAAGGTAGATTCTTAACCACTAGGCCACTAGGGAAGTCCCTGGGTCCAGTTTTTGAACTCTGTCATTAAAGAGACTCATTGTGGGGAGGGGTTTGCAGGAAGCGTGTGGAGTCTGGAATGGCTTCCTAGGTCCTTGATCTCGGCCTTGAATGGAGAAACCGCATCACTTACAGTGGGGGAGGGCTAGAACATCAGATGCCATGGAAGCGAAACTGAGGGTTTGAGAAGCCCTGCTCCCTGCAACATCGAATCCAGGTGTCACAGTCACTGGCCTGGGTTTCTGGGACCTCACTTTGACTCTATCATCTTTATCCCTGAATTACTGCTCCCTCCCTCTGTCCTTTCTTAGTTGGCCATCAACCCGGCAGTCATTCTGGATTCTACTTCCAACATCCTGTCCCTCACCAGGTCTGAACATTTCACCTCCCAGCCATCCTCCATCTTCCTGGCCTCTGTTTGGTTCTAACTTGAGCAGTCCCTGCTGCTCTATTAAAATAGCACGCCACGGCCTGCCACCCCCCCACCCGACCCCCGCAACACTGGTTCTGGGTCCCTCTTGTTACCCCCTGCTCAATCCAGTCTTTTCACTGTTGCTAAATATGATCATAACTTTCCCCTGTGGTTCCTCATTGCTTATAAGACTGTCCACATGCCAAGGCTCTCTGGGATCTAACCAAGCGAATGGCTCAGAGTTAGCCAAGCTGTTTCCTGCCCCAGGATACTGGCACAACTGTGCATGTCTCCTCCAGGGCTCCCCATTGAGGCCAGACACAGAGCACTGGGCTGAAGTTGGAGATGTGAATCCTTGCATCTAAGGAGACCTAAGTCTGATGAGAGAAACATAACTGCCCACAAAAGAAAAGAAGGTAAAAAACCAGGAGGTACTTTTCAAATCATGCATGAAAGGTGCAACCACAGAAGCAAGTGCAGGTTTGAATGAAAAGCCCCAGTATGGGAGAAGGTGGGTCATCTGGCTGGAATAAGGACGACAGTGGCAAGCCTAGAGCTGGGCCCACGCACCTCTCCCAACCAGGGCACGACACTTCCTGGAGTCCCCACAGGCCATGCAGGTGGCCCTCACAGTGCAGATCAGAAGGCTGTGGGTTAGAGAGTCAGGAAGAATGTCATACCTGCTGAGGTGAAGTTGAGCCAGTGTACCGGGGTAAGGACTGTGTTACACACTTAGGAAGCCAGGCTGGGCTGCCTGGTGGCAGACAGCCCTGGGTGGGCCACTAAAGGTTCTTTCTGATTGGCTCGTACAAGAGACAGCTTCAGTCCTATCACCTAATGGACCACAGTCTTGACTTGCAAGCATGCAGGTGGCACCTCCCAGGTCAACATTCCCTGATGCCCTCTGTGGATGCCAGGAGATCCACTTAAAGTACCCCCTGCCTTAGGAGTTTAGGATGTGGGAGAAGTAGAGACTTGCAGCAAGTTCAGGAGCATTTCTATCAACAGGACCGAAAGGAGAGGACAGAGGGCAGCAATGGCCTTGGACCCACGGCCAGGGATGGACGGAAAGAACATGGGGCTGGGCCGTGAGGTGTGGAGTACACTCAGCCCCTGGAGAAGCCATACACCTTCTGGGTGCCAAGTTTATGGATGGGATAAGGACACTGGTAAGATGTGGACTGAATTTATTTATGACTGGAGGTTCCAAGGGCTAGTGAATTTGCAAGAAGAGGTCAACAAGAGGTGTTAGGCTGCATTCACAGGCTGGGGCCTAGTGCAAAAGAACAGACAGGTCCTGCATTTACATCCAGAGGCCCACAGTCAGGGCTGGCTTCAGGGGCCTGTGATCAGGGCAGGTACAAAGGATCTCCCTGGGAAGGACCCTGCGCTAGGTATTTGGTGTTTTCTGGTGGCTGTCTTGAGGTTGTCAATCATTTTGTCTTTAAATTTGTATTTTGTAAGTGAGATCTGATGGGCCACTGGAGTGTATTCAAGGGCTTGGAACCTCAGCCCTCCTGTGGTTGGTCCTGCCCCTGAGCCTCCTGCCTCCAGGGATGCTCAGCCACCCCCTGCCTCCTGGTGCCCCGGGCCAGCAGCACACCTCTGCTTCCCCCCAGTGACTGCTGCCACCCCTTCCCCTAGTCTGGTGGAGGGCTGGGGTCAGGAGCACATGCCCGGCAGAGTCTCAGGGTGGAGCACGGTGGTGACAGTCCCTGGTTTGGTTGACAGCGCCAGTGCATGGGGTAGGTCATCGGGCTGTGGGGAAGAAGATGTCGGGATGGACTTTCTTGTCCAGGATGGGGCATGGCACCATGGTCCAGTGGCTGTTGGGAGGGAGACCTGGCAGCTGATGGGCATGTGCACTGCACCTTGGGGGACCCTGGGTGCCTGTGAGTGGTCTCCTCTTATCCCACGAGTATCCCCATGCCCAAGGGAGTGTGCTATTTAAATAGCAAATAAAAAACCCCATGCCTGGTCTGTCTGTGGCCCCCACGAAGCACAGCTATACCTGCTCCTGCGTTGTAGCATTTCACATCTATTGTCTGGCCGTGAAGTCCCTTGGAGCCCTCTTCCCTCCACAGTGGAGCAGCTCAGCCTTGCTTGCATTGGACCCTCCTAGGACAGTGCCAGATCATCACCTCTTTTATTCCAGACTCATGTCTCCATGAACAGAGCCTCTGGGCTCCTCACTGCCCCTCCACTGTGCTCAGGACCAAGTACATAAATTGTGGGGCCTAGTGCAAAGTAAAACTGCAGGACTCTGTCTTCAAAAAGCAGGAAAAAGCACCGTTAAGGGCATTAAATATGAAATTTCTCCCTTTCTTCCATGAGCTCCCATTCAAACTGTCTAATTATCCCAGGCCAGCAACAGTGGCATTATCTGGGAGCATGTTAAAAAAAACACATCCTCCAGCCCCACCCTAGATCTCGGAACCTGTAACTTTGGGGATGAGCCTAGTACCCAGGGTTTTTGACGAGCGCTGCAGGGGCTTGGATATACAGGAAAACTTGAGAACAACTGCTGGAGGGCTGGAATTTGTTTTGAAAGCCACAAACTAAAGAAATGTGAAGTTTGCTTGTATATGGCAGATAAAAGAGAAGTTGAAAGATAGGGAGAAAGGGAGGTAGAGAGAGAAAGAGGAGAGAGGAAGGAAAGAAGAGAGAGAAAGAGAAAGAGAGGAGGGAGGGAGGGCGGGGAGAGAGAACTGGCTGGTGGAGAGTGCAGGTCCTCTGCACGTCCACATATCTTAGTTCACTTGATGTTCACAGCTTTCTTGCCAAGTAGGTAGTTTTATTTCTACTAGCAGAAGATGAAAATGAGACAGAGAGAATGTAAGCTACTGGCCCGAATTCTTGGCTTTAGTGAGTGGGGGAGCTAAAATGTGAATCTCAGTATCTGACTCCAAAACCTCGGCTTCCCCCCAGTCCCTCTGCTCGTCCTCCCCCACCCCCTTCATTTTTGGAGCACCTGTTGAGCACCTGGGCTTCCCAGGAGACACAGTAGTAAAGAATCCACCTGCCAAGAAGGAGACACTGATTCGATCCCTGGGTCTCGAAGATCTCCTGGAGGAGGAAATGGCAACTCGCTCCAGTATTCTTGCCTGGGAAAATCCCATGGACAGAGGAGCCTGGAGGGCTACAGTCCTTGGGGTCACAAAGACTCAGACATGATTTAACAACCAAACAGCAACAGCGATGAGCTATTCTCTGTCAGGCACGACATCCAGTTGCCTCCTCATCCAGGCCTCCACCGTGCAATACGGCTCTACCAGACACATGTGACTGCTTGGAATACAGCTGGCGTAACTGAGCCAGGGGATTGTCGATTTCATTACAAACGTGGCTTGCTTTGTATTTCTATCGAACAGGGCTGCTCTAGAATGTGATTTTGGCCAAAGGGATGAATTGTAACTTCCTCTGCAAGAGCATGTACTTCCAGGAACACCAGTGGGGGTTCCCCGTACCTGGCCTGGTGTTTAGTTAAGAAAAGTGAGGTTAAGACAGGAGGGCTAGACCACAAAGCAGGGAAGTACCGGAAACCACTCTCGTATTTGTTGATTCTCCCACCCTCAGGGGTGGTGAGTGAATTGCTCATCTAATTTCATTTCTAGTCATTACCCATCGTCTGGCGCGCCGCAGGCAAACTCAGTGGGGCCACACGGGGTCAGGCTGATACGCTGGCTGGCTGGTACCAGGTGCCAAGATAGACTGAGCTCGGCATCCCGCTCAGGAGGCGGCTAATGAGATGAGTGATGCTCCAGGGATGTCAGGAGCGCCGTATCAGTCTACTTCTACAGAGTGATCTGTGTGTGCTGGCTTTACTTCAAGGTCAGGCCATAGAGATAGCAGGCAGCAGAGATAGCAGGCAGCAGTTCTCCTATCTGCTCCAAGCTGCAGGCGAATAAGGACGGGTAGCTGTAAGCTCAAGGCTTGAGAGAGGCTTCAAAGACCCAGTGCAGCCCTAAGAAATTGCTGGAACCCATTCTTCTGGGGGAAGCTTGGTTGTGGAAGGCTACTCTCCTGGGGCAGGTAGACACCTCGGAGGCCTCCTCATCTTACAGTTGGGGAAACCAAACCAAGGACATCTGCTCTGGCTGCCCCCAGCAAGTTAGAGGCTGGGCTGGGTCTGTCGTTGTTGTTGTTTAGTCGTTAAGCAGTGTCTGATTCTTTGCGACCCCATGGACTATAACCTTCAGGTTTCTCTATCCATGGGATTTCCAAGGCAAAAATACTGGAGTGTGTTGCCATCTCCTTTTCCAGGAGCTCTTCCCGATCCAGGGATCAAACCCGCCTCTCCTGCACTGGCAGGTGAACTCTTTACCACTGAGCCAACAGGAAAGCCTGGGCTGGGTCTGGGACCCACCTAAACAGACCTCAAAGGCATGTGCATGATCAGGATCCCCTTGCAAAGAACTTGGCACATGAGCTTGGAACTACACAGGAAGAATTAGAGCTTGACTTTAATCAGTTCAGCTTCTGAGTTGCCCCCCCGCCCACCCCGCTCACTGGTGAGCATTCTGGCAGGGGAGGGTGGTCTCCTCCATGGACACTGTCCAGGGCAAGGGTCCGGGCAGAGGGTGACAATGAGGAGTGGCAGTTTACCTCATCTCCTGCCAGATCCTTGCAATCCCCCACCTCCCAATCACTACATCAGTGGCTTTTCTAACATACAAATCTGGTTTTAACCATCCCTCCTGCTTGCTAAAGATGTGCAGTGGCTAAGTCCAAGCCTCTTTGTCCAGCATCCAAGGCCCTTTATGGCCAGACCCCCACCTTCCTTTCCACTGTGGTCCTCTACACACCACGTCTCCTGCACAGCCTACTTCTCATGCTCTCTGTGCCTTTGTGTACTCTCTCCTCCCTTCTGGACCATTCCAGGGCTGATCTTCTCTTGTTTGCTCAGCTGGGTCATTTCCCCTTCCTTGTCAAGGCTTAGCTCGAGTGAAATCTTCCCCAACCACCCAGGTGAGCCACCCCCACCCTCTGCTCTGGGCCCTCAGCCCCGTGGATACCCTTGTTGGGGCATGCATCAAATGGTATTGGGATTGATAACTTACAGGTGATAGCTAAGCGGGAACTGTGTTGTTATCATTAATAATAAGGATAAACAGACAGACTGCAGAGAGTAGGGAAGAATGAAAAAAATATCAGCGTCAATGCTGAGCCAGGCTCTGGGCTCTTACTGCATCCTCACCAAGCCCAAGGCACTTGGCTTTATAATCTCCAAGTTATAAGGGATGAAATGGAGGCACGGGGACATTGAGTGACTTGTCCGAAACCAGCAGGCCCTGGGTGGCAGGGATGGGCTTCTGACCAGTTCTCCCTTTGGAGACTTTGGAGAGGACGGTTGGGAGCTGGTCAGAGCTGGGTGCTGTGGGGACACATGTCCTGCTGGGAGACGCAGAGAGCAGGCACAAACAGTGGGATGGCACATGGGCTCAGCCTCTGACTCTCTCCCCTGCAACCTTCCTTTCTGTGTGCAGACGCCTGCTTCTAGGGAACAGAGGCATTGCTGGCAAGCCTGGGTTCAACCCACCATCTCCCCAACTTCCACAGGGTGCTACTGTTCACTCTCTTCATACCTCAGCCCCCAATGCCTGGATGGAACTGAAAACCCAGGGCCCCAAAGCCATCCCCACCCAGGCCTGTTGCCTGCAGGATGCCCCCCCAGTGTCTGGGGAGTAGGTGGGGGTCCCAAACAGTATGTTAGGGGGAGGGTACCTGCCAGACCTCTGAACGGGGCAATGTCCCCCACCAGAGCTTCCAGCACTTTATCTTGAGAAATGGGGTCTGCAGGGCCCAAAGCAGACAGGCGCTCTGCGATGGGAACCAGGCCCAGATGTCAGAGCAGTGTGAGCCCCTGTGTATCTTCCTCCTGCTCCAGAAGAGAGCACCGTCCTGCTCTGAGATTCTGGGCAGCTGTTCACATCTCACCTGGGTTATCCTCAGTTCTGCACACTGGGGTCCTTGCCCTCCAGGAGGAAATGCTGCCTGGAAAGGGACCCAGACTTGGGGCCTTGGTGTGGATTTGCAGAAAGACCCACGATCAGTATGACACTTGGCCCCCAGAGAAATAGCCAAGGACTCTGATGCAGAGTACCTCCTCTCTCTTCCCTGGAAGCACCTGAATTCAGTTTGGCAGGAGTAGGAGTGGGGTCCTTGTGCCTACCAGGGGTAGGTTCACGGCCTAAACAAAGCCACTTGGACCTCAGACCCTGAGCCATCGTCACCACCTGGACTGAAGAGAGCGGCGTCCCCAACGCAGCCCTCCCTGCATGGAGCCCCTCGCACTCTCTGTTCCTGGCTCTGGGGGGCCTGCGCAGCCCTGCTGCTGCCCCTTCCACACCTACCTCTCCAGCTTCCCGGGGGTTGATTCTGCATGGCCCCATAGCTTCTGGCTATTTCCCCTTTGCCTACATTGGTCAGAACTGGCTTCTGCCACCTGCCACTGGGGACTCTGGAAAGATACGCCCAGCAACAGAGGAGCGATGATAGTCCAGCAGTCACTCGCCAGCAAGACTTAGGGCTACCATCTGAATTCCTGTAGTCAGTGGGCTGTGTAGCATCAGGCTCATACCAGAAGGATGTTAGCAACGAGTTATACTGCTTTACGGATCACCTAACTCGGGGTACCAAACACGAGCATCTTGTGAGTTTAGCAGCTTTTTGTCCAGAGCACTACAGCAGGCCTCTCCTTCCTACTCTAGCCTGTAGATTCGGAGGAAGGCCTGTGTTTGGCCTATGGCCAGATGCCTGGTAGGCCAACAGGATCAAGTCAACACAGGGCAGACAGCTCTCAAAAGGCTGAGAGGGCTGGGTTTTGCCAGACAACTTGGGGCTGGAGAAGAGGTCCAGGTGGGAAGGAGACCCAGGGTCCTTGAATCCCAGCCCCTTCCGGGGGCCTGACTTCTTCAGGCCTGACCCAGGAGCCAGCCTTGGAGTGCCGGTGGAGGTCAGGTTTCTGCGGCTAGAACTGGCTCAAGCTGCAGCCCCACTATTCAGTGACTGTCGGGGTCTGTCAAGAGTTAGAGCTGCTGCCTGGCTGAGAAGGCTGGGGGCTGGCTGGGGGAGGAGCTGGAGGACACGCGCAGCCGGCTTAGAATTGGCATGTCTCTCCACTAGATGGCGCTCACAGTATAATTTTTCCTCATTTTAAATTCTATCTTGATGAAAAGTTGTGATTCTTTTTAATACCGCTGAAGAGCACAGATGACTTAAAATTCATGTGACTGATCTCATGCATTTTCATTCCTGTGTTTCTGTCACGTGTCCAAGAGTTGTCACGTTTCCCTCCCTCTGGGGTACTGGGTGTGGACAACACGCACCGCTGCCTGGCTTTCCCGGGCCAGAAAAATGCATCCAGTGCAGGTGATCAAGTCTTCCCTTTTCGGCTCTCCCCAAAGGTTGTATGGACCCCTCACCGCCTACCACCTGATCCGCTTTCCCCGAGTTGTCTCACAGCTGCCCTCACCATCTTTCCGGGCCTTCAGGAGTGGTTCAAAAGGCAAGAGGACAGAGACAGGCAGGCAGTGCTTGGAACCTGCATACATCTGGTGCTTCAACCATTTCTGTGCTTGGGATAAAGGAGTGTGGGGAGCCTTGATTCCCTCCCTAGACCTCTCCGGCCCAGGTAGGGAAATTACCAGACATGTATGAGGTGCCTGTGTTGGAGGACTTTGGAAGTCAGGCTGTCCAGGTACAAATCTTGACCCCACTGCCATCCAGCTGTGTGTTGTTGGGCAAGTGACCAATTCTTTTTAATCCCCAGTGTCCTTTTTTATAGACTGGGCACAGAAGTACCTCTTACCTTAGTGGGATGTCTTGAGTATTATGGCAGCAGAATAATGGCCCCACAAAGATGTCCACATTCTAATCCCTAGAATCCTAAAGCCAATCATCCCTAAGGTGAATATGTTACCTTACATGGCAAGTGGTCTTCTCCCCCACAGAGTCCAAGACATCTTTGTAAGCAGCTCTGACCAGATAAAGAGCACGCACACCTGTGATCATTCCCATCTGGCCCTTGGGGCACATGCCCAGGGTCTTTATGAATTTATGGTGGTGCGTATTGACCTCTACCTTTTGGTTCTGGCCTCACCTCACTCCTCCCCAAGTCCTAGGCCCAGGCCCCTGGCCACTCCCCCAAGCCTTCCTTCCATGAATCCAGCTCCTCCTCCCCTACACTGGGAGCCCTGCCTGCCTCAGTCCTCTCTGTCATTTCTTCTCTACCTTCTCAGCAGAAGGTACCTTCTCTACTTTACTCCTGATCCATAGTCAACCAAGCCTCTATTTTTCACTCCATACCCTGGGGTCCCTCTGTTGCCACCTTCCAACGTGCACTTTCAGCATCAAGATTCTTGCAGTAGATGAAATAGTCAAATGAAACCATGGGTACTTGAATTTTCAACATGGAGCATGCAGTTGGGAGGGTCTCCCTGCACTTAACCTGCAGACTGTGCCCTGGAGCTCCCAGTATGGACAGAGCAAAGGTGAATACTCTTTGTCCCAGGCTTGGATTCATTCACTTTCACTCCTAATGTGCCATAGCTTGCTGGGCTGATCTGTGCCTGGGCTGACCTGTCCCGTGGCCAGGTCACTTCGTCAGAGTGGTTGGGTGGCCTTGCCACTTGGGACCGTACATGTACTGGCTCACGGATGCCAGTGAGGTCCTGGCACACTCGGTCCACAGCCACGACTTCCCAGAAGAAAGTCAAAATTCAGATGGCGCATGATCGAATGTGATGATGAGCTGCCTGTAACTGATGCTCTTGGTGCCCTGCCCAGACCCCCCAACACTCACTTGTTCCCATCCACACTGGGGGCCTCTTTCCTTAAGTACCTGCAACTTTGCCTAAAGACTTTTTCTGAATGCAGGGAACTTGGCCAAGTGCAGGGCAGGCCGGAAATGCCAGAGTCAGCCTCCCATGGAGCAGCTCTCAGTGAATGGCTGGTGGGAGTTGGTGGATAGACCTGCAGCCCTCTCACTCCTTGGATGAAACATCTCTGAATCCTTCCATTGGAGCTGAGCCCCGGTGCTCACGTCAGCACTAGCTCACTAGTACACCCTGCTGGCTCTTCCCTCTTCCTGCTCCTTTCCCCGTCTGTGCTTTCATCTCCAGAAAATCACTCAGCTTCCTTGTCTGAGGCTCTGCCTCTAGGACAGGTCAAACTTAGTAAAACGCCACCTCTCTGTAGAAGCTGGCCCGTCTGTAAACAGACTGATTCATTTGCAAGAGGCAATGACTTAGTAAGGATCACATTTTAAAACTGGGAACTTTAAAAGCCTGCTTTGTAACTGCAAATATAATAGCAGTTCTTTGAGTTAAATTATTTCCCTACATCTCAGTTTTCTGTTCTGGGATTCATGATAGAGCTTATTTTAATGCTCTAAACCTGTGCTCATGGTTTTCCTTGGATTTATTTTCATGTGACTCAGATATTGTGTTTGGACCTTCACTCTAAGGCATCCTCATTGATTGCTTTCCTCTCTTGTTTCATTTTGAATTTTAAAATCCACATTTTCCTCTCATCAAAGCTAACTACCTAGATAATTGATTGAGTTTTTGAAATTCTCCCCAAATTTACAATATCGTCTAGATTTGACCCGAATCTCTGAATTGTGCCTAGAGACAGAGCTCACTTTTGTGCAGAGAGGAGTGTTGTAAAGATGGCCCTTCCCAGGCCAGAGCTGCGGTGACACCCCCACTGGGGTCACCAGGGCCAGCGCCAGCACAGAGCTGAAGGGTGCTCAGGCCTACCTGGGCTGATCTCAAAAAGGTGCTTTCCTGGGTCCTCAGGGCCAGGAAGAAGTTCAGTCACCTGGGTCCCTTGTAGAGAAATAAAGCCCTAAACAGAGAAAAAAATACAAACATGAGATGGCTGGGAAAGGGCCTCTGTGGTCAGGGTTCTGGGGGGAGGGTGAAGCTGAGGGTCAGAGTCCCAGTCCCCCAGGCCCTGGCTGGGTAGGTTGGGAGCAGCACAGGCCTCCTCTCCATGGCAGGGATGGGGTACAGAGGAGGCCCTGCATGGGGACCCCACTCAAGTGGAATGGCACTACCTTCTAACACTCTTGGAGGTACTTGACTCACAGGAGACTGCCCAGGGTTATCACTCTTCTGGTTAAGGCATCAGTAAGCATCTGGTAAGCCCATCAGCAGCAGGGAAGGAGACTCCACATTAGGGTGGGCCCCCTGTACCAGTGTGCCCATTTTAGGTTTTCGGAGGCAGGAGTTTTAGGTGGGAGAGAGTCCAGGAGAGGAAGGTGTAACTGTCCAGGAGGTGACATGGGGGAAGAGATCTGTATGAGCCCAGCTGGGCCCCCTCCTGGCTGGGTGAGACTTCATTTCTTTACCTGTTACATGGGCGTCAGCTAGCATGCAGAAGGTACCCAGCACAAATCATGCCTCAAGCCCGGTATATCCCTGTGTGTACATTACAGGGGGTGGGGCCCTGTGGGGCCCACCCCCTTCTCTAATGCTGAAACCTGGTAGCCAGGCTGAAAGACGCAGAGAAAGAACATGGGATATAGAGACCTGCAGGTTGGGTTTGAGCCTCTGTGCTGCACTTCTAGGCTGGGTGACTCCTTAACCTCTCTGAACCTCTCTGCTTGTCTGTACAATAGGATAGTAACTCCCACTTCTCAGGGACACTGAGATACCAGATTCCCATTGAAGAAATCCTGTACTAAACAACAAGGTGCTGTTATAACCATCTTGACTCACCCTGTCCCCACACACGGGGCTAGGAAGGACCTCCTTCATCCCCTTTCTCGGTGTTAGTAACTGATGTCAACTGAGGCCTTTCATTCATGCTCAGATTTGTTCAACTCAGACTACATACAGCTCTAACTACACGTTATTGGTTCTCTCCATGGGAAATTCATTTTAAACTCCATACCTACAATCTAACTACCAGGGTTCAGATCCTGGCTCAGCTACTTCCTGGCTGTGTGACCTCAGGCAAGTTGTTTAACCTCTCTGCACAACCTCCCAATTTCCTTACCTAAGAAGTAAGAATAATAATAGTCCTTTGTCAGTTTGTTTGTGAGCACCAATGAATTAGTACTTGGGAAGCCCTCAGAGGAGTACCCGGCAGTGAAAGCTGTGCATTTGCTACATAAACCCCAGCTCTTACTCTGTGTCAGGGTTCCATGCCAAGTGAAGAACATTACCCCTACCTGAACTTGCCCAGGTGACTGGCACCGTCTACATGGTGGCGTCCAGGCCCCACTCCCACATGTGCTCACAGAGCACTCTTCTTTCCATCCCTATCTTTTCCAGGCAATTTCTGGCTTTAAGAGGTGACTGGAGGCTCCACACGGGGGATTCGCAGATGGCTCAGTGGTATAGAATCTGCCTGCCAATGCAGAAGGTGCAGGTTCAATCCCTGGGTTGGGAAGATCCCTTGGAAGAGGAAATGGCAACCCACTCCAGTATTCTTGCCTGGAGAATTCCATCGACCGAGGAGCCTGGCAGGCTTCAGTCCATGGGGTTGCAAAGGGTCAGACACGTCTGAGCATGCACTCGTGGAGGCACCACATGGCTGCTGAAGTCTTGCGCTGCACGAACACGTAGAGATGCCTTTTCTCACTTAAGCGATGTAAAGGCAGAATGGCATTTTTACCCATGGATGCTTTAGAGAAATTACAGCAATAAACCAGAGAACCAGATGGTAATCACTGTAACTGAATTAAGAGTTTCTTTCCAGGGAACCTAGAGCTAGTGAGAATAAATCAGGACCGCAACCCCAGGAAGGGGATACATGTTCATTGCAGGATGTGGAAGAGATCCATCACTGGCTAATGGGAAGCGTCTCTTGTGTGAGCTGTTTCAGTAACTGTCTCGGTATAATTTTTGAGCACTTTGCTTTTTTTTTCTTCTATGCTTCAATATCTGTCATCCATAAAATGGGAGTAACAATATTGACACTGACATTATTTTCTACTCCAGCTAAATGGAAAAGCAGCAATAACTCCTGTTTACAGAACTTGTACTATATTCCTGGCTCTTTGTCTAAACTACTGGATTTAATCTTCCCAGAGGTCCCATAGTGGAGAGCACTATTATTCTCATCTTCTTGGACAAACAGATGGAGGTCACGGAGGTGAAGTAACCAGTCTCCATGTACCACTGCTGGCAAGGGTGAGTTGGGATGTGTACCCGCGGGTGTCTGATGCCGGAGTACTTTGCCTCCACATTTGTGACAACAGCTGCTGGCTGACTTTGTACGCAAGAAGCTTGCCTGGAGAGCCACCAGGCTCTGGGACCCACCAATCAGTGCTCAATCAGAATCCCAGTGTGGCTCCCATCACTGCGAAGGGGCCTCAGAACTGGCTTTTCTGTTTCCGGCATGATATTTGTGATGAAAAACACATAGGAGTCAGTATGAAGCCTCCAGCATCCTTGGGCTAGGTCTAAACCTTGAGCAGGCATCAGAGTCACCCCAGGGCTTGTTAAAACAGAGTACTAGGTCTGGTGGTGTTGTGGGAGATGTTTAACAACAGGCTCTCTGACATAAACAAGGCAATCTGATTTGCAGTGTCTACCAACTTCTGTGATTTACTCCCCGTGGCCAATTTCATGTCATCATTGAATGTGACTCCGAGAAGAAATTTACTGCAGTGTTCCTGCTACACAAACATGCTAGTGGTCAACAGGCTCTGTTCTGTTGCTGTTGAGTTGCTAAGTCATGTCGGACTCTTTGTGACCCCATGAACTGCCACACACCAGGCTTCCCTGTCCTTCACTATCTCCCTGAGTTTGCTCAAACTCATGTCCACTGAGCCGATGATGCCATCCATCCATCTGATCCTCTGTTACCCTCTTCTCCTTTTGCCCTTAGTCTTCCCAGCATCAGGGTCTTTTCCAGTGAGTTGTCTCTTTACATCAGATCGCCAAAGTATTGGAGTTTGAGCTTCAGCATTAGTCCTTCCAATGAATATTCAGGGTTGATTTCCTGGTTTGATCTCCTTGCTGTCTTAGGGTCTTTCAAATGTCTTCTCCAGCATCACAGTTTGAAAGCATCAATTCTTCAGTGCTCAGCCTTCTTTATGGTCCAACTCTCAAATCCATACATGACCACTGGAAAAACCAAAGCTTTGACTATATGGACCTTTGTCAGCAAAATGATGTCCCTGAGCACAAACAGTAGTAAATGAAGTCAAACAATTGGGGATGATACATTTTGAGGACTGATTACTTTTGTTTTAGTTATTTTTTAAATTTATTTTATTGAAGTATAGTTGATTTACAATGTCATGTTAGTTTTATATGTACAGCAAAGTGATTAAGTTATATATATATATATATACACTTTTTCATAT
This sequence comes from Dama dama, assembly GCF_033118175.1. NCBI lineage: Eukaryota > Metazoa > Chordata > Mammalia > Artiodactyla > Cervidae > Dama > Dama dama. Next base: position 45,757,956 of record NC_083695.1, read on the forward strand.
TATTTTCCATTATGGCTTATTAGAGGATATTGAATATAGTTCCCTGTGCTATACAGTAGGACCTTGTTTATCCATTGATTATCTTTGTTTTTAATATAATTTATTTAATTGCAGGTCTGTATGATTTAAATTCTAATAATGGAAATATTTAACAACTGGCTGGCAAGCAATAGCGCTGACAGACCCATCCTTGGGGTTTCTGATTATAAATGTTTGGAGAAAGAAGGAGAATCTGAGAAATTTCCTGGTAACCCAGTGGTTAGTACTTGGGACTTTCACATGGGTTCAATTCCTTGGGGGAATTAAAATCTCAGGAGCCTCGAGGCTTGACCAAAAAAAAAAAAAAAAGGAGAATCTGCATTTCCAACCTGCTTTCTGATGCTGCTGGCTCCCAGGAAAACACTTTGAGAACTAGTTTAGGGGTAAAACTTAAAGTATCCAAAGGAAGGTGCCTTTTCCATAAACTTAGTCTGCACGTCAGTTTCCTCATGTGTAAAATGCGGATAATAATAGTATCCACCTCATGAGGCTGTTGTGAGGGTTAAGTGAGTCGACGTTTTCACGCTGGCCTTGGAGAGCCAGGCTTTGGTGGAGCTGCTGCGCCTCCGACACCTGCAGTTCCCGAGGACAAGCAGTGCCTTCAGCGCCTCAAACCACGCTCTGGACTAGAGCGGTCCGGGATCTCCCTGAGGAGCCCAAAGTGAGCGTTAGCACTTTTAAAAACAACATTTTTAAAAGCAGTGAAAAAATCTGTCAACTTTATATTCTAAATCCAGAGAAAGTACCCCTCAAAAATAAAGGCTAAGTAAAGATCTTTTAAGATATACATAACAAATATGAAATAATGCATCATTAGCAGACTCATACTACAAGAATTGTTAAAGACAATCACACAGAAGGAAAATTATATTAGTTGGAAAAAAGGACCAAAGGAATGAAGATTAATGGAGAAATAGAAAATAGAAATATTACTGTCTGAACCACCAGGAAAGCCCCAATTATAGTAAAAACGTCATCATCTATTTATCAATAATCTAGAGAACAAGCAGATAAAAAAAAAATCAGTAAGGATATAAATGACCTGAAAAAACAGTTTTGACCAATTTGGCCTGATTGCTGCCTCCTCAACAGTAGAATATGTTTTCAAATGTCCAGAAAACTTTTACTAAGATGACCATGACATGACTTATTAAATGGAAAAAGGAATTAAAATATAACATATGTTCTCTGACCACAATGAAATTAAGTTAAAAATCAATGACAGAAAAATTTCTGGAGAATCCTCAAATATTTGGAAACCAATTAATATACTTCTAAATAACTCGTACGTCAAAGAAATCAAAAAGAAATATTAGAAAGTACTTTGAACTGGATAGAAATGAAAACACAACATATAAAAATTTGTTACATGACTCACTGACTTACAAAGCAAACTTTTGGTTGCCAGGGGGCAGAATGTGGGAGAAGGAACAGTTAGGGGGTTCAACATGTGCACTCTGCTATATTTAAAATAGGTAACCAACAAGGTCCTACTATATAGTATAAGGAACTCTGCTAAATGATATGTGGCAGCCTGGATGGGAGGGGAGTTTGGGAGAGAACAGATACATGTATGTGTATGGCTGAGTCCCTCTGCTGTCCACTTGAAATCGTCACAACATTGTTCATCGGCTATACTACAGAGTAAAATAAAAAATTAAAAAAAAATTGTTACATGCCTCTAAAGGAGTAGTTGGGGGTAAATTACAGCACTAAATGCTGATATCAGAAAATATGAAAGGCCTCAATGACCTCAGCTTCCACCAAAGAAACTACACAAAGAAGAGTGAATTAAACCCAACGTAAAAGAATGAAAAAATAAAGATCAGAGTAGCTATAAGTAAGTGAAATAAATAAAAATGAAAAATAAAAAGTAATAAAGTCAATGAAACTAAAAGCTAGTTCTTATTGATAAAATTGATAAGCCTCTAGCTAGACTAAGCAAGAAACAGAGAGAAGATGAATTGCCAGTATCAGGAAATGAGGGAGGTGACCTTGGTACAGATTCTTCAATTATTAAAAGGATATAAGGTATAATAAGATAATGTTAAGAATAACATTATGCTAATAAATTTGGCAGTTTACATGAAGTAGATAAACAAACACACAAACTGCTGAGGTTCCCTCAAAAATAGTTAAGTAGCCTCATATCTGGTAAGGAAATGGAATTTGTAGCCAAAAACCTTTCCACCAGGAAAACTCCAAACTCAGATGGAATTTTCCCCCAGGGAAAACTCCAAATTCTACCAAATATTTAAGGAAGAAATAACATCAATACTACACAAGCTCTTCTGAAAACTGAAAAAAAAGTCACGGTTTCCAGTGCATTTCATGAGGCCAACATTACTTGCATATAAAAGCAGTCAAAGACATTATAAGAAAGGGCCACTACAGACCAATATTGCTCAGGAACCTCTCCCAGCCTCAGTTTCCCTCTCTGTTCAATGGGCTTCTCTGGGAATCAAATGGGACAGAGTGGGCAGAGGGCCTGGAATGGAGCCAGACGATAGCAGCCACTCAGGAGGGCGGTGTGGTGGAGGTGTCACTAGTGAGAGCTTACAACCAGGGCTCAGACTGGGCCTTCAATGCCTGAGCAACAAGGTGAGCCTCAGCTTCCTCCTCTAGGGTGATGTGTTTTGAAGCCTTCACAGCATTGGGTTGGATGCCTGGCGAGAATAAGTGCTGTTGTTGTAATTTGTGAATTATTATATAGCCAAGGAATAGAGCCTGCTTTTAACCATTTTACAGGAGTTAGAATACATATACACATTTAAAAATAATTATCAGTTCAGTTCAGTTGTTCAGTCGTGTCCGACTCTTTGTGACCCCATGAACTGCAGCATGCCAGGCCTCCCTGTCCATCACCAGCTGCTGGAGTCTACCCAAACATATGTCCATTGAGTTGGTGATGCCATTCAACCATCTCATCCTCTGTCATCCCTGTCTCCTCCTGCCTTCAATCTTTCTCAGCATCAGGGTCTTTTCAAGATAATTATAGGGGTTTGTAAGTATTGTGATGTTACCACTTAATGTGGGACTCAAGCAGGTCCAAGACTGAGGCTTGGTTTTCTTACCTGTACAAATGAGGACATTAACCTTTATCCTTTGTGCCTCACTAGGTTGCCTGAACTAGTGCTTTGTAAAGTGCTAAAGGTTGAATGAATACAAGTACTTGTCACAATTATTATTTTAAAACCTATGTTGATCTCTATATCTGTTCATTTGGTTTGGCCCTAGGAACAACCCCCTCCCCACATAACACCATCCTTTGTGCCATAGAATAAGGTACAGTGTAGATTCAGCAGGCCCAGGATGGTGAAGGACAGGGTTCCTCTTTCATAATTTGTGGTGACAATCCTGGGGGGACCTCCTGCAGGGCCGGGGGTGTCTGTACTTCTCCCACCAGTCTGGGTTTTGAGCTTCACAATTGTTCTGTGATCTTCACACTCCAATCCAGTTCTCTCCCTAAACTGATCAAAGCTGGTTCTCTGGGAAGTCTTCATTCTTCATCTTGATGAGAGGGAGACTATCTAAAGAACCAACTTCTGAAATGCTTCCTAGCAAGTGGCATGATACGATTTTCCACCAGCAGAACCTTGGAAAGTTGCAGACACATTTTTAAAAGTAACCACTTGGGGTTCTTTATCTCCTGTAATTCAGACTGTGGCCTCAGATCAGTCTTAGAAAGCTTTAGCCTCTGACACCCAACCAAGAACTGAATCGCTCCAAATTCTAAATAATACAGATCAGAATGAATTTCAGTGCCAAGCAGGGAACCATTCTCCTCTTTCCTTATCACACAAGCCTGTAATCACAGTCCATTACTGTCCAAAATGTAGATATTTAAAAAGGCAAACTAAAAGTTGGAGACAAATTGCTTCTTGGTTGGGGTACTTTCTCTCCCTAAGGATTTGAGATGAGTCACTTGTCTGGTCTCATTCTTGGCTCCAGACTTCATCCTGAAGCTTCTTCCAACAGATTCCAGAGTGACACCACCTCCCATGCACTCCAAATGCACTTGGTGTACTTGACGCGTCCCCACGCCCTGCTTCACCACCGTGTCGTGGGCCACACCTGGTCTCCTGAGAGAATCTGTCAGCCTGAGAGGTGTGCGCCTTGGGGCAGAGTATTGGAGGGACAGTACTATGCTTTGCAGAAAGCAGGGGCTTGGGGTCTCAGCACCAGCTTCCTGCACCTCCCTAGATGATCAGAGGCCCTGAAGCCCTCACTGGGAGGCTGCCCACCCCACAACCCAAGCCCACAAAAATCTAGCTAGGATCAAGGGTGAGCCTGGGGCCTGGGGTCTGGGCAGAACCCTCAGCAACCCTCCAGCCTCAGAGCCAACAACCTCTCCCAACCCAGGAGAGAATGCTCTTTCCAGGGTGGGTGGGTCCTCCTTCGATGGTCTTGGATTTCCCTGTGGTTAGCTCTGTGTCACTCCAGGACCCTGATCTAGGTTCTGCCCCAAATAATGAAACCCTGACTGTCCCTGAGGGACACCTGGGGACATTTCTTCAATCAGTCTCATCTCACTCCAGAGGCTGTGGGATTGAGGCTGTGCCCGTGGTCCCAGCACTGTGACACCTCGGGCTCCACCTAGGCGAGAGGTCCCAACACAATCACCCCCCCAGGCCCTTGTCATTAATGCTGTGATCACGTTCATGAGAACAAGGTTCGATCCTATGTTGCAAGGCGTCTGTGTGAAGCCAGCACTCACTAGGTTCAGTATCCTGGCCCCTCTGCATCACTGTGGCAGGCCCAATGCTGCAGTGCCGAGTAGCTTTCTAGAGACACAGGGGAATGAATGCTTGTGATGAGGGCCAGCATGCTTACATGGGGGCTTCCTAAATCCTCTGGTGGAGACAGGGCTCTGGCCAATCAGGACTGGGTGGAAGTGACATCATCCACTTCCAGGCCTGGTCCTTTACAAACTCTGTGTGACTTCCAGCCTTCTCTCTTCCCTCCCTCCCTGCTTCAACCTCGGAGGCCACAGAGATGGATGAGGCTGCCGTCTGGTCCACAGCAGACTTGCCGCAGCAAGAGGTAAACTATTATTGCATTTAGGTGCTGGGATTTCAGGATTTAGCACTGTTTAACTGATTAGGTATACTGAGCAGATACATTTTACGTAACTTTGCCCCAAACCGCTCACTTGGCACAATAAAATTTTTAATATCATAGTACTGTTGAAACACTCTATTTCTATGCAAAGCCACTTAACTAACAACAATTATCCTCTTGCTCCTCTGAATGTTGGGAAGGAGAACCAACGAGAGGGCAGATCCATCTACTCACGACACAGCCTTGGGGGGCAGGGAAAGCTGGCATCTGCCTAGCTCTGTGGTCAAAATGCTGAGCAGGACATGGTAGAAGGTCTGGGTTCTGGCCTCCAATCACAACAGGTGGAGAACCCCCTTCCTCCCTGACCCTTCGGACTGGAGCATGGGAAACCCAGTAAGGATACAGGTCACTATCCAAAAAGGGTGATGGCTCCCACTGTCCCTGGATGAATGCCCAGCCTGTAAAGGATCCCCTTTGAGCAGTGGCAGTCCTGGGAGTGTGAAAATGCCCCCGTTTCTCCTTGGCTCAATGGACTGAATAGGAGGTCTCTTTGCCTCCTTAAAATACCTGGTGTGCAAGGTGAAGTTTAGGGAGAACTACCCCTACTTCCGCTTGCGTCCTTGTGATGATGGTTGCATTGGTTACTGCAATCAAGAGCGGATGCACTTAGAAGAGAAGCAACCATCAGAGGGCATGAGCTCTGAGCTTTCTAGCAGGGAATGAGACTTCACCGGTCAGCCACTTCTTTCCAACACATTCTCTGACCCAAGACTCAGGCAGATGTTGGTGTCAACTTCTGCTGCACCTAGGTGCCCTTGGCCTTCAGACCCCACGTGGCAGGTTTGGAGAAGCCTCTGCCTCAGAACCAGGAGCCCTTGATAAGCAGCACTGCCTGGCCCCTGCCCATGTGGTGAGGAGACCGGGGTACGTGGCTGCTCCACAGCCAGAGTCTGCAGCACTGAACCACAGAGGTGCTCTTCCATGCACTGTCCCTGCCACGTTCCTGGGGTTACACCGCTTCCAGCCTTCTCTGCTCATGATGGGCAGGCTGCCTTAGAGGCTCCCCTACCATTCAGTTTGGCCTGGACCTTGAAGCTCACTCCCTGGGAAGCTTCTTTCTGCTCAGAATACCTACTGTTGGGACATGCCAGGTCTGGGTGCTTGCCTTGGGTGGGAGGGGCCCCCTCTTGACTGGAAGTGGTTTGGTTCTGTCTTATTGCTCTCCAGGCCCTGCAATATTGCTATGCTCTGGGGTCTATGGTCATCTGGGAGAGGGTCATCTGCTATGCTGTTTAGTTGAGAGCAGGTTAGCCTGAGAAACACGGTGTAGATTCCTTTGCACTGATCCCTGCCAGGCTGTCTTGCTGAGCAGACTGCTGCTGAGAGCTCATGCTGCTTTCTGCCGAGGAAGGCACACTCCCATCCCGATCCTCTGTGAAAGATCATTCGGGAAGCCTACCCACTGTCCTCAGCAGACAAGGCAAGGCAGCAAAGTCACAGCAACACCCTTAATCAGCTCCATTTTGCTGATAAACTGTAATTCAGTCCTCAACTAATGTATGAAGGAGCTGCTGCTCTTAAGTCACTTCAGTCATGTCCGACTCTGTGCGACCCCATAGACGGCAGCCCACCAGGCTCCCCCGTCCCTGGGATTCTCCAGGCAAGAACACTGGAGTGGGTTGCCATTTCCTTCTCCAGTATGAAGGAGCTAGAATGTACCAAATACAATAAATAAGTTATGCTCATCTAAACAATGAATAAGATATGTTTTCCATGCTGCCTCAATGGTATTTGATTCCGTTTTTTTGACTTGTAATTGACCAAATGAGTCATTTACCAATCAGTCTTCCAGCTATTACTGTAAATTAACTGGGTTCAATTGAAAGCCAAAGGATTGATCTATTTTAAGTGGAAGTCATTTAAATACTGTAAGCGAATATCTGTGTTGACTTAAATTAGCAGACCCTGAGAGAAGCTTATTATATTTCCACCAACAGGCAGACACACTGGAGGAAACATAGAAGTCATTTTTAGAAGGTGAAGATCCATTCTGTAGGCAGTGACAGTCTGAACGCAAAATAATTCAGGGCAACCAAGACACTTGGCAGTGGTGATTTACATACTCCTGAGCAAGTCATCAAGCTTCTTAACAACTGGGTTTTCTTTCCCCACAACAGTGGCAAAGTCTCACCACATATTGACGAGCTGTAGGTACTCCTAAGGTATTGGGTCATTGCTACTCCAGGGGTCACTTTCAGAATCACTGCTGAATGGTATGAGATAAGCTTGAACACATATTTGGGGATGGTTATGTTTTTCCTTGACATGTCCGATGCAGAAAAAAAAATTACTTTAATGAAATACCTTAAAAATTGTTCAAAAACGACTTGGCTGCTGTAGCCAATTCTAAATTTACTAGATACATTTCTGTTTGATTTTTAAATAACTATTTGGTAAGAATTTTCATTTTGATCTGTTAGTGGAGCGGAGTTACATTTCTCAAAGAGCTACAAAAATATAAAGTATCCCATAAAGAAAAGCCATGTCTTCTGATATTGGAACCTAAATAAATGATTTTTTTAAAAGAAAACATAAGACTCTGGTGAGTAATTCTTCACAAAAGCAGCATTTGAAATTATCCCCAAGGGCATTTGAAATAAGAAGACATTTATTGTTTAAGTTTTCTTCTGCAGCACTAATGGCAACGTTAATACCAGTATGCAATTAGCTCATGGTTATTTCTATCGCCCTGTGGAGAACATCTGCATAACGGTTACTGAGCTCTTCTGAGGTGACGAGTGGGCCTTGTCCTTCCCTCAAACTCATGCGGGTTCCTTCTGAGCACAGCTGGATCATTTGGAATTTGCTGTGGTGAGATCTATGGGGGCAATTAGGGAGGTAATTCAGCATCAGGGACTGGAACAAAGTACCCTTCATATTTGGAGGGGGGGCATGGTAGCCTTTGTGCAATTCTATTTGTTCTGAATATGGTTTTTGGAGGTTCACAGAATAAATGTAATCTTGTTTGCATAAGGGTGCAGGGGCCTGATCTAGTACCTTTCCCAAGATTTCTCTTTAAATGATTTATTAAGTTTGTCTCTCATACGGGTAGTTCAGTTTCCTGAGCATCCTGGCTGCTGGTGATTGGAATGGGCTAGAAGGCCCAAGGATGTCTCAGTTGGGGCCATGAGGTCTATCTCCTCATAACTGTGTGGTCTACTCAAGCATCCTCACAGTATGGCAGGGCTTCCCAGAGCAAAAGCAGAAGCTGTTTGGTATCTCAAGGACTGAACCTAGAACTTGCATGGCATCACTTCTGCCTCATTCTATTGGTCAAGTAATCACTAGGGCAGCTCAGGTGCAGAGGAGAGGAAGGAGACTTTGTTTCTCGTTGGGCTCATACGCATGTAAGTGTTAGCTTTCATTTAGATTCAAACCCATGAAGTAAGGCAGGGCCAAGATCAGGGCCATGCTGCATGCCACCGAATTTCTCTTGCTTGACTGAGCTGGGTGATTGCTAAACCTTCACTGGGTACAGTTCCACCCATGTGAGGAGGTCACCACGAGGACATAATCTTACTTTCATAGCAGCCCTATAAGGTAGGTGTGGGTATGCTCACCTCACAAAGAGAAAACTGAGGCTTAGAGAGGGCAATAACTTCTCTGGTTACTAGCTAGTAAGCCAAAATCTAGAAATCTGTCATTCTCTGTCATGCAGGATTCAACAACCCACTGAAGTCCGGACACCTGTGTGTCCATGACGGTCTTGATGCCCACTGGTCTGAACACCTAGTTGGAAAAGGTAATACAGGGTTGCTCTCAGGGAGCCTCATGGATTCAGGTGGTCCGCGCTTCCAGGATCTGTCACCTGTTTTCACATTTCATTTTAGAAGCCTCCTTGGAGGACTTCTATCTTAGATACCATTCCAAGGATTACAGGAATCTTGTCTCCGAATGTTTCGGCAGCACTGACATCACTACAGCTACCAGCTGCCATTTGTCCAACCCTCAGGGCAGCCCCAGAATATCACACCAAATGTGGGAGCAAGAAGGCTACAATGATCTGTACAAACCTACAACTCGTAGGTGGTATAAATGGGATTTGAACCCAGGTTCTCCGATTCCAAATATTGTTTTCTTTCCATGGAATGAAAGCCTCCATCCACCCTTCTGAGCATCACTTTCTCCACCTGCACAATGGAAATGGATTGTATCTGCCCTTGTAGGGTTGCTGTGAGGCTCAATGGAAATTATGAATGTTATTTAATTTAGAGTAAAAAATTATGAAATTATTTAAAAAGTATTTATTTAGCATCTACTAGGAGTCAGGCACCATTCTGGACACTGAGGACACAGGGAAAACCAATCAAACAAAATCCTGACTGTGATGAGCTTACATTCTAATAAGTGAAGGCAGTAAAATAAGTTTCTTGCCACCTATCGAGCACTTTACAAGAACAATGAAACATTTTCCCACCAAGGATCTAATACAAGGCTAGATCAGAGTGTTCACTCATTTAGCCAATTTATTCATTTCTTCATTCATTCATGTAAGCATCAAATATTACTGAATCAGTTATGGGTCAGGCACCATGCTAGGTGGTGGGAAAAGATAAGTGGTAAGTAGACAAAAGGAGAAGGGGGTGACAGAAGATGAGATGGTTGGATGGCATCACTGACTCGATGAACATGAGTTTGAGCAAACTCAGGGAGATACTGAAGGACAGGGAAGCCTGTCCTTCCGGTCCTCCCGACTCTTCCACAGTTGGACACGACTTAGCAACTGAACAACAACAACAACAAAGATAGATAGAGGTCCCACTTGAATGAGGTTTACAGCCTAGAATGAAGAAGATATGAAGCTAAGAAACTTTTATAAAATACCAGTAGTAATGTCAACAGTGGCAACAATGATAACAACAATAATGACCTCTAGGCTGGTTTGAGTAACAGTTTACAATCGATGAAGGACGCTTAGTTAGGGTTTACTGAGTCAACTCCAGCTGAGTTGAACTTACAAGGTCTAGCTGTGAAAGAGCGTCTGACACATAGCTTGCTCTGTGACTTGCTGTGAGCACAGAGTGGCTCAGGCCAGCCTGATGGTATCTTAATCTTGCCCCCAGATAGAGCTGAGATAAGGGCAGATCCTTACTAGCCAAAGCTGTGAGGTTCTGCGGGCAGACATTAAGCAGACTTCAGGCGCTATGGTAACATACTCACTAACCTAGGCCTGATGCCAGTCCCCAGTTCCCTCATAGGGAACATGGAAACAACACAGGCACCTTTCTCAGGGGCCAGGACCCAAGGAGCCAGCTCACGACAACACTGGTTTTGTCTTTGACGTTCAAGCTGGTAAACAAAGCCTGGAGGAAAGGGGTGACTGGCTGCCTGTTGGAACATTCCCTGTGACCTTCAAGCTCTGGGGTCAGATGGTGTCTTTCCTCCCTTGAGGTTTTCTCTTTCTTAAAGACTGCAGGTTTCTGATCGCCTAGTATTAATGTCTGCTCCTAGAAGTGCATCTGCTTTCCCATCCATCTTGTCTCTCTTCCTCCCAATTCCAAGCTTTTACCCTAAATTAAATCAAACTTTAAATCAATCTTCTCTCCCACTGCTGAGCCTCTCATTACTTATGCTCCTGGAAAACAAAACAAAACAGAGCTTAGCCTGCTCTCAAAGTGATGTTTAAATTGCCTCTGCTAGAACCTACAGCTGCATCAGCCACCCGGGCGTAGATTTGAGACTCTGCCACCCCGGGATGCAGGCATCCCCTCCCACACTTTGTCCTCTGCTGCTTCCACGGTTCCTCAGTCCCTTAATTCAACACCTGGAAGTTGAACAACAGCCCCATCTGATGGTTTTTCTGCCTCCAGCCTGGCGCCCTCCCAACCCCTGCCTGGGCTGTTGTAGATGATTTTCCTCTTGGAGCACCGAAAACTAAGTCTGAGCCCCCAAAGCCCATAGCCCCTCAGTGCTGCCAGAATAAGGATCCAGCTTCTGAGTGTGGCACTCCAGCCCTCCACATGCAGTTTTTGGTACCACGTGCAGGTTGGGTTCCTGCCAACACAATGAGCCTTGTACTCCTGCTTCAGAGACCCAGGGCTCCTCCCTGGGTGTGAGCTGCCAGACTCACGCCCCCCTCCCCCAAGTTCATTTTAAACACATTTTCTAAGTACCTTCCATGTGCCAGGGCCAGATCTGCAGGGGCGGGCTGGGCTTGGCAGCTCTGTCTGGAAGGGGGCGCCCATCGTCTGACCTCTAGGCTGCTCCCCTTTCTCGTTATCTGAAGAGAACTGTCTGGGGCTGTGTCCCTGCTGCATTCCTTTTCTGCTTTTCATTTTTCTTTTCTTGTTTAACTTAAAATATTTTAAAATATAGACTTAAATAAATATAGCCTCCCTGTGAGAAATTAAAATGCAATCACCCCTCAGTACTGGTGGGGAAGGGTTCCTATACTGCTGCTCCCCCTGTGAAGTTATCCAAACCCTTGGATTCTCAAGTCCCTTATATAAAATGTGTAGTATTTGCATATAGGGGCTTCCCAGATGGTGCCAGTGGTAAAGAATCCGCCTGCCAACACAGGAGACACAGGAACTCAAGCATATCCTCCCACATACTTTCTGAAAGCATCTCTAGTACAAGGTCAATGCTGTGTACATAGTTCCCGGTGTACAACAAATTCAAGTACTGCTTTTTGGAAACTTCTGGAAAAATTTTTTTCTGACTAGTTTTAATCCCAGTTAAGTTCACGGCTGTGGAACCCACAGATATGAAGGGCCAACTGTAACACAAATAAATCTCAAGCTTTTTGATCATCACCCCATTCTCCATGTTCTCCCCAAAGCCTTGCCCTACAGCTTTGACTTGCAGTAGTCATATTCTGAAAATTCCAAAATTATTTTAGCTTTATTTCCCTTATTTTTTTAAGTGCAAGCTCTATCTCATACTAGTTTTAGAGAATCAAGTAGTTCTGCCAGGCTTATTACAAGGCAGCAATTTCTTCCTCTTCTACCATTGCCCACATCTTAGTCACCACTTGCAGCTCTTGTAGGTGAGTTGTCTTCTTTTCTTATGTTTATTTCTAAATATACGCTTATATCACTGTGTATTGATTTAAAATTTAGGGATTGGGAAGCTCCCTGGCAGTCCAGTGATTAAGACACCCTGCTTCTACTGCAGGGGGTGCAGGTTTGATCCCACATGCTGTAGAGCAGCCAAAAGAACAACAGAAAAATGAAATCAATAAATGACTTCTGTGTAAAAAATTTTTTAGGCATTAGCTATGGAATTCCCAGCATGGAAGTTTGAACTTTTGCTTTATTTAACTCCCCTCCCAGCCCTATTCCCCCTCAATGTGACTTCCAGAGCCTCCACAATACCTTTGGTTTCATCACTCAGCTGTTTACACTCTCATTCTGGGAAATTTAACTTAATTGAATAGCTTTTCCAAGGATTCCTTTTTTCTCTGTTTCTAGAACTCCTTCTCAGATGCTGAGTCGTCTTTCCTCTTTTCCTCTCTGTTCTTCTTTCTGAGAGATTATGTCAAGTTTTCCATCCAAGCTTTCATTTGAGTTTTTGTTTCTGGTATTTTATTTCTCAATTCTGGGAGCTGGTTTGTGCTCTGGCTGTCCATTTTATAGTCTCTCTCTGAGGATGTCAAAGATAGTTTTATATACAAGTTTTCTCCCCCTTGCATAGTTTTTATTGCATCCAAGTTGCTTTTTTTATTTTGATCCTTTCCTGTGTTTCTGTCCAGTCTTTATATGTGATCCTTCCCTTAAGTGTCTAGTGACCCAAAGCACTTCATGCCTACTAGTTATTGTTCTCTAAGCAACTGTTTGGAAGTTGTATGAGGGGAAGGCTAGGGATGTTCACATGGCAGGCTGAAAGGGAGAAAGAGAGAGAGAGAGAGAGAGAGAGAGAGGAGAGAGATCTGCCTGGGCTGTGTCATGGGGGACCCCTACTGTCAATACGTTTTGTGTTTTTCTTCTTGGCCTATCAGATTTTCCAGTGAAAATTCTTCATTTCCTTCCTGAGGGCTCTTCCTGACTGCTGGGATCTGGGAGCCGAGTGTGGGATGAAGACTGGAAGAGCTAAGTAACTGGTCTGCATGTCCACCTCCATCTGAGCCTCCTGCTCCAGACTGGTACCTTCTCCCACCTCAACGATAAGGCCAGCATCCTCAGTGTCCTTCCCAGTTATACCCCAATGAAGGAGGGTGGTCACGGCTTTACACCAGAATGTTCAGGAGATCTGGGACCGAACTGCTTTTTAAAGTGACTTTCAATCAGTCCTGTATGGAGCTCTTCATTTGCCCTCATTTTCAGAGATAATTGGTCCTGCCAGTGATCTGAGTCTTTGCTGAGGGGTGAGGGGCCCACCCCCTCACCCCCCAACAACCAGACATTGCAAACCAGATGCAATTTTGTGCTCTCTGTAGTGCTGGTTTGGAATTGAGCTTACTAGGGTCTGTTGAATCCTCCACCTTCTGCCCAGCTGATGTCTAGCCTCCACTAGCGGCTGTCTCTCTCCTGCCGTCTCCATCTAGGTGCGTCCACACCTTCACAAGCATACGTTTAGTGCTCTATACTGGAATTGTGGGGTTTTAAAATCTGTCATCCTTGACTAGAAGCTTGAATTTAAGCTTTGATTTTCTATTAACTTAAGTGTTACAAAGTGTGTGTGTGTTTTATTTCCACATGTACAGATTTCTCTCTCGCATACATGCCCTCACTCACTACCACTTTGTTTTGAATTTCTAAGTCTTCTTTTTGTTCTTTTGCACTATTGTAAGTCTCTATAATTTAATTTTTCTTTAAAAAATGGAAAACAATGAGAATTTTTTCTTTGTTTATGTATCCTTCAAAGCTATGTCACTAAAAGCATAAAAGTTCACAGCTGATCTATTTTCTTAGTCGGTTTTTATTTATGTTATAATGAAAATTTCTCCTTGTTCTTTTTTTTTCCCTACCACCTTGAATTCTACTTGATTTTGATGTTCTTAAATCTGCTTTGTTTTTGCTGGCATACCTTTTTCCCTCATGGTTTTATTTTGCAACCTTTATGTTTATTATTTTATTACTTTCTCTTTTTATTTTTTAAAGCCAGACTTCTACTTTCTGTCTTTTAAGAGACAGATGAATCTGACCTATTCATATTTATTATGACAACTGAAATGTTTGCTCCTATTCCTTGCTATCTTATTTATTTACTTTTTGTTTTCTATTTACCTTTTTCTCTTGTTTCCTGGCCCCCTCCATTCTCTGCCCATTTGTTGAACTGATGGCATTTAACATTGTTACATTTTTTCCATCTTATGTTTTGAAAGTTATACTTTCCATTTCTATTCTATTCCATCTCTATTTGAAGCCAAGAAACCCACAGTGAAGAAGGGGGATAACTAAATTTAAGTGAATCCTCAAACAGTGGAAACAGACTGGGCTGATCAATAAAGAATGTGGCAGGAGTTTTCATGGTGCAAGAAACATTTTGCAGAAGCTAAAACCATTTAACAGGAAAAGACCTGGAATCTTCTATTAGTAAAACTGTAGGATCTGTGTGCTGGAAACTATTATGGAAAAGTGTTTGGGAAAGCTGGAGGGACAGGGCCACACTTTCAGGTTCAGTTTTAAAGCACCTTTGCCTAGTTTTTCCATTTGTGTTTCCATCTGAGCCAGTTCTTCCGCCATCTTGGATTTTCCCCATCTCTGCACTCTATGTTCTCTGCTGACCTTCCTGCCAGTGAGAAGGGCAGAGTGGAAGAGATAGGGCTCTGGAGAGAGAACAAGAATGTGGGCTGGGAGTGATCCTTATCACACACATGTGCTCTGGGCAGCATCAAGGGTAGCTGGACATCCCCCCTCCTCACAATTATATCTGCTGGACAGACAACAGGCCATCTGTTAGGAGGGAGCTCACTCCTGGGCACTTCTGTCTCTGTCAACAGGGAGCAGGGCCCATTTTCCAGGAACCAGATATTGAAAATTAGTCCATTACATGTAGTTCATGCAATTAAAAGGAAATCTCTGGGCTGTTTTGCCAGAAGGCATGCAGGTTTGAGATCATACTATAAAGCTAAGTGAATCAAATTTAACCAAGAGTCTCCTTGAGATTGGGAACCTGAGCAATGGGGCTGCTAGAAAATCAGGCTTTGTTGGGGAGGGGGGATTCTGGAAAAGAATAATCCCCCATGAGGGATTGGCAGGGTCACTGAGACCCTGGAGAGTCCAAAAGAGGAGCCGTGGGCATGACCCTGGCATCGACTGGGAGATGCTGGCACCCTTCGGGGACCCAATTGCTCCCTTTGTGACAGCTGCCCTGGTCTAGTTTGGGTGGCACCCCAGGGCTCCTTCTGTGTCCAGGCTGGTGACTGGGATGTTCTATTAACTGTTAACTATTCTATTAACTGTTTCCACCAGAAGCCATTGACTTCTGGAAAAGGTGACAGGTGAGGGAGAAGACTGTCCAGGTTGGGAAACCTGGGGGGTGAAGGTTCATTATGGAGCCGCAGTGATGGGCACGGGCCACCTCAGGCTCATGGTGAGGAATATGTGGGAAAGCCTGGGGCAGGGGTCCACACGTAGCCTGGGTGACCTCAGTATGTCACTTTAGTCCACCGAGTTCACCCAGAATCATGGTACATTTCTCCCAGGAGACAGTGCTGTGAGCTGAGCCAGGAGGGGGATGACGGTAGGGACCAGAGGCAGGCCTCTGACATGCTAGGGGCCCTGGCAACTTGTGGCCACCATCATCAGAAGCACATGTCACTAACAGCACAGCCAGGAGAGTCGAGATGCTATTAAAGGAGGCTGGTCTTCACCACAAAAGCAGAGGCCAGAAGGAAAATGGTGGGCAAGCCAGAGTTGTGGTTCCTGATCTGGGGAGAAGGCTGAGTGGCAGGGATGGGGAGACAGGGAGCAAGGCAGAGGCAGGGCTGAGGTTATATAAGGGTACTCAGACTTAAGTATCCCATGTGCTAAGATCTGTGTTCAGTTGTGTGTATGTTCTACAATCTAATCCTTGGTGTATCTCTGTGAGGTAGGTAATAGTGTCTCTATTTTAGTAATGATAAAACTGAAACAAACAAAACACTTAAGTGACTTGTTTCAAGTTATTCAGCTAGCATGCTTGACCTAATTCAGATCAGATTCAAAGTTCCTATGTGGTCCATTCCACCTCTCTTCCCTTCCTTATAAAGCCTGGGAGGTTGAACGAGATCAGAGTTCCTTAAACTTTAGCTTAGATCCACCTTCATGAATTTTGTCATCTCCACCTCTCACCTCTACTGTTAATGATTTAAAGTTTTCCTTAAATAAGTCTCACTTATTTGTGTGGGTGTGTAAAATGCACATAACACATATTTACCATCTTAACAATTTTTAAGCATATAGTTTAGTAGCATTAAGTACACTCACGTTGCTGCGCTAGGGTTTTTGTTTTAAACTTAGATATAGTTTAGAAAGAAAAACATGCAAGGACTCTCACGAACGGAAATCAGTATGACTTTCCATAAACAGAAGTTAACCACTAGAATAAATACAGTGAAGGCAGAGAGGTATTAACTTGCAGCTGGTGACTAATGTCACTGAGGTCTCTGGGATGAGGGCTGTTCCTTCCCACCCTCAAAGCCCCATTTTAAAAATTTATTTATTTATTTTTTTAATTGAAGGATAATTGCTTTACAGAATTTTGTTGTTTTCTGTCAAACCTCAACATGAATCAGCCATAGGTATACATATATCCCCTCCCTTTTGAACCTCCCTCCCGTCCCCCTCCCCATCCCACCCCTCCAGGATGATACAGAGCCCCTGTTTGAATTTCCTGAGCCACACAGCAAATTCCCTTTGGCTATCTATTTTCCATATGGTAATGTAAGTTTCCATGTTACTCTCTTCGTACATCTCACCCTCTCCTCTCTTCTCCCCATGTCCATAAGTCTGTTCTCAGAGCCCCATGTTTTTAAGGGAGGATCCCAAGTATTGGAGAAAGTGTTAAAGATATGACAATTCCTTCTTCATACTCAGAAAATCTGGAAGAGGAGTGACTTTTCCGAGAAAGGAGGGTCATTGTCTCGCCATGATGTCAAAGTGACCCTGCACTGTGCCCAGGTACCCCCTCCCATCTTGCCCATCACTGAGCCCGTTCCCAACCTCCCAAAATTCTGTGATTCCTGACCCCAAAAAAGGTGATCTCACTTTACTTTCCAGTTTGGATCAATGACTAGGTGCAACCTTTCTTTGGGAGAAGTCCTTCAAGTTCTTCCCCATTTTCCTCAAGAGAAACAAGGGTAGCTCCCAGACTTTCTTTCTCTGTGTGAATCCCATAACAAGGGTTAACCTGCCTGATCACCACAAGCCCAGCCACCTTGGTCGGCAACTTGCAGAGCACTTGGTTACGATGTCTGCATGGGGCAACTGTGAGCAGGACATACCATGATGGATGAGGCCAGTGGCGGCTCTGAGTGAGTGAACTTAGTGCAACTGAGTGGAAAGGCAGATGTGTTAAGCACCAAAGGTGGAGCTTCAAGCACTGGTGAAAACAGAAGCCATCCAGAGGAGCAGAGGCCTCTGACACAGGGGTTTCAAAATGAGCCAGACTTGAGTGTGACATTAGATTTGCCTGGATGCCTGTTTCCCGGCACAGTCAAAGAAATGGAATCTGTGTGTCCTCCATGGAAGCACTGAGAGGTTGAAAAGGACATGAAGAAGAATTTTTTTTTTTTTTTTCTGGCTATGCCACAGGACATGTGGGATCTTAGTTCCCAGACCAGGGATTGAACCCTTGGCCCCTGTTTTGGAAGCACAGAGTCTTAAGCACTTGACTACCCTTTGGGTGGTTGTTCTTTTTTAAAATCATGCAGGGATGCTTTCTATCAGTATAAGAAGGAAACATTTCAAAGACTGACGCTATAGATGTGTTGCAGTAAAACCAGGTGTGATCCCAGGAATGTGAGAGCTGAGGATAAATCTCACTTTGGAAATCCCAGTGAAATGTGATGCTGAGCGGAGTCAGGGGCTTGGTGCCTGAGGGGTGGAGGTGCTGATGGGAGGGTCTCTCTCTGCCGTCTCCCCTCTCCTGGAGACAGTTAATCATGCCCCCAGGAGCCCCCCATGATGCCCACTGGACACAGGATGTGTGCTTCTCACCTGGGGCTTGGTCTCATCTTTGTCCTTGTAGTAGAAGAGCTGATCCCCACGCAGCACGAACCAGCGTTGCTGCCAGTTCTTCATGATGCTTCTCTGCTTCTTCAACCAGCCCGCCTTCAGCACGGGGCCCAGCCTGCGGGGGCAGGGCGGCCGCCCGGGGCTCCGGCTCTGCTCTCCCATCACCAGGCTTTTGGAGCGGGCTGGAAGCCAAGCACACACATAATGAACACAAACGATGGCAGGCCATGGTCAGTCCTTGCCCCACTCTGCTATCCCAGCTGCCCGGTAACCACTGTTATGGGAGCTTCAGCAAGCAGGGCGTGATCATGCTTGGCCTACCTCCTCCTCAGGTTGAAAGGGGCAAGGGCTGGAGCCCCTCAGCCAAAGGTCATCCACTTGGGGTAGTGCACAGCTTGCTGCCTGGTTAGTTTCTGCTGCCTCCGTGGGACCCCAGATTCTCCATTTCCCCAGGTTTGCTCATCCATCCATCCATCCATCTGTCCATCTTTCCATGTGTTCAATGACTCGCTCCTCAATTCAGCAACTAATATTTATACAGTATCTACTATGTGCCAGTCACTGTTATAGCTATTGAGAAACAAGCGATGAAATAAGAAATATAACCATCTGGGTCCTACTGGAAGGTCCTCACTTTCTAGCAGGGCTCCTGTCACTCAGGGCCCAAGGGAGCTGGCCCCAGCAGACTCCCTCCCTGGATTCTGCACGGCACCCCTCCTCTGGAGGCCTCACCGTTGCCCAGAAGCCCCCACCCCACCTGGCAAACTCCCTCGCTGCTTCCCTGGGATCATGCTAGAGGCTGGGCCTGGCCAGCAGGGCCTCAGCTGCACTTGCCTGCTATGACTGGTTGATGGCTCCCTGGCAGAACAGAGGGGTCGTCCTCCTACCTCAGAGCCTCGGAGGGCCTGTGAGCTCTTTTGCCCTGCAGATGCCATGGGGCAGCACTCTGCCAGAGCTGGTACTGCCTTTCACGGTGACTGAGTTCTTGCCCCTCCCACACCTCCCTGACTCTCGTCTCAGGCAGAGCTCCTCTTCTCTCTCTCTCTGGCGAATGTCAAGGAGATTGCTGCAGGGGTCACTAGGAAGGCCAACCCGGACTTTGGAGGAACAACTCTGAGTCCAAATGTAATCACACTTGTAATCACATTTGCAGTCTCTAGACCATAGATCCTAACTTTGGGATTGGAATGCATGGTCCCCACAACCCACAACTGTTGCACTGTACCTGTGATTCTGTGTGTGTGTGTATCTGCCTAAGCTTCTCTCATCACTCTAGTGAGTGCAGTTCCCTAAGCCTAGCTGACCTCTGTCCATGCCATCCCACTAACCCAGGCCTTTCTTGCATCCCTTGCCTACTCAACCCCTGGCTTTGGCTGCATGCTACTGCTGTGCTGTGCGCAGTCGTGTTCGACTCTTTGTGACCGCATGGACTGTAACCTGCCAGGCTCCTCTGTACATGGAATTTTCCAGGCAAGAAAACTGGAATGGGTTGCCATTTCTTCTTCCAGGGGATTGTCCTGACACAAGGATCAAACCTGTGTCTCCTGTAACTCCTGCATTGGTAGGCAAATTCTTTACCTATTGAGCCACCCAGGAATGGTGATCTTCAAGATCCAACTCCACAGAACCTTCCTTCTGATCTCTTCTAGATAGTCATTCCCTCCCCTACCAGGACATGAGATCCATGGCTGGTAATAATCTGTGTGGTTGCTTTTCTGTCCCTCTTGACTGAAGGGGAAGGGAGGGAAGGACATGATGCCTTATCTAGTTCTGCATGTGTGGCTCTCATCACCATGCCAGGCAGGTAATGGGTGTAAAACATGGTTGTCAAACATCATGGGCTGCTTTGACTTACTCTCTTTTTTTTAAATTGAAGTATAGTTGATTTACAGATTCAACTCTACTTGGCAGAAGCAGGGCTCTTGTGGAGGAGAGAAGAGGCCAGCTCTGCTCCCCTCAGCTCACCAGGGAGGCGCTTGCTATAGATGCTACTTAGGCTGCCAAGCCAGCCTGGGTTGTCCTCCAGCCACTCAATCACACAGATACTACTTATAAGGCCCATAGAGCAGCTTGAAAGGAAAATAATTGCTGTTATTATTTATTAATAACCACTGTTCCTGTCTTTAGCACTTCCTTGAATCAAGCAATTCAGTTCTGTAAACATTTAAGCTGAGATTTCAAGTCAAACAGCTCTGACATTCTAAGGTTCCAGAAGCAAGGGGAACTTCTGGCCCAGGAGCAGGTTCATGACCTGAGGAGGAGGAGGAGGGTGCTTTCTGCCCGCCTCAGGGTCTGGCTCTTCAGCTCACAAGCACAATCATTCATTCACTGACTCATTCATCCATGCCTTCCAAGTCTGCAGAACTCCTCCAGGCATGGGGCAGAACCCCGAGTTGCTTGTGTTCCCCTAGGCTGGCAGGGGAAATCAGCCACAAAGAACAATCACATGGAGATGAAAGAACCACGGGCCATGTGGACAGGCACAGGCTGCAGACACTTAAATGAAGGGGCACCTTTCTGCTGTAGACATCAGCAGAGCCGCCTGGAGAAGGAGCACCTGGGCTAAGCCTTGAAGGATGAGAGTATTTGGACCCACCTCAGAAGAAGCGGGGGCTCCGATTTGGAAGGAACAGGTGAGGCATTTGCTACCTTTTGGCTCAGATCAGCATTTGGGCTGGGCTGACGCTGTCACCTATTCTCACAGTTCCAGTCTCTCCTTCTTCACCCCTCAGTCCCTACCAACCCTCTGCATTTGGAGATTCTGTCCTCTCCTGAAACTGCTCTGATCAAATCCAACAGTCTGGTTCTGATTTTCAGCCTCCAAGATCCTTTGGTGCTCAGTCACCACTGATCACCCTCTTCCTGAAGTTCTTCCTCTTGCTCTGCAGAGCCAAACTGCCTGGTACACATGTGTGTCTTACTACCTGCCCAATGTGTTCTGACTTCAGTTCCTTCTGTTCTCCCTGAAAGTCCTGCTATTGCCCAGGATTGCCCCACATGCCCTCCATTCTGTCATGAGACCAGGTCTTTATTTCTGCCTGGGTCCTTCTCTGGGATTCCAGGATCACCTGTTAAACCATCTGAGGGACATCTCACAGGGATGGTTCATGATCGCCTGTGCAATCCGTCCAGCCATGCACCTGCTGCCCGGCTCTGCACCTGCTGTCCCCGGTCCTGCAGGGCTTCCTCTCAGCCCCTTTGTTCTTCACTCAAATGCCATTTTCTCAGTGATGACTTCCTGGCCACTCTTAAGATGTATCCCCAACCCTTCCATTACCCCTTTCCTGCTTTAATATTTACTTAAATTCTAGTATAGTAGTAGAAGAGGACAAATCACAGAACAATATACAAAGTATAAAACTATGTAAAAACGGAAGAAAAACACAACCCTTTAAACAAAAGACATCACAAGATATATTCAGTGGGTACATGCATTTATATAGAAGGAACATGTCACACCTGTAACAGTGACTATGGTCATGGAGGAGAGGATGGGACTGTAGTATTGTAGTTTTATACAGGAAAGAATGTGTGCATTGCTTACATGAATTAAAATAAAAACTTTAAAGACAGAGCTTTTTTGAGAGGGAGCTGAATCCCCTTAGGAGATCTAAGATAGCAATTAAAATGTCATGAGTTGGATAAACGTTTAAGCATATTTATCTGCAAAAAGCACCTCACTAAGCTGTGGACCACAACACAAACAGATGCCTAGCCTCCGCCTACTCAGAATTTCCAGGCTGAACAGATGATCCTTCGTGGAAGCACTTCTGGCTCATCTGCAGACCTTCCATGGGATCAGGTCAGAGGGACCCTCTGTAGGTGAGCCCCTCCGGTGGGCCTGCTACTCCAGCCTTCGTGCTCCATCCCATTTCACATAAGAGAGAGGCTCAGAGAGTGTGTGAGTCACTCACTCCCCCAGTGTTGCCACAGGAGTACCTGGCAACTGCTGCATCTTGGAAATGGCTGGGAACACACGCAAGATACCTGACACAGTGGATCATGTCAGAGTTCTGCTCAAATTCCCTTGATTCCTTGTCCCTGTTTTTATGCCCCCTTGTTTCCAACAGCTTTCCCTGGGTGATTTTTCAGGGCTGCTGGCCTGTTTTAGAGACCGTCCTTGGGTTATTGGGGCCATTCTGAGCAGGCACTGAGCGAACCGGAAGTGCCCAGGAATTTACACCCCTCCCTCACTCCCCAGCCCTTGGCCAAAGACTCCTGGGTGTGGGCTTGAAAGCCCCTGCAGTCTTGTTTCTAGTTTGAAACTTCTAGGAGGCATAAGAGGAACAATTCACATTCGAAACTCCCCAGGGGCTCAGGCTGATTGATACCCGCCTTAACTGGGCCTTGCAGCCCAATTTGGACCTCCGCTTCCTGGTCCTGCTCCCCCATCCCCTCACCGGTGTCCCTTGGGAACACCTCTTCAAGAAATTGCTGCAGACAATCCTCAGCTCAGGGCCTCTTTATGAGATCCACGCCAGGCACACCTTACTGTTTTCAGGGCCTTCTGACTAGGCTGTGGCAGCACCGGCCTCCGCAGCTGCCAGGGCATTAGCACCCTGTTTTTCCATCTGTAGCTCTCCTAGCGCAGCCCTGAGAGCATGAAGGCGTGGCTGCACTTGAACTAAAACACAATTGATTTATAAAAGTCAATGGGATTTTAAAGCCGGGCTGTGGAAACAGCAAGACAGCTCTCAGAGCTGAATTGATTTAAAGGGTAAGTATCGAGGCCGAAAGATTGATGGAGAAGAGAGAGGTGAGGTAATGGAAGGGGCGCTCTGGAGGGGGGCAGACGAGACGAGACGGTTTCATAAAGTTAATGCAATTTGCCACCAAGGGCAAGGGGGCCTCGTGAGGTTCCCAGCTGTCCTGAGAGCCTCAGATGATTTATTACAGGACAGTTCCTGAGTGCTCTCTACCTTAATTTTTTTTTTAAAACCTATTACTTAGCTTCTTTCTGGGCTCCACTTGGTCATCTGTTCTTTGCTAAGCTCCCCACCTGAGGGGTCTAGAGAACCAGCAAGGCTCCTTTAATGGGTCTTACTTCAGGACCTGGAAGGTGAAGAACAAGGAGGAAAACTAGCCCCCCAAAGTAAGAAGTGTTAATTCTAATATAACTATGAGGAGGTTCTAGAAAGTTTGGATTATTTTCCCCATAATGATGATTTTAATGCTTTAAAAACATCAATTTAAAAGATCACATTCTTAACAGTTATTTTCGTTGGCTCTTCCTGGGTCTGTCTCTTGATTCAGCTGGTGCTGGTCTTCAGTGAGGGGGTGCAGAAGGGAGGCGGCCCCCAAAATGCCTGACCCTCACTTCCACACGGTGTGCACCCACAGGTTCAGCTGGGCTTAGTCCTCATTTATCCATTCACAGAGCTTATGGGGCCTCCTGGGTGTCCACCTTGTGTAAGCCACTGGGGTGTGGAGATAAAAGGCACATACCTGCCCTGGCAGAAGGAAAGGGGGAACAGAGACACCCAAATACAAGAGTCTGTCATCTCGGCAAGTATAATGGGAAGTGAGAGGCAGATGCATGGAAGTCAGGCTGGGAGGCCAGAGGTGGGACGGAAGCTAGATGAAAGAACAGAGTGAGCCAGAAAGAACAGAGGGGATCACCACCCCAAAATATGCTACTTTGGCATATTGATTATTTTGAGCTGAAGGCAACTGAGAAAGAGTACACAGCGGGAGCTCTTTCCCCTCTCCCTTCCTGCCTAAAAGCAGGGCATAAATTTCCCTCACTGAATAAAGGTGCCTTGCCACTCCCATACCAGGAAGAGAAGAATGAGATTCTTATCATGAAGAGGTGACTTCAGCCTGCATAATGAACCTCACTAAACCACCCTTACCTGCCATACTTTTCCCAGTCACCTTCCCACAGTGTATGCCCCTGGGTTTAGCTGCCCCTTTTCTATGAAGCACCCCCTCACACACTTAAAATAATCAATAAAATTTATATGCTCTTTCTCCTGTTAATCTTTTATCATTTTAATTAGCAGTCCTCAAGTACATAGCTTAAGAGGATAGAGGGAAAGTTTTTTCTCCCCTACATTATGGAAGGCTGTGGGATAAAAGGATGTGCTCAGCAGAGGGAGCAGGAAGACATGCAGGATGAAAGGGCATGGGGTTAAACCCAGGAAGTCTGGCTCCCAAGCTTTTAACATTGACTCTCATGGACCCATGTTCCTGCCTTAGAACAGACCAAACCCTAACCTCTTCCCACTAACACTAATGAATCATCCTTTCATTAATCCTTGAGGAAGACAAGCCTTATGGATCTCCTCTAACCTCCATCCACAGACTGGATCTCCAACCACCATCCCATGGCAGGGTCCCTCTTCCTGCATCTCCTTTAAAGATGCTGTTTAGCTGTCACAACATGGGTAAGAAGTTGGGAAGATGACAAGACCTCTGTGAGTCAGTGAGCATCCAGGTCTCCAGATTCACTTCCCACTCATAGCACACACTCTGCTCTTCCCAGATCAATGACTGGTCCCCACAAAGGCCATTTTGTGCCAGATCCCTGTACCTCTGTTGCTTGCCAGCCTGATGAGCCCTGTCACTCTTGAAGCGTCAGTGCAGCTGTTTCCTACTGTGTAAGGACTCATCTAGTAGGTTCCCAAAGCACGGTCTTGCCTGCCATCCATTATGACGCACCCATAGAGGGCACACACCTATGGCCAGACAAGTGCCTGTCTATGCTGTTTTGATTTGTGAGCTTCTAATGGCCAGAGAGGGTGCCCTCCTCATGATTGATCCCTAGAATGTAGCACAGAGTGGCTCACTAAATGCTTGTTGAAAGCATGAATGGACATGAAACAGGAATCTTCAAGTTCAAAGAAGATAGGCAAGATCAAACCCAAGGGACTTTGTGCCTCTAGAGATGATCTTGGCCTGGAAGAAACCTGACAGCAGGATTTCTACTGCCCATGGCCTGTTTCCACATGATGAGACGTTAAAGGGCACGGTTAAAGGGCCATTCCTCTTATCAGAGAAGCAGCAAGCAGAAGCAGGAAACAGAATGCCATTTTCCTACTTTTCCTAGTTTGGCAGTGGGAGGGGAGAGGCTAACTGAGGTTGTGGAAGGGGAACAGCATTTGGAGGCTCTTTAGCCACTCGGAGTCCCAGATTTCCAGATAAAATGGGAACAAAATACAAATCTTACCCACTACCTAAACTGTGATGAGGAAGAAGTAAATGGCACTCTGAAAGTGTGCTGCAGAGACGCACTGAATGGATGAATGGGGGTTAGTATTGTCTCTCATTGCTACAGGCTGAGGCCTTGGGAGGCTGTTTCCCCTCTTTCAGAGGCTGTCTCCCCTCTTTCAGACCTTGTCCAGCAGCAGCTGCCCTAGGTTTGCTGCCTCTGCTCCTGTTCAGATTAGCAAGCCATTCACCAGGAGCTGGAGATCGGTGGAGTTGATGTAATTCAGTATTGATTATAAATTTCATTTCTGCCTGCCTATGGGCCATTAGCTTAGATCAATACGTTCTCCACCCTTGGTTAAGTAATCATTGAGGCTGTTGATGATTTCAGCAGTCAGGGCAGGTCCCTGGCTGTCTTGGTTGAGAGGAGTCCAAGGCAGCCCTCCCAGCCTAGGTCTAATCCTGCTCAGGCCTGTCTTGCAAATAAATCATTTATTTCCACCTGCAAACATGAAGTTCATGGCCAAGTCTTCAGTTCTGTGGGGACAGAAGTCCTTTCTGGAGCTCCTGGAGCCCAGCATCTAGCAGTGCCTTAGATTCTAAGTGTCTAAGGGTGCTGGTTATATTCTCTGGGCATCTTCCATGGGGAGAACTCAGTTTTCCCATCAGCTGGTATCTGTGAGGAGAGGCAGGAGGAAAGAGAAGGAAATCCTACCACAAGGGAATGCAGATATCTCTTGAGATCCTATTTTCACTTCTTTTAGATACAAACCCAGAAATGGAATTTCTGAGTCACATGGTAGCTCTATTTTTAATTTTTTGAGGAACCACCATATTGTTTTCCATAGTGACTGCACCAATTTACATTCAGTATACCAGAGCACCCTTTTCTTCACATTCTTGCCAATATTGTTACCTCTTGTCTTTGGATAATAGCCATTCTAACGGTTGTGAGGTGATATCTCAACATGGTTTTCGATTTGCATTTCCCTGACGATTAGTGCTGTGAGCACCTTTTCATGTACCTCTTGCCCATTTGTATATATTCTTTGCAAAAATGTCTATTCAGTTTTCCGCCCATGTTTCAGTCTGTTGTGATTTTTTTGCTATTGAGTTGTAGGAGTTCTTTGTATATTTTGGATATTAGCCCCTTATTGGATCTATGATTTGCAGATATTTTCTCCTATTCTGTAGGTTTCTTTTTCATTTTATGGGTTTTTGCCTTTTCTATGCAGAAGCTTTTTAGTTTGATGCAGCCCCATTTGTTTATTTTTGCTTTTGTGTCCTTCGCTTTTTGTGTCTAATCTGAAAAATGACTGTCACCACTGATGTCACAGAGATTACTCCATATATTTTCTTCTAGGAATTTTATGGTTTCAAGATTTAATGTTCAAGTCTTTTGAGTTGGTTTTTGTGTATGGTAAAAGGTAAGGGTTGAGTTTCATTCTTTTGCTTGTGAATGTCCAGTTTGCCCAACACCATTTATTGAAGAGACTCTCCTTCTCATATACTGCCCATTGTATATTGCTGGCTCCTTTGTTGTAAATTAATTGACCACACATGCATGGATTTATTTCTGAGTTCTCTATTTTGTGCCAAATAGTTTCTTGATATTTTTTCCATTTTAAATACTACCTATTGACTTCTAACTATGAAAGATGAGGATTTCATTAATTTCACTCTCCCACCCCATCACACGTAAGTACCCACTCCATCCTCCCAGTATAGTTACAGTGTATTTTTAGTTTGATCAATATGCAGAATTTGCATTATTAGTACTATGTAATTGTTAGTCCCAGTTGAGCTATGCAGTATACTATAATATTTCATGAACCACTTTTTGTTTTCCCTGGAGTTCATAATTGCCTTGCCTTTTAATTTGCTTAGTATTCTACTACATATCAATAATTCAACCTTAAATATTCTAACAGTTGTTTGAATCTACTTTCCATGTATTCATAGGTAGTGGGAATCTTCTTAAAAATCACACCGCATTTCATTACTCAAAGAATTTATAGCTCTCCTGGGGCCAGCAGGGCCACCTGCAGTGGTGTTTGGGTAGTGTGAATCCCTGTGTTGAGTTAGGGAGAGGGCATATGCCTCAGCACTGGACAGACATGAATTCCAACACTTGTTGGCAGGGTATCCACAGTTCTCCTTGCACATCTGTTAAAATGGGAATAATGGTGCTTCATCATAGTATAGTCATGAGAATTAAATAAGTACAATAAAAATGCCTGGAGCATGGAAGGCACACAATAAATGTAAGTTTGTTTTCTTCAGGGAAAATCAAGAAAAATAAGGCCAGTGAAAGTACTTCATCTCACTCATAGAGCTTTTTCTCTCCATCCCCAAAGTATTGACCAGGCTCTGCACATTCATCAAGGCTTCTAAGACATTGATACTTCTTCGAAGGAAGATGGCTCAAGCTGCTGGAGTTGTGCTCATCAGGCTAAAGATTTCCTTTAAAAGAAGGAGCCTCCTTAATAGCAACATCAATTTTATTTTGAAATATTTTAAACAAAGGCAGAAACTCTAAAAGGAAATATTGATAGGTTGATGACATCATAATTAAAAACATGCATACGTCTGGGAAAAAAGACCCTGATATAAAAACTAAGGGCAAGAAACAAATTGGGAAAATATTTGCAACATATAAATCAATCAAAGGAGGGCTGATTTTCCTAAGGACCTGGACCAGTTAGGTCCAGAGACAGTGCTTCAGCCTCCTAGACTAATGCTTTCTCTGCTAGTAGTTCACTCACTCACTCATCTACTCACACATTCATTTATTCACCATATATGTATTGAGTACCTACCAGATGCCTGGCATTGGTGTATAATGATACCTAAACACAGAAATGGGCCCTGCTCTCCTGCAGTGCAAAGTCTAGTGGGGTGACTGTTATTCACCAAATAGTCACACTGAGGAGTGTACACCTACAACTCAAGATAAGTGCTACAAGGAAAGGAGGGCCCAGAGCAGAGGACTCGGTTTAGACCGGGGTTGCAGGAGCACTTGGCTGGCGACACTTGAGCGGAGAACTGGAGGGAGAACGGGAGTTAAGAAGTGTGTGTGTGGGTGTGTGTGTGAGAGAGAGAGAAAGACAGATAGACAGGCTGACAGAGAGAAGGAGGCATTCCAGCTGGGGAAACAGAGTGTGCTCTGGCCCTGTGGTAGGAGGCCCATGGAACATGTTGAGGAATGGGAAGGCCAGTGTGGCTGGAGCTTGGAGAGTGAGAGGAGGCTGGAGGTTTGGCCAGTGGCTAGACTGTAAGAGAGGTCTTCCTGTGAGTTGGGGCTGGAGGAGGAGCCTGGTGGTGGGTACACTGTGGATTTAAATTTGAAAAGATGGCTCTGGCTTTGGAGTGGAGAATGGATGGGAGTGGGTGGGGGTGAGGCAGAGTATTACTGCCACAGGTTAGAAATGATGATGGTTGGGAGAGGATAATAACAGGAGACTGAGACAGGCAGAGTCAAGAGCTCTTTGGGAGGTAAAAGGCATGGCTGCCTCCCATACCTTATCCTTGTGAAACAAAGCAAGGCCAAATCAATAAATCTTTATTTGGGGCAGTGCTAATGGGCACAGAAGAGGCCTCAATCAAAACCGGGGACACACAAATCTTTGAAGAAGGGCCCGTGTCAGTGGGATTTCAGGAAAGAGAGCAATCCCAGGGAGCTGGGGTAGCATCAGGGTCTAGTATTCTGCAGCTTTGTTCTGACGACCTCCTGGGGGCTGTGTGAGTGGTGGGTGCACAGAGGACACAGCACTCACAGAGTCTGGAGGTGGGCGTGAGGGTACAGCCTGGGGCTCCGCTGCCTTCTCTCACCCTGGAAACTCACAGGGAGAGGGTGCCTATCTTATATTTCTGTTATCTATCTTAAAAAAAATAAAAGGCCATTTTTACAGTGTCACAGAACATATGCATTTGTGACTTGCTCCCTGTATCTGTGATAAATTCATGGATTTTTTTGTGAGTTTATCCTGTTTTTCCTCTAGGAAAACTGGCAGGGGTGAGGTGACGGTCTCTTCTGTTCCCACTCTGGAAATATGGCAACAAATCTCAGTGGAGTTAGAGCTTGCCAGGCATGGCATCAGGAAAGGCTCCCTGAACAGGACCCTAGGAAATAGGCAGGAGCTAAGTGAGGTAGAGCCAACTGCACCTGGGTCCAAATGGCCTCGTCTGGCTTCCACAGGCCGTGATAAGCTAGGGTGAGTCTGAGCTGGTCCTAAGCAGGCAATGGCAAGCTAGAATCACAGTATTAATGGCCAGTATGAGCTGGTACCAACCAATCTGGACCACTTTCTTGAATCAGTCTGAATTATATGATGTGCTTAAAAGCAAGCACACTGTTTGAATTTACAGGCTCTTTTGAGACATTTCCTGCTGATTTGGGTGCCTCCCTATTTTTTTAATTATTGTCCTCTTTGTGTGTGTACAACATCTGCCTCACCTACCTCTAACTACTTCTTGGAAACAGAGCTCCGATTATTGAGCAAACTTAGTTTTATATGTGGGTAAGTACCGGGTGGTACTAGTGGTAAAGAACCCGCCTGCCAACACAGGAGACATAAGAGACCCGGGTTCAATCCTTGGGTCGGGAAGATCCGCTGGAGGAGGGCATGGCGACCTACCCCAGTATTTTTGCCTGGAGAATCCCATGGACAGAGAAGCCTGGTAGGCTACAGTCCATAGGGTTGCACACAGTTGGACATGACTGAAGCAATTTAACAAGTAGCAAAGTGATAGTAGGGTTTTTCCTGGGAGGTTCTCAATCCTGACAGCTCCTCCTCCCTGGGATAGAGACACAAGGATGTATTTAGGGTGATGGCGCTCTGTGCAGCAGTATCAGAGCTGGCCTGGATGGGGACCTGCCAGGAAGTTAACAGCCAATTGACCTTGGGCAAGGTTTCCTGGGAAGCCCCTATTGCAGAGCAGCCAAGGCTTCTGAGCCTTGTTGACCTGGGCTGGTTTTCTTAACTATTCCAGAAAGTGACCCCAGGTCTTTTCCGTCAACCCTTTGTAACCAGGTAGTGGTGCAATCCGGAAGCGTGTCTGGCATATATATCGCCTGGAGCAGCCTGGACAAGGCAGTGTGTGGATCTCAGGGGCTGTGATTTGTATCCTGTAGGCTGGCAGGGTTTATGACATGAAGCCTGCCCAACTCCTAAAAGATGCCAAGGGGGATGAATTTTGAGGAAAGTTCTACCAGAGCCCAATTTCTTAGAGGCATGCATATATAATTTTGGTCTGTATTCCTCCAGAAATGTCCCTGCGTGCTCTGACTCTTGACCTGGTCTCCAGGTCCAGCCTGTTGACCCTGTGCACAGCCCTCCCCCCACCACCAGCACTGGCACGTGCCAATTGCTGCCTATAATGTGGCCTCCCCCCTCCACCACCCTTGCCTAGGTAGCCCCACCATTCTTCAGCTCACAGCTCAAGCACCACTTGGTTCCTCTGAAAGCTTCATTTGTTGTATATGCTCTTATGCCCTTAGAATGCTTCTTGTCATGGTTTATGATCATGTATTTCTGTGGGCAGTGAGTGAAACTCACTCAGTCGTGTCTGACTCTTTGTGATCCCATGGACTATACAGTCCATGGAATTCTCCAGACCAGAATACTGGAGAGGGTAGCTGTTCCCTTCCTATGGGATCTTTCCAACCCAGGGTTGGAACCCACATCTCCCACATTGCAAGTGGATTCTTTACCAGCTGAACCACCAGGGAAGCCCATTTTTATGGGTAAGTGGTTATCTTATAAATGTCTGATATATAGCACCATAAACTCTATCTTTTAACATACAATACAAGGTAATGTCATCTGGTATCTCAGTCTGAGCACTACTGACATTTAGAGTTAGAGAATTCTTTGTTGTGGGAGCTGTCCTCTGCATTGCAGGATGCTCAGCAGCATCCCTGGCCTATATCTACTAGATGCCAGTAGCATCCCTTAGCTGGAACAACCAGAATGTCTCCAGACATTAACAAATGTCCCCCAGAGGGCAAAAGAGCTCCTGGTTGAGAACCACCGACCCAGAACAAATGTTTCTAGGAAGACTGAGATTTCAAAGGCAGGCTTCCTGAGAGCCGTTTGCAAAGCACTGGTTTTTTCCTAAACCAGCCCCATCCAACAGAAACATAAGGTCAGCCACATATGTAATTATAAATGTTCTAGGAACAGCATGCAAAGTAAGTAAAAGGAAAAACAGGTGACTGAATTCCAATCAAACTTTTATTTAACCCAATATATCCAAAGTATTGTCACTTCATCAGGTGATCAATGTAAAATAATCATTGAGATATTTTACATTGTTTTTCCCCCAAGTCATCAAAATCTTCTGCGTATTTTTCTCAGTTTGGATTAATCACATGTCAAGTGCTCAATAGCCATGTGTGGCCAGTATACTAGCCAGGAAGGGGAGAGGAGACCCAAGTTCTCTTAAGGGGCCTGGCCTGGCCCACCTGTTGCATTGTTACCAGGCTGTACCCCTACCCTGATCAGAGCCATGCACAGCCCTCCTTTGTCCTGGGGCCCACAGGTGACAGCCCATTCCAAGCATCCCATGGAGGGATCCTGATGGCTCTAACTATGCTCTAGAGGGCCAGCCTGCCCAGGAAAGTCATCCAAATGCCTGCAGTGTGTTAATGAGATGGGTGTGTGCCTGTGAACTCACGAAAGCCCAGAGGATCCCTGCCTCCAATATACAAACACTGGGTGAGACAAGTTCTGGTTCCAAGTTCCCTGGGCAGAAGCTCCACCTACTTCCAAACCACTCTCCTCATGCTCCTTACTCACAAGGAAGGTTCAGCCCTCCACAAACGCTGGTCACATGAAAAGACATATTCTATTTTTCTTAAAACATGATGCTGTCATCTAACATGACACTTGCACTAGCCAAGAAGTTGCTGTCCAGGCAGATGCTGTTCTGAGCCCCAAGACCTGTCCTGAGGCCCCAGGCCATTCTGCAGGGCCACATGCTGGCTGGGGTGCTAGCCCAGTGCTGCAGATCACCCCTGCAAGGCTCACCTGCATCCCTTACTTATCTCTGGATCCACTCCCCCAACACCAGCAACTCCAGGCCCTGCTGCTTTCTGGGAGTTCTCCCCAACAGAGTCCCTGCCTGCCTGCCTGAGGAGTTGCTTTCTGCAGCCCAGCTGTGGTGGGACCTGGCTGTCTGGAGAAGTCAGGGCATTGCCTTTCTTGGTGACAGCTACTTTTGCCTTAGCAGCTAGGGCAGATCTTAAGCATTCAGCATTTCCCTTTTAGTAATAAATAAATAAATAAATAAATAAAGTTTTCCCAAAGTTGTCACCTCATCACTTTGAGCAAGCCAGGGACCCTGTAAAACGGAATGTGAGCTGAAACCTGCACACCCACCGGGGCGCTAAATTGGCTATCTCCCTCTGACAGCATCAGGTCTGACCCCCATAGACCCCAGGCTGTCTGTCACCAAGATGCCTGCCGAACGCCCGCCCCATGTGACCGCAGCATGCAGCCAGCCGAGTATCCGCGCCCATCTGCCAACAGACTCACCACTCTGTGCCCAGATCGGCCGCAGGAAGTCGGACTTACCCCTCCTGGCTTGCCTGATCTTTGGGCTCAGCATCTTCCTGCCGCCACCTGGATGGGATCGCTGGGCTGATCATGCTGTCATCCATTTCCCTTTTCTCTTCCTCTCGCCCAGTTGCCCACCATGCCCCGCTCCGGCCCCCATGGCCGCTGGCGTCACCAGCAAGGCTCCCTCGGCTGCCTCTCCCGGCTCCGGACCGACGGCTTGCCTTGGACAACGTAAACCTCAATGCATTATTTATCCATCTTAGAATTAATTCCCATCCAAGTAAACCATTAAGAGGCTCAGTAACCGTTTCTGATCAATCACCGGGCCAGGGCGGGGCGGCCTGGCTGTCCCTCCGCCTGGCCAGGGAGCACGCGGCACTGCCCATCTGCGAGCGGAGCCGGCGCGTGGTCCGGGCGGAGGCGCGGGGAGGGCGGGGCTGGAGGAGCCAGGCGGAGCGCGCGGTCCCAGCTGGACCGACGGCCCGGAGGGCGGGCGGGCTCCAGGATCGGATCCGCCCTCTGAGTGGGGAGGGCTCGTCGAAGTGCTCGCCGCCCGCTAGAGATTCCGAGAGGTCGCAGGAAATGCACGGACTCTGGCCGCCCTGTGTCCCCGGTCCGCACGCACTGCCAAGGCCGGAGGTAGGGAAGCGGTCTGTCCTTGGGGACCTGCTCTGCCCCATGCTTCCTGCCAAGAGGGACCAGGAGGCTGTCTATGAGGTCACAGTTCCAACTGTGAAAGACAGGTGTGTCTTAAAAAGAGGTACAGCCTTGGCATATTCAGAGTCCCAGGGAACTCACCCAGCAAAGCCGGTTAGAGATGTTAACTTCTTTTGCTACTTAAGTAGGGTGAAAGGAGTAAGAATCCTGTGAAACACTTAGGTTAGGGCCCACATATAGTAAGTAATTAGTGCTAAGCCTCTTAGTCATGTCTGACTCTTTGCGACCCCATG
Organism: Dama dama; assembly: GCF_033118175.1. NCBI lineage: Eukaryota > Metazoa > Chordata > Mammalia > Artiodactyla > Cervidae > Dama > Dama dama. Next base: position 45,791,877 of record NC_083695.1, read on the forward strand.
GACTGCAGCCTGCCAGCCTCCTCTGTCCATGGGATTCTTCAGGCAAGAAGACTGGAGTGGGTCGCCATTTCCTTCTCCAGGGGATCTTCCAGATCTTACTAAAGACTATTCACTGAGTAGTGAATCTCTGCCAACTGCCATGTTCCAGTTTAATACTAGCAGAGTTCTAAACAGTGTTTAACGGGGCTTTGGGAAGGTTCAGGCTCAAGATCCTAAAAATTGCCCAAGAAATGCAATCACAGTAATTGTTGTTATTTAGTAGGCACCTACTATGTGTCCTTGAGGTTGGAGCTTTATATTCTGTATCTGTTTCAATTCTCAGATTCCCTGAGGCAGGGAAGCCTTTGTCACGGTTCTTCAGATGAAGAAAATAAGGCACAGAAATGTTATGTATCTTGCCCAGAGTCACACAGTCCTGTCAGGGCTGGGGCCTGAACCGACCCTGTCTCTGCAGCTCATGCCTTTCTGTGATGCCAGTCTAAGTACCCTGATTCCAATAACTTCTCATGAACATTCCTGGCTTGAGAGCCCTCAATGAATTTGTTGGATAGTACGGACCAGCCTTTCTGCTCCTGAAACCCCCCCAGGTGCCCTGTTAGGCACTTGGGCTGGGTTCTTTGGGCCTGGGTACTGTGTGATATCCTCTTAATAGGTAGGAGATGAGGGATTTGAACAGGGTCCCCTCTGCTTTGATTGGCCATGCTCCTACCCTAATCCTCATAGTGCCCCTATGTCCACTGGTCCCCAAATGGTGGACTGACGTGTAATCTTTAGCAGCTGGAAGGGAACAGGATCCCGAGGCTGGGGGGTCCACTGGGAGCCCAGTGCAGTAGTCCATGCGGGAGAGGACAGGATATGGACTGTGGAGAGGAGGGAAGGATGGGAGAGGTTAAGGACTCACCAGGATGTGGCGAGTCAAGTCCCCAGGGTGAAGGGAGAGACAGTATCCCTAGAGACAGAGCGGTCTTACTCAGCATCCAGTCACCTACTCTGACCCTCAGATGCTCCTCAGAAGGGATGAATAAGTATAAGTAAATTTGCTATGACATCCAAGGCCTTTTATGGTACTGGCCAATACTTCCTCTGTGACCTCTCCTGTAATGCTACACACAGCCCTCTGCATGCACAGTCCCTGCTCCTGCGTGCTCCCACTTCCTTTTCTCTGGGTGTGTTTCCCATCACACAAGTCTGATCATTCTAAGCAAGTCTCCCAAACTGTCGTGATTCTGCCTCCAGAAGGGGCACCAGCACGCACTTCCTCAGGGCTCTTATCTGTGTGCCACAGACCGCCCAGTGCCCCTCCTGCACAACAAGCCCTGAGCCTCAGGTAGGACTCAGGCCAGGAACCTCATGAGGAATATTGGCTTGATGCGTAGATTTGAGAAACACCACTGAATGCCAGACTTGCCCTCCTGTTTCTTTGGGGCCAGGAAAAGGTCAGATCAGGGTGGGACAGAGACCATCTAGCAGGAGAGGAAAGGACACAGAGCTGGAACATCTCAGGTTGACATCAGTGTTGCAGAGGGAGGTCCCGTGGCCAGTGACAAGGTCTTGAGCAATCGCAAAAGCCTGTGAGTAATGCAGCCTGGACCACTTCCTCCAAACCAGAGGCAGGAAAAATGCCCCAAAGGCTTAGTTTGGGTCCACTCACACTTGTTTTGGTTACGAAACTACTCCCAGGCAGTTTTTCTGTGCAGCTCTTTCCCTGGATGATATTTAGCTGCTGAGCTTACCCGCCTGCTTTTCTGGGGATCTGCGTTGGAATTGGGCAAAACCAGAGAGGCTCTAAGCTCAAGCCCAGAAGCAAAGCTGGGAAAATGGCAGAGCTAATCTGAACTCTGCACCAGAGAATGGTGTTGGGGGTTGGGGGGGCGGTGCGGGGCAGGGGCTAGGTAGCTCTTTCCTCTCTGTCCTCAGACCACACTCCCAGTACTTCTTTGGATGAAGGGATCCATGTGTTCCAGCTGGAAGGGACGTTAGCACCCTCTCCTTCCTGAAGTTTACAAACCTTACACCGCAGGACCCTGCGAGCCCTCCAGTTCCCTTTGAGACCACTGGGAGAAGGGGTGAGGTGAGGACAAGAGCAGGGTCTCCTGAGTAAGTTTTTATTTGAAGGGACCACTCCACTCCTCTTACACAGGCAGTAATCTGAGGCCAAGGAGAAATAAAGGTCTCAATTAGGAGTAGAGACAGACAGACTGCCCCCTTACCCACTGTCCTTACAGCACTGTACCTCCTGGCAGTGGTCCTTGCTTCTCCCTTTGCTGGTTCCCTGTCCTGCATCATTTCTGCATTTTCTAAGGGGCTCCTCTGGGTCAGGCACCTCTGGGCACTGCAAGGCGAGTGGAAAGGATTGGGAGGGCAGAACTGTCCAGAAGGCTTTGGCAGAAATGCACACCTCTTGGGATGATCACCCACCAACATCATTGGCCCAGAGCCAGGATAGCTCCAAGTCACTGGTTCTTAGCCTTAGCTGTGTATTGGGGCATTCTGAAAACTAGTTTCTGTGTTTCACCTCATCAGTTCTGGTTTAACTCATCTGGTGTGGACACTGGTCTTTGGGAGGTATAAAAGCTCCTCCGATTATTTAATGTGTGGCCAGGGTTGAGAACCACTGCTTTATTAGATAATTACATATCCATGAGCCCAAAGCCACCAGAAATAGTCTTTGCCTGCTCTTGCCTCAGGGAGGCTTCTTCTGAGGGAAGGGCACATTTATCAACCAGTCTCTCAGTCAGAAAGTGGAAACGGGCCTGTATCTCAAGGCTTAACATGAGACAGCTCCATTCCACGCAGAGCTATAGGTACTGTTATACAAGCTGTACACTGTGCAAAAGTATCAATAGAAAGGGGAGTAGGACTGGGTTTGGGCTCTGCTGGCAAAGTCGTGTGTTCTAGCATGGTGACAAGGGCAAGCCTTTCTCTAATTTATACCAAGATGTCATATAGATAAGAAAGCCCTGAGTCTGAGATGCCTGCTCAGTGGTCGCCAGTACCCAGTGTCCCCAGACTCCCAGTTTACGGCACTCACAATCTCTGTTGCCAGGCAGCTGAAGCTCCATCTCCCTAGCATACCACATCTGTCCATCCTGGGTGTGCTGGACCATCCAGCTGGTCCCAATAGCCCTGAAAACTGATTGGTGAATTTTTAGGAATTTTGTAATTTTAACACAGACATCATTAGAAATTATATTATGAATTAAAGTTACAATTAAATAAACTATTTTAAACACAAAGATAATACATACTCAACAGACATGACTTTCTAACTACTGACAACATTTCCCTGTTGTTGAACAACTTCCATTCTTAGGATTATTTCTCCCTATCCTATCTGTATGATGAAAATACTATTGTGATGGTTGATTTTTATGTCATCTTGACTGGGCCACAGACTGCCCAGACATTTGGTCACATATTATTCTGGGTGTCTCTGTGAAGGTGTTTCTGGACAAAACTAACATTTGAATCTGTAGATGAAATAAAGCACATTGCCCTTTTGGAGGTGGCTGGACTCATCCAGTCAGTTGGGGGCCCAAGAAGAAAAGAAAGGCTGACTCTCCCATGAGTAGAAGGGAAATCTTCTGGCCTGAAGCCCTCGAGCTGCGACACTGGTATTTTCCTGCCTTCGAACTAGAACCACCCCGAGTCTCCTGTGTCTCCAGCTTGCCAACTACAGATCTTGGAACTTAGCCTCCATAATTGTGTGGGCCAATTCCTCGTTATAAATCTCTTAATATACACAGAGAGTCCCTGACTTATGATGGTTCAACTTAGGATTTTTAGACTTTGTGATAGTGTGAAAGCAATATGCTTTCAGTAGAAAACTGTACTTCAAGATTTTGAATTTCATCTTTTCCTGGGCTAGCCACACACCAGATGGTACTCTCTCATGATGCTGGGCAATGGCAGCGAGTTGCAGCTCCCAGTCAGCCAGGTGATCATGGCCAGGAACTTAGAATAGATACACTTACAGGCATTCTAGACCCATATAATCATTCTGTTTTTTCACTTTCAGTACAGTATTCAATAAATCACATGAGACATTCAACTAGTTATTATAAAACAAAATTTGTGTTCAATGATTTTTGCCCAACTGTAGGCTAATGTAAATGTTTTGAGCATGTATAAAATAGGCTAGACCAAGCCATGATATTCGGTAGCTTAGATGTATTGAATGCATGTTTTTACTTAATGATGGGTTTATTAGGACATAATGCCATTGTAAATTGAGGAAGATCACTGTATATATAATCAAACACTTCATATGTCCTTGAGGTATGTATGTATTATATATATGGTTCTGTTTCTCTGAAGAATTCTAATTCAACTACATATTGAGCTGCTACTACATATCTCTTCCCAACTCCTTGTTCACCGATCATGATGGTATGCTGGTAGTTAGAAGCTAATAGTGGTGGGAGTATTTATGCCAAGAAAATCAGCAAATGCTACATATTGTTTGAAAGAAGACATCTAGAACTCCTGCTAGAAACTCGAGATACATATCAGACCCTTACCCTCTTATAATTCATGACAACTTATTCCTCAAGGATGAATATTTCTTTTTCAGTGTCAGAACATAGCTTCATTGCTTTTGCTTTTATAAGCTCCTGTTTTTGCTCTTCCCTGAAATACTCTTTGGAATATGTGTTGCTCAAATTGCAATTCATAAGATGCCCAAATAAAGTTCTTTGTTCTTTGCAGCCTCAATATTGATTACTGTTTGACAAAATCAGGGCTTACATTTTTTTTCCTTCCAGAGAGCCAGTTGTTTGACATTTGCTAGTATAGCTCTGATCATTCCCTACCAGGCTTGCTCTGAATGCCCCAGGCACTGTCGACTCCCCACTGTGGGCAGGGGGTGCTTTCTCTCCAGCCAAACTGTTCTCTCCTTTCTCCTGGGCACACCCAGATGCTCCAGATTTCCCAGCTGCCTTGCAGTTTGGTGTGGCTGGGCTCCAGTCATTGTTCATGAGCAGATAAATTGTGGCCAGTTTGATGTCTGGCCCACAAAACTCCTCTGCTCAACACTCCTCCATGTTTGTCTCCCTTTTCTGGGGCCACCTTGGAAGCCCCATGTAAAAGAGGGCAGAGGCCCATAGTCTGGGTCCCTAAGTGACTGAGTGAGCCCAGTCCCCATTGTCAACCAGAACCATCTCAGACATCTCAGAAGAGCCATTACTTAGTCAGTCTTCTTTACTACACCTGACCTTCCCACCAAATAAACACTCTGCCTGTCTTTCTTCACCACCTAGATTTTGATGCATCCATTTGGACCCTGTTTCAATATCACCTGCCTATCAGAGCCTCATGCCTAGAGTTCTAAACCTCTTATATCTCCCTTATCACCCCCACCTGAGGCCACATGAACCTTCTAAAACTTCTCTCACCAGACCCTATTAAGCCCTTACCCATAATTTATATATATACAATTTAAATTCTCATATTTATTACCCATAAAATTGCCAACATCTGTTGGATCATAAAAAAAGCAAGAGAATTCCAAAAAAACATCTATTTCTGCTTCACTGACTACACTAAAGCCTCTGACTGTGTGGATCACAACAACCTGTGGAAAATTCTTAAAGAGTCGGGAATACCAGGCCACCTTACCTGCCTCCTGAGAAATGTGTATGCAGGTCAAGAAGCAACAGTTAGAACCTGACATGGAACAATAGACTGGTTCCATTGTCACCCTGCTTATTTAACTTATATGCAGAGTACATCATGAAAAATGCTGGAATCAATCAATCCACAAGCTGGAATCAAGATTGCCGGGGGAAATATCAATAACCTCAGATATGCAGATGACACCACCCTTATGGCAGAAAGCGAAGAGAAATTAAAGAGCCTTTTGATGAAGGTGAAAGAGGAGAGTGAAAAAGCTGGCCTAAAACTCAACATTTAAAAAATGAAGATTATGGCATCCAATACCATCACTTCACGGCAAATAGATGGGGAAACAATGGAAACAGTGACAGACTTTACTTTCTTGGATTCCAAAATCACTGCAGATTTTGATGCAGCCATGAAATTAAAAGATGTTTGCTCCTTGGAAGAAAAGCTATGATAAACCTAGACAGCTAATTAAAAAGCAGAGACATTACTTTGCTGACAAAGGTCCGTCTAGTCAAAGCTATGGTTTTTCCAGTAGTCATGTATGGATGTTAAGAGTTGGACCATAAGAAGGCTGAGCACTGAAGAATTGATGCTTTTGAACTGTGGTGTTGGAGAAGACCCTTGAGAGTCCCTAGGACTGCAAGGAGATCAAACCAGTTAATCCTAAAGGAAATCAACTCTGAATATTCATTGGAAGGACTGATGCTGAAGCTGAAGCTTCAATACTTTGGCCACCTGATGGGAAGAGCTGACTCATTAGAAAAGACCCTGATGTTGGGAAATATTGAAGGCAGGAGGAGAAGGGGATGACAGAGGATGAGACGGTTGGACCATGGCATCACCAACCTGATGGACATGAGTTTGAGCAAGCTCCGGGAGTTGGTGATGAACAGGGAAGCCTGGCGTGTTGCAGTCCATGGGGTCGCAAGGGGTCAGACACGACTGAGCAACTGAATGACAGTTACCCATAATTAAAAAATTAACCCATAATTTAAATATTATAACCTAGAATTTAAATGTAAACTATAAATAAAACTTATAGTATGCTGTCTTTGAGATATTCTTTCTAGATTTTTTTTTCTAGATATTTTAATCACAAAATTGTGAGGGATTCATCTAAGGTGAACCTTCTCCTACACTGTGGCCTTAACTTGCTGGCCTTAGCTTCACCTTTGGGCACCTGGGTTCCGCAAGTTGTTATGTCCCCAAGGGAAGAGGGCAGGGCTTCTCTCTTGGCCCACTGTACCTGGCCTTAGTCCTGTTGCCTTTGGCCTGAAATCCGTCTCTGTCCTTTGGCCCAATGCCTCCTCCAGATGTGTAGCTTGGCTTTAATTTCAGTCTTGTCCACCCACGACAGTCTACGGTACACTCTCTCATATATGGCCCAGGCCCCCAGAATGGGTCTAGTGCTCTGAACTCTTACTTTTCTGAGTCTTTGGTATCCTGGGATCCCGGGCAGAAAGTCAGAAGGACAAAGAGGCAGAATCCAGGGTTGGGCATTGGAAAATCACCAGAAACCCTGGGCCAGTAAGAGCATTCAGACCAGAATACAGAGGCTTTGCTTGGAAAAGTCACTTACTTGTGACCCGTAGCCTCGGGCATGTTTTCTTGAGTCCTGCAGCCCTGGATTAGGGGGAAAGGTGGCTTAGGGTAATTAAATGAGCTGGTTCAGAGAACATAACCTTTGGTTTGAACCTCCATTGTACCACTGGTCACCCATCACCTTTCTCTTTGTAGCAGCTAGAGGCCAGACAGCTGATGTGCAGGGGGGCTTGGTGCTGAGAGGATGGGTGAGTGGTATACCCGCTGGGTTCTCCAGTGGCAGATACAGAGATGAGAGTTTTATGAGGGATGAACACTTGTTCAGCAAAGGGGAGGAGGCAGGAGTGGGGAGGGAGAGGTGGGTCTGAGTCATGTGCATACCTGACAGCTTCTGCCAGCCCACCTGGGGCTCTGAGGCAGATGGCCCAGAAGAGGAGTCTAGCTTTGGGTGGAGGTGGTTCTTCTCATGTACTGCTGTCACTGGCTCAGGGCCTTCTCGAAAAGGAGTGCGACCTTGGCTACCACTGCCTTGTACAGTCGTTGGCTGGGAGCCACCCAAGAAGAACATAAAGTTGGCTCAAAAACTGAAGTTGACCTTAAAAGAGCCAACAGCTGGCGGTGTCAGCTGACCCCACTCCTTGCAGCTGGGGGGAGCAAGTCTTTTCCTGAAGAGGCTGCTGAGTAGCTCAGCTGTGTGTACCTGATGGGGTCCTATGAACCTGGCAGGCCTCATTTTTAGGCCTCTGTAAAAACTGGGTTAAAACTAATTCTACTCACCTAAGACTCTCTGTTCCATTTAGCCAGGCGGCTTTCAGATAAAGTTTTATTCGGCTGCGATGTCTCACTGTGGTTTCCTCAGAAGGGAAAACAGCTTCCATTAGAGGCTGTGTAGAGCCAGCAGTGGGACAGGCCCTGTGGGAGCAGGTGGAGTCCCCGAGGGCACTGTTGGGAGTGGCAGCAGGGACCGCAGCCCACTGGCCCTGACACCTTGGGCCAGGCAGGGTCCCCCTGCTGAGTTCCTGCTTCTGGTAGTCAGAGGCTGAGAGGAAAGAGGGAAATGATACTTCGTTAGTGGGTTTCTGGGTCCTGGGAACGTGAGGTACTGAGGCTCCGAGGAGCTGTCACCCTTCCTCTCTGGCAGAGGGTGGGGGACCTACAGGTGGGCTTCCCACCAGCATCAGCCAGCCCAGGTTCCAATGGCAGCCTCTGTCCTCACCCAGGTCCAACAAGGAAGTAGGTCTGAAATGATTTCCCCTCCCCCAAAGAAAATGATGAATCACCACTCGAGTCAGTTTTGCATTATTGAAAAACAAGTCTTCTCCCTCGTGAGAACACCTGCTTGCTGTGGAATGGCAGGGATTGGAACAGATGGAAAGAATGGAAATTTCCCAGGCGCCTTCTCTCCCAACTCACATCCACAAAGTCCAGACTCCTCCTGTGCTTGACCAGCCCCTCCCCCTGGGCACACAACCTTCATCTGCTCCTCCAAACATTTCCCCTCCTTTTGCATCTTTAATCCCTCCTCCTCTCATTGGTTCTCTTCTCTAAGCTGACAGACACACTCAGGTCTTCCTGTTTTGGAATGACTCCCTCTCGCCTGCCCCCCCGGCCCCCACCTCCCTCTTTGGTCTGCTCTGGCCCTGTAGGCAGCTGGCTGTGGCCATGTGATGTAGGCTCAGCCCATCAGATGGTTCTGCCTGGGTCTGGTCTAATCTTGAGCATGTCATGAACAGACTGGGAGATGAGTAAAAGGACTTCCCAGCACGAGGAGGAGTACGACATCCTGCTGTGAGCCTGGCGCTTTCTCCTATGGTGGAGGCATCCTGCAAAGATGTCCCGACCATGCCATCTCTGCAAGAAGTGCTCCTCATTTTTAGGCTCCCTGGAGCCACCATCATTTGGGGCTCTTTTCCAAGCCTGGTTCTCCAGCTTCCAAAGGATTTTTGTAAATCTCTGATACATTTTGAATAAATTCCCTTTTCTGGCTTTAGCTGGCTTAGGTTGTCTTTCTGTGACTTGCAACGCACAGAATTCTAACTGGTGTCCATATCATGCCTCTCAGCCCCTGTTTTCACATGGCTCTCCTCTTTCACTTTCTAGTCTTCCTAACTCAGCACAGATGACATGATCTCCCAATTGTCTCTTCTCTCACGGATGGTGTTTCCTTCCTTATTTCCCCAGTTATGCCACCAAGCTCAGTCTCAAACTGGAAACCACAGGCCATCCTTCCAGACCATGACTCTAGTTTTCTACAGCTTATTTTCATGTTTCCATGACTGATAGCACTCACAGTTCACCCCAAAGGTACTGCTGGATGAGGCCCTCCCACTCCGGCAAACTCCTCTTTCCTCCCAACCTTGGCTTCATTCTCATCTGTTTCAAATCCAGCTCCTGTCTGGGTATACACCTCTGACCCTGGTGAGGGTCTGCTGCACATATGCTGCCTCGATTCTGCCTGCAGCACAACAATATATTCAAAGGGCTCCATGAAAAACTGTCAACCCAAAATTCAACAGTTGGCAAAATCATTCTTCAAAGTGAGAGAGAACTTAATAGATTCTCAGATAAACAAAAATTGAGACAGTTAATTTTTAGCAGACCTGCCCGATAAGAAATGTTAAAAGGAGTCCTTCAGGCTGAAATGAAAGTGATTCAAATTATTAGACCGTGATTCAAATCCACATGAAGAGATAAAGAACACCAGTAAAAGTAATGGTATAGGTAAATATTTAAGATAGTATCAATGCATTTTTCTTTGCAACTTCTCTTTTTCTCTTATCTGATTTAAAAAAATAACATCATAAAAATGATAAACCTGTGTTGATTGATGAGCACACAATGTATAAAGCTGTAGTGAATGATGATGAAGAATATAAAAGTTTTTGCTCAACAGATGAATGTAAAGATGTGGTGTATATATACAATGGAATATTACTCAGCCATAAAAAAGAATAAAAATTTTGCCATCTGCAACAGCATGGATGGACTTGGAGGGCATTGTGCCGTGTGAAATAAGTCAGACAAAGAAAGACAAATACTGTATGATATCACTTATATGTGGAATCTAAAAAATACAACAAACTAACAAGTATAACAAAAAGAAACAGACTCACAGATATAGAGGCTAAACTAGTGGTTACCAGTAGGGGGTGGGGAGGGGCAAAATAAGAGTGGGGGGTGGGAGATGTAAACTTTGATGTAAGACAGGCTCAAGAATATATTGTACAACATGGGGAATATAGCCAATATTTTATAACTGTAAATAGAGAAAAACCTTTCAAAATTGTGAATGACTATATTGCAAACCTTTAACTTACATAATAAGTTATAGGAGCATCAACAACTCAATGGAAAAGAATTTGAGCAAACTGGGAGATGTTGGAGGACAGAGGAGCTTGGCATGCTGCAGTCCATGAGGTCACAGAGAGTCAGACACGACATAGCAACTGAAGAACAGCAACTAACATAATACTGTATATCAACTATACTTCAATAAAAAATAAAGTTTTTGTATACGGTTTGTATTAATCCAAACTAGACTGAAATACATTAAGATGTAATCCCCAAGGCAACAACTAAGAAAATAACCCCCCAAATATACAGTAAATGAAAACACAAGATGATTAAAAGAATATGACAGACATTATATACATTTAATGCAAGAGAAGTCAGTAATTGAGGAGGTGAGGAACATAAAAGATATGACACATAGGGGAAAAATAGCATAATAGTAGGAGTAAGTCCTTTCTTATCAGTAATTACATTAAGTATAAATGAATTAAGCTCTCCAAATAAAAGGAAGAAAATCCAACAATGTTTTCTCTAAAGAGTGTTACTTTAGTTTTGAAGACACAAACAGGTTGAAAGTGAAAGGATTTAAAATGATATTTCATGAGACCAGTAACCAAAAGAGAGCTGTATGGCTATATTTAAATCAGGCAAAACAGACTTTAAGACCAAAAAGTATTATGAGAGAGAAAAAAGGACAATATATATTAATAAAAGGGTCAAATACATCAAGATGTAACAATTATAAACATATATTTGCCTAACAATAGAGCATCAAAGTCCATGAAGCAAAAATAGATAGACTCAAGGAAGAAATGGACACTGCAACAATGGTAATTGGAAACTTCAATATTCTATTTTCAGTAATGGACAGAATATCAACAAAGAAACAGAGAACTTGAACAGCACTATAAACCAACTAGATCTAATATACATCTCCACCTGACAGCAGCACCTAAACATATTCATCTCAAGGGTACTGGCAACACATCCTTGGGTAGACAAACGTTAGGTCACAAAGTAGGTAACAGAGTTTTAAAAATATCTTCTCTTACTAGTCTACATTCTACTAGAGGTTTTAGCCAGGGAAATTAGGCAAGAAAAAATAATGCAGGGCCTGTTGCATCCCATCCTGGGCCCAGGCTCAGGACTGAGTTTGAGAGTGGGCAAGGAACAAGGGACATGCAGTGTCCTGTTCTGTCCCTGGGTAAGGCAGTGAAGGGTAGCTCCAGCCTGTGCCCATGGCATCTTGCTCCTCTTTCTAAATTTCAAATGTGAATTTCGGTCTCCACTGATATCCAGGGGAATTAGGAAGATCCCAACCTGATAATTTTGGGCATAGACTAAGGGCCAATAGGTGGAGCTGGGGATTTTAGGCCCTATCAACTGTACATCTGGCTGAAGAACCATGGGGAGGGGTGCACTGCTTAATAAGTCACAGGTGTATGCTCTGCTTAACAAGCCTGATCTTGTAGCTGGCTCAGCCTAGAAGAAGGGCCACCTTTGTCTTTTGAGAAAGGCACTGTCCAGACTCAAAGTTCTTGTCCTGCACTGTGAGTTGTCTGAAGAATCAGCCCCAAGGCTTGCACACAGAACTCTGGAGCTCAGAGAAAGGTGGACAATGGCCAGAGATGGCACCATAGGAGCTAACATGGGGCTTAGGCTTTTTTTTGCAGTGGGCATATGAATCAGGTTTCAAGGGTCCAAAGGTGTCTGTCAGGCACCTCTGCTGAGGATGGGCCTGCCTTCTCAGCCTTGTATACATACAGCCTTAGAAGAGGCCCTGACATGTCAAGGAGCACACTGCCTGGGGGCAACATTTCCCTTACTCTGGTTGTTACCATCATTATTATTCTAGCATTATCTTTCTTGACCACCCACCTAGTACCTGGCCCCATCACCACTGTTCACACACAACACCAACCAAAGGTGGTTTGCCAATCCTGTCTTAAGAGGAAAGTGAGGCTCAGAGGCCGTGTGTTATATGTACCACATCCCCAGCTACCAGGGGTTAAGCTGGTGTCTCAGACCCAGCCCGCCAGGGTGTATAATATCAGAAGGCCCTCATCTTGAAATTATCTCATTTTGAAATTATTTCACCAATCTTGGATATTCTGTCTGCTTTTTTATTCTTTTTTTCCTTTGCATTCAGTTTGAATTTTCTATTGACAAATGTTCAAGTTCACTAATTATTTCCTTAGCTGTGTCCACCCTACTGGTGAGCCCATCAAAAGCATTCTTCATTTCTGTTGCAGTGATTTTTATTTCTAGAATTTCTTTTTTATTCTGTCTTAGAATGTCCATCTCTCTGCTTATATTAGCCATCTGTTCTTGCATGTTGACTACCTTTTCTACTAGCATCCTTAACATTCTAATCGCAGTTAATTTAAATTATCTAACTGATAATCCCCAAATTGCTGCCATATCTTGGCTATTATGTTCTGAACTCCCCTATGACTCTAGATTTGGGGTAGTGGTTTGGTCTGTGACTTCAGTTCTCTGATGGGTAGAAGAAGTCACTGATTTTAAGTTTACTCGCTTTCTTCCTTACTGTAAGGGTGGGAATGATTATGTTTAAGCTTTTTACATATCAAAGGTAAAACCAGAAACCTGGGTCTTTACATTTTAGTAGCTGTTGCATAATGATTTCTTTTTCAAACAACTTCTTCTGCATCTCCCACCTCCCCATCCCTAGACAATCCTGATTTACCTCCCAGAGGCCTGTGATCCACATGATCTTCAGAGGGTGCTTTAGACCCTCCCATTAAATTAATGGCCCATCATCATCTCCCCTTTATAGTAAGGAACCCAAGTGGAGAGATTATATCATTGGAATAAGATCATGGAGCAAGTAATTGGTGCAACCAAGATTTACACCTAGGTCTGACTTTCTGGCTTTCTTTAAGGACTATACTTATCTTTTCAGAACTGGCAAAATGATGCCAGTGTCAGGGTGGGAAGGTTGACTTTCCGCATTCACTAGAAAGTTAACAAGGACTGGATCATGACATAGGGCTAAGAAGAGGAGGGGGTAAGAAGATGTCTGGGTAGAGGACAGAAAATGGTTTCTCTTGTTGGACGGCAGAGAAGGGGAACAGAATGCTATTTTAAGTATACTTATTTACAATGTTGTATTCATTTTAATGTACTATTTACCATAGCCAGGCATGGAAGCAACCTAAATGTCCACCAACAGATGACATTTGAATGGATGACACATGAATGGATAAAAAAGATGTGGTACACACACACATATACACACACACAGGAATATTACTCAGTCATAAAAAAGAATGAAAACAGTTTATCAGCTGAACACTAGGCTGAGCTGGTCTTTAGGATGCACTGATTCTTAGATGGCATTTAGGGCAGGTATCAGAGAAAGTCAATGCTATGAGCATCTTTGTCTCCATATTAATCCTCACCTTCTACTCAGGCTACCAGGATGCCACTATGGTAACTGACTGGCAGTCTTACATGCCAGCCATTAAACATGCTGAAAGAAGTCCATTTGTACCACTAACCCAGTCAGTCATACTTTGGAAAGCCGGATGGATACACATTCCAGATGTGGGTAGGGGACTTGATGGCTATGGCCAAGGGGTGCAGCTTATGTCCCTGAAGGCAGAGGTACACCTACAAATGAGTAGTAGAGGGGGTCAGCTCAGATCTGGGCTGAGTCCTGCCTTTGCTGCCCTTGGGACTCACCAGACTTCCTGAATCTCAGCTTTCTCATCTGGCCAACAGGGAGAGCTGCTCCACCCCCAGAGAGCTGGGGCAGTGGTAAACAAGACCAAGGGGAGTGCAAAAGAGTTCTGAGCCCCCGTGCGGTTTTGCCATTTCGCAACCACTCTCAGGGTCGAGTCATTTCTCCCAAATGTGCAGGAACAGAAATCAGCATAAGAAACTGCTTCCCTAAGGAAGCCCCTGACTCAGTCTCTATTTGGTTCAGTTGCTGGGGGTGAGTAAGTGTGGGCTTCCGCTTGGCTCCCAGAGGCAGGGTGTCTGGCAGAGTTTCTCTCTAGACACTGGCTGAGGGCTCTGCCCAGCCTCTCCCCAGCCTCCCTGTTCCTGGGGCACAGATGCCTCACTATTCCTCAGCTCAGAGTCCAGGAAAGCAAGAGGGCTCTCCTCTGCTCTCATAGGCTGAATTGTGCTCTCCCACCCCACATTCATATGCTGAAGTCCTGACCCCCAGTACCTCAGAATGTGACTGTATTTGGACATGAGGTCTTTAAAGGGGTGATTAAGTTATAAATGAGTCATTAGCAGGGGTCCTATTCCAACTATCACTAGAGTCCTCAGAAGAAGAGATCAGGACACAAACTTGCAGAGAGAAAAGACGTGAAAACACAGGGAGGAGATGGCCATCTAACAAGCCAAGGAGAGAGGCCTCAGAAGAAACCAAACCTGCTGATGCCTTGATCTTAGACTTTAATCCTCCAGAATTATGAGAAAATCAATTGCTGTTGTTTTAGCTACCCAGCCTGCCACCTTTGTTATGGAGCTTGAGCCCAGTAATCAAAACTGCCCTTCCTTCTCACCGGGAGTGAGAGGCATTACACACTCTTCTTAAGTTCCTGCAAAAGTTGGTCTGTTGCTGACAGCACGACCTTGATAATGTCCTTCAGACAGGCCCTCCCTTACTCCATGTCTCACCCCTATCCCCTCATTCCTGCTTCCTGGCATCATCTTCCAAATAAACCACCTGCACCCAAGCCCTTGGGCTCGGCTTTTGGGGAAGACAGATTTGGACACAGCATCAGGTTGACTGGAGTTTTAGCTTAATTCTGAGAGTTCCTCCGGCATGAAGGGCCAGAGTGGGTGGGGGGACAGTCAGAGAAGCTGCCCTCTATGTACACAGTGCCACCATCCCTACCAGATCAGTCTCCAGGAAGCTGATCACCTCAGAAGCCAACCAGACCTTTGGTTGAATGCTGTCAAGTTGCCTGTGGATAGAGACAGGCCCCAGTGCAGTGTGCATGGTATTGGGTGCAGGGGGCAGGTACCATGGGTCATTGCTTGTATGAAGCTGGGGAGTAGGTGTCTCTCTTCATTCAGAGGTATTGTCCAGAGCAGCCCACAGGGCACACATGATGGATGGATGCAGGCATGCATGATGAAAGGGGACAGTGAGGGGACAGAGAATGCTAGAAGGGTCAGTTAGGAATGGCACCAAGCAGCGCTCCCCATACCTGTCCCTTCTTCTGTCCCCCTCCCAACAATGGCACCTCCTCCCGTGCAGATGCTCAAGCAGAAGGTTAGGCCTTGACTTTTCTCCTTCCTCAGGAAGCTTCCACAGGAGCCAGATACCCAGCTCTGCGCAGTTCATATTCTTAGGCTGTTTTGTCACCTCCATCACTCTATCGGCCCAGCATCTCATCAGCCCTTCCCAGAACTGCTGAAATGTCTCCCTGTCTTAGCCTCTTCTCCCCTGCTCATCAGCTTCCCTTCCCAGAGTCATCCTGCTAGAATCTTAGCATGGCTTCACATCTTTCTTTGGCTTCCCACATTCAAAACCAGAGAATAAGAACCCATGACGGCTTTCTGGCAAGACTGGCAAGTCCCTGGCAAGATTAAGAGACATGTTCCAGGGTCCCCTTTCTTGTATGTTTCCCATAGGCTGGGCCTCAGGGAGATTCCTGGGGGATCTGAGAGACTGAAAACGAAGCATCAGCCATTCTGTAGCCCATGGGCATTGTTGCTGATAAGCTGCCTCACCTCATTGGGAGGAAGCAGCAGCTGGACCTGCCATCGTCCCACCTTCCTACGGAACCTCTAAGTTTCTCTGACTCCTGGGCCACGTATGTGTTTAGCTCTGTGATAAAGGGCTGGAATTCTGCAGAAGTATTTTTACAACACCAAAACCAGCTGCATAGACATCTACAATGCCATCCCTATCTAGTACTTTTCTTGTCCATCTTTTTTCTCCATCATCTCTTGAGCCCACTGTCCCTTTCATATTGTTACTGACTTGGATCCTCAAGCAGGCCACCTGACCTCCATTCATCTTCTCTCCCTGCTATTCATTCATTCAACAGTTATTAAGCATATACTGTGTGTCAGACATCATTCTAGGCACTGTGAAAACAGCTCCAATGTTAACCTTACTTTCCCTCCTTACTCTAAGTGTGCTTGAATAGTAACCAAAGGGGTAATGGCAATAAAGCCTGTAGAGTAGAGCCTGTATCTTGATGGGAGAGGGGAGGCAGATCAGAGGTGAAATAAGTAAGCAGGAGGCAGGGCTTCCAACTACGTCTGAATGATGAGGTCAGCAAAACCTCTTCTCCAAATGCAACTGTAAGTCTGGACAAAACTGACAAAAGAACCATTTCCATACTCTGAAACTGATCAAAGGAACGCAGCAGTATGAAAATCACTTATGCTTGGAAGACTGCTCTACTTTAGCTAAGAACAGTGAGAGTCTGTGGAGTTCTTGCCAAGGGGTGCTTTTATCCCACTTTCCCCAGCTCAGTCCTCAACAGAGTTTCTGCCAGGGTGGGATACATCATGGAGACCAGCAACTCTGCTGATGAAGTCAAAAGCAGCTCATTCAATTTTGAGCAGTGGGTGACGCCCACACCCAGAGTCATTGTCGGTGGAATAGACGATCTTGGCAACAAAGTGTACAGGGAGAACTAAGACTGTGTTTGAGTTTGCAATCATTGATGCGGCCATTAGTCTGCATGTGTGTACAGCTGAGATCAGAGGGGGCTGAGGACACCCATATACTCCTGCCAACCCTAAGACTGTGGGCATGTGCAGAAGTCATGTGAAGAGTTCAGCAGACAGTGAAAGCCAGGGCAAACCTGAAAAACTTGAAAACAATCTGAACTTTGATAGCATTTCCCTACCTCCTGCATATCTATTAGCAGAGGATGGAAGCTCTACTGGCTTAGTGTTTGAATACAGTATCTGTCTAATCATTGGTTGACTACTGAATTACACAGAAACAGGTAACCCCTCTAGGAAGCCAAGTTTAAAAATAAAAGGAAGAATAAAAAACAAACAAAACCAGAGATATTAGTGACTACATATTGTGGGGGGAGACAGATTTAACAGACTTATCCCAGGCAAGTTACCAAACAATTCAACAACAACAATGTTTAGGTGAATAAATTATACTTCTGAGTTCCTACAATACGTTACCAAATGCCCAGTTTTTAATTAAAAAGTTATGAGATGTACAAAGGAAAAGGGATGTGTGACCCATACTTAGGAAAAAAGCCAACAGAAACTCTCCGAATATTCCCAGATTTTTGTATTTAGAATATGAATACTTCAAAAAAAATCTATGTAAATACATCTAAAGAACTAAAGGGAACATGTTTAAAGAACTAAAAGGATGCACAATAACAATGAATTAACATATTGAGAATCTCAATGAGATAGGAAAAAAAAAATGAAAATTCTTGAGTTGAAAGTCCAATAACCGAAATGAAAAATTCACTAAACGGGTTCAACAGATTTGAGATGGCAGAAAGAAGAATACAAGAACATTAGGATAGAGCTACAGAGATTACCCTATCTGAAGAATACAGAGAAACAAAGAACAGGAAAAAGAACAGACATTTAGAAATCTGTCAAGTACCAGCAAACATGCCAATGTCTGTGTAATGCAAGTTCTAGAGGGAGACAAAAGAGAGAAGTAGAAAAATCATTTAAAAAGAATAGTGACTGAAAACTTGCCAAATTTGATGAAAAAGTATCAGTCTTCACATGTAACCAACTTTAAAAATCCCAAGCAGTTTTAAATACAAAGAGATATATAGTTCAATACTTTAGAATTCAACTGCTGAAATGATAAAGAAAAACCTTGAAAGCAGCAAGAGAAAAATGACTCATGACAGGGAGGGGGACATCAAAATGATTAACTGACTTCTCATCAGAAACAACGAGGCTAGAAGTAGAAGGTCATATTCTAAGGGCTGAAAAATAAAAACCGCTAACCAAGAAGTTTATGTCCCAATAGCTATCCTACAAAAATGAAGGCAAAACTAAGACATTCCCAGATAAACAATGACTAACAGAATTCCATGCTGGCAGACCTGCCTTATAAGAAACACTAAAGGAAGTTCTTCAGCCTGAAAGGAAGTAACACCAGGTGGTAACCAGAATCCAACGGAAGAGATGAAGCACACAGGAAATCATAAATATGTGGATTAATATGAAAGACTCTATAAGTATATTTTTCTCATTTCTTTTCTTAGCATCTTTTAAAGACTTAAGTGTGTATAAGGCAATAATTATAATAGTGTCTTTGGGGCTTATAATACATAGATGTAATACGTACGTGACAAAGATAGAACAAAGGAGGAGAGAGGAAATGGAACTACCTTGGAGCAAAGTTTTTATATTTTACTGGAATTAAATATTAATCTGAAATAGATTAAGATAAAATGCATATTGCAATCCTTAGAGCAAACACTAAGAAAATGGCACAAAAATATAGCAAAAAAAATCGATAAAAGTTAAAGTAGTATACTAGAAAATATAGAATACCAAGAAGATTATAAATGAGGAGCAGAGGAACAAAAATAGAGGAGATATATTGAAAACAAATCACAAAATGGAAAATGTAAACTCAAGTATATCAGTAATTATATTAAATGTGAGTGGTCTAAACACCCCCATTCAAAGGGCAAAGGTTGTCCTCATGAAATAGCAAGATCCAATTATATGCTCTCTATAAGAGATACACTGTAGATTCAGTGATATAAACTGGTTGAAAGGAAAAGGATGGGAAAAGATATGCTATGCAACAGGAACCATGAGACAGCTGGAGCCAGCAATATTAATATAAGATAAAATAGACTTTAAGAAATGAAACATTACAACAAAGAGGACCATTTTATAATGATAAAAGTTGAATACATCAGGAAGCCATAACAATTAATAACATACACAGACTTAACAAAACAGCCTCAAAATACAAGAAGCAAAAAAATGAGAGCAGACAATCAAATAATAAGAGTTGGAGAATTCCCTACACCAATAGGGAATGTCATAATGTCATTTATTGTCATCTCAGTAAATGACAGAACAATTGGATGGAATATCAGCAATGATATAGAAGGCTTGGACAACACTATTAACCAATTTGACTGAATTGATATATATAGGACACTCCTCACAATGACAGTGGAATATACATTATTTTCATATACATTTGGAACATCCTTCAGGATATGCCCTAAAATAATAAATCAACTGGTGAACAGATAAAAAAAAGCACATCCATACAATGAAGTATTTTCAGCTAAAAAGGAATAACTACTGATACATACAAGAACGTGAATGGACCTCAGAACCCTGATGCTAAATGAAAGAAGCCTAATGCCAAAGACCACAAAGTATTCCATTTTCATAAAATGTACAGAAAAGGCAAGTTTATAGAGACATAATGTAGATCAGTGGTTTCCCAGGCTGGGGCGGGGGGGGGGGGGGCGGGCGCGGGCGGGAGTGGGATTAACTGCAAATAGTCAGGAGGGAATTTTTCTGTGCCATAGAAATGTCTAAAAACTGGATTATGGTGACAGTTGTATAGCTCTATAAATTTACCAAAAACTATTTAATTGTTAGTTTAGAATGAATGAATTATAAACTAGAATGAATGAATGAACTACTCAGAATGAACTATTCTAGAACTTAGAATGAATGAATTATATGCTATGTAACCTACATGTCCACAAACTGTTAAAACACAGAAATATGTGAGATAATAACAGATGCTATGAAGAGGAGTAAAGCGAAGAAGTAGGATAGGAACGTCAGGGCAGGATTCAATTTGTGTAGCCATTGGTGTGTGGTTTGCCAAATACTTCCAGTCCTCCCTTCCACACATGCAGCTGGACTATGCTTCCTGGACCCCCTGTGGTTAGCAAGAGCAAGGAGTTGTGAGTGGAGGGAGCCATGTGTGACTTCCAGACTGAGGATTTCATTGCTGATATAAGACCCTTCTAGAGCTCAATATCTCCCTTTGCCATTTGGTCTGTCTAACGGCACCACTTGAGATAAAGGTTGTTCCATTAGCCTGGGCCTTTGAATTACTGTGATGGGAAGAGGACATGTGACCCAGTTATGGTGTAACCTATCCCACTGTGACACAGGCATGCAGTCAGTGAAAGCCTCAAGAGAAGGTGACATTTGGGTAAAAATCTGAGAAGTGAGTTTGCGAGTCATGTACATATCTGAGGGGGAAGGGTGCTCCAGAGAGATGTGAGAGCACAACAAAGAGCTGGTATGTCCGAGGATTAGCAAGGAGGCTGGTGTTGCTGGTGCCAGGCAAATGGGCTGTGTAGGAGAGGAGGTGATGAGTAACGTTGGGCCAGGTGGAAGCGTGACATGGAAATTCACTGGGGTGTGCTGAGTGAATGACAGATCTAATCTGATTTGGTTTAAATGCCTTATTCCATTTGTAATATTGAGAAGAGATGGACAGGCCATGGGTAGAATCAGGAAGACCAGTGAGGGGACCTTTATAAGAACCCAGGTGAGAACTGAAATCATGCCCAGCTGCCATGTCATTCTTCCTGTAAACAATTCCGATCAGTCCTGTGTTTACAACTTTCAATAGCTCCCTACCTCCCATGAGAAAGAGCCCAAGTTCCTCAAACTGACATCAACCTACCTTTCCCCTTGCATCATCCACCACTCCCCTTCCTACCACTTCAGCTCCCCTCTCTCTGAGTGTCCCATCCTCCCAGGACACAGTCTTGCCTTCCCACCTGGGTTCTCGTGGTCTCCTCCAAACCCTGTATCACTGCAGGGCGGGGTAATGGTATGCTCCAGAGGAAGGACAAGTCAGCAAAGCCACAGAGTTGGAAAGGCCTGGGAAAGGGATGTGACAGAGGATGCCCATTCCAAGCTGCCCCCTGGCCTTGGTTCTGAAGGTCAGATTGTGGGTGGAGGAAGTGGGGGAACTGTAGGAATGGCTAGATTCAGGCCTGCCTTCTCCGTCTCTGTGGACTCTCTGGCCTGGTATGAGCAGAGGCCATCATCTTGCTTCCCACTATGATTCAGATGCCCATTGGCTATTCATGGAGGGTCAGCTAAAAGAAGTCACCAGTCCTGGAGAGAGAACCAGGCAGCTCAGTGACCAGGTATTTGGGAAGTTGGAAGCGAAGAGACTGTAGCTGGTCTGACTAAGCAAGACCGTGGCACGGGGAAAGGTCACAAGAGGTAGATTTAAGGCTGGTGCCCAGGCCTGGGTGAGAGTTTTAGCACAGGGCCCCCAAGTGAAAGGCCAAGACTTGTGTAGAAGCTGGCCTCTGGCTTCCTGCTACACGGCAGGTTCACAACTTGGTAAAATTATGGGCAAAACAATTAAGTGAAGTATAGCAGCTCAATTTAACCCTGAAGAATCTTCTGTTTGCCCCAATTTTCTGAAAATTTCAGTTAAAAGCAAGCTCAAGTTCCCCATCAATTTCCTCTAGAATGTATCCAGGTGAGAGAGAGAAAAAGGAGGGTCAGAGTAAGACAGGCAGACAGACAGAGAGAAACAGGGAGAGGGAGAAGAGACAGGGCTGACAGAAAGACCACAGGTGGGGTGGAGAACACGTCCCCTGTGTTGGATGACTCTTCTGTCCTTTCCAAAGCCTTCCCAAGAATAGCATTGCTGCTCCTTTTATACGAAGCTGCCAAGCTGTGGTCAGATAATACTTTAAAAATTAATTCAATCTAAAGGAATAAAGTTCCAATGCATGCTATAATGTGGATAAACCTCAAAAGCATTACACCAAGTCAAAGCAGCCAGACATGAAAGAACAACACACTGTATGATTCTGTTTATAAGAAATATCCAGAATAGGTAATCCCACAAAGAAAGAAAGCAGACTAGTGGTTGCCAGGGCTGGGGAAGGTGGGGAGCAGCTGTTTCATGCAGATGGGTTTTTTGGGGGAGTGATGAAAATGTTTTGGAACTAGAGAGAGGTGATAGTTGTGGGACATCTTGAAATTGCCACTGAATTAATTATTCACTTTAAAATGGTTAATTTTATATGAAGTTCATCACAAGAAAAAATTAAATTCTTTAAATTTAGGTATCTTGGGCAAGAGCTCATTTGCTGTTTTCTCAAAGAATGAGCATCCTCTGAAGGCAGGGGACATCTGCCACACCATGGAAATCTGATAGCTGGAACCTTTCAAAAAAGTAAGTTTGTGGTTAAGTTTCTGTTTGCCTCAGTCTTCAAAAATTTCAGTTAAAAGCAAGCTCAAGTCCCCCAGTAATCTCCTCTAGAATGTACCAGGGTGAGAGAGATGATCCCATAAATCCATCTGAGAGAAAAATATCTGGAGATTTTACAGCATCCCCTACGCCCCCAACCCAATGCATTAGGCCTGAACAGAGGTCAAGGCTAATCTCAGCTGCTCCCCACCCCCTACTGTAAAAAGGAAGGTCCAGAGGAGTTAAACATGTGACAAGGACCGCAGCATGTGTCCAGCCCAGGGTGGGATCCCCGGGACCTGGCTTTGTGAACACAGGACTTGATTCCACATCCCTGTGGACCCCTGTGCAGACCGTAGCAAAGGCTGCCTGCCGTGTGATCTGGGGCCTCTCTGGGCTCTGTCTGGTGGCCTGGCTACACACAGTTCATTTGGCAACTGCTGATGCCCACAACCCACCGCACACCAATGAAGCCTGATCTCCAGTACTCAAAAATGCCCGGGGAGGGACCTCCCTGGTGGGCCAGTGGTCAAGGTTCTGCACTTCCACTGCAGGGGACATGAGTTCAATCCCTGGTTGGGGAACTCAGATTTCCCATGTTGCAGAGTGCAAACAACCCCCCCGCCCCAACCACTCCACCACCTGCCTCAAAAATGCCTGGGAATTTTTAAAAACTCCAGCATGATTCTAACATACAGCCAGGTTGAGTACCACTGACTGTGTTTCTCTGTCTAGCATCTGGGATTTCAGTCATCACCTGAAGGCGCTGAGGTCCAGAGAACAAGAGATGTCACTGCACAGCCACTCAGTCAGCCAGGTACGACTCTCCCCCCTAGTCATCCGCATGTATGACCACCCAGTGGTTGTCCCACTTTGTCTAAGTTATCTCCTGGGCAGCCTCTTGAAGACTACTGAACAGTCCTTGCCGTTTCTGAATTAACTGCTGGGCTTGACTGTTTTCAAGCAAGATACAGGGCAGCCTCAGGATGCACAGCCTTCCCTGTGATGACTTTTTGCACCTGCGGTCTGTGGGCACAGAGATTCTTACAGAATCTGACTGTCATCAGAGCCCTGAGCCACTGGAGCCAGGGCCCCTGACATGACGTTGAAGGCTCTATTTTTCAGGCAGACATGAACCAGCTCCTGAGTTCAGGGGTCAGGGCTAGGCCATCAGTCAGTGCCTGAGCCCTGACCACAGACACCCCTATGTGCTGTCAGCTTATAAGACCAAGACAGCTCCTCTGGGTGCATCAAGTGACCCCATCCCCCAAGCAAGAAGCTAAGAACAAAGGTAATCATACTCTACATAGAATAAAATCAACTTCTTACCGAAATATCTGGCTGCAAATGTTCTTCTTTTGCTGGAAGCTGTCGGCAGCATAACGAAGCTGGCAGTCTATGTGCAAGTTTTCTTGTATATCCTTTTTATAAAGAACCAACCACATCCTCAAGCAGACAGGCTAATTCCTGTTTTCCAGTAATAGGAGATCAGCATCTATAGAAAAGAAATATATTTAGAATGCCCTTTATCTGGTGCTTTCTTGGATTTCAAACAAGAAGCTTCTCCATGAGGAATTAGTTCTTTAAATGCAAGCGTACTAGGGATTGTGGAATGGCCTTGGGCAAGTCACAGACCACTGGGTATCAGTTCCTCAAATCTGCAAAATGGGAACAATGATGAACCACACCTCACAGTGAATGGAGGGTCAATAAGATGGTATAAAATGGCAAAGCCCTTCACACATGCCAGATACTATGTCTGATCTTTTCAATCAGCTGGCCTCAATTTAAAAGGAGATGTGTTTTCCAGAGAGCCTCAAAAACAGCTACAAACAGTAACCTGCAAATGTGAAGTGTGATTTCCCAAACCCTCACCTGGTATGCACAGCAGTCCTGTTAGTGGGGAGATGAAGGACACGGACCCCACACCCAGATGGGGAAACAGAGCCCCAGCAGCACCCACGGCAGACCCTCACCCTGGTACACTGCTGCTAACGGCCTGGCATCTCATTCTATTTCTGGCAATTTAGCCTCATTATCGCATATTTTATAGCTGTGGAAAATGAAAAAGAAAAATCCCGATTAGAAAACAGCCAAGTGACGTTTATTTAGCCCTCAATGTCACTGACATCGTGGTCTTGGCAACCGACGGAAAGGCAGCTCCAGGGCAGGGGGCATGTCATCCTATTTAAAAATGTAGGGAGTTTACACAGACTGAGAACAACTCCTGGCAGGAGGGACAGCCAACAGAACATTCTCTCAACCGCCTTTCTTGTCTCCTTTGCTCCCCTGCCTCGGCTGTGTTGAATCTGCTTCATGTTTGTGATTATAGAACCGATCACTGTTTCTTTTTAAAGATTTTTAAAATATGAGCCATTTAAAAATTTATTTTATTGAACTTGTTACAATATTGGTTTTGTGTTTTGGCCTTGAGGCATGTAGGATCTTAGCTCACTGTTCAGGGATTGGACCCACAACGCCTGCATTGAAAGGCAAAGTCTTACCCACTGGACTTCTGGGGAAGTCCCCGAGTCACTGCTACAGATAGAACCACACAGCCAGCCCTCGCTGTGGGTGTATCCCTTCCACTCCGGGGCTGCGGGCTGCCCTGGGGCCAGGGCACCCTGCTCCGTGCCTTGGTGACCAGGCACAGCTCCTGCTCCTGGTGCCCTCGGGGGAGCGTGGGGATAGTTCCGTAGAGGGGCCAAGCGTGTTCTGGGGACTGACCTGGGGAAGCTGGGCACAGAAGCTGGTGGGTGAGCGTGAAAGAGAACAACAAAGCCCCAACCAGAGATGGCAGCATGTCCGTGGGACCACGTGAACAGTGGTTTGGCTTGCAAAGGGAAGTCAGGGTAAACAGCAGAGTGAGAAGAGAGATGGAGCCCAAAGTAGAGACGCAGTGACAGAGCAAAGCCACGGAACTAGAGGCACGTCAAGCCTGAGGACGTTGGAACTGGGACAGACCTCAGAGAACCTTGGGGACAGAGTGACATCTCTTCACACCCTCTAAGCGCACAAGGCCGGCAAGGTGATGGAGGGCGTGGGGAGTGAGAGGAAGACTCCCATTGCATGACCTGGTGTAGTAGTGGCTTTAGAATTAAAAACTCTGGGTTTGTGTCCAGGCCCATTTTTTTTTTTTTTTTTTAAGTAGTATAAATATGGATGTGTGGCTGAAACAGGGCTACCAGACTTAGCAAATAACAATATGGAATGCCCTGTTATATAGTATAAATGTGCTACAAACATTTCAAGGGAGATAACATCTACTATAAAGGTACTGTTGCTATTCATTGTTAGTAACTGATCTAAATTCTGATTTAACTCTGTGACCTATATTTTATCTGGCAACCATATGCCTTCTGAGTATCCATTTTTAGCTTTGGTCAAAAGAGGATGATTAGGTAAGATTCTTTCAGTTGCTGGAAACAAAAAAGACAATTAAAATTGGCTTAGAAGATAAGAGGAGTATTTTGGCTTCTTTATTGAGAAAGTTCTCATGATACGGACTTCAGGTATGGCTAGATCCAGCAGTTTGACAATGTCAACCAAGTCAGACTCTCCCTCTGCCCCCATTCTCTTGTTTGCTTCCTGAGGTGTCTGCTTCATCATCATCAAGGCTGCCTTAATAAAAAATGCTAAAGTGGAGATCAAAGTGGAATAGAAGGACCTGAAGCACGCCTCCTCCCACAAAAACATCAAAAATACATCTACATGTAGAACAGTTTTCACAGAATACTCACTGGACAGTGGCAGAATACCTCATAAAACCAAAGCTGCAAAAAGATTACCATATAACTAGGTAGAACAGAAGGAAAAAAAGGAATTGGGATGGGACCTGTGTACCTAGAAGGGAGCTGTAGAAGAGGAAAGGTTCCCTCATGCTGGGAATGCCCTTCACCAGCTGGGAGATCAGCCAGGATAGACGGGGGACTTGAGAGGTTCAGAGGTGAGGGCAGCAGCCAGCCTGTGGCGGGTAGGGCAGAGAGAGACCAGCACAATGGTCCTGGCTACCTCACTGCACTCCCCAGCCCGAGATGCACGCCTGCCAGTGTGTGCAGTGGCTGGATACAGAAACTCAGGCATCAGTGACAGACCAGGGGAGAGGACCTGATTTGGCTGCACAGACAGCGGGAAGGGCCTGGAGTGTGGTGCAGAGGTATATGCAGCATGGATCCTGGGTCCACGTAGGAGCCCCACTGTCAGCACATGTGAACGGAGGGGGCACTCGGCCCTGCCATACCAACCTTGTTCTTGGCATGCTCAGGGCGGGCACAGCTCTACTATCAGAGGCTCTGGGAGCACATAAATGGAGGGAGATTGCTCACATATGGAGGCCGGGCTGAAATCTGAGCCAGTTCCCCATGGGTGCACAACTTGGAAAGTGGGGATGAAGTCTGAGTTGATTTCTTGTGGCTGCCTGAGAGATTCAGGCAGAAATATGTGAGTGCAGCACCTCGGGACATCCAAGCGGATTACTGGCACACCCCTGGCTGGGGCGGGTCTCCTATCAGCAGTGGTGGGGTTTCAAGGGTACACTTACTCAGAGAAAGGGCCGAGGACTGGGCCGATTCCCAGCATTACCATGGAGGGTCTGGGTGCATGACTGTGGTGGGTGCTGGTGGATCGGCACCAATGGCTTTCTCAGCACAGCGTCTGAGGGACATCTGGGTGGATGGTCTGTATTTGCAAGGCTGAAGCGGGGCAGTGCCAACAACAGTGCACTCTGTAAGCATGCACGAGTGACGGGTGACATCACAGAGCGTGTGTCCCAGTGGACAGCTCCTGTGGAGGAATACTCACTCGCTCCACCCCAGCGGGACTCCAGTCCCAGTTATCTCACATTGCAGCTTAGAACTAGATCTGGGGGCTTCTAATTCAACTGGGGAGCAGACTCTGCCCTAATGGGCAAAGAGGAGGCCCCACTCAACACTCACTGCAAACTCTGTTCACCAAAACACCAATCATATCCCCTACCAAGGGGTCAATGACCAGCACACCCTAAGGAAAAGACATGGCAAGCATCCATACCAAAAACAGCCCTTGAACCAAAAATATTAGACTCATGCAGGCAAATATTAAGATATTAATATTTATTAATATTAAAATATTTAAAATATTAGCCTCCCATATAAAAACAGCCCTTCAAGACCATAGTAGATAACTATTTTTTCTAAGTTCAGAGTCAGAGAAATATAAGAAAAATAAAGAAGGGGAGGAAGTACCTCAATAAAAGAACAAGAAAATCCCCTGAAAGAAACAATGAAATAGACCTTTCCAGTCTACCAGACCCTGAGTTCAAAAGAGGGTAATAAAAATACTGAAAGGATTAAGAAAAGCTATTGATGGAAATGTTGATCACTGTAACAAGAAACAAGGAACTATAAAGAGGAGTCAATCAGAATTAGAAAACACAACTGCTAAAATGAAAACCAAGCTAAAGACAACAATTAGAAAACTAAATAACACAGAAGAATGAATAAGTGGTCTGGAAGACAGAAGAATGGAAATCACCCATTCAGAATAGCAGATAGAAAGACAAATTTAAAAAAACAACACAATATATGAAACTTATGGGATAATATAAAGTGTGCCAATCTATGCATAATAAGGGGTTTCAGAAGGAGAAAAAAGAGAAAGGGGACTGAAAACAGCAAAAGTTAAGACAAAGGGAGGATTCTAAAGGCAGCAAAATAAAAACAAAGAGTAACAAGGAAGTTATCAGCTGATTTCTCTACTGCAGGACAGAGGGGTGTGGCAAGATGTATTCAAAGTCTTGAAAGTGAAAAACCTGCAACCTATATTGTCAGGATACTCTAACCAGCACGATTATCATTTAGAACAGAAGAAATAAAGAATTTCTCAGGTAAGTAAAAACTAAAAGAATACAGCAATATTAAACCCATTGTATTAATAAAAGAAATATTGAAAAGTTTTTCTCTAAATAGAAAATAAGCAAAAATCTACAGGAAAGAGAAAAATCAAATCGGGAAAAGCAAATATAAAAAAAGATTGTATAGAGATCACTTAAAAAGCAAGTACAGTACATAGATAAAAAAATTAAAAATTTTAATGAAAGTGATTATAACTACAATGAACAGCAAAAGGATAACATGAAGATGTAAAATAGGACATTAAAATCATAAAATGTGGGGAAAGAGAGTAAGAAAATTAATTTTTTTTAAAGAATGTGTTTGAGCTTATATGACTACCAGCATAAGCCAAATAGATATAGTAGTGTGTTAACATACTTGAAAACCAGAATAACCATAAATAAAAAACATAATAGATTCACAAAACTAAAAAGAACAGAACTCAAGCATAACACAAAAGAAAACCATTAAACCACAAAAGGAAAAACAAAAACAAAAAGAAAGGAACAAAGAAAAATACAAAATCAACTGGAAAGCAAGGTTTAAAATGGCAATAAACATATACCTATCAATAATTACCTTAAGTGTCAATGAAC
Organism: Dama dama; assembly: GCF_033118175.1. Lineage (NCBI taxonomy): Eukaryota > Metazoa > Chordata > Mammalia > Artiodactyla > Cervidae > Dama > Dama dama. The sequence goes on from NC_083695.1 coordinate 45,820,961, forward strand.
TAAATGCTCCAAACAAAAGACAGAGTAGCAGTTGTGGTTTAGTCAAAAGTTGTTTTCTGATTCTTTTGGGACCCCATGGACTGTAGACAGCCAGGCTCCTTTGTCCATGCGATTTCCCAGGCAAGAATGCTGGAGTGGGTTGCCATTTCATTCTCCAGGGGATCTTCCCAACCCAGGGATCGAAACCATGTCTCCTGCATTGGCTGGCAGATTTTTTACCACTGAACTACCTTGCATTTCTTTACATTAACAATAAAATAGAGAAAGAAAAAATAAGAAAAAAAAAATCCCTTTTAAAATTGCATAAAGAATACTTAGGAATAAACCTGACCAAGGAGGTGAAAGACTTACATGTTGAAAACTATAAAACATTGATAAAGGGAATTGCAGATGATTCAGAGAAATGGAAAAATAGCCCATGCTCTTGAATTGGAAGAATTAATATAGCTTAAATGGCCAGACTACCCAAAGCACTTTACAGATTTAAAGAGATCCCTATGAAATTACCCATGACATTTTTCACAGAACTAGAACAAATAATCCTAAAATTTATATTGAGCCACAAAAGACCCTGAATTACCAAAGCAATTCTGAGGAAAAATAATTGAGCTGGAGGCATAACCCTCCCAGACTTCAGAGAATATTACAAAGCTACAGTAATCAAAATAGCACAGTATTGGCACAAAAACAGACATATGGATCAATGGAACAGGACACAGAGTCCAGAAATAAACTCACACACCTACAGAAAATTAATCTTTCACAAAGGAGGCAAGAATGTACAGTGGAGAAAAGACAGTCTCTTCAGTAAGAGGAGCTGGTAAGACGGAGCAGCTACATGTAAATGAATGAAATTAAAACAATCTCTAACACCATACACAAAAATAAACTCAAAATAGATTAAAGACCTACATGTAAGACCAACCACTATAAAACTCCTAGAGGAAAACATAGAACACTCTTTGAAAGAAATTGCAGCAATATATTTTGATCTGTCTCCTACAGTAATGGAAATAAAAGTAAAAATAAACAAGTTGGACCTAATTAAACTTAAAAGCTTTTGTATAGCAAAGGAAACCATAAATAAAATAAAAAGGCAACCTACAGAATAGGAGAAAATATTTGCAAATGATGAGACCAACAAAGGATCAATTTCCAAAAACATACAAACAGCTCATATATCTCAGTATTAAAGAAAACAAAACCCAAAATCTTAAAGATGGGCAGAAGATCTAAATAGACATTTCTCCAAAGAAGACATACAGATGGCCAACAGGCACGTGAAAAGGTGCTCAACACCACTAACTGTTAGAGAAATGCAAATCAGAACTACAATGAGATACCACCCCACACTGGTCAGAAAGCCCATCATCAAAAAGTCTATAACTAATAAATGCTGGAGAGAGTGTGGAGAAAAGGGAACCCTCCTACATTGTTTGTGGGAACGTAAATTGGTACAGCCACTATGGAGAACAGTGCAGAGATTCCTTAAAAAGCTAAAATTAGAGTTAGCATATGGTCCAGCAATTTCATTCCTCAACAAATATCTGCAGAAAACTCTAACTGAAAAAGATACATACTCTCTAACGTTCATAGCAGCACTAACTACAATAACCAGGACATGGAAATAACCTAAACACCCAACTACAGATGAATGGATAAAGAAAACAGGACAGTGGGCCTCTGTCTCATCTGTGTCAAGTGCCCTGGGCAGATCCCTGCCTCTCACTACCCACCTGCATCATGAGTATAGGGGGCACGATTGTACCATATATATGTGTGTATCTCTGTACATATATGTATATGATGGAATATTACTTAGCCGTAAAAATGAACAACATAATATCATTTGCAACAACATGGATGGACCTAGAGATTATCATATTAGATGAAGTAAGGCAGAAAGAGAAATGTAATTTCATATGATATCACTTATATGTGGAATCTAAAATGAAGCAAATGAATTTATATACAAAATAAAAATAGACATAGAAAACAAACTTATGGTTATTACCAAAAGGGAAAAGTTGGGGGGAAGGACAAATTAGAAATTTGGGAATAAGAGATACACACTACTAAATATAAAGTAGATAAACAACAAGGTCCTACTGCATAGCACAGGGGACTATATTTGATATATTGTATTAACCTATAATGGAAAAGAATCTGAAAAAGAATATATATGTATATTCATTACATAAAACTAGATCACTTTGCTGTACACCAGAAATGAACACAATATTGTAAATCAAGTATACTTCAATTAAAAAGATGTCAAGGTAAATCAGCAGGAAAAGGATAGTCTTTTTCATAAATGACATTGGAAAAAAATAGACACAAGGAACAGAATGAATATCATACACAAAAACTAACACAAAATGAAGCATAGCCCTAACATCTACTTCTGCTTTATTGACTATGCCAAAGCCTTTGATTCTGTGGATCACAACAAACTGGAAAATTCTTAGAGAGATGGGAATACCAGACCACCTGACCTGCCTCCTGAGAAATCTGTATGCAGCTCAAGAAGCAACAGTTAGAACCGAAGATGGAACAACAGACTGGTTCCAATTTGGGAAAGGACTATGTAACGGTTGTTTATTGTCACCCTGTTTATTTAACTTATATGCAGAGTACATCATGCAAAATGCAAGGCTGGATGAAGCACAAGCTGGAATCAAGATTGCCGGGAGAAATATCAATAATCTCAGATATGCAGATGATACCATTCTTATGGCAAAAAGCAAAGAGGAACTGAAGAGCCTCTTGATGAAAGTGAAAGAGGAGAGTAAGAAAGCTGGCTTGAAACTCAACATTCAAAAACAAAGATCATGGCATCTGGTCCCATAACTTCATGGCAAATAGATGGGGAAACAATGGAAACAGTGGCAGACTTTACTTTTTGGGCTCCAAAATCACTGCAGATGGTGATTGCAGCCATGAAATTAAAAGATGCTTGCTCATTGAAAGAAAAGCTAAAAAAAAAAAATAAAAAAAAAAAAAAAAGAAAGAAAAGCTATGACAAATCTAGACAGCGTATTAAAAAGCAGAGACATCACTTTGCTGACAAAGGTCCATTTAGTCAAAGCTATGGCTTTTCCAGTAGCCATGTATGAATGTGAGAGTTGGACCATAAAGAAGGCTGAGTGCCAAAGAATTGATGCATTTGAACTGTGCTTCTGGAGAAGATTCTTGAGAGTCCCTTGGACTGCAGGAGATCAAACCAGTCAATCCTAAAGGAAATCAGTCCTGAATTGGAAGGACTTGATGCTAAAGGTGAAGCTCCAGTACTTTGGCTACCCAATGCGAAGGACTGACTCATTGGAAAAGACCCTGATACTGGGAAAGGCTGAAGGTGGGAGAAGAAGGGGATGACAGAGGATGAGATGGTTGGATGGTATCACCGACTCGATGGACATGAGTTTTAGCAAGCTCCGGGAGTTGGTGATGGACAGGGAAGCCTGGTGTGCTGCAGTCCATGGGGTTGCAAAGAGTCAGAGATGGCTGAGCAACTAACACTTTCACTTTACTTTTTCTTCCAAATGTTATAATTTCAGCACATAACCAATAAAAGATTATTGATGAGAAAAAAAATTGCTGGGCACCAACTTCAGGAGCTAATACTTCCTCCTTCATGTGTAGCAGGAAGAAAAAACATGTCCCCTAGTGAGTCTCTCAGAAGTGCTGGGAAGCTCTCCCTCTCTATTTCTTCAAACATCTCTTCCCTCATGACCTTGACTGGGCAAACAATCCATCCCTGAAATAATCCTGATGGTTGTGGAAAGTGGTGCGTTGATTGCCTAAATCACCTGGTCTCATCTGCTGGGTGATGTTGGCTCACACAATGCATCTGGGCTGGTACAGAACAGAGGAAGATGCTAAAAGAGATGCCAGGGCACTGTGATCAAGAAGAGGGGAGAATGGCTCTAAAAATACAATGTCCCCTGCAGGGTGCTCTAACTCTAAGGGTAAGGTAATGAGACTGACCCCCGTGTGAGTGTGTGAGTGTGTGTGTGTGTAATAACCTCAGTTCTTCCTCCCGGATGTGTTGATGGCCCTTCTTACCTTTCCCACCCCCTGCCCTTCTCCTGGCCAAGTCTATGCCCCAATCTCAGCTCTGCTATCTCAGAACAGAGGCCTCCCTGGGAGACTATAGCAGGGCCTCTGTCCCACCCTGCCCCTCACTGTCCACTTGCACCATGGGGGGATGTATATGTGTATGAGTGTGGGGGGCATGATTTGCATCATGAGGGCTCTGGTTGAAGGCATGACCTTCACTGACCTCAGCCTGCAGCAGAATGACAAGGCCCAGGGGCATGGGCATCTGCTTTGAGGAAAACATGGGTGGAAGGTCTGGTATGGTGGGTTCTGCTCTCCAGCTGGGGGAGAGGGGCAAGAGAACTGCTCACTAACCACCCACCCCAGCCCTTGCCTGCCCCTCACCTACCTTTCTCGGCAGCTGTGTTCCAGGGCAGGCGACAGCCCAGTTAAGCTCAGCACAGAAGGGGCACAGCTCCCCTGGCTGTGGCACTGTGCCCTGAAGAACAGTCCTGGAGAGCAAGCTGGGGGATGTCTCAGCCAGGAGCAGCTCTGGTTGGCACCGGCCACAGAGCCAACGGGCTCACTGTAGGGGTGGGTCTGGGAGCACCGGGTCTTCCTGGATTCAGGCCACTGTGCCCTGTCCCTGGGCATCACCTCACCCACAGGCATTACTAATAATGACAGCTAGCACTTAAAAGGCAGTGGCTGTAGACCAAACCCCTTAAGGTGACAGCACTCAGAGGTAAATGTTTCAGTGGGACTGTGAGTCACCCCGAGTCGCAGAGTTTAACACAGTGAAGGTGTGGGGTCCAAACCCAGATTGCTCTTGCATCCCCTGCCGTCCCATTCTTCATGGTCCTAGACTGGCCTCCCCATGTGTTCGCCCTGTGGTTCCTCACTCATCTCCTAGAGGGTTCCCTGCCGCCAGCGGGTGTGAGCAGGAGGCACACGACACCCATCACCGGGAGGACATCTGGGCCCAGAAGGCAAGGGGCCGGCCCAGGTTTCCCGGAAAGCTGCCTGGGGGTTGCCAGGCCAGGGTCTGCTCACCTGCTATGGGGGAGCTGGACGCCTCCATTTCCCAGAACCTGTTCGGAGCTCCCTCTTTTTAAGACACTGCCTGGAGGAAGCGCCGGCTCCCTGCCCCCTCTCGTCACCCCGGCGGCCCTCCGTGGCCTTGGCCCTGCCCCCAGACCCCATGTGACCAGCGGGCAGGGGAGGCGGGCAGGACCAGGAGGAAGCTGCCCAGGACGAACATCGTCAGTCGGCTCCAGGCTCCCCGGCTCCTCGGGGCCTCTGGGGATGGTGCGTTGATGGCCGTCCTTGGCCTGCTAAGAGGCTGCCGCAGCCTCGGCTCAGGAAATATTCCACGGCTGAGGCTGACCTCTGCCAGGAAAGGATGGGGCAGGGCGGCTCGCGGTCGCCAGCCTGGGGTTTGACTTGGTGCAGCGCGCCCCCCGGTGGGCACCCTCACGCACTGCTTCCCACGCCCCTGGACCTCTCCCTCGCAGCCCCATCTCTGCATCCCTCCCGGCCCCTGGACCCGCAAATGCCAACTCGCCCCACCCTCATCTGTAGCCTCACCTTTCCGGGTGCCAGAGGCGGCTCGCAGGGTATACGGCCTTCCCGGGGCTTCCAGTGCAGGCTTCCTCCAAGCAGAGGAGCTGAATTGCACGCAGCTGATCCAGTTCTGTCTGGAGTGAGGGGAGGAAGTTGGGGCTGGAAAGTCATTAGCAGGGGAGGAGCCCGCAGGTTGCAAAGGGAGGAGCTGAGCCACTTCCCGAAGTTCCAGTATCACCCAGACGTCCCCAGTCTGTGGATTGGGAAGCAGGTCAGAAACGTTCAGTCCATCTCCCAAGGTGACGGATTGCATCTCTGAGACTTGAAACCAAGGTCTGCGGCTGACTGCAAAGCGTTTGAAAACCAAGGCTAAGGAGGGAAGTAGGCAGGTGGTCCTCAGTCTCCTGCCTCCCAGTGGGGCACTGGTAGGCAAAGAGCTACCTCCCCCTCTTCTGGACTCAGAGTGGCCCCTCACTCTTGTCCTCCCTGACCCAGGCAAGGGGAACTGGCCATGGACTGGCATCTGGGCAGAGCAGGGGCTAGGGGGGAGGCTCCGTCACTCCAGGCTCAGGGAGGGGATGGTGGCCAAGGCGGGTGATCACTCACCCTAAGCACTGTGATAACCTCTTGCCAGCCCTTGGGGACTGCTGGGAGGGGGCGGGGTGGGCCATGGTGGAGAGGCACTGCTCTCACAGGTAAGGAGGCTCATGACCTGATGCAAGGGCCAGAGCTCAGGATCCTGAGGAGCAAGATGTAATGTCCTGCTCCTGACCTTCCTAGGGGGACTCAGCTGGAAAACAGCAGACCGGGCCTTCTCTGCGCTTGCACCAGGGAGTGCTAACTGTCTGTCCAGGCCTTCTGGGGGAGGCAGTAGAGCTGGCGTGGAAAGAACGAGGGTGTTGGAGTCAAGTACCATTGAATTTGAGTCCTGCCGTGGACACTTCCCAGCTGGGTTAGTTATGCTGTCTCTCTGCACCCCATTCTCACTCTGTAAAATAAGAATAATAATGTAGCTGACTCCAGGGTCTGTTGTGAGGATTGAGGAGGTAAGTCATGCAGAGAACTTGCTGGTGCTAGTTCTCACGGCCGTGAGGCCTCAGCACTGAACAGGGACCCATGAAGGGCTGGATTCCTCCATATTCCTCCATCTTCAGTGGCAGCATTGATTAAAGCAGTGTTTGGTTCTTAAATTGGGTTTCCTGCACAGTTTAAGAAACTCTGTATTGTAATTTAACACAATAAATGAAAAAGTAAGCCCTTTTTAGAAGGTGGGATTACCACCTTAAAGTCAAACTCTCCCAGGTCATTTTAATGCCTGAATTTGAATTTGTATTTAAAATCAAATTGGCAGCAGCTGACACAGAATGCATCTGTCTGTAATGTTTAGCATGTTGGGCCTGTGAAGCGGATCTCTGGGGGAGCCAGCAGCCAGAGTATGGGACTTTTCTGAGACCTCCTGGGTGACTGGGTGAGGACCCACAGCCTCGCCAGGAAATCCGTCACCATCACTGAGTTAACTGGCTTCCACGAAAGAAAAGGTTCTGTGTAGGGGCTCTGTGGGCCTGAAAACCCCCAGAAATCAGGGTGACCACACAACAATCCTCTGGCGGCCTCTGTTCAGTGAGCCAGTGAACCCCAGCAGTCACAAATTCACCTAGAAACACACTGTAAGTCACATTTCATTAAGAGTTCCTAGGGGGTTTTTGTTTGTTTTTTATCTAGCAAAGTTGTTTGGTTTTTCTAGTTGCTATAAGTTGTAAGCATAGGAAGGCTACATATTGTTTTATGAGTTTAAGTACTGAAGTTGATGCTGGAGCCCAGAGATTGTTTCCACCTTCTTTTGAAGAGGTTTCCCAGTATTAGGTAGAAGAAACACTGGGATGAGGGGCATTCGTGCCCCAACCAAAAGGGTCCCACCTGAGAGCTACGGCAAAGCATCTTCCTCTCTTGTAAGGTCTTGGGGACCATTCCCCAGTGCTCATGTTGCTACTCACATACACATCCCAGCTTAGTAGATAGTAGTGGTCCAGTGGTTAAGACTCTGTGCTCCCAATGCATGGGGCCCAGGTTCAACCCGTGGTTAGGGAACTAGATCCCACATGCCACAACTTGGAGTTCACGTGCCGTAATGAAGGTTGAAGACCTCATGTGCTGCAACTGGAACCCAGTGCAGCCAAACAAACAAACAACTACTAGAAAGAAAAGAAACACCAAGCTAATTATAATGTGAAAGTGTTAGTTGCTAGCCCACCGGGCTCCTCTGTTCATGGAGTTCTCCAGGTAAGAATACTGGAGTGGGTAGCCATTCCCTTCGCCAGGGGACCTTCCTGACCCAGGGATCAAACCCGGATCTCCTGCTTTGCAGGCAGATTCTTTACCGACTGATCCACCAGGGAAGCCCAATTATAATATGGGTACTGAGTAATCCTGACTGTAATTGGCAACTGCGGCCACAAGATGGCAGTCTCCACACACTTCTTCCAGCATTCCTGGGTTTTTCAGCTGTGAGCCACCACCAATCTGAGGAGGCCCTTCTGTGGGGTGGGAGAGGCTCTGTTGGCCTCAGGGAGCTCAGAGGAGTCACCTGCATAGCGCCTATTATGCAGGGAAACACATACTTCCGGGGGAGTTCAGGGCTGGGACTCGGGTAAGGCGAGTGAGGCATCTAGGGTACAAATTTTAAGGAGGCTGTGAGTGCCTCACTTGCTTCACCCTCATCCAGGCTGAATTGATGCTTTTGAACTGTGGTGTTGGAGAAGACTCTTGAGAGTCCCTTGGACTGCAAGGAGATCCAACCAGTCCATCCTAAAGGAGATCAGTCCTGGGTGTTCATTGGAAGGACTGATGTTGAAGCTGAAACTCCAATACTTTGGCCACCTGATGCGAAGAAAGACCCTGATGCTGGAAAGATTGAGGGCAGGAGGAGAAGGGGACGACAGAGGATGAGATGGTTGGATGGCATCACCGACTCAATGGACATGGGTTTGGGTAGACTCCGGGAGTTGGTGATGGACAGGGAGGCCTGGCGTGCTGTGGTTCATGGGGTCGCAAAGAGTTGGACACGACTGAGCGACTGAACTGAACTGAACATCCAGGCCCTGGGTCTACGGAGCTGGGATGTGTATGTGAGTAGCAACATGGGCACTGGGGAATGGTCCCCAAGACCATAGCACAGGGGAAGATGCTTTACTATAGCTCTTGTAGCTGGGGCACTGAGGCCTGTTGTCCTCAGGGTATGGCCAGGATCATCAGATGTACTTTCTGGGAGGGAACTAAGAGGAATGCACAAGGTGCTGCCCCAGCCGCAATCCCACTCGAGTCAGAGGCAAGTGTGAGTGTGGCAAGCGGCGGTCAGCAGGGCGTGGTGGCTGCGCAGAGCACCTCCCGGACCTGCAGGCTTTTGCGGCTCCGCTGAGATAGAGGAGGAGCTGGGTTCTAACAGAAGCACAGCGGCCCTGGCAGCTGTGGCAGGTGGGTCTCTGCCTGTGGTCTGAGTCCTCGGGATCACTGATGACATTGAGAAAAACAAAGCAGCGGGCAGTGTGGCCCCTGGAAGCTGGGTGAGAAGAGCTCATCAGTGAAGAAAGCATGGGATGTCGGGTACACAGGTGGAGGATGAAGTCAGCAAACATTTTGGTAAGCCTGAATCATCATTATGTATGAAAGAAATGAGAGTAGAAAATTAAGGTGGGGGTTTGAAGAATAGGGTGGAAACAAAATCACATATGACATGATAGACAATAGTGAACACAGTGACATCTGCAACAAGACGGGAGAATCAGAGCATCCAGACTCCTGGGTACCTGGGCTTTAGCTATGGTTGAGCACTGTCCAATATAGACATAATGTGAGCCACACATGTAATCAAAACTTTGTTAGCAGCCACCTTCAAAAGAGAAGGAGGTGAAGTTAGTTTAATAATATATTTTATTTAATGCAATATATGCAAAATTTTATCATTTCAACATGTAACCAATATAAATGTTACTACTGAATGATTTTATATTCTTTTTTTTTTCTTTTTTTTTTTTTATTAGTTGGAGGCTAATTACTTCACAACATTTCAGTGGGTTTTGTCATACATTGATATGAATCAGCCATAGATTTACATGTATTCCCCATCCCGACCCCCCCTCCCACCTCCCTCTCCACCCGATTCCTCTGGGTCTTCCCAGTGCACCAGGCCCGAGCACTTGTCTCATGCATCCCTCCTGGGCTGGTGATCTGTTTCACCATAGATAGTATACATGCTGTTCTTTTGAAATATCCCACCCTCACATTCTCCCACAGAGTTCAAAATGGAGTTACAGATAAATAGCCTGGAAACAAAGATTGAAAAGATACAAGAAATGTTTAATAAAGACCTAGAAGAAAGAAAAAAGAGTCAATTAAAAATGAATAATGCAATGAATGAGATCAAAAACACTTTGGAGGGAACCAAGAGTAGAATAACGGAGGCAGAAGATAGGATAAGTGAGGTAGAAGATAAAATGGTGGAAATAAATGAAGCAGAGAGGAAAAAAGAAAAAAGGATCAAAAGAAATGAGGACAACCTCAGGGACCTCTGGGACAATGTGAAACGCCCCAACATTCGAATCATAGGAGTTCCAGAAGAAGAAGACAAAAAGAAAGGCCATGAGAAAATACTCGAGGAGATAATAGCTGAAAACTTCCCTAAAATGGGGAAGGAAATAGCCACCCAAGTCCAAGAAACCCAGAGAGTCCCAAACAGGATAAACCCAAGGTGAAACACCCCAAGACACATATTAATCAAATTAACAAAGATCAAACACAAAGAACAAATATTAAAAGCAGCAAGGGAGAAACAACAAATAACACACAAAGGGATTACCATAAGGATAACAGCAATAGAAACCCTCCAGGCCAGAAGGGAATGGCAGGACGTACTGAAAATAATGAAAGAGAATAACCTACAACCTAGATTACTGTATCCAGCAAGGATCTCATTCAGATATGAAGGAGAATTCAAAAGCTTTACAGATAAGCAAAAGCTGAGAGAATGCAGCACCACCAAACCAGCTCTTCAACAAATGCTAAAGGATCTTCTCTAGACAGGAAATGCAGAAAGGTTGTATAAACGTGAACCCAAAACAACAAAGTAAATGGCAACGGGACCACACCTATCAATAATTACCCTAAATGTAAATGGGTTGAATGCCCCAACCAAAAGACAAAGATTGGCTGAATGGATACAAAAACAAGAGCCCTATATATGCTGTCTACAAGAGACCCACCTCAAAACAAGAGACACATACAGACTAAAAGTGAAGGGCTGGAAAAAAATATTTTATATTCTTTATATACTAAGTTTTCCAAGATCTTGTATGCTATTTACATTTATAATGTAAATCTCAATTTAGATGCTGAATTTCCATTGGAAATATTTCACCTATATTTAGATTTCACAAAATTTAGTGTTGAAAGAGGTGATTCATCTATCCAAATTGCTCCAAACATCTATAAAAGCTTTTCAATAACTGTATTGTATATCAATTTTAAAATAATAATTTAAATTAATTAAAATAAAAATTAATGGTTTGGTTGATCCCATTTCAACTGCTAAATAGCCAAAGGAGGCTACGCCTTACTGTATTGTACAATGAGGTACTAGACATTTTAAAGTCAAATATAAATGCTAAAATTTGAAAAGTAACAAGTGAAAAAGCAGAATGTATAACTTCTGAACCAGTAGAGGGAGATAAAGACAGAAAAAAGGACTAATACATTCAACAGGAGGAAGAAAGGGAGGGAAAAAAAAAACTTGAAAGGACAATCATGGCAAATGGAAACCCCAAAGAAGAAAGTAAAATATAGGTATAACTCTGTCAGTATCATAGTAGATGTAAATAGATTAAGCTCACATATTAAAAGCTGGAGATACTTAGGTTTGATTTTAAAATTATAGCTGTATGCAAGAGACTTAAACTATAAGAACACAGAAATATTGAAAATAAATGAATTGAAAATGATACACCAGCCAAATAGTAGCTACAAGAAAACTTTGTAATAATACTAATATGAAATAAAATAGAATAAGGAGAGAGCTTTATTGAGGACAAAGATTGTCAACACAAGATGATAAGAGCAACAAGTCTCAGAGATGCAAAAGTCTTGAAACTATAAACACCTAATAGCAAAGCTTGGGAGGTAGAAAAGCAATCAGATGTGCCAGTTTCCTGGTTTTGATATAGTAGTATATTTACTTGGGATGTAGTCATTGAGGGAGACTAGGGAGAAGGTATGTGGGAACTCTGGATAATTTTTGCAACTTCCTGTGACTCTATTATCATTTCAAAATGAAAAGTTCAAAACATAGAATATAAAATAGTGAATACTCACTAAAAGCAACTATATACATTCCTAATGGTGATTGCAGCCATGAAATTAAAAGACGCTTACTCCTTGGAAGGAAAGTTATGACCAACCTGGATAGCATATTTAAAAGCAGAGACATTACTTTGCTAACAAAGGTCCATCTAGTCAAGGCTATGGTTTTTCCAATAGTCATATATGGATGTGAGAGTTGGATGGTGAAGAAAGCTGAGAGCCAAAGAATTGATGCTTTTGAACTGTGATGTTGGAGAAGACTCTTGAGAGTCCCTTGGACTGCATGAATATCCAACCAGTCCATCCTAAAGGAGATCAGTCCTGGGTGTTCATTGGAGGGACTGATGTTGAAGCTGAAACTCCAGTACTTTGGCACCTCATGCGAAGAGTTGACTCAATGGAAAAGACCCTAATGCTGGGAAGGATTGGGGGCAGGAGGAGAAGGGGACAACAGAGAATGAGGTGGCTGGATGGCATCACCAACTCAATGGACATGGGTTTGGGTAGACTCCGGGAGTTGGTGATGGACAGGGAGGCCTGGCATGATGCGATTCATGGAGTCACAAAGAGTCGGACACGACTGAGCGGCTGAACTAAACTGGACTGAACTGAACTGAATCTATTATGTATGTTCATAGAAAGGTCATCTTAGGATGTTAAAAGTTTGCTAATGTATATTATTTATCATCCTTTTAAAGATTTCTCTAAAGATCAAAAGGCAAAATGCATATGATAATTAGTATATATAATTCCCCTTCTCCCATCAAGAGGTGGGACATGATGCTCTGAAATTTCTGCACATAGCCTCTAAGAAATCTGTCATCTTCATTTTCTTTCCCTGGGAGTCCAGCTGCCCTGTGGTTAAAAGCCTGTGTTCTAGTCCAGTGAGTGAGAAGAGGCCATGTGGGGAAAGAAAAGTTGCCAGGAGCCCCAAAGTACCAGTCTTGTGAATAAAGATTCTTGGATATTCCAGCCCCTCCCAGCCCCCAAGTGAATGCAGGTAGTGGCCCCCAGCCCGCACTATGTGGAGTGAAAGAACTGCCCAGCTGAGCCCTGGCTGCTTCCTGTCCCATGGAATCGTGAGATACAACACACAGCTACTATTTTAAGCCATTATATTTTGTCACACACCAGTGGTTATCTGAGACACTCTTCAATAAAACTTGGAAACATTTGACAATTATATGTTTGATTGAGCACCTACTGTTTGCCAGGTTCTGTGCTTGGGGCAGGGGCTACAGAATGAGCAAGAAAGAGTCCCTGACTCAAGAGTTCACAAACCGGAAAAGCAAGGAGGCAATGCTAACAGCGATTTGCAGAAGAGATGCAGTGGGCAAGTGTAAGGTGCTATAGGGGCAGGGGAGGAGAAACAATCCTACCCCAGAAAGGCAGGAATGGGGATAAGACATCTCTCCCTGTTGCTCCACCCTGCAATAACTTCTAGGGGCATTCTGTGACATGTCCCTTTAGTATATTATGTGGACAGATTTTGCCACGAATGCAACAATAATGCTGGTTATAGATAATGCTGAAGACTTGCCATATACCAGGTGCTGAGAATCCCCATTGTCCTCACACCCACCCATGAAGAAGGGTATGGCTGGGGTCCCTTGTACCAATGAGAAAGCTGAGGTTTAAGGAGCTGAAGTGATTTGCCCAAGGTCAGGCAGCTAACGAGGTGTAGAGGCAGGACTCAACCCAAGTGCCCTGATCCCAGGGCCAGTCTCACAGCCATAATGCTGCCAATCTGCTTCTTGTTGTTTGGTCACTGGGTGTGTGTGCTAAGTCACTCAGTCATGTCCGACTCTTTGTGACCCATGGGCTGTAGCCCTACAGGCTCCTCTGTCCATGGGATTCTCCAGGCAAGAATCCTGGAGTGGGTTGTCATGTCCTCCTCCAGGGGATCTTCCTGGCCCAGGGATTGAACCTGCGTCTCCTGATTGACAGGTGGATTCTTTACCACTAAACCACCTAGGAAGCCCCAATTTGCTCCTTAGCTGAACATATAAATCAAGCATTTCATCATGGTATTAAAAATAACATCTGAAATGGTGTATTAATGACTGTATAACAGGTTGTTTTAAAGTCTTCTGTAATCAAACATTTCACATTATTTCCAACATGCAGAGAGCATATTTTCACACAAATGTTTGCTTTTGCATTTACTTATGTCTCCACCTTATTCCATTATTTTAGAAAGATTTGAGGTAGATATATAAGAAATTTTTTCTGAATAGTGGGTCATTTCCTTAGGATAGATTCACAGAATGGTAAATAAAATGAAGTTTGGGGTTTTCTGAAAAGAAGGTCTGAAGGAAAGGGGCAGTCTCTGTGGGTCATAGTCACACAGTCATGTCCACCCCAAACAACGAGCAATCATCCCCACATTTTATGGTTCTCCAGAAGGACAAAAAGGTGCCTCTTCAGAGGACTCTGCCATAGTGAGCTGTAATGAAACTGCCTGTCAGTTTTCCTTCAGAACTTGGTGAACCTGCAGCTAAGGTTTGAGAATTCAAATGTGCTCCCTGGGCTGCTACCTCAGTGGGTGTGAGCAGAAAGCAGAAGTGGCCTTGCCTCCCTGTCCCTTCCTCTTCCTTCAGAATCAGGCCAGCCTCTGCAATGGCTCCGGTGCTGGCAGCTTCCCATGGTCTCTGGGGGAGCCTGGCAGTGGGTGACCCTGTGTTGTTTGGGCTACAGGTTCTGTTGGTAGCTGGTGGTGGGGACAGGGACACCTGCCTTCAGAAGCAAGCCCTTCCACTGCCGACTGCACATACTCACAGATGCCCCAACAGGCCAAGGGGGTGGGATCAGCAGTCCCTTTTTAGAGATGTATGGGTGAAGGCTCAGAGAGGCATGACCTGCCCTGTCAGCACTGCTGTTTCCCAGCCTTTATTTCCCTGTCCTCCATGAAGAGTCCTGGCTGTCCTTCTGATGAGTGCTGTGGTCCCTGGGACCACGCTGGCCTGAAGCATGGGAGGAGAAGGCGTTTCTCTCCATTTCCTCCTAATTTCCTATGTGATATAATGGTGGAATCAGCGAGCCTCTGAGATAGTGGTGTGCTGGTAAATGCTAACAACTGGCTCTTGAACACTCTGCCTAAGTTTATTATAAATTTTACTGATGTGTAGCATATAATTTAGAAATAATAAGGAAATATATGATTCTCTATTGCAAATTCTATATGGCCAATTGATTCTTATAGACAACACTCATTAATTTTTGCCAAACTCTTGACTATGTAGCCAAGGTATAGTCTCAGTTTAACCAGTATTTGACAAATGGAGTTGCATCCTGATACACAAGGCTTTACCAAATAATTTCTAGTCATTAAATCTAATATGTAAAACTATTTCTCATCCTCATACAGATTATATTCCTTAAACAATTATCAGATTTAACACTATGTATGTCAGAACTTTTCTCCATTGCCAATGTTCTGAGTGACTTTTGTTGAATTGGATAATCATTTTCAGACACTGGAAAAATATTTTCTCAGTTTTTTTAAGTGCTGTTCACAACATGATAGCTATAGACTCAGCACAATTTAACTTTAATCTACATTACTAATACAGAATGCTGAGCTGGATGAAGCACAAGCTGGAATCAAGACTGTGGGGAGCAATATCAATAACCTCAGATATGCAGATGACACCACCCTTATGGCAGATAGCCAAGAAGAACTAAAGAGCCTCTTGATGAAGGTGAAAGAGGAGAATGAAAAAACTGGCTTAAAACTCAACATCCAAAACTAAGATCATGGCATCTGGTCCCATCTCTTCATGGCAAATAGTTGGGGAAACAATGGAAACAGTGAGCGACTTTATTTTTTGGGGCTCCAAAATCACTGCAGATGGTGACTGCAGCCATGAAATTAAAAGATGCTTGCTCCTTGGAAGAAAAGCTATGACAAACTTAGACAGTGTATTAAAAAGCAAAGACATTACTTTTCTGACAAAGGTCCATGTAGTCAAAGCTATGGCTTTTCCAATAGTCATGTATGGATGTTAGAGTTGGACCATAAATAAAACTGAGAGCCAAAGAATTGATGCTTTTGAACCATGGTGTTGGAGAAGACTCTTGAGAGTCTCTTGGACAACAAGGAGTTCAAACCAGTCAATCCTAAATGAAATCAACCTTGAATATTCATTGGAAAGACTGATGATGAACTTGAAGCTCCAATACTTTGGTTGGCTACCTGATAGGAAGAGCTGACTCACTGAAAAAGACTCTGATGCTGGGTAAGATTGAGGGCAGGAGGAGAAGGGGATGACAGAGGACAAGATGGTTGGATGGCATCACAAACTCAATGGACATGAGTTTGAGCAAACTCCGGGAGATGGTGAAGGAAAGGGAAGCCTGGTGTGCTGCAGTCCATGGGGTCACAAAGAGTTGGACATGACCAAGCAACTGAACAACATTACTAACGCTTTCTCCACTACCGTATTAAGGTCAGTCAACAAAATAATAATTTAAGCACTTGTTGGTAGCATTTTCCAGTTTCCATAGTGTAAATTCTCCTATCATGGCCAGTTTAAAAAATACCAGCATGACATCACTAAGTGCAGAGATAAAGCATGTCCACCACATAGGTGTGTGAGGTACTGGTGACCTCAACAGAACCAAAAGCAAAATGTAACTAAGTGAGTTGATTCTGAGTACTTACTACCTTTGTTTTAAATATAATTTGCCTATTGATAAGTTTATATAACATGTAATTAACTGTGAAGTTTTAATAACACAGGAATATTTTCCTTCTCTCTGAGTCAATTATGTTTTTTGGTTCTAGAGTGAATATTATATTTGAAACCACAATATTGTCAATGTGGTTTATTCATTTTCTAGTTTTCAGAATCGATGTATTGATAAAGCAAGGAAGATTCTTTTAGTTAGCTAACAGAAATATTTTAAACCATGATGATATGAAAACAATGATATAAGAAACAAAAATAAGGGGAGGAGGAAAGAAGAATAGCTAAGCTAGTATCCTTGTCTTGCAGAGCAGTAAACAGTTTTAATTGAGTACATGGAAAAGTGAATACACTGTTCAAAGTCAGAAAGGAAATTATTAGAGGGAATTATAAAAATGCGATGAACAAAGCTGGAAAGGCAACATTTAGAGGAATAAAATAAAAATATAATTACAAATCAGGAAGGCATATAGGAGAGGGAAAAAAATAGTGTAAGCATGCTAATTTTCTTATTTTTCAAGTCTGCAGGTAGGTCTAAAGGTACAGTCTAAAATTAATCCTAAAGGAAAAGTATTAAAGTTGTAATGGTAACCATCAGAAGATCGAAAAGCAATGGCTTCTAGTCATTATTTGGGCAAAGGAGAGAATGGTTATAGACAAAAGGGAAACTACTTTTTATGTTCTTATAAACTGAATTTTACTTCCATGTGTAGGTATAATTTTATAAGTAAAAATTACAAAAAAACAAAAACATAAGTACTGTTAAAAGCGGTGGCTCAGATGGTAAAGAATCTGCCGGCAATGCAGGAGACCCGGGTTCCATCCCCTGGAGAAGGGAATGGCAACCCACTCCAGTATTCTTGCCTGGGAAATCTCATGGACAGAGAAGCCTGGCAGGTCCCAGACCATGGGGTTGCAAAGAGTCAGACATGACTAAATGACTTTCACCGTCACTTTGCACTGTTTAAAAAAAGCAACTTTTGGCCTGGACCCTATATATTTTGAGGTAATCCCTTTTACAGTATAGTTTGCTTTCGACCACATATGCAAACATCCCGAAAGGCCCGAAGTCATATTTAATCCCTCTTTCCAGTCTCCATGGGCTCCACCTTTGCTTGCCAGCCAGGGGGATTCTCTTGTTACACAGGGGAGTGGCCGTACATATTCACAATGTGCTGCGCATTGCACTTGGCCATGTGATGCATTCTTATAAATTATTCTTCATTACCCTAAATTCATGTGCATGAAAAGGAAAGTCCAGGGCGGTTAAACTCCTTACTCCGAGCCCTACGTTTTGGCGGCTTATTATGGCAAGTTCCTGTTTTGGTCATCCCTCCTCCCCTCCAGGAAATGCGGTGCTTCCCTAAATAAGAAGTCCATGCCTCAGGTTCCCACCTTAGAGAACCTCGCGGCTCACAGTACCTCCAGCAGGGGGCAGTATACAGCCTGTAGGAGCGGGGGCTGTTTCCCAGATATTTAGGGGCAGGGCTAGGCGAGGAAGGAACCCCCCGGCCCCTTGTTAGTCCCTTGAGGTCCCTCGAATTGTTCTCTGTAGTCACCCCAAGCAGGGCCCTGGTGGGAAGGGGAGGGTGCCCTGACCTGCCAGCTTTACGCAGTGACGCACATTTAATTTTCAACAACACACAGTCCGTATGACATTGCTATAACTGTCTTCATTTTCAGATGAGGAAACAGCCTGTGATAGCGTTTTCCCTGCTGCGCTTCCCCATCCGCTCCCCAGCACGGTGTGGCTGGTCCTGGACCCGACCCTTCCTCGGGAAGGCCTTGTGGCCGCGGGGAACGATGCTCTGGGAGTGGGGGTGGGGGTCGGGGAGACACAGGGTCCATGTGGCTCAGAGCCTCTGGTGGGACGTGTGGCCGCCCTGCTCCTGCTGCAGTGTGGCGCTCACGCTGATCTCTTCCGCAAGGTCTTGTTCTGCAGGGCACGTCCGGGAGCTGCGCCTGAGCGGAGGCCCCCAGGGGCCGCGGACCACCTGGCAACGCGGCTGCTGAAGCGTGCAGCCAGCCCCATCTGCAGTACCCAGTGCCCGCCTCGTCCACTGTAACCGAAAGTCCCTACTGGAGCGGGCTGTGCCAAAGCACAGGGGCCCCCAGGAAGGCTGTGGAAGCATTGGGGTCTGTGCCCCGTGACAGAGGACACAGGACCCCAGGACTGGCCCTGGGACATGATAAAGCTGCTTCCCTTCCTTTACATCACCTCATCAGTCTTGGCAGGAGCTAGGAGGGAGGCTCCTCCACAGAGAGGCACCCGACCTTGACAGACAAGAGTTCACACCTCCAAGAACGGAAGCTCGCTCGCTCGCTCTGCTCTTTCTGCTCCACCACCCTGCCTCTCAGTGATGTTCTTGGGGGAAGGGTGGGGAAGTGCTGCTAACCTCACCCAGCCCTTCTGAACCCACCAGCCTCAGCCTCCCAGGCCTTGGGCTCCCTCTCCCTCCAGAGTCAGACACGGCAGCATGTCACCCAGCATCTCCTCCAGCTCAAGGAGAAAACATGCTTGGCTGTCTTGGCAGTGACTGGCTGCAGATGGCCGCTTTGGGGTGTGAGCCTCTGGCGGTCACAGATGAGACAGCCTCCCCTGCACCCGCTTCCCCCACCCAGCCTGCGCGCCATTGTAGCCGGGCAGCCAGGTTTGCTCACTGTGAGATGGGCGGGCATTTGCACCACCAGTGATTGTTCTGACCAGGGGCCTGACCCACTGGCCCACAGTGACCTAATCACAGTCACTTCCCAGGTCCCATCCAGGCCACATTTGGTTGGTCCAGGTGTTCACTGATCCACACAGCGATGGAGAGTAGAGAGCGTCTCTGTGAGGCTGGACCTCGTGTGGGGAAGACATGGGGCTGTGTTCTGCTGTGAGTGCCGTGAGCCAGCGAGGGAGCCAGCCAGAGTCCCTCATGTGGAAAGATGCAAAGGGTGGGGGGTGAGAGGACAGCACCTCCTGCTCACGAAGACCAAGCCAGCCGCTCGTTTGGTGCCTCCCACCAAAAACCTACCCAGTAAGTTGTGTAGAAGAAGCACCAAGAATCTAGGTAGCTGGGTGGGGGTTGAGGGGTCAGGGTGTTGAGGACTCATCTCCCATCCAGACCATTCCTAAGGCTTCACTAAGGAGAGTGGGGCAAAGTCTTATCTCGGGAAACTTCTCTTCATTCTCTGCTCCAGCCTCCCTCCAAGATGTCCAAGCCACCACGCCCAGACACCACCGCCCACCAGCGTCCTCATTTAGCATTTGCCCATGGAGTCAGTCCTAGTTCTCAGCCTGGCCTCTGAGGGTGCATATCAGACCCTTGGGTGCCCCTGGTCTGTTTCATCCTACTGGTCACCACCCGGGAGAGCTGAGCATGGTTCCATCCAGTGCCTCCCATAATATCTGCGCTGGGAACACTGGCCTCCTGCACATCCCCGAACCCTTCCTCAGGGTGTCTCCCCCTTCCTGCCCATCTGCTTCTTGGGGAAGAGGGGCCTCCAGGGCCATCTCCCAGAAGTCTCTGTCCTCTTGGTGCCAGGGGAGGTGTTCCTGACTACTTAGACGTGCTTGGAACTTTATTCTCAGGTTACCTAGGTACTCTCCTAGGAGCATTAGAGTTTTAGCTTTTCCTTTTTTTTCTTTTAAAGGTTTTTTTTTTTTTTTTTTTTTGATGGTGGCCCATTTTTCAAGTGGTTATTGAATTTGTTACAATATTACTTCAGTTTTATTGTTTGATGTTTTGATCAGGAGGCATGTGGAATCTTAGTTCCCTAACCAGGGATCAAACCCACACCCCCTGCATTTGAAGGCAAAGTCTCAATCACTGGACCACCAGGGAAGTCTGTAGCCTTTTCATTTCAATCTAAGAAACACCTTGATTTTTTTTTTTTCTATGTGGTATGAGGTAGGAATGAGACTGATTTATTTTTATCATGGAGGTTCATGTTGTTTCTATACTGTTTCTTGAAAAGGTTTCTCATGAATCTTTTCAAAAAGCAGTATTTCACTTTCCTTATTGCCAGAAGCTACAGTCAACTCCAATTTCAAGTCTGGTTCTTCCTGATGCTCTCCCTCTCGTCCCATGAGATCTCCCCGAAAGTCAAGAATCTTTAGGGAGGGCCTAATTTCTGTTAGTGGCACATTAATGGTGTGAGGGCATAAAGTCACTCAGAATTAAACTGAAGTTTCAGCCATCTATTCCTACTTCCCCAAAATAAAACCGTTTTGGCATGACAGATGTGTGGCTGTGCATAGTGGCTGAGATCTGTATGGTGTGTGTGTGTGATATCTGTAAATTCCCTAAAGATAGGCTGGATCTTATCACCCCAACAGCTTGCATCGTGTCAGTCATACGGTGGTGCTGAGGAGACAGAGGTGGAATAAATGGAAGTGTCAACCCTGAGAGGCCTTAACCAATGCCTTACAGAAGCTCACACCCACAGTGATGCAATGCCTTCTCATCCACCAAAGATAAGTAAGGTTACATTTGCAGCAACATGAATGGAACTAGAGATGATCATACTAAATGAAATAAGTTAGAAAGAGAAAGATAAATACCAGGTGATATCACTTATATGTGGAATCTAAAATATGACACAAATGAACCTACCTACGAAACAGAAACAGACTCACAGAGAGAACAGACCTGTGGTTGCCAAGAAGGAAGGCAAGTGGGGCGGGAATGAATTAAGAGTTTGGGATTAGCAGATGCAAGCTATTATATATAGAATGGATAAACAATAAGATTCTACTGGGTATCACAGGGAACCATATTCAATATCCTATGATAAACCATAATGGAAAAATGTTTTTAATGTATATATATATAACTGAATCACTTTGCTATACAGCAGAAATTAACACAAAGTTGTAGATCAACTATACTTTAATAAAAAAAAATTTTTCTTTAAAGAAATATAAGTAAGTTTAGCCTAAAAGTTGTTCTTGGTTTGAAGCTTCCTTGGGGAAGGCATTGCTACCTATCGTTTGTGCCTGTAGAACTTAATCCAGTTTAGGACTTAATCCTGGCAAATTGTTATGCTGATTGAAGTGCATTGAATAGCCTGCATTTAACTGAATCATATCTTCTAATTTTTCTTGATCTTTTTTGATGGGCCCCTTTTGAGTATTATGCCAGTACTGCCTTTGCAGAAAGGATTTATAGATTCCAACCTCCAGCTGTTTTGGAAAATTAAAATTAGAATAGTTGCCCACTTGTAGTTTTCCAATCCTCTCTACCTTTTCCAAGTCTCCCCACATCAGCAGCAGTAGCTAGCATTGTTCCCATGGGCTCCTGGTGTCCCATGGAGGCATTTTCCAGTTGTTCCAGGACTGACACCCTTCATCTCTGAGAAAATACCCTCTTTTTCTGGAGTTCATCATAGTCC
The DNA here is from genome assembly GCF_033118175.1 of Dama dama. Classification (NCBI taxonomy): domain Eukaryota; kingdom Metazoa; phylum Chordata; class Mammalia; order Artiodactyla; family Cervidae; genus Dama; species Dama dama. Next base: position 45,842,974 of record NC_083695.1, read on the forward strand.
TCATGGGGAATGTGGAAATACAACTAGTTTCAAGAAAGTTGCTTTCTCTCCAGGTTTTAAAAAAAAAATACCCCCTTGCTGTGTAAAAAGTCTTCCTTCCTCTTGATCCTAACTTGGTGTAAAAAATACATTGTAATAATGAAATGGCAGAGAGTTTATGATGAATTAAGTGAAAAAAAGACCAAATAGGCTATGAAGTATAATTTAAGACATAATTTTAAATTTATTAAGAAAAAATTGAGATCAAAGAAATACACTCTTGCCAATATGGAAAAATGTTAAGCTGTTCTCAACATGGCTAGTGCTTAGCTGTTTAGGATACTTACAGTATTAATAACTTTTATTTTATTCTCTATTTCTTATACTTTTTTGTATCATGTATAAAATTACAATGGCTTATTTTAAAAGTCAGAAAAATATTATTAATTTTTTTGTACGTTGTTCAGAGTATAGACATAATGTCTTTGAAAAGAGTATGACAGAGTATGACAGAGACTGATAGCCTACCAAAATGCATTCTCCCTTAATAGTAGGTTAAGGCTGACATATTACTGGACTGCCCACTTGAACAACTGTTGTTAAGTTTGCCTCATTCAAGATTGCTCTATCTATCTCTGTTTCTCTAGGATCTAGCTGGGATCTGGCTCCGAATAGATGCTCAGTGTGAGTTTGTTGATTAGAACTGAATTTTGACTTTCTTGACACCTTCATCACAAAGTTATAAATACCACAGTTTTGTTATTACTTAGAGTTTTAAATAAAATAGTATTTCATGTAAAATGTGAAAACCTCACAACAGCTTGTTTCCATTCATTCCATCTTTTGTGCAATTGTTGTCATCTATGTTTCACCTACAATTTCTATGAACTGGAGATGGTATAAATTCCAAAGTACAGTGTTACACTTTTTGATTTAAGCAGTTATAGTCTTTTGAAGAAGTTAAGACAAGAAAAAGTACATAGTTTACATTTGCTCACATATCAGCCATTAATAGTGTTCTTCTTTCCTTTCTGTAGATTCATGTTTCCATCTGGTATCTTTAGCCTCAACAACTTCCTTTAGAATTTCTTGTAGTGCAAATCTTTTGTAAATGAATGATTTCAGCTGTCATCCATCTGGAAATAACTTTATTTCATCCTCACTTTTTTAAGGATAACTGGGTTAACAATTTTTTCCCTCTAGTATACAAGAGATAGCTATCCATTGTTTGATGACTTCCATTGTTTCTGATAAAACATATGCCTAATATTGTTTTTGTTCCCCAATGTGTGATTTCTTTTCTCTAATTGTTAAGATAATTTTTTAAAATTTCTGATGTTCAGGAGCTATCCATTTTGTTCTTCTTGGAGTTTGCTAAGCTTATTATATCTGCAAGTTTCTGTTTTTCAACAAACTGAAAATTTCAAACATTTTTCTTCAAAATTTTTTTTGGTTCTGTTCTCTCTCTTCTTTCTCTCTGGGACTCGCATGTATTATACCATTTGATATTGTCCCAAAGACAACTGAGTGTGTGTCTATTTTTCTTCAGTCTTTTCTCTGTTCAGATTGTTTGTTCAAATATTTGTCCAGATAGTTATGTTCAAATAATTTCTGTTCATCAGTCTTCAATTTCTTTAACTTTTCTTTTTTAAAATTTTTGCCCACTGATCTACTCTTGGGCTATTAGTAAAATATTCTTTTCAGATATGTTTTTCACTTCCAGAATTTACATCCAAATCTTCTTATTATACCTTCCATCTACTTCCTGAAATATCCCACCTTTCAATTATTATGGCCATCTTTTAAGTCATTGAATATATTTGCAATGGCTGCTTTACAGTCCTTATGTGATAATTCCAACATCTGATTCATCTTGGGGTCTATTTCTACTGACAGTTGTTTTTCTTCTTATGAGTCACATTTTTCTGTTCTTTCAGATTTCTACTAATTTTAGTTGTTTGCTGGACAGTGTGGATGCCACATGGAAGGCTGCTGCACTGTTTTCTTCCTTTAAAGAATGATGAGTTTTTTCCTGGTTAACAGTTGAGTAACTGGAATATCCTTTTGGTTTTGCCAGACTTGCTTTTATTCTCTGTTACTGCTCTTTCAGGCTTCCCTGATAGCTCAGTTGGTAAAGAACCTGCCTGCAATGCAGGAGACCCCAGTTCAATTTCTGGGTCAGGAAGATTCAAAGGAGAAGGGACAGGCTACCCACTCCAGTATTCTTGGGCTTCTCTTGTGGCTCAGCTGGTAAAGAATCCACCTGCAATGTGGGAGACCTGGGTTCAATCCCTGGGTTGGGAAGATCCCCTGGAGAAGGGAAAGGCTATCTACTCCAGAATTCTGGCCTGGAGACCCCATAGTCCATGGAGTCACAAAGAGTCGGACACAACTGAGCGTCTTTCACTTTCACCTTTCTTTTCAGTGCTCTTTTGTTTCAAGTAAGAACCTGTTCTAGTTCATGACTCCTACTCTAGGCTCTAGTTCTTAGTTTTCAGATTTGGCTTTTCTGGAGTATAAGATGAAATCTCAAGATGCTCAGGGAGGTCTCACCACCCTGGATGGTATGGAACGCCAGCATAGCTAACAGTGCCTGATCTCTATTACCTCAGTTCTCAGCCTTGGAGCAGGTGATCTCCTCTATGTCTTTTGGTGTCTCACCCCATGCATGTATAACAACCCTTGGTCGAGGCCATACACAGTGAATTCCCATAAAACACACTCTTCTCAGGGCCCTGCTCTGAAAACTCTAACTTCTTAGGAAACCTGGAACTCTCTGACTTAAATCTTTTTAGTGCAAGGATACTACTGCCCCTGGGGCTTCACCTCCATGTACCATGGCAAAAAAGCACCCATAAGAAGAAAGGCAGAGCAACAGGCTCACCTTCTTTGTTTTTCTTATTTCAAGGGTTGGTCTTATGATGCCTGCTATTCAATGCCTGAAACCAATTGTCCTATATATTTGTCCTATTTTAGAGTAGCCTTCGATGGGAGGTTATCTCTTGTCATAACTGGGAGCAGAATATCCTTCCTATTTTTAGATATTTTTTAAAACTACAGAATCTCACATTTCCCCTCAACAAAAATACATATTTCCATGTATGTACATGTTCAGTTCATGGTTGTCCTGGCAGCTTCAGTGCCTAACTAAGCATGGGCAACTCTCTCAGTAATAATAGCACATATTTGTACAGCCATTTTTATTTACTATTTGTTTCTGGCTATGTGGCATGTGGGATCTTAGTTCCCCAACTAGGGATTGAACTTAAACCCCCTTCATTGTAAGTGTGGAGTCTTAACCCCTGGACCAACAGGGAAATCCCCACTACAGCCATATTTAGCATTTAAAAAATCCTCTTACAAATATTACTTCATTTATTCTGTACATGGCATTGGTTCCATTCCACAAATAAGAACCAGACTTGAAGATGTTAATTCCTTTTGGGTAGCAATGAGAATTTCAACCCAGATTTTTTACCCAGAAGCCTAGACTCTACTTATCATTTTAGTCAACAGAAGCAGATATCTCCCTAAGAAAGGGTCTTGCACCAGATGCTGAAAAAATTAACACTTTTCTTCATAATGGTACATAATATAGCACAATGGCTCTTGCATATAGTATAACCATGGGTCTTAATTGGTTGCTAAAAAAATCGGAACCCATTCTGGCTTGACAAGATGATATTTGAGCTGCTCCACACGCCTCTTCCATGTCTCAGGGTCATCTGTGATGCCCTCCTATCTACAACCCTTCCAGTCTTCATTCTAGCTTCCTTTCTACTCATGAATGGTGGAATGAGAAATGAGAACTTGAGCAGAGATATTGGTACCTGTGACTACTGTTGGGGAATGGGTACAAGGTCAACATGGGCATGTGACTAAGGACTTAAACTGGACAAGTCTCCTAGTTTGGTTACTATCTACTGTCAATCTTTACTGGCAAGAGTTGAGATATTACTACAAATGTTTTCATTATTTTAACCCATCTCAGAGCCTTTTTGCCTCCCATAAAAGATGATGTTTCATCACTAATAGTTAGTCATAAATGGTCAGTTTGTTGCGAACTAGAATCAGGTGATGAGCTAGCTTTACGGATCAAGCATTCATGCTAACCACTGCTCTTGCCCATGTGGCCCAGGGAGACATTGTATTCGAATGGACATGCTGGCTGGTCCTACATGGATGATGCTATCAAGAAATGGTATGAAATGATTCAACCTAACAATCCCAAAGGAACAAGAATCTTGATGCTTAATCCTAGAGAATGTTATTCTATGACTTAAACTTTTCTTTCATCATCACTTTAATGTTGCTCACTGTTGGTCATCTGAGGACTCCCTTGATGGGTGGTCCAATTTAGCCTTGAGGATGGAGGAGGAGGGACTCCAAGTAAGAAGCTCCTTCTGGGCCTGAAAGCCTTAGGGAGGAAGATGATGAACTCATGCAATGCCCACAGATGTATTTTAGACACACTTCTAATTAAATTCACCTAAACACCATTATTTGGAGAAAGAAATGGCAACCACTCCAGTATTCTTGCCTGAAGAATCCTTTCAGGCTCCTCTGTCCATGGGATCGCAAAGAGTCGGACATGGCTGAGTGACTAAGCATGAGCATGAAACACCATTATTATCTTTATTTTCCCAGAGGCTCAGAGAGGAGAAGCAGGGCCAAGCAAAGGAGGAAAAGCCCAGCATCACAGCGCAGGGCTGAACAAACTCTGGGTCTACTCTTACTAGCTTTCTCTTTTTTGCCCTTGGCCCCACCCAGCACTGCTTAACCATACTGCCCCAAGTGGCCTTTCTGCAGGGGCCAAGTCACCAGTCAGAACTCAGGCAACGCTGCTGATGGCTGGGAAGTGGGCAGAGTCAGGCATCTGCCGACTCTCCACTTCTGCTTTCTCCAGGAAATGAGCAGAAACCCAGTGATTCATAGTGAAACGCAGTTAAAGACTGAAGATTCTGAGCTGGGTCCTCTTCCCCTAAGCCTGAGGGGGAGGTATGGGGGCGCCCATGCCATCTGACATCTGCAGGCCCTGACGGATACACTCCAGGTAGGTAACCCTGTCCTTGGCCATGCCAGGCCAGCCTAGAGGTGGGCATGGGTGTCCTGTCTTCCAGGTCAAGCCGACTGGCCGCCTCCTGGAAAGCTGAGCATGGGAGCGCGTGTGACCACAGTGCCTGATCTGAGTTTGTGGATGTGGGAGAGGAGATAAGCTGAGGAACAGGAAGTGTGTGTAGGACACGGGGCACATATGCTTAGGGCTCCTCCAATGTCTGAGTCTACCGGGGTGTCCCACTGTTGGGATGTCTTACTGTTGGGGTGTCTGTCGCTGTTGGGCTTTGCTGAGCTGGGCCAGGCTCCAGCACTGTTCCTCACCCTCCTACCTCAGGTCAAGCCCATTCTCAGGGTTCTGCTAAGGAACATGACCTCCCACACCTAGGTGAGGCTGGATACGGGCCTGTGTGAACCAAATTTGGAGTGAGAGGGCCGGCCACGAGACCCTCTTTCCACCTGCTGTGTGGGTCTCTGAAAGACGCTGAACAGTGGGGGTCACTTCAGACTGGTCACCAAGAGAGATGGCTCCGACCTGGCCCTGTGGTTACTCCTAGGGGTCTGATAAGTAGGTGCCCCTTGGGGCTGCCCTTCCCTCACCTGGTTTACTGCATTAAAACCTTAGAAACATCAGTATTTTTGAATCAGCAGGACCACAGGGGTTCAAGAATTAAATCTTTTCTTCCCACCTAAAGTTGCATCTTACAGAACACACAACCAATCCTTTGTCCGGACCTCTCTGAACCATGAGGAGTTACTCTGGTAACTAAGAAGTTCACATGTTACCTTTGCCATAAAGTTTCAACTTTGATATGATTTTCTGCATAGTCATCCATTTAATTGGTCAACAAATATTTATGGAGAGCCACTTCCTGCCAGACGGCTTCCAGTCACTTCCTAAAGACAGCTAGGTCAGTGGTCAGGGGTGGGTGGTGCTGGGTGCCGCAGGCTCCAGTGGGTTGGAGAGCAGAGGATAGGGAGTGGGGGTCAGGAAGCCCAGGAAGGCACAGGTCTTCTAAGTGGAGGCTGAAGGAAGGGAGGGCCTGAGCCAAGTGTGTTTCTGAGCTGTGCTCTTGGCAGAGGGACCCGAGAAGGTCAAGGTGCAGAGGAGGAGGACTGGTGGAGGCCAGAGTGGCAGACAGGGGTAAGGAATATGCCACGTGACCCGGCCAGAGAGGGCTGGGGTGGGGTCAGGTCAGGGAGGGCCTTCCTGTCCAGTGTGAGGACCTGGGCGGTAGTCCCCCAGACTTGGGAAGTCTTGAAATAGTGAGTAGATAGAAAGGAAAATTTAGAGAACATATGTAAACTGTAAGCAATGAAAATGGCCCTGTGTGTTGTCACCTTAGTTTTGCTTCAAAGAGCGCCAGCATCTGTGAAGCCATCTGCGTGCTCATCCTTCTCTCTCTTCAGAGAAAGCTGTGGTTCTGAATTTTGGGCTTATTGTTCTTTTTGCTTTTCCTTTCAATTTGACCTTGTATATTTAAACTGCTAAATATGTTATTTGCTTTCTCATGGCTGTGGACTTTATCGATAGTAATTAAATATTCTTTTAAGATTTGCTAATTTCATCAACATTATGGGTCGACATTTCTTCATATTACTGAATATGTCTCTAATGCACTCATGTTTGTTGCTGGATGTGCTAAGTTGCTTCAGCTGTGTCTGACTCTTTGCGACCCTGTGGACTGTAGCCTGCCAGGCTCCTCTGTCCATGGGATTCTCCAGGCAAGAATACTGGAGTGGTTTTCTATGTCCTCCTCCAGGGGATCTTCCCGACCCCAAGGATCAAACCTGTGACTCATGTCTCTTGCATTGGCAGGTGGGTTCTTTTACCACTAGCACCACCTGGGAAGCCCTCTTATTGCTGGATAGTATTCTGTTATACACGAATATACCTCAGTATACTGCAGTGGGCGCTTGGGATACTCCTAGGGTATTTTTTTTTTTTCTATTATAAGTTGTTTGGTGCTGTTAGCACCAGTAAGCACTGCTGGGACTCTCCTTTGTGCATATATCCTGTGGTGCATGTGCAAGAATTCTCTAGGGTACATATCCTAGAAGTAGCATTGGTGGGTTGTAGGGTATATAAATCTTCAGCCTTATTGGATAATAGTGAAACCTCTTTCAAGTTGATTGTAACACTACCTACCCATCAGCAATATGTAAAAGTTTCTCTTGCTTTACATCTTCACCAACATTTGATCTTGTTGGAATTTTATACCGATTCAGAGCAAATGAAAAGCCCTCTGTGTTTTAAATTTGCATTTTCTGAAATACTAAGTTTGGTCATCTATTTATATCCTCCTTGCCCATTCTAAATTCTTTTTCCTGTTCAAATCTTTTTCTCTATGGGGTCATCTGTCTTTTATCTTATTGGTTTTCTGTAATGCAGTACATATTCTGATGTTAATTCTTTGTTATTTATGTATGTTGTAAATGCTTTTCTCTTGTTTGTGCCTTGTCTCCTTATGTTATTTGTGATTTCTATTAATGATTGAATTTCTTAGTTTCAAACAAGCTTAATTTACCCATCTGTTCTTTTATGATATATACTTGTATATTATCTAAGAGATTCTCCTCCACTGCAAAGTCATAAAATTATTCTTTTTTATTATTAAATTAAAAAAATAATTTTGCCATTCATATTTAGTCTTTAGTCCTACTTAGAAATGATTATTCTGTAGGGTGTGAGGTAGTGGGTAAAGTTTTATTTTACTTAGTCCTTTCCATATGGATAACCAAGAGTGTTAGCTCCATAAGTCAAAAAGCCATTCTTTAGTCACTAATCTATAACAACTCTGTTGTAAATCAAGTTGGCATGTGTAGTGGGTCTGTTCTTGAGCTCTCTTCTGTCATTTGTTTTTCTACACTTTGCCAACACTGAATAATATTATTAACTAGAAGCTTATAGTAAGTTTTGGTATCTGGAAAGTGTCACCTCATTTTTTCTTATTCTTTCATTCTATCTTGACATATTGTTTCCTTCTTTATTAATGTGAATTTTAGAAACAGCTTCTTAGTTTCAATAAAAAAGTTCTGTTCAGATTTTATTAGAAATGTAATTTGAAGAGAAGTTATATCTTTATGAAAATGACTCTGTCAATTCATGAATATTGTTTGTCTCTTTTATAAAATCAGTGCATACTTTGCCTAGATTTATTCCTAATTGGTTTGTTTTTTATATTATTGCCCTTGTCTTCAAAAATATGTTTTTTTGATTCTTGCTGATACATGCTCCCTTGAAGAAAAATCACTTTCTGTGGGTAACAAAGGAAGAAGAAATATTATCAGTTAAGAGGCTGTTGTTATAACCCAGGCTGAAGGTAACAGTGGTTTGCCCCAAAGTGATAGTAACAGAGGTAATGAGCAGCAATGAGAGTGGTGAGATTCTAGATATTTTTTTGAGCGAGATTTAACAATGTTGCAAGTGTTGGGTGTAGAAGAGAGAAGTTAAAGATGAGTCTAGAGCAACAGAGAGAATTTAATTGTCAAGGAACATATTTGCAAGGTGGTGATTATTCCAGAATATCAGTTTGAACATATAAAGATGGGGATGACAATCAGACATCAAGTGGAGGAATGAATTCTTGGCATCATCTCCCTCAAGTGGCCCTTTGGTAGAAATCAAGGCCATGTGGCCACTTGGGAGAAGGGTTGTTGTTACATCAAACAAACAAACATTGGAGTTTAGTGCAGAGAAAGGTTTATTAATCAAGGAGGTGCTCACTCAGAAGACAGGAGTTCTAGGCTTGTCTCAAATTCATCTTGCTAACTGGCTGGTGCACAAGGTTTTTAAAGGCAAAAAAAAGTAAAAGGGAGAGGGTAGTAGGACATGTGATCAGCTCATGAACCTTCTTCTGATTGGCTGGTGGTGAGGTAACAGGGTGATGTTTTGAACATCTCAGTCATCAACCTTCTAGTTCCAGCCAGTCTGGGGTTTACATGCCCAGCATGCGGTTACCATCCCCCACCGGGGGTGGGGGGGTGGGGATGGTCCTTAGTTTCAACAGAGCAACTCAAAGAGATGCATCAGATTGTTATCTATTTCTCTTCGGGGGAACTTGGAGTCCTCTGACTCTGTTTTCCTAATCATTAACTGCATGAGTCTGCTTTTTGGAACACACAGAAGGCTTAGGAGAATAAAGTCTTTTTTTCTCACTGTAAAGAAGACATGAGGGACATGGAGGGTCTTCTTTACCCATAGGGCCCTGTAGAGTCCTGCTTGGTTTCAATTCCCCTTTTCATTTGCTACTCTTCAGTCCTGAGGGGAACAGGTGCTGGACAAGATCTTTCTTATTTTCTTTCAAATAAAGTTTTGGATAAAGGGGTTAATGGTAAACTCATCAGAGGAACTTGATTTTAAGGGGACTCAGTTTCAGGAGGCGAGATATTTTGTGCAGGAGAGGAAGGGGGAAGATGAGCACCTCAGAGGTCCTTGAGCCACACTGTAGAGCTCACATCCATTTTATTTACAGCTAAAGCCTTACTTTGGTTGTCTCCCTCCAAAGGTCCTGCAAACTATCAAAATGTCCCTGCATTTTACATGGGAAATGATGTCTCTGTGTAACATTTCTAAGCCCTTCTTACACTGTTAAACACTTAAGTCTCAAAGTCCAGACCTACGTTGTCCAATACAATAGCCTGCAGTCATCCCTGAAAAGTGGCCAGTCTGAGCTGAGATGTGATGTAAGTTATAAAATGCACCTTGGATTTCAAAGATATTACAAACAAAGAACAAAAGAAATATAGACTATCTTTACTTGAAAATATTGATAACATACTGAAATGATAATACTTCAGATATATTGCCTTAAATAAAATATATTTTAAAATATATTTAAATAAAGAGATTTAATTAATTTAATCTATTTATTTTTACTTTCTAAATGTGATTGCCCCCAAATTTAAAATTACACATGTGGCTTGAATTTGTGGTTGGTTTTATATTTCTGCTGGGAAGCACCCTTCAGAGAAATGATATTTCTTGTTCCATGGCTAAGACTTTCATGAGGAAAATGGTTCAAGAAGGATGGGAAATTAGAGAAGTGAAAAGTCCCTCATCCTAAATAATTCCAAGGAGAAAGTATGGAGGATAAGAAGAATGGATTTAGTACTTACAATAAGCCAGACATTGGGTAGGGCACTGGTATTTGCAATCTCATTTGATCCCCACAGTGAGATCAGTTTCATTACTCCCATTTTACAGATGAAAAAATGGAGGCTCAGAGGTAAAGTCCTTTACCCTCAGACATTAAATGCCTTGATTGGAATTTGAACCTAGATCCACCAGATGTTAAAGTCTGTGTGCTTTGCCTTAGCTACCACTAAAAAGCTGATGGAACATTTCTAGAAAGATGTAGTCAGTGTGTGGCAGAAGTGTGAAAACTGCTCTTCTCTCTTGGGCAATGGCTAATCCTTCTTTTGAAAATTCATCTTCATAGATAATTTACAGCAAACAAAGAGATTGTGAGGGGATCTTTCCTCTCAGCCCTGCCTATAGCAACAGTGGAGATGCCCTCAGCATCCTGTTCATAGACAGTAAGAGAATCAGTTATGGGGAATCGACCAAGAATCCTTCTCCATTAATAAATCTCATAATTTAAGGAGAAGGGCAACATAGAATATATTTATGGTATGATGAAAGGCACGTACTGCATTAAGACTTGGTACATAAATTACAAGTAACATATGCTTGGATGTGAAAAGTGGTATACAAAAAAAAGGGCAGGAAACACTTGTTGATTTTTGTATTTTCAATATTAAGAATATAGCCCAAGTAGCACCCCAATGTCAGCTTTTTAAAGGATATGCACAAAATACGATATAAAGAGATGTACTGTCAAAGACGAAAAAGAGAAACACACACACGAAGAAACTGTGTTAATAGGATGGTCAGAGCATGTCAGGAGTTAATAATGCTGAAACGCTACCGTGAGCGCTAAGGGCTTTCCCCCGAGCTCTTTGAGCGTGGACCAGATAAAGTTGAGAGTGGCGCCAGGTGCAGAAACCAGGTGGTCCCGGGGGCGGGGGTAGTAGGGATGGGGCAGCTGGGAGACAAGTGTATTAAAGGCAGGGCCTAATAACATGCAGCGTCCTTTAGAAGCTGGTGGAAGGCAGTGATAGAAGAGGGCGCAGCAGCCCAAACTGGGGAGGGTGGAGTCACGCAGCTCCAGGCTCCTCCGCAGGTGCGGAGGCTCCCAGGGTGCCGGAGAGCCTGGCGTCCTGCGCAGGCTTCCTTTGGGTAGAGCGAAGGGGGAGAAAAGAACCAGCACAATGAGGGTGGGCAAATATCCAGACGTTCAAAAGAAATAAAAAAAATCAGAACCCACAGTCTGTTATTTTACTTCAGGTTTTCCTTGCATGCACCTGTCTCCCGGAAGCATTCCATTATATAAGTGACATATTTACCACACCAGGGGAACTGAAATGGGTCCAAGGCTCCGTCTTGCGCCTGGGGTGAGAGTGGGAGTGCAGTTACCCTGCAGAGTGATTCTACTGCTTCCCCTTGTGTGAAGGGACCCCTCTCCCAAAACCTGGCTACAATACCACCTCCCTCCCCAGAAAAATGTCTTTCCTCACGTGATTTTAAATGTCTGAATAGTATCATTTTTGATGTGTGTGTTTAATACCACCCCAACATGAAATAAATTATTGTGACATTTTTATATGGATAAAAATTTAAAATTGAGGAAATGCAGGAATGAGTAGGAGAAAGTGTCTTCATGAATAAGGTCAACACAAGGAGAAAAGTGGTAAGTGCAGCAGTTGCAGGCAAAAGGTACTGAGTGAAAATGATGAATTTGGGAATTACATAATGTGGACTTTTACCCTGTCTGACCTCACAAATCATGTCTAATCACAGTGACTTTCACTCTCAGGCTCCCCTTTCATCTGTAGGTTATCTTTTTTCCATTGTGTAGCCTTGCTTCCTTTGTCACAGATGAATTGACCATAGGTGCATGAGTTTATTTCTGGGCTTTCTATCATGTTCCATTTATCTATATTTCTGTTCTTGCGCTGGTACCTTACTGTTTGCTTCCCAGGTGGCGCAGTGGTAAAGAATTCACCTGCCAATGCAGGAGACGCAAGAAATGTGGCTTTGATCCCTGAGTTGGGAAGATCCTCTGAAGTAGGAAATGGCAACCCACTCCAGCATTCTTGTCTGGAAAATTCCATGGGCAGAGGGGCCTGGTGGGCTACGGTCCATGGGGTTGGGAAGAGTTGGACATGACTAAAGTGACTTAGCACACACACACACACACACACACACACACACACACACACACACACACACATTAAATCTGTAGATTGCCTTGGGTAGTATAGTCATTTTGACAATATTGATTCTTCCAAACCAAGAACATGGTATACATCTTTCCATCTGTTTGTGTAATCCTTGAAAGAATTTTTTTATTAAATGAATTCCATGAGACTTAAGAGATGCTTAATTTCTTACAAGTCAGGAATGCATACCTCCAGGTATGTTTGAAAGTTTAATGAGCTGTTTTTGTGTTTATTTTCTGACCAAATAATACTTAAAATTTAATAAGCTAAACAGGCCGATTATATGAGCTGACCAATCCTGGAAATATTTCATCTCTCACCTGAACATGTGGCCTGAGAATAAGGATTCTGCAAAGTCCCCAGAGATGTCACCCCCCCAGGGAGTCCAGAGGGTGAGGAATGGGATGGGGACAGCTCAGGATCAGGAGACCTTTGTGCCCTAGCCTCTGCCCACACTCTCCACCCTACTCCTACCCTGCATCCCTCACAGTGGCACAAACCACCCGTGTTTCAGCCTCACGTCTCTCATCTCTCGTCCCCTTGTGTGCCCTTCCCCAGGAACAATTCTCTCTAGCCTCTCCACAGTCTTGCTTCTCCTTCCCTTATGTTCCCTCTCCCAAGACTCTGTTTCTGTGAACACTCTCTTACTTCTCCCACCTTCACCACCTGTCCATTATCCCCAATAACCAGCTCCTTTCCTCTGTGCCCTTAGTGCTGGATTCCTCTCCAAAGGATATATTTCAGACATTGTATCATAGCATCCTTCTCCCTGCCTCCTGTTCCCCACAGGCTCTGAGCACTGGGTTTGGGGGAGGGGGCAGGGGCTGGGCCCTTTGGGCAGGCCCAGCATCTAGAAGCGAGTCTCTGTATGCCATCTGTGATGCTCCCTGCTGAGAGCTCCACAGGGACTCCCATGACACTGCATGGGATGAGGGCCATGTCCATGTCCACACTGGCATTAGAGGTCCTTTTGCAACATACACCCTCACCCCATCCCTGCTCCCCGTGATGCAGCCTTGAACCCTACCCACATCCCTGAACACACATGCTGCCGGGAGTGTTCATCTGTTTTGCTTCAGATACACCTCCTCCTTATCCCTCAGTGCCCATCCCAGGTGCAGTCCATCCTGAGAAGCCCTTCCAGACCACCACACCCCTCTCTGGGCTGGGCCATGAGCCTCTTCTGTGCCCCACAGCCAGGCACCTCCCTGCCCAGCTCCTACCCTGCTGTGTCTGCTTCCTCAGTGCTTCCTTGACTGTGAGGTGGACCAGGGTGTGGACCAGGGGTGATTCTGCTTCTTGTACGTTTAACAGTCAAACAGCCCACCATGCAGAGAGAGCTGAGTAGAGCTGCAGCTCTGGTGGCTAGCCTGGAGGGTGAGTGATTAACACTGGGTGTGCCTGGAAACTGTGGCTCCCAGAGAGTAGCTCTACCCTGGGGAGACGGCAAAACTAGAGGGTCCCCTTCTGGGCCTGCTCACCTACAATGTGAGGGGGCCCGAAGGCAGTATGATGCTAAACCTCCTATGCCCAAGGGTCAGTGGCAACTCTGCAAGACCAGCCAGAGCACCCCTGCAGTGCTGGCAGTAACAGTGTCCAGCGGGTACCTGAGGTGCCCCTGAGGTCTGTTGTTACCACTGTTAGCCACTGTGTCAAGCCAACCTAGAGTGATGAAAGGAGGGGAGGACTTTGGAGTAAAAAAAGCCTGCATTTGACTTTGATTCTAACACTTATTAGCAGTTTGATTTCAGATAAGTTACCTGTTTTTCTCTGAGTCTTGCCCTCCCTGTCTGTATAATGGACACAATAATACTTCCTTTACAAATTTTCTAAGATTAGGGAACTCTGATGGCCTGTTAGGTGCTCACTCAGTTATGGCCATTTCTTACTTAGGCAGCATCTCCTTACGTTCCAGTAGAGGGTAAGCCACAGATAAACTCCCTTGCTGAGGAGGCTCCTGGTTACAGGAACTGGGCTGCTTGTTCACCAGCCCACATCTTTGTGCTGGCAATGGTTGCTCAGGGGAACTGCTCCCTGGCCATTTTTGGTAATGTGGAAGTCAGTACACATACCGAGATATAAAACTAGGTCCCTTCCCCAGCACACTGTGAGTTCCTATATTTTATTGCTGTTTCAAAAACCACAGAGGTGTGTGCTGGCCAGGAGTGCACGGAGTGGAATCAAAAAAAGGAAGTGTTGAGAGCCATGGGAGGTGTCGCCTCACTTGCCTGATTCCTGCCAATCAAGTCCCCATCTTAGTCTTCAAGGGAATTCTTGTACTTCTGGAAATAACCTGAGTGGCCTTCTTCTCTTCTTGAGTCATATGACACAGGAGATAGGGCCCAGGGCTCTGCTGTTTTCCACCTGCTGGTACTCTTCTCCCTTGGCTGATGTAAGAGGAGGGGACTCTTGCTAACTGGAGAGGGTGGGGGCCACACCAAGGTGATCACTAGTCCTTGCTGCGAGATCATCTTTTCTCTTGTCTTTCCCTGTTCCAAGTCTGGCTTATGCCAGCTAGGAATAACCATTCTAGATTCATGTTGCTGTGTTCTCTTTTTCTAGATGTTTAAGATCTATTATTTAGAACTCCACATCTGTGTCAGCCACTAGAACTTGGCTAAAGCGTGATTTTCCCATCATGCCTGCATTCAGCCCTCTCCTGTCTGGGGACTCCTCTGTTGCTCTCATGGAGCTTGGGGAGCCCAGGGTTCTGGTCAGACTCTTTAGTCTGGTTTGTACAGATCAGATTGGGATGCTGGTGAAACCCTCTTTGAGCGGCAGCCTCAGTAGAATGAGCAGGTGAAGGGCCTAAACCCTTAGCCTCTAACTTCTCTACTGGTGTTCCTTCCATCTGCATATTTATTGTTTTGGGCTCCAAAATCACTGCAGGTGGTGACTGCAGTCATGAAATTAAATTAAGTCATGCTTCTTAGAAGAAAAGTTATGACCAAGCTAGATAGCATATTAAAAAGCAGAGGCATTACTTTGCCAACAAAGGTCCGTCTCAGTTCAGTTCAGTTCAGTTGCTCAGTCGTGTCCGACTCTTTGCAACCCCATGGACCACAGCACACTAGGCCTCCCTGTCCATGACCAACTCCCGGGGTTTACCCAAACTCATGTCCATTGAGTCGGTGATGCCATCCAGCCATCTCATCCTCTCTCGTCCCCTTGTCCTCCTGCCCTCAATCTTTCCCAGCATCAGGGTCTTTTCAAATGAGTCAATTCTTCACATCATGTGACCAAAATACGGGAGTTTCAGCTTCAACATCAGTCCTTCCAATGAACACTCAGGACTGATGTCCTTTAGGATGGACTGGTTGGATCTCCTTGCAGTCCAAGGGACCCTCAAAAGTCTTCTCCAACACCACAGTTCAAAAGCATCAATTCTTCAGTGCTCGGCTTTCTTTATAGTCCAATTCTCACATCCATACATGACTACTGGAAAAACCATAGCCTTGACTAGATGGACCTTTGTTGGCAAAGTAATGTCTCTGCTTTTTAATATGATGTCTAGGCTGGTCATAACTTTCCTTCCAAGGAGTAAGCGTCTTTTAATTTCATGGCTGCAGTCACCATCTGTAGTGATTTTGGAGCCCAGAAAAATAAAGTCAGCCACTGTTTCTACTGTTTCCCCATCTATTTGCCATGAAGTGATGGGACCGGATGCCATGATCTTAGTTTTCTGAATGTTGAGCTTTAAACCAACTTTTTCACTTTCCTCTTTTACTTTCATCAAGGGGTTTTTTAGTTCTTCTTCACTTTCTGCCATAAGGGTGGTGTCACCTGCATATCTGAGGTTATTGATATTTCTCCAGGCAATCTTGTACTTCCTCCAGCCCAGTGTTTCTCATGATGTACTCTGCATATAAGTTAAATAAGCAGGGTGACAATATACAGCCTTGACGTACTCCTTTCCCGATTTGGAACCAGTCTGTTGTTCCATGTTCAGTTCTAACTGACCTGCATACAGATTTCTCAAGAGGCAGGTCAGGTGACCTGGAATTCCCATCTCTTTCAGAATTTTCCACAGTTTATTGTGATCCACACAGTCAAAGGCTTTGGCATAGTCAATAAAGCAGAAATAGATGTTTTTCTGGAATTCTCTAGCTTTTTTGATGATCCAGCGGATGTTGGCAATTTGATCTCTGGTTCCTCTGCCTTTTCTAAAACCAGTTTGAACATCTGGAAGTTCACGGTTCATGTATTGCTGAAGATGTCTAGTCAAAGCTATGCTTTTTCCAGTAGTCATGTATGGATATGAAAGCTGGACTATAAAGAAAGCTGAGTGCCAAAGATTTGATGCTTTTGAACTGTGGAGTTGGAGAAGACTCTTGAGAGTCCCTTGGACTGCAAGGAGATCAAACCAGTCCATCCTAAAGGAAACCAGTCCTGAATATTCATTGAAAGAACTGATGCTGAAGCTGAAACACTTTGGCTACCTGATGTGAAGAACTGATTCATTTGAAAAGACCCTGATGCTGGGAAAGATTGAAGGTGGGAGGAGAAGGGGACGACAGAGGATGAAATGGTTGGATGGCCTCACTGACTCGATGGACATGAGTTTGAGTAAGTTCTGGGAGTTGGTGATGGATAGGGAAGCCTGGTGTGCTGCAGTCCATGGGGTCGCAGAGTCGGACATGACTGAGCAACTGAACTGAACAGAACATCTCCACATATGTGTTTTTTCATGTCAGTTTGATGGACATGTGATTTACATACAATATTTTATCCCTTGCAATGTGCCCTTTGGAGACACATACTCAGTTGTGTGACCACCACCGAGGTCAAGATATAGAACTTTTCTCCCACCCCAGACGTTCCCATTGCCCTTTGGAGCCACCCTCCGATCTGAAATCCCTGGCAAGCACTGATCTATCTTCTGTCCTTGAAATTTTGCCTTTCCAGAGTGGCATATAAATGAGGTAAGGCAGTGTGCAGCATTCTGGCTCCTGTTACTTGGCATAAGGTCTTCACGACTCATCCAAGTTGCTGTGGGTCTAAAGTGTGTTCCTTTCTACTGCAGAGAAGCATCCCACCATACAGAGATATGTGTTTCTTTATTCACTCACCCCTTGATAAAAATTTTGCAGTATTTCCGGGTTTTGGCAGCTATGAATAGACCTACTATAAACATTCATGTATAGGTTTTTAAATAAACATCAATTTTCATTCCTCTACGGTAAATACCCAGGAAGGTAATGGGCGAGAATATGTTTAACTTTCTCAGAAATTGCTGAGAAATCCAAAGTGGCCGCACCATTTGCATTCACAGTAGCGAGAGTGATAGTTGCGGTTGCTCTGCATCCTTGTCAGCACTTACCGATTTTGTTCGTTTTTTAAAAGACATTCTCATAGATGTGTCCTGGTATATCAGCGTGGTTTTAGTCTACCTTTCTCTAATGCTGATGTTCTTATCCGCCTCAGTGCTTTTGATTAACAGTAGGCTGTGGAGTGAACAGAGCATCCTTGTTATTGGAACTTCTGCTCACCCCTCCCTATTTTCATTTGCTTGTAAGCTCTCCTGTTAATATGAAATGGTGGGGATGGAAGTGAGGCTGAGCCCCACCCTGCAACTGATTTTGGAACAATATTGGTTTTGTGATTTTTTTCTCCTGAGAGCTCCAGGTTGAGGCCAGGCTCTTGCGGACACAGGAGCAAGAGCATTTGGATCTGCTGACATACAATGAGGAACTGACTTTTGAATGGAAGGGAAAGCAGGTCGTTTGCAGCAGTTACATGTAAAGTTGCTGTTCTGTTCTCTGTTACCTGGTTTAGAGGCTCCCCCAGCTCCGGGACCTGGGGACCATGCCCGTGATGTGGATGGTAATAGGTGTGCCTCTGCACTGGGGGGTGTGCAATCCAGAAAGGGTTAACAGTCATACAGGCTGACAAGAAATGGGGGGCACTTCAGTCTTGAATTTTATCTTAGCAACTCTGTCACTAGGTCTGAGCTTCCACATAGAATGCAGTGAGTCCCAGGTTTCTTCTGACCTACCCTGTTGGAGGGTGGCTCCACACACCTTCTTGCTCCATTTCCTCCAGAATAGCTTCCCGGCATTTTAACTCCCAGGGCTGCTAAATCAAATATAACATCCTGAGACTTCAACCCATTGGCAAATCATCCCACAGGAAGTCAGGGATGAAGCTGAAGGTGGGTTGAGCAAGCCAAGTGTCAGTCACCCAGATGATTCTTCAGGCTCCAGATGTTGGCCTCCTGCATAGCAGCTGTGAGCAGGATGCCCTGGATGCTTCGCTTCTGAGACATTATAAAGCTCCGATGATGCTAGGGATCCATGCAGGATAGGTGGACACTCCCAGCCCCAGTGTCCCTGAGGTCATAGGGAATTCCCCTTCTCAGGTCACTGCAGACTTGTCATCTGGCTCCTACGTAGCAGCTGGCCTGCGCCCTTCGCCACACACACCCCACAGGCTCTCAGCTCACTCAAGCACCTCTCCAGCCCTTCTGCACTGACTCACTGGCCTGCATCTCTTCTGCGGTCAGTGCGTAAAGGTCAGAGGGTGGAACTGAGATTACTGGGGCCAGTTCAACGAGGAGAAACCTCAACTCAGAGAGGGGAAGTAGCTTGCTTGAGGCAGCACAGCACCCAGCTGGGGCTGGACTCTAGGCCTTTGACTCCCATCTCAGCCCTGCAGCCCCCCTCTGCCTGGGGGTGGCATGAGTGGGCAGGTGCTTGCACAGTTGCCTGTCTCTCACAGCCACATCCAGGCTGCAGAAAGGCAGGGCCTCGAGTCTGCCTGGTGAGGCATGTGGAGGAGACATGACTAAGCTGGGCTACGTGTCACATACCCTGAGCCTGACCTGAACTGGGAAACAACTTGTCGGCACAGAATGGGGCCTTGTCTTTCCCTGGAGTCTCCTGGGACCCCGTGTAACCTCCAGCCTTCTCATCTTGCCAGGTCATCTTTCCCTTCATCTTTCCCAAACTTCTACTTCTCCGAAACACTTTCTAGCATGGTACCTGGCCAAGCCCCTCTGTCTTCCCTGCGCCCTAAGTGAGCCCTTGTTTGAGCTCAGCCTCTGGTGTGCAGAGCTGTCTATAGACCCGGGGTGGACCCACCTTGGGCTACCGGCTCACAGTGGGACCTTGGGCAGGTCACTTCTCTGCTCCGAGCCTTAGTACCATCTGCAAACAAAGGCTGATAGTTTTGACATCGCTGGATGGCAGGAAGGTTACATGAAGGGATGCAGGTAAATCCTGTACCAAGGAGGCTCTAATAAATGCCACCCTAGAGCTCTGACTCAATCTCCTCTGAGGGGCCCTATGATTATCCCATTTCAGAAATGAAGACACTGAGGCTGGGACAGATGTTTCACTTGGTCTAAGCCCATGAGATTCAAACTGGAGCAGCCTGGCTCCAGAGTCTGTGCTGGTGCCCGCACCTGTTTACAGTGGAAAGAAGACACTCCTGATAACAGAGTGGATTAGAATGGCTTCTTCTTGCTGTTCTTCATACAGCCCTGAAAGGCTGCTCCCCAGTTCCTTCCTTTTACAAACAAAACTGAAGCAGATCGACAGGACAGGAGAGAAGGCCACAACTTGATATTTGAGTCAGACAAGTTCTCCACACGAGTCACGGATCCCGTTTTGTTAGAAATTCTTGTTTTTTTGAAAATCTCAGTCTTTTCAAGGGAACACTTCAGTAAACCTGGCTTCTTAACTTCAGAGGAGATCTGAGGGGCTCTGATATTTCTCCTGGGTGTTCAGCTTTGTTCCCCAGGATCACATTTTCACAGCTTGAAACTCACTTTTTCTTCTCACCTGCTTATCCTAGGAATGTGGTGGGTTAGCAGGGCCTCTGATACATTTTATTGAATGAATCATTTAGTAGCACCTGCAGATGTAACCCCATGATGACTTTTATGTGATACAGCCAAGCCTGGATCGACTGTAGCCTCCATCCTGTGTACTGGGATGTCTGTGCTGGACTTAGGTTGGTTTTGTTGATGATGAGAATGTCTGTTTGATTGAGATATAATGGCTTTCAGAGTCTGGGGGAAATCCAAGTAGAAAAAGGACTTATTAGAAGAGAGGTCTGGGCTATAGAGAGATTTGGCTGCCATCAGCATATAGGTTCATTCATTCATTTGTTCATGTATATAGTAATATTTTATTGAGCTTCTACTTCATGCCAACCCCTGATGAAGGCTGGAGAAGGAAATGGCAACCCACTCCAGTATTCTTGCCTGGAGAATCCCAGGGACAGAGGAGCTTGGTGGGCTGCTGTCTATGGTGTCGCACAGAGTCGGACACGACTGAAGCGACTTAGCAGCAGTAGCAGCTGATGAAGGTGCAATGGTCTTCTTTCACAAAGCTAACATTTAGTGGATATGTGGCTCTTGAGGGTAATTAATGGCAGGGCAACAGCTGGGATTTCCCTACAGGGAACTTTTGAAATGAGAACATGTGGCATCTATCTGACACCAGAAGACCACCACAAGGAGCCTGTTAAGGACACTGAATAGCAGACAGACAAAAACACATCTAACAAAATACATAGTGAGATACAACAGAGATACACAGTGATTCACAATTTTTAGAGGTTATACTCCATTTATGCCTATTATATTTATGCCTATATATAACATGCTTATATTCCTCATGTTGTGCAACCTATCCTTACAGCTTGCTGCTGCTGCTAAGTTGCTTCAGTCATGTCCAACTCCTTGTGACCCCATGGACTGTAGCCCATCAGGCTCCTCTGTCCATGGGATTCTCCAGGCAAGAGTACTGGAGTGGGTTGCCATGCCCTCCTCCAGGGGATCTTCCCGACCCAGGGATCGAACCCATGTTTCTTATGTCTCCTGCATTGGCAGGTGGGTTCTTTCCACTAGCTCTGCCAGGGAAGCCCCGTCCTTATAGCTTATTTTATACCTAATAGTTTATACTTCTTTTTCTCCTACCACAATATTGTCTTCCTTTCTTCCTCTCCTTCCTGGTAACCACTAGTTTTTTCTCTGTATCTGTGAGTCTATTTCTTTTTGTTGTTGTTGTTACATTCACTAGTTCGTTTTATTTTTTAGAGTCTATGTATAAGTGATACCATACAGGATTTGTCTTTCTCTGTATGACTTTCTTCACTTAGTGTAATGCCTTCCAAGCTCATCCATGTTGATGTAAATGCCAAATGTTCATTCTTTTTTTATGGCTCAGTAATATTCTTTATCACATCTTCTTTATCCATGGATCTGTTGACAGATACTTAGGTTGCTCCCGTATCTTGGCAATTGTAAATGATACTGTTATGAACATTGGGTTGCATATATCTTTTCAAATTATTGTTTTGTTTTTTGATACATACCCAGCAGTGGACTTTCTGGGTTATCAGGTAGTTCTACTTTCAGTGTTTTGGGAAACCACCATACTGTTTTCCAAAGTGGCTACACCAATTTACTTTTCTAACAGCCTACAAGGGTTTGCTTTTCTATAAACCTTGTCAATATTTGTTATTTGTGTTCATTTTGATGATAGCCATTCTGACAAGTGTGAGGTGACAGTTTATTGTGGATTTGATTTGCATTTCCATAACGATTAGTGATGGTGAGCCTCTTCTCATGTGCCTGTTGGATGCCATTTAATCAGCCTTTAAACTAAATCAGAAAGAATTAAAAAAAAACAGTAACTAAGGAAGTGTCAAATCTGGCACATGCTTGGTAGGAAGACTGTACATTGATGAGGTGTTTTGGGAAAAGCTGTTTGGAAATACGTGTCAAGAGCCTAAAAATTTTACCTATCCTTAAATCCAGCTATTTCCTTTTTGGAATGTACCACAAACTGTTATTTAGTCATGAATAGATGGAAAGGCTTAGACATCAGTATTATTGTAACAATGTTGTTTACAGCAGTGAATAATTAGAAATGACTTACATGCCTACATTTAGGGGGTTAGTTAAATAAAGGATCAACATGGTTCTACAGGCACTACACACCATTAAAAATGAAGATGTAGGGGATTTTTAACAACACAGGAAGTAGTAATGATACTTTTTTGTGACATAAGAAAGTCATGAACTAATTTATGAGGAAATGGATTGAGAGAAGATATTAGCAATTTTTTAAAGGCAACACGGGATCTGTTTTTAGAATATACTCTCTCAAAACAACAAGAAAAAGATAGGCAAAGACAAATAAGCAAAGATTTTGAGTGGTCATTTTTCAGAAGAGGAAATCCAAAGACTATGAGTCATATAAAGAGATGCTCAGATTCATTGGTGAGAGAGATGCAAATTAAAATGAAGGATCACTTTACTTCAATCTGATGGGCAAATATTAGAAAGCAGGGTGATGTCAAGCAGGGGTGTGGAGGAGATGGCAGAGGACCCTTTGGAGGTGGGGGAGTGTGGCTCGGTGCCAGCTTTCTGAAGGCATCTTAGCTGACTGTACTTGGTTGAATCAAGAGACATACCTTATTGACTCAGCCTTCCTGCCTAGGTGTTTGTACCCAGAGACAGTCACATGCAGCCCCGTGAGGGAAGCCTGGTGGGAATGTCCAGGACAGGATGGAGAGCAGTACAGGAAACCTCAGGCAATCTGACCATCCACTGTGGAGTGAACAAATCAAACAGGCACATGATGCCCAGTGTGTAACATGGAGCAACAGTTAGGGGAAACGCGGTTGACAAATACAGAGCCACATGCTTGGGTCTGAAGTCATAATGTTGAGTGAGAAAGTAAGTTGAAAAAAGATGCAAAAAGCCATTTGGGGAAATAAAATGCCTTCAGAAATCATGCCATGTTTTATAAGGACCCATGCTATCAAGCAGGTGGGCTGGGTGGGATGGGGTAGACGGGAATGGGGGATGAAGAGTCTAGGGAAAAGTGAATAAACAGTCAACACCTAGTCAGGAAGGAGACGGTGCTGAGATGGTGTGAGGCAACTGCCCCCTGCCCCTGAGGTGCTGAGTGCTTGCTTACTCAGTCCTGTCCATCTCTTTGCGACCCCATGTACCAGGTTCCTCTGTCCATGGGATTGCCCAGGTAAGATTACTGGAGTGGGTTGCCATTTCCTCCTCCAGGGGTCTTCCTGGCCCAGTGATTGAACCCTCATCTCCTGTGTCTCCCGCATTGCCAGGCGGGTTCTGTACCACTTAGCCACCTGGGAAGTTCGGCAACTGAGGGTCAAGCCCCAAATGGAAATAAATAAACTCCAGTGAAGTCCCAGCCAACCAACCAGTGAAAGCAAAAGTACAAATAAAAAGTTTGTCCCAATGATATTATTAAACAATATATTTGTAAGAAAAGCTTGAATATCAATGTTCAGCTTTCTAGATGTAGGCCTGCTTGATATTCTTCCTGATATTTTTTTCCTTCCCAATTTTTGATGCTGAATGTACATGACTTTTGTATAAGAAAATGACTTCTGCAAATGAAGTCTGAGAGTAATAAGTATGTTTGATAGAAGAAGAGCAGGGGCTCAAGGAGTTTTGTACCTAAAGGGTGAGAACATTTCAAAGAAGGATGGCTCATCTGGCCATGTGATCTTTAGTTAGTGGGAATTCTCGCCTACAAGGATTCTGTGTTTGGGCTAAGAATAAAGCATGATGTACCTCCTCAGCTTCTTAGCCCAGAGCAAAACATTGTGGACCCACCTCTGTGTCTATCTGTCTGGTTGCCATCCCTTGATTGGTGGCTGTCAGTCGCTGGCTGGATTCCAGGGTGGGCACCTACGTGGTGACATGGTGACATCATGGTTGGGGAGGGCTTCTTGCAGGGCACCTTGACACTCTGGTCTCTGCTCAGAGTTTCCAACACTCCTGACAAACAAAAACAAACAAACGTTTATTGTGCTGTGAGCCTGTCCTGCCTCAGCTACAGAGTATGGCAATTGAAAAGTCACAGACACAAATAACGGTACTTTCTCAAGGCTACCTATCTGGCAAATAAGCCTTTGGCTAGTTTTATGGGCTTCCCAGGTGGCCCTAGTGGTAAAGAATCTGCCTGCTAATGCAGGAGGCACAAGAGACATGGGTTCAGTTCCCTGGTTGGGAAGATCCCTTGGAGGAGGGCATGGGAACCCATGCCAGTACCCTTGCCTGGAGAGTCCCATGGACAAAAGAGCCTGGCGGGCCACAGGCCATGTGTGTGCAAAGAGTCAGACACGACTGAGCGACTGAGCATGCACACATGGCCTATATTCCTGTCCTCAGGCCTACTGCCCCCAGCTTCCCAGCTGGTAAATGTCGGTTTTGTGTGTACTAACACAGAAGTTCTTTTAAGTTAACTTGGGGACTTCAAGAGTCATTTTGAGGGTAAAGTTCTCTAAAAACATTGAGTGTGAAGCTAATAATGCTGAGAATGAAGAACTTGCATCCTTTTAGTCTCACATGATGGAGTTAAAATAGAAGATATGGAATTACATGCCTCTACAAATATTGAGAGACATTTACATGTTTCTTCTATTTACTCAGCATTTTTAAAGAGGAATAATGTCAGATAATAAATAAAACCAGATTTGGTATTAAAGGTTTACATTTCAGCTGGACGTCTCATTGCCTGGGTGACTTTTGGATCATCAGTTTCCCTACTTAAATAAAGAAAATAAGAGTACCCATGTCTCTTGTGAGGGAGTCTGTGTAAAGAGCCCAGGATGGTGCCTGGCAAATGTTAGATTGTCAGTATGAGTCACATCTAAGTTGGAATCTCTTTCTTCAGAAGTGTTCCTTATTTTAGTCAGTTTCAGATTCTTAGAGGAACCATCTGCTATAGGAACTGGACTAAATGAGGATGATATTTCGTTCCACAATCAGCTTCATCAGAAAGTGTTGTGATGGGACTGTTCAGTTTTCTTGTTTGTTCTGAATTCAGATCTGCTTTGCTGAGGCATGGAGGCAAAAGATTTCTCAGAGGCTGAAGACAGAGCTGAGGATCCAGGTTCTAAAAATAAAGGCCAGCCTGATGCTGCACAACCTGATTTCCCACCAGGAGGGCAGACCCCTGGCCCCACTGCCCTCTGGGAGATGCTAGAAAGGAAATTTCTGGAATACCAGCAGTTGGCTCCCAGAAGCCCGGCTGAGCAACAGAAGAGCCTGTTGAATCTTCTCCCACTGTTCCTAAAGGTTGGTATTCTCATTTTTGAAACTGTAAAAAGATGATACAGCACTCTGGGGACCTTTCTGGGATGATTGGAAGCTGGAGTCGGCGGTGGTTTTAATATCATCATGTGTGGTCTCTGACTGGTTCCTTAGAGGAGAGTGTTGTGCTATTTAATAAAGATAGCAGTAAGGCTTATCTCCAGGGTGAGGATAGACTTGGAAAGGATGGACAGTTGGCTCTTGAGTATTATTGTCTCTTTAGTTAAAAAAGGACATTGTTCAACAGTGATATTGTTCAATACCTGCTTAGGAGCCAGAGGAGAAACCTGCTCCTTTGGAAGCTAGGAAAGGAATCTGTGTCCTGACATGTGAGTGGCAGGGTGGCTGGTAACTCCAATACCAGGGCCTGGGAGAGTCAGAACATAAGTTGTGTCGGTAACGCAAACTGAGATATAATCAGTGGGGAGCAGCAGAGCAGTATTCCCTTCCTTGGTTGTAGACACACAGGAGAAGTCCACTGGGCTGGCACTCTGGCTGGTGACAGCTGGGAACAGTTTGGGTACAAGGAATTTCCTTTAGTGTCTTGGAATAAAGTTCCTGCCAGTGAGGTCTGCCTTGGAGTTGAGTATGTTAAAATCTAATTGTAGAGTTAGAAAAGCATCTTTTTTATGAAGACTTAGTTTTTGCTTGACCACTGATTTGGGGATATTATTGCAAAATCCATGTACTTAACATTCAAAGTATGGAGAATATGAGATATTTTCATATTTGAAAATAAACTTGGATATCCAGGTGTAGGTTTTGGCAGATTTTTTATTGGGAAATCCCTTTGCTAATATGTTTCATCTAACCTATTAACCAGAAATACTTAATGATTTCCAAAGATGACTCAGAATTTTCTTGGGATCATGTTTACAGGATGTACTGAATACTTAGGCATGCCTTTCTGTAAAAAGTTGCCAAGTAACTTATTGTTTATGAATTCATAATTTTCTCCATGTTTTAGACTGGTATTCTCCATAAATCCCATTTCACAGATTGGATAACTGGTGCATAGGGAACATACTGGAAAAGAGCAACTAGATACAGAGAGGCCACTTAGGTTTCTCATTCCCAGCACTTCCTGCTCTGATGACCCCAACTTCTGGGAGGCAGTCTTACCCAGTTCTCAGATCAATTTTGCCTTATAAAAGGAAACATGTGAGAATCGCTGCCTCTTACCCACCAAGTCACTGGGAAAGTATATGGATTCAGCCATAGCACTGTATCTTTCCCACCCCTCTGAGCAGCCCTAGCTCTGATGAAAGGACTCTGCACCTGAGAGCCAGGGCTTGATACCTCTTTGCCTCTCTCCAGATTGTTGATTTGAGAATTCATTCTTTTGTTGTACAAATATTTGGGCTTCCCTAGTAGCCCAGATGGTAAAGAATCTGCCTGCAATGCAGGAGATCCAAGTTTGATCCCTGAGTTGGGAAGACCCCCTGGAGAAGGGAATGGCTATTCACTCCAGTATTCTTACTTGGAGAATTCCATGGACAGAGGAGCTCTTTATTGAGCTCCTATAGCCTCTTTTGGGCCTGGTGCTATGAAAGTAAGGAAGACCAATAGAGGTTTTACCTGTAACTGTCCAGAGCAGAGGATACTGAGTAGGACCTAAAATGTGTTTGTTTGATTTCTAGAGATTAAAAATTAATTCAGTTCAGTCGCTCAGTCATGTCCAGCTCTTTGTGACCCCATAGACTGCAACACACCAGGCTTTTCTGTCCATCACCACCTCCCAGAGCTTGCTCAAACTTATTTCCATCAAGTCAGTGATGCCATCCAACCATCTCATCCTCTATTGTTCCCATCTCCTCCTGCCTTCAATCTTTCCCAGCATCAGGGTCTTTTCCAATGAGTCAGTTCTTCACTTCAGGTGGCCAAAGTATTGCAGTTTCAGCTTCAGCTTCAGTCCTCCCAGTGAATATTCAGGACTGATTTCCTTTAGGATTGACTGGTTTAATCTCCTTGCAGTCCAAGGGACTCTCAAAATTGAATTCATTCAAAAATGAATTGGTGCCATTGCTTCAAAGTGGAAAGTTTTCATGTGAGACTCAGATTTCACATTCCTCTTGAAAATATTTGTAGCTGCAATAGTGATAATTGGATGGAGATGGTTAGGGGCACTTCTTTAAACAGAAGATGGTATTGGTCTCTTAGTTTACCCTAGTTCCTCACTCCCTAATACACCCAATCCACATCACTGATTTATGTTATCTGACCCTATATACACATTGACCTCATGAATAGCAAGTGGTTCCTATTATAACCTAACATCCATATTGGTTCATATTACCCAAACCCTTTCCTAATCACAGGAAGAACGATGGCCCTATTGTTGAATACATGGGATTTCGAGTCAAACAGTAGGGCTCCAGTCCCAGCTCCATTACTTATTAGCTGAGCATCCTTGAGCAAGCTACTAAATTTTACTGAGCCTCAGTTTCCTCATCTGTAAAGTGGAATCAATACCACTTTGCTAGGATACTGTGAGGGTTAGATCAGATGAGGATTGTAAAGTCCACAGCACATGGAAAGTAGACATGGTGCCCATTTCCTTTCCACCAGTCTCCTGGAAACTGACTGCACATGTGCAGTTTGAAATCCCATTAGTTACTATGATCCCCGAAAATGCTGACAATATCTGCTATGTTTCGGATCTCTGGAGCCCATCTCTGAGGCAGACTATCACCAGCTTTCTTTTTTTTTTTTATCGTTTTCTTAAAATCTATATTCTTTTAAGGCCCATACGTTTACAACCTGTTGTTCCTATTAAGTTTTGACCAATAAAACCCTGCCAGAACTATAGCTCTCAAGCTTCTTAATTAAGAATTGGTAGCAGAAAGGAACATGGGGAAGGTAGGAAGTTGTTTTTTTTTTTGGAGGGGGAGGGGTTTTAGTGCAGATAAAATCTGAGCTATAGTTGAAGCCTGGGGATGGCCATTGGATTACAATGTAAGAAGTCAAGCTTGTACAAAGTCTCTTCTGAATTGTATATCCATAAAACAGAGTTCTTTAAGTTTGTTTGCAAAGAACCCTCTTAGGAGTATCAGGACTTAAAAAGCCATCTCCTATGGCATGTGGCCAGTCAAGGCTTTCCTATATCTCCTTGAGTTCAGAAAGACCGCCACCCCTTGCACTTGTGTTGTTTAGGGAGTTGACTCCAGGATGTTGCAGACAAGGAGGTGTTTTTATTGCATCACGCAGGAAGCAGCACAGAGCCAATGAATTCCCAGGGTGCAGAGTGGTGCTGGCAGTAAGGATTCAATGGACCATTGTTCTTTCCCTGCCAAGAGCCTTGGGCTTTGGTCTTTCTGAAACCTTCCTATCATAAGCTCTTAGAGCAAGAGAAGGCTTTCCTCTCACAAGTATGGGCAGGTCCTGTTGGCCTCCAGTTGACTTTGCTTTAGGGAAAAGGGAACCGCTTGCATTCTCTCATTGCATATAGATATTGGGTAATAATAGATGGAGAAACTATAGTTACAGGTGTAGTTATTGTAGATTGTCCCTAGAATATGTACTTTGAGAGAAAGCAGGCAGCTAAATGATAGGGATTCCTTGGCAATTAGTATAAAATTCCTCCCTGTCTGGGACAGACAGTCTCAGGGGTGGGATGACCTGGGGAAAAAGGCAACTCTGTGCATTTGGTAGATTAGGGATACTGCTAATAGGTTCACACTGCTCCCTTCAAGAGGTGACATCTGTGTCTCCTCCCCTGGAACCTGGATGGGTTCGTGATGGTTTGACTAATTGACTAGGGCAAAAATGACATTTCCAGGCTCAGGTCTCAAGAGATTTGTAGCTTCTCCCTGTCACTTGGAATACTTGCTCTTAGAACCCTGAGGCCATGTTGTGAGGAAGCACAGGCAGCCCTGAGTAAAAGCCCATGTGGAGAGAACCTAAGCTCCTGACATTGCAGCTGCACTGCTGCTGACAGCCAGAACCATTTGCCAGCCATGTGAGCGTGCCATCTTGGATCTCTTAGCCCTTGTTCACCGCCCCAGCTGAGTGAAGCAGAGAAAAGCTGTTCCTTCTGAGCTCTGCCCGAATTGCAGGTCCATGAGAAAAATAAATGATTGCTGTTATTTTAAGGCACTCAATTTGGGCTTGTTTGTTATACAGCAATAGATAATCAGAACAGTGGGTAACACAAGCAGGAATCCATTTATTTCCTAGTGCTGGGGGATTGGAATTAAAACCAAGTCAGTTGTATTTGTGTGTGTGTGTGTGTGTGTGTGTGTGCATGTACACAGGTGTGCATAGGTACTCTTAGGCTAACTGCCCGGCCAGTGGTACAGAGTTTATACTGTTGGATGTAGTCAATTATTCTTATATAAACCCAGCATGGACTCAACTGACTATGGAAGAGAGAGAAGTGACATTAAATATAATAACAAGGATGACCAAGAGTTATTTCCAAGTGTGGTATCCAGAGGGGATGGTGAGGATAAATACTCCTTCTTGTTCATCTCTGGCTCTAATCCACTTCAGAATGGGGCCTGCAACATGGTTTATTCCCTTCTCAGGGGAACAATATTTTTGTTATGTTAAACTTTTGATGCATCAGTTTTTTCTGCTTACAAAGGAGAGAATTAGTTAGCAGGGGAAACTCATGTAAAGTATCTGAAATGTTTTGAGTTTACTTAAAGGCCAAGTCATCAAACTCTGCAGCAATGAAGAAATAGCGATACTGCAGTCACACTTGAAAACTAACCAGGTTCTCTGTCTTTCAAAGCCAAAGTTTTCTCTCATTTCCTCTAGAGCTTCTGTCATTCCTTATGCTCTGGAGACCAGAGCATCATTTTCTTTTTCTTTCTTCCATGTGAGGGGACAGCCATAAGACATAAGACATGATGGTACAGCTTAGAGAATGTAAGTAAATAAAATTTTTTAAAAATATTGAGCAATATTCTCCCAGCATGCAAATCCCAATTTGGGGAAAAAATTAGTTCCTTTTGAAAGCTGCCTTAACTCTTCGGGGTCTCCATGGTACCATTCAGTAAATGATTGCCTCTGTGCATCAAATAGCACCCCAGTGGCCTGAAAGAGTTCATGGGGCCTCCAGAAGTAGCCATCACACCCAGGAAGGAGTGTGAGCGTTGGGAGAATCTGGCTGAGTGTACAATTACTGTTCAGCTCACAGTGGCCCAATTTGCTTTATTGTAGAGTGCCTCCTGGAGTCCCACTGCTCAAAGACAATCTCAGTGCCTCTGAGTCAACTGCCTGCAAATCAGCCTTTCGGGGGTTTGCCAGCCCTGGGAGGAGGCACAGGCATTTGTTAGGAAGATATCATAGAGTTCTCAGTCCTGGGGAAGGAAATAATGTTACCACTGAAATTCCCAGCCAGAAGGACTGACTTTTTTCTCCAGAGATTAACTTTTCCAGGTGATAGCTGGTTTCCAGGTGGTAGCCATACATTTCTTAGACATGCACATGCTACTTCAGTGTGTGTGAGATGATTCAACTTTTTACTCTGCGGCTTAACTGGTTATCTCAGGTTACTGTGTGGTTCTGCCTCAGTTTCTGTAAAGTAGGAATAATAACTATACCAATCCCAAAGGTATGTTATGTGGATTAGTGAAAACAATGTATGTCAGTGCTTGGCATAGTATTTGGCACAAAACCAGCAACACATTTGGCCATTATTCTGCATAATGTGGGTCCCATCATCATATGTTCACTTATTAAATATTTGTTGGAGGTCTACTATGTAAAATAGTGCTTAAAATTCACCTAGTTGTTTTTGTAGTTTTAGCAAAATTCTGATGTACGGTTTTTTTATTTACTTTATTTTATTTACAAAGGAAAGGTGTGACTATGTTCATTTATAGGGCTAATATTTTTTTAACTATTTCAGATACAAAGTTATGTTCAAATCAAAATAAATAGCCAGGTACTCACAACCCATATGGGCTTCCCAGGTGGTGCTAGTGGTAAAGAACCTGCTTGTCAAGGCAGGAGAGGTAAGGTGCAGGTTTGATCCCTGGGTCAGGAAAATCCCCTGAAGGCAGGCATGGCAACCCACTTCAGTATTCTTGTCTGGAGAATACCATGGACAGAGGAGCCTGGAAGGCTATAGTCCACAGGGTCGCAAAGAGTCAGACATGACTGAGCAACTTAGCATGCACACATACACCACCCATATAAAAGAAATAAAGCATTTCAGATAAACTAAAGCCACCTGTGTATAAATTCAAGAACTTATTCCCCTTCCGCTCACTCCCAATGGTAACTCCCAACCTGCTGAATTAACATGCCCTGTGTGAAATGATATCCAAAGAGACAGCAAGTTGTAAAAGTATTTTATGGTATCATTCTAAGATACCTATAAAACTGTATGGGGAACACATGTAAATCCATAGCTGATTCATGTCAATGTATGGCAAAAACCACTACAATATTGTAAAGTAATTAGCCTCCAACTAATAAAAATAAATTTAAAAAAAGGAAAAAAACTGTATGTAAATTATACAATAATATGGATGTATTTTTATAACCATAAGTAATACTATCATGCAACTTATGTATAGTCTCACAAGTTTTTGTAGCTCAAACTTTAATATACTTTCACAATTTGCTTTTTCCACAACATTCTGTTTCTGGGATTTATCTGTATTGATTCAGCTCTATTTTTTTTTCTTTTTCAGTTCTATGTGATATACTTATATAAATTTGTCACAAATCATTCATTATCCTATTGATGAATGTTAAATTTTTCCCAATCAAAAATAACATTGCATAAATATTTCTTATCCATGTCACCTTGGGCACACAGGCCAGCTTGTTTAGGGATATACTTAGAGACTTCTCCCTAGCACTGGAATTGCTGGGAGGTTGGACATGTGTGCCCCCTTAGCTTTATTTAATTGTGTTAGATGCTTCTTCAAAGAGGTTCTTTCAAGTAACTCTCCAGCATAGGGTATGCGGGTTCCATGGTTCCTCACTTTCCCTACATTTGGTATTGTCAGATTTTTCATTTCTGCTAACCAGAAAAGTAGAAAATATCTTCTTGCAGTTATAGTTCTCATTTCCCTGATTATTAGTAATTTTCTATTTATCTTTCGATAAGTTTCCTGTTGCTTCATTTGCCTGTTTATTAAAAATCAGTCTTTTTTAAAATTGATTTATAGAGGTCTAAATACCAGCCTTTTGTCAGTTACATGCATTGCAAATATTTTCTCCCAATCTGTAGTCTGCATCCTCATTTTGTATATAGTGTCTTTTCATATCAAGAAGAGTTTTAAAGGTTTTTACTTTTAAACAAACATAGTATCTATTGCAAGGAAACATACTGAGAATGATTTCCCTTTGGAAATTTTATGTCTTTCTCACCCTTTCTAGAAGGAGGATCTCAGCTTAAAAAAATTGGTCATGCCTTTGGAAAGGAATATAATTTAATATGGCTGGTGAGCGGGAGCAGTGAACAACAATCTAGCAAAGTTGCATTTCAGAGTGGTCACTAACTGCCAGGAATGGGCACAACAGCTTATCTCCCTGGTGGGAACCTGGGGTGAGGAATTGCCAGGAACTCAAGTTCGGGGCCAAGGATAGTCACTCTGTTCTGTACTCAGCCTGTGACAACATGGGAGAACAGAGGGAAAGGACTCACATGAAAAGCAGACGTAGGAACAGGATTACTGTGGAAACTGTGGGAAATTCTGGAAAGAGCCTGGCATCCCAAGCAGAATTGTAAGACTTCTATTAAATAGCATTTTTAACAATAATCAGGCAAAGTCTGAGGAAAAAGAAGACCAGATGGGATAGAGATGAAAGGGACAGATAAGAGAGGATTTTAAGGAAATTAAAATAAATGGGAGACTAAAAACAATGACAGCAACAACTTGGACTGGGAAAGGATTTCCTAAGCTTGGAACTAAATCCAGAAAGCAAAGGAATGGACTGAGAAATTTCATTTCATAGGAATTTCAGATTTCTGTACAGTTTACCAAGCAATACCACATTTAAAGATGAAATGACAGATTCAGAAAAATTGAGATAATGTTATAGACCAAAGGTTAATGATTTTTGTACATAAAAAGATTTTTTAAATAAATAAGAAAATAATGAAAATCCCAATAGAATAATAGGCTAAGAGTAAGAACAGACAATTCAAAAGGCATTAAAAGTGTTTGTCCACTCTAGTTACCCAAAGATTGCGACTGAAATGAGATATTTTTTCTTCTGTAAGTTTTCTTATTTAAGATGAAAAAGCACCACAGTGCTCTATGTTGATATGGGTGGAAAGAAATCAGCCCTTTTCTAGAGAGCCGTTGGAGGCTAATCTGTTAAACTTTTTCTGGAGAGTGAGTTCGTAGTTATTAATAGTTATAGGTACCGATTCACTAAAAAAAGGGGGAGAAAAAACACTCTTTTAATTGGATGGTATCACTGACCCAATGGACATGAGTTTGAACAAGTTCCAGGATATAGTGAACGACAGGGGAGCCTGGTGTGTTGTGGTCTGTGGGGTTGCACAAAAAGAGTCGGACACAACTGAGAGACTGAACAACAGCAACAATTGAAAATCCCACTTTTTTAAACCTACAATTCCATCTTTTAGAATTTATCTGAAAGAAATACTTGCACTACTAAACTAAAATATCTGCATGAGGTTTGACAAGAGTGTAAGAGGAGAATCAGTGAGACCCAGCAGTTGATGGTGAGGAAGGGGAGGGAGGAGGGACCTAGAGAATTACTCTTGGAATTTCCTACTAGAGCAGGTGAGTGCTTGGTAGGGTCATTCACTGAGACAAGATACACTGGGTTTTGGGGGAAGGCAATGGATTCAGTGAAGTATGTTCGGGGTTTCAGGAGCACGAGTTCAGGGGAGATGTCCAGAGTCAAAGCTGGATGTGTTTGGAGCTCAGCAGTAAGTTGAAGACTTCATAAGCACTAGTGTAGGGAGACAGTGGGAGTTGGAGGGTAGGTGATTCACTGGCTTTCCAGTGAACCTGGGAAAGTGGCTGAGGCTGGCGGGGAGGTGATTCTGGTGCCTAGCTTTGTAGCTTTGACATCACTGAGTGAATCCTGCATGTTGCACTTCAGGCCTGGGAACACTCCGTGGGGATCATCTGCTTTCCCAGTCTTCAACGCCTGGCTGAAGATGTTTCCAACCAGTTTGCCCAAGAAATACAGAAGGCACTTGTGGGAAAGCCTGCAGGTAAGAGAAGAGCTGTCCTGGAGAACTTCATGGAGAGCAAAACAGCTCTTTGGGCTCCTCCCAGGCCTCTGGCTAAGCCCCTCCCTGCTTTCTAGGGGAGTTAAAGTAGAGCCTTTGAAAATGCACAGCAGGCCAGGTTCTGACACTGAGGACCCTGAAGAACAAAGGAAAAGGCTAGAAGAGGGAAGAGAAGGAGGACTTGGGAAATTCTGCTGCTCTTGGGAGGAACACACAGACACACACACTCACATCATTGACCCTACCCTATATATGTGTGTGTGATATATATACACACATACACACACAGACACCACTCCTTTCCCCCCGCCCCCACCAACGCATACACACACACGAAACCAAAGTCAAGCAAATTTCCTGCTATAGGTCCTGGCTCACATCCTTTTCTTCACGGAGTTGGACCCCCAGAGCCTGGGCTATAAGGCTGATAGCAGAAGGAGATTCCAGGGGGAAGGAATAGCTTGAGCATGGTGTAGATGGAGGAATCCCTGTGACAAAAGGGGCTGTGTGACATAGAAAGTGGGGAGAAGACACTGGATTGTGGCAGGTCCACTTGCTGAGGAGCTTGTTCTTATTGTTTAGCAATAGGGAGCCACTGATGGTTGTTGAACAGGGATGGTGGCATAATAAGAGCTATCCTCCAAGGAGATTAATGTTGACAGAGTATGAAATGTTTGGTACAGATACAGGCATCACTGTTGGGCGTGCAAGAGGTGGAAGTTCCGTAAGGATGCTAAGGCATACCTTAGGGAGAGAGGGGCCCAAGGGGAGGGAAGCTGGGTGACCTGGCCACTGCACCGCCTTGCTGGTGACACTTTCTCTCCTCCCCACACTGTTGCCAGAGCAAGCACGGGTAGCAGCTGGGAAGCTGCTGCGATGGAAGGGAGATGTGGACGTGGATCAGGATGGTTACCTACTCCTGAAGTCGGTGTACGTGCTCACGGGGACAGATTCCGTAAGTTCCGGGCCCCACTGGCCCCGCCTCCCTGCCTGGGCACTTCTCACCAATGTCCCAGCACAGGGCAGTGGAATTTCTCAAGGGTGTTTTCCTTCCACGAAACTGATTTATTGCTTTTCCTCCTCTACACCCCCTTGGATAAAGAACATGGACTTCAGAGTCTGAAATCCTGCCTATTCACATCCTGCCTTTCCACCTTATGTGCCACTTTGAACAAATTATTTGATTTCTTTGCATCATTGTTGTGCTGTTAATTTTAAAATTAGAGATAATAATGCTTCCGTTCTAGGGTTAGTGTGAGGATCAATGATGGGTGATGTGTGTAGACTATATTTCCTGTGTGTCAGGGTGGGGCTGGGGGCATGCCATGCATTGTACAATTAATCCTCCCAAGACCCTAGGAATCTGAGTACAGTGATGCGGCACTGGCGACAACAGTCAGGTCTGCCTGTGATGTGCAGCCTCTCTGACTCCATGCTTTGAGCCCCTGCTCTTTACCACCTCCTGCTGAACTCAGATTAAAGGAGCCAGGCCTGTGGGCACCTGCCCTGTGCCACACCAGAGATGAAAACAACTACTCTTCCTTCTTACCACCCAGGCCCCATCCTGGCTGTATTCATCCCACCATGAAGTGGGGACCTTGAGTGATCTGCTGATGACTGATGGCCTCTCAGGCAGAAGCAGCCCCCAGAAGCTGTGGCCATCAGCATAAATGACCCAAAGTCCTGTGCAGGGCAGGTCCAGAGGCGCCTCTGTCTAGCGAGAGTGCCCGTCTGTGAGTGTCCTGGTGCCCAGACTAGGAACAGCAGGGAACCAGGCTGGGGCGGTGGCTGCCCTCTGTCTAATGGTGAACACAGGCATCTGACGGGCATTTGGAGATAGTACCAGGAAGGGGGAGAGGAGCACGGCAAATAGTTGCTCACCAGCGGGGGGACCACCCACCTGACATTTCCTCTCTGTGAGCTGCCTGGACCACCATCAGGGACAGTGACCTGGAGCACAGTGCCAGGGCTCTTCACTCCCTGAGGAAGGACTATTTTCTGCGTGAGCAGTAAAAATTAACCTAAAGCCTTGTTTTCTGCTGGGAGGAGCCTGCCTGCAAAGCAGTGAGAGAGGAAGCAGTTGGCTTTCTGGGGCGATGGTGCAGTTCAGAGGACAGGGAGAGACACCTTGAGCGCGGCCACGCAGGGACACATGTCCAATGCAGGGGACAGACATTACCTGCAGTGAAAATTTCTAGGCACCAGCAGCCTGGTGCTGGCCCAGACTGTACAGTCTTCCTTTCTCTTTTCTAATGTACCCACCGTTGTCTGTCAGATTAGTCAGTCGGGTGGGATATTGCATACTTTATATTAACCACACAC
This sequence comes from Dama dama, assembly GCF_033118175.1. Lineage (NCBI taxonomy): Eukaryota > Metazoa > Chordata > Mammalia > Artiodactyla > Cervidae > Dama > Dama dama. The sequence continues at coordinate 45,879,882 of NC_083695.1, forward strand.
GTGTTCTCTCATGAGCATGTACGTGTGCACACACACATGCAGAGGTCACCGTGCAGTAACAGCGGTGGAGCTGCAGGCAGAGCCTGTGGAGAAAGGCCCCGTGAAGCTTCACACTCAGGCTGACCCCTCTATTCTGACTCCTTGTCTCCTCTCTGTCCGGCAGCCCTGGGGCTGTTGAGGTGTGTGGCTCACCTATATAGGTGCTCACCTAGAGGGCTGTTTGGGTCAAGATGAGGTCTTGGATCTGAGCAAAGGGATGGTAAGGGCCCTGATCACATCCTTGATTCAGATGCTTGAACTTGTTCTCAGCCACCGCTTCCTGACTGAGTTCCCAGTTCCCTCATCAGGAGGAAACCTGTCAAAATCAGCAGTGTGATTGCCAGGAATGCCCTTGATTTCTGCTCTGCAGCAGCCCTCCCCCTATCCTTCCTATCATCTCTCCATCATGTAAAAGATATGTCTACCTAGCACACAATACACACTTTATGTAAACTTAATCGTCACAGCTGCCCCACTGGCCCTAAAGTTGTCTCCATTCTTAATTGAGAATGTGTTGCCGAGAAAGAGGAAGTGGCTTCCCCAAGTTCGTGGCTGAAAAAGCGGAGTTGGATGACCTCTCTGGTCTGGGTCTGGAGCCGTGTTCTGCAGCCCTGGGTCATGTCTGAACTTCCCTTGCAGGAGACGCTGGGCAGAGTTGCTGAATCTGGGCTCCCAGCCCTGCTCCTCCAGTGCCTTTACCTGTTCTTTGTTTTTCCTCTGGAAAAGGATGAGCTTTTGGAGAGTGATGTTCAAGTTCAGAGGATGTTTGTGCAGGTGAGTAGGGGGAGGGCTGGACTTCGTGGGCCAAGACCAAGCTTCTTCTTGGTCCTCCAACCTGCTTCTCCAACCTCCTCTGGTCTCTCTCTATCCCTAGCTCTGAGCCTCCTCTATTCTCCTGGAGGGCCCAGCTCACCCCTTCGCCCCTAGGCTCTGCAAATGCTGTGGAATCCCACGCATTTGGAAGAAAGAGTTTCTCTCCACCTCCTTGTACCTCTGTACTGCCCTTGTTCTCTTCCAGAACAGTGTGCTTCTCTTCCTCCTCCGCTTGGCTGCACCAACTTCTTGTCCTCCAGTCTGTGCTCTAGGGTCCTGCCTGCCCTCCTGGGCACCTGGAACCTCCTGTCTCTGGCCCCTGTACCTCTGAGAATAAACTCACTAAGCCCCCCTTATGTAACTCTATAAGTGCTTGCTATGTACCAGCCTTGTGCCATAACCTTACACCCATCACCTCCCTGAGTCCTCTCTTTCATCACAGGATGTGCGTGGTATTGTCATCTTCATTCAGTGTAATCTAAAGTATGGTGAGTAAACACGAGTCCAGAGTCCAAGTGTGGCTCAGTGGTAAAGAATCCACCTGCCAAGCAGGAGACATGGGTTCAGCCCTGGGTCGGGAAGATCCCCTGGAGAAGGAAATGGAAGTTTACTCCAGTGTTCTTGCCTGGGAAATCCTATGGACAGAGGAGCCTGGCAGGCTATGGTCCGTGGGGTCACAAAACAGTGGGACATAACTTAGCAACTCAACAACAATAAGGGTCATAGAGGAGGTGAGTGGGGGCAGGGATTGGAACCCTGGGAATCTGGCTTCTGAGTCTGCATTTAACCACTCTGTGGGGTCACCTCCATCTCTCCTCTCAGACACCATTTCAGGCCACTATCACACATGGTGTGCTCATGTCATTACCCATCTTTCCTATCTTCTCTAACTGGCAGAGACTTTTCACATAACTTCTCACCTCTCTCCCCTACCCCTTTACCGACAAGTTCTGCTTTCTCAACTTCTGGCATGCTGTGTTCTCCAGAAAACTCCTGTTGCCTCTCTAGTGGAGGCGGGGTGCTGTCTGTCTTACTTCTCTTTGTGCCTTGGCCAGGGTATCACATGGAGCGGGTACATGGGACCATTTGGGAACTGCCAGTGCCACTGTCCACTGAACATGCATGTTCACATCCACGTCCACGTTAGGCCAATGCTCAAGCCAGAATCCTCATTACCAGTGGGTATCTCATGAGTTCTGCCAGATTCCACTTATTCAGGGCCATCCCCTAAGCTTCACTTGTTACACATTTAGGCCTCATTTGCCCACATATAAATCATATTTTGAGTGGTGGTCAGGACACAGTACTGGGTACTGAAACAAGTCTTTACTGTGTGGTTTCCACGTGCTCTTCAGGGAATTAATGCAGCCCTGTCTTCAGCGGTCCTCTCTACGTATGGACAGAATGTGAGCCAGAGCGATACCACCTCAAGGTTCTTCAGAGTTTCCTTATTTCATTCCACAAAAATATACGGAGCTCCTCTTGGGTGCATCTCTGTACTAGACCCACACCCTCTCATAGAGATGACAGAGAGATGGAGAAGCCAACTGGGGAGACCAATCACAGGAATAAAGGAGCAGGGTCCAATTTTTTAAATGCTCTGATGGAAAACTGAGAGATGTGGTGGGAAATGAGAGCCAGGGGACCTGACTTATGGTTGAACATAAACGGAGACATTTGTGAGGAAATGGCATTGAACCAGGGAGCTGAAGGTTGGGATGGAGATGTGAAGAAAGGAGGAGACAGGAGAGGAGAAGAAACGGCTGGCCAAGTGAAGGGTCACACGGCCACCATCACCTGCCATCTTCAGGGGAGACCAGAAAAGGGGATCTGTCCCCAGTTCCATGACTATCCAGCTGAGACTCCATCACTGTGCAAAAAGGGGCTCAAGGATTTGGACAGAAAGAGCTTTCCGTATTCGCCAAAGTGGAAGAGGGTCCCCGCAAGACCACCAAGAGCCAAAAGGAGAGTGCGTAGGATAACGTGATGGAAGAGGCAGGGCTGGGCCATGCAGAGCTCTAGGAGCCGTATTAGAGTGCTTGGTTTCCATGCCAGTGCACAGAAGGTTTTCAGGAGGTAACCATAGGAACAGGGGATGGGTGGGGGCAAGAAGTCCAGCTAGGAGGTTACAGGATAACGCTCATAATCTTACGGAGAAGTAGAGGTTGAGTGCCAGCCAGGGATTCAGGAACATGGCTCTCTTTTTAAATAGCACCGTTAATTCTGTATTTTAATCACAGGTGGCATTTTCTGCATTTCTATATAATAAGACACTTCTCTAAGTCAAACACTTTTGTGCTATTCTGGAGTGGAAAGGATAACCACTGCTTGTACTGGGTTAGGAGTCCACATTTTTGCCCTGCCACCTTTTTATAGGTGGCTGTTGACCATACCAGTCTCAGGCAGAGGGTGATCATCCACAATTCTACCTCTCCTGCTGAGACAAGGAAAAGTAAGGAAGAAATTCATTACAGGAAGGAGGCTTCCTAATCAGAGACTTTGTATTTTTCCCCCTCAGATGTTGCTCAACATTTGCGGTGAGGCTCAGGGTCTGGAGGGACTTCTCTCAGGAAATGAGCTCCAGTCTCTCATGATTGCCACGACGTGTCTTCGGGAGCACAGCTGCTACTTTTGGAAGGAGCCCACCTTCTGTGTGCTGAAGACCATCTCCAAGGCCCAGAATGTCGGCGTCATCCAATACCTACAGGGTATGTCCCTGGGAGACCAGGGATGGTCTGTGGGCACACTTTCTAGAATAAGACTCTGGGATGCCCTGGCAGCATTAGCATAGATTCCAGGGATCAAAAAAGAGATGAACAAACAGGGTTTTCACTGATGCCCAATTATGCCTAGTAGGTGACCCTATATTACTTAGGTCCATTCACGGCAGGGCTTTTACTGTTCATTTTGATGATCCATTGGAAGGGAGGGGGAAGGGCAACTTATTTACTATACATACTGTCAAACACATACTATGCTGAGCTCATTTGTATATTATCTAATTTTTTGAGCTAGATATTGATGAGTAATGCCATTTTGTAGTGAGGAAACATGATTAAGCCTAATAGAAGAATTTGCCAAGGCTCCCAAGCTAGTGAAGAAGAGGATCACATATTAAACCCGAGATGCCCAATTCCAGTGCCTTAGGTTCTGCTCTGGACAGTGTGTGTAAAAGTTAAGGACTTAGATTCTGAGGTTAGACAGCCAGGCTGTGGGCTCCTGCCCTGTCCTCCTAGCTGAGTGACCTTCAGTACTTTACGCCTGTGTGCTTCAGTTCCTTTGCCTGTAAAATGGAGATAACAATCCCGCTGATCTCAGTGGATTGTTGTGATGCATTAATGAGTTGGCATATTTGAAGCCCTCAGACAGTACCTGGCAGTGGATGTCCCATTGGTCAGCATCCCAGCATCATTACTTGGCTGTGATCAAAGGTTGTACCCTGAGGGAATCAATGCTTTAGCTGTCCCAGGACTTCCCTTAGCATTGTCTGTCTCCCAAGGACTCAGGTAATGCTGGGAAGCACGGACACCACTGTGGCCTGCAGCATCTTGGGAAAATGTACTGGCCTCCTTTCAGGTGCTGGCCCACCGTGGGGCAGGGAGGGAGGCTCTGCAAGGATAACTTGAATGAGTAGGTTTTAATAAAAGTCTTCAGCTGACCTTCCCACCACCGTTGTTCAGCTTCACCAGCTGAAGTGCCTCTTAGGAACACAACCATCCATCTCTTGGGTTAACTCCAAAGGATCTGAGCCTGCCAATGTGACCTGCTTGTCCACAAGCACTTGTCCTATGACTTGTCTTCTTTCTGGGACCTCTCACCCCCTCTTAAGTCAGGGGGTGAGAGCTGGGCACACACAAGTCCCCCCTCTTACTGTAACTGATCCCTGGGATGAAACATCATCCCCAGTTTCATGACTGAAATTTGCCGATGAAGTTATGGTCCAGTGGTAATAGTGTAGGGCTGAGCCAGGCCTGAGGTGCTCAGCAACCCATGCACCCCTCACAGACTAACTCCGCACAGGAGTTTCTCGGAGACCCCTGAGAAAAAGCTGCCTGCCTTGCTGGCAGGGGTCTCTCACTGTAGTCATTATTCTCAGCTGGAAAAAAAAAAAAAAGCCATGTTATGGAGAGCTAGTCACCTAGAGTCCTGTGCCCAGGGCCCCTGCAGGGGAATGAGTATTTTCCATGGGCCTATAGGCTGAGGAGAAGGCCAGGAAGTGAGGACTAGGCTGGTGTTTCCCTGCCAAGCCAGCAACTCTCAGTGCTTCCCTGCCCAGCATGCAGTCTTGAGATCATGTCCTTGGCCTCACAGGTGAGGGACTGAACATGCCTTATCTCAAATTTTGGGAGGTACTTTTCCTGAACACTGGCGTGGCTTTCCTGGCATTCAGAAGAGGCTTCTCCTAATGAAAGAGTCCTAAAAACAGTGATCCATCAAAATGCAAACCCAATGGCATCTTTCTGCTGACTCAGTTCTTCCCCTGGCTTCTCACAGCTCTGGGGTAAACAGTGCATTCCATAGCAGGCCACATACCAGCTGGACCATCTTCTGCCCTCTACCTTGTGGAACACACTTCCGGGCTCCAACCCTCTGGATTCTTTAGCAGCTGAAACACACCATCTTTTTGCCCTTCGTCTTCCCACGTGTTCATATATCCTTCCCTGCACTTTTCATCAAGCTAATTTCTGCACGGCATTGCTTCCTTAAGGTCTCCTGTGACACTCAGGTCTTGTGTCTCACATCTTGTTATTTAATGGACCTGGATCCCTCTGCATGCTGGGAATTAGGGGCAGAGGGCTAAGAGACTTTCATCCTCTTCCTTTTTTACTTTCTTTCCATCTGGGCCCCAGAGCGTGGCTCTCAGGATGACACTTTTCAGAGAGGAGGCTTCTTCTTGATCCAAAAGTCAGCAGAAGTGTTTTGGATGAATTGTTATTCACATCTTGACATACAATTTAAAGTCAGGTGGGGAGGGAATGACCACGGCAGCAAAGCTATTGTCTCTGAACTCAGCATGGGTGTGTTTCCCCCTACAGCCATGGACTGCATCAAGATCTCCCTCCAAAACCTCTCCAGGCTCGTTGACACCCTCCCCGCTCCTGAGGTGAGCGAGGTAGTGAGCCTCATCTTGGGCTTTGTGAAGGACTCCTATACCATCTCCTCAGCTCTGTTCCTGGAGTTTGAGACGGGGGAGGGCTACCCTCTGCTGCTCAAAGTGTTACTTCGGTAAGTGGCTGTGCTTGGTGGGAAAGAAACAGCGGAAGCTGAGGCCCTCAGAATCATATATGGTGCTCTGGAGAAAGATATTGAGGCTTCTCACAATGCCTTCTGAAATACAAATCTCCACAGATGGTGTCCAGAGAGACTTTTATTGCAAAAGTAATACAATGTGCAGCTGAGTTTGAAGCTACTTCTTTAGGAAACCAATGGGTGATCTCAATAATAGTTTTACCAAGTCCATTTGGTGGCATGTACTGCCGGCATGCCTGCTGCTCTGACAGTCACCTGTCAGGGTCTACATCCTGTTTGGAAGGCTTTCTAGGATGGCTGTGATGAGCTCTGCCAGTATGATGAGGGGCAGGAAGTGCCCACAGATCAGCAAACACCAGGACTAGCCCTCTACCAATGACTGGTAGAAGCTGATGGATATACACCCAGCAAAGTTGCCCCTTGGGTGGGATAGCTCTACTTTGCCTTCCAGAGTCCCCAGGGGGACTAAGCTCCAACTGCTCTTGCTTGGTAATGTTCCTGTGCTGGTTTCCTTCCATTCCCTGTCTCAGAGGGCCTTTCCCCTACTATTATTCTCAAATTATTCATCCATGGGAAACACACAAAGATGTGACTCAGCAAAATCTGGACTAATTTCCTCCACTCTGAATTGCTATGTCCTCTTCAATTTGGGTCCAGGGATTGGATAAACCAAGGGATGGAAGTGAAAGAAACTTGGGGATGGCCCAAACTCTTCCACTGGTTATGGGGAAGCTCTATAAGGGCAAAGCCACAAAAATTCCCTTGGCTTAGCTCTGAATACGAGCAGCGTTGCTTATCTGTAGGGTGCAGATTACCACTGCGCTTTACAGATTTTGCTACAGTCAGGCTTTTAGTCTAGAGGGATGACTCGGATAGGGGACTGAAATCCCAAAGGAATGGAATTAGATGACAACATCCAGAGGACCTTCCTCCAAAGGCACACACAGAATGAATGTCTCTATGTGCTTAGTCTGTGAGACTCAGACTTAGTCTTAAACAGACTCAGTCATGTCTGACTCTTTGTGACCCCATGGACTATATAGCTCACTGTAGCTGTCCATGGAATTTCCCAGGCAAGAATACTGGAGTGGGTTGCCATTCCTTTCTCCAGGGTATCTTACCAATCCAGGGATGGAATCCAGGTCTCCTGCATTGCAGGCAGATTCTTTACTGCCTGAGCCACCAGGGAAGCCCAAGGAACGTCTCTACAAGAATGCCATATTTTACACAAGTCTGGACCAGCACTGACTGGTGACTGCTACCATGGATGTCTCTGTCATAGCAGTTCCTGAATATCTCTTTGGTTAAATGGCTGGTTGGTTTTCCCCAGACTTCTTGTGGAAGGCAAGAGGGAAAATAAACTGTTCCGGGAATGTCAGAAAAGACCCAAATCGGCTCATTTGTTTTCCTTTCTGCCTTAATGGAAGTCACACTGCAAACACTTTTACCCTTGACATGACAATGAGACCATTCTCCATGAGAAGAGCAAGGCAGCCCACTACACATAAGTAGCTGAAAACGAAAGAAATACCCACCCTTGAAATAAGCATGAAGAAATCTAATAAAGTCCAAGTATTTCCCATGGGGTTTGTATTGTTGCTCTTCTGAAATATCAAATCTCTCATTTTGGGAGTGCTTCTGCCCTGTCGGTGCCTGAAGCCCATACATTTTTGGAGTCCTACCACAGAAAGCAGCTCTCCTGTGAGCAGATGCTGTGGCTCTTCACAGGTTTCTCTGTATTGTATCTCTGCAAGTCCTTAGATCTAGGGCTGATACTTGCAAACAGAGTGACTTTTATCCACCCCCCCCCCCCACCCCGCCCACCGCCATGCCTTCTGGTGCTAAACTGGTGGAGATCTTTGGGGTCATGCCAAGCACTGTGATCTTCATTGCCTCTGCCTCCCTGTGAAGAGCACCTTGAGCAAACCTGGCTGTTCTGTCCAAGACATCCAGGGAGCTGGTCTCGTCTGTCCCCACAGGTACGATGGACTGACCCAGAGCGAGGTCGACCCCCACCTGGAGGAGCTTCTCGGGCTGGTGGTATGGCTGACAACCTGTGGGAGGTCAGAGCTGAAGGTGTTCGACAGCATCACTTACCCACAGCTGGAAGGCTTCAAGTTCCATCACGAGTCTTCTGGTGGGTCTCTGGGCGTCTCTGGGTGCCTTGTGCCCTGACAAGGCTATGCAGATCATTTCCTGACTCTCTGTGCAGAAACAAACATGTGGCACCTGTCAGTGACTCAGTAGGGTCTGATTCTGTCATGCCTTTGGGGGATTACCTATGTATTTAGAATCTCTCCTTTATACATTTTCCCAAATGCCCTGGGTGAGACTTAGAGGAAATGTTTGCTCAAATAATGGAGACAGTCTATGATTTCCATTCTCACCTCTGATGTGACTTACTCTGTGACATCTGCTTGTCTAACAGGGGCTGATGGCCCTGGAATAGCAACCCAGGCTCAGAGTCAGTGCCTCCTTAGTTCTATGATATTTTGATTGATTGATTTACTGATGCTTCTGTCCAGCAGCCACTCTGCACCATGCTGGAAACCATGGTGAACAGGCCACGTGTCTCTGCCTTAAAGATGCTCTACAGAGACTGTCACATAAACTCCGAGCTATAATCTATTCAATAACTGGCTGATAAAATAAGAACAGAGGTGACACTAGGGGTGAGGTTTAGCTCTGCCTGGGTCAGTCAGGAAACTGTACAGAGAGTCTCATTCAAGAGAGGTTTCAAGGCAAAGGATGGGTGGGCCAGGAAGGAAGGAGGGGGATGAAGTGGAGGGTAAAAAGCTGTGGGGCCAGTGTAGGAAAAGCCACTGGATGTGACTCCAGCAGACACACAGGGCAGTGTGTGGATTAGAGAGGAGTTTCAGAAACATTTCGAGTGTCTGAGGCAGAGAGAGCTGGAAGTGGAGAGTTCTGTGAGGAAGTGTCTCAAGGGCAGGATAGAATGAGACTTGACCTTGTATCTGGAGAGAAAAAGGGGGATGGTCTTTTTATTTAACAGCTTGTCTAGAAATGAAACTGACTTTGCTTAGTAATCTTTAACATCATTTGATTTTAGCTAATTAAAACCAGTCCTCCAGCCCTGTGCTGCCCAATGGAAATATAATGTGAGCCACATTACATAATTTTAAATGTTCTAATTACAAAATTGAAAAAATTAAGAAGAAACAGGTTAAATTATTTTTCATAATATATTTTCTTTAACTCTATATAGCCAAAATATTTCCATCAAAAATGTGATCATACAAATAACCATTAATGATTTTTTTCATCGTGTTCTTTTCTTTGTGCTATGTCTTAGAAATCTGACGTGTATTTTTAACTCAGGCACGCCTGGGTTCACAGTAGCCACATTTCAATGCTTAATTAGCCAGCACATCTTGGACAATGCAGTTCTAACCTTACTCATACCTTATGCAGATGGCTTCTCTGGACTTGTGATAGATATTTACTACAGGAATTAGAAAGTAGAAATTTTAAATGGCAAATCCTCGTGATAATTCGACCACATATTTCTAAGCATAGTCAGGAGAAATGGCTTGCAGGATGATTCCTTTTTGCATCTTCAGGGGTGACTGTGAAGAATCTTCAGGCATTTCAAGTCCTGCAGAATGTTTTCCACAAAGTCAGCGACCCCATCCTCTGCACCAAAGTCCTGTCATCCATTAGGACCATGTGGACCTGGAACACCCGCAACTTCTTCCTGCTGGAGTGGACCCTGCAGCCCATCTCGCAGTTTGTGGAGATCGTGCCCCTGAAGCCGACCCTAGTGCAGAGGCACTTCTTCCAAATGCTGGAGGCCCTGGTGTTTGAGCTGCGTTACGTGCCCCATGAGATCCTGCGGAAGGTGCAGCGCCTGATCCAGGAGAGCCCGGAGTCGCTCTGTACCCTCGTGGCCCTGCAGAGCATCCTCAGGATTGCCGGTGGCGACCCGCTCTTCACTGACATCTTCCGGGACTCGGGGCTTCTGGGTCTGCTGCTGGCCCAGCTGCGGAAGCAGGCCAAGATCCTGAGGAAGTCAGGTGCCTCCCTGGAGCGTCAGGAGGGGAAGTAGGGAATGGGCCGGGGTCATTGTTAGCTGGGCCTGGTCTGTGTGCCAGCCTCACCACCCATCAACATAACAGAGAGAAGTGAGTGTGCAAGAGTCGCCTGGTGCCATGAAGGTTAGAGAGAGTACCCTTGGGATACGTGGCTTCACAGAGCAGGCAGCCTCCCTGTTTTCTGTAACTTGCTTGCTCTTCCCCACGATAAGTTGAGAGGGCTAGGTGTAACTTTAAGCCAACCCATGGGCTAACTCAGGCCTGATGAGTTCTAAGCTATCAGATACCTCCTGCACCAGTTATTGTCTGCCTGCGTAGATGGGTAGATGGGGCAACAACACGACGGGGCCTCAGGAATGCAAAAGGGAAAGGCCTGAAGAGAGGCCTGAAGCTCTGGGTGGGAGAAAGGTGTGGGATCAGCTCTGGGGTCTACTGGAATATGGCCACCCTGCTCACACGGTGCTGTAGGGCCCAGTGATCTCCCACTCGGAACAGAGATCAACAACCAGGGCCTTGCTGGCTCAGCTTGCCCCTCTAAACTTGGCCACACTTTTCTGTGCCCTGCTGGGTTGTATACCCATGGCTTCTTGGCAGCATCCCCTCACCTCTGCCTCAAGAGTGCTGGCCTGATTCTTTTCCTGCCTAACCATGCCCCATGTACATACCTTGGATTTTTCTATAAGCCTTCCAGGGGACTCTGATGCAATTCAAGTTGGAGAGCTTCTGATGTAGGGATTGTAGGGTCACATCTTACAAGTTGGGATGCACACTCCTTTACAATGGAAGCATGATATTCATCTTTCTTTAAGAAGATAGACAGTGGACATGTCAATGGACATGAGTTTGAGCAAACTCCAGGAGACAGTAAAGAACAGGGAAACCTGGTGTGCTGCAGTCCATGGGATCGCAGAGTTGGACATGACCTAGTGACTGAACAACGACAACAGAGGATAGAAAAGTAATAGAATTGGAGATTTGGGGCCATATCACATGTACTTAATTTTTTTTTTCATTGTTTCTTAAATATGGCAGGAAACAAAGAGTTCAATCCTGGAGTTCAAGATACAGAAAGAGAACTGACTTGTGTGATGCTGAAAACTGTGGTCACGCTTCTGAAAGGGTCAGTTAGGAATGCAGGTGAGAATGGTACCAAATTCACATTGTGACTGCTTGGGGAAACACTGACTATTTCCTGATGATTTATGTCAGTGTTCAAAGGCTATATCCAAAGAATAGCCAACACTATGGCTGTGGCTAATGTCCATTTACTGCTTTATGTCTGGTGATCATCAGTAAATTGGTAGACACATCAGTTGACACTTTTTACTGTTTAGGTCGCTAAGTAAGGTTGTGAGTCAAAGAGTTATCTTAAATTTATGAGACCACAGAAACCCCATTTCTCTCCAGTAAAATCTTTTAATATCCTGCTGCACTGATTATAGTTGCTTTTATAAGAAGATTTGAATTGTAAAATATTGTCATCATTTTTAGAGATATAATTTGATGTGCTTCTAGCCCATGATGGATTTCATAGCTTCATTCATTAAAAAATAATTTAGCTTCCTGAGATCACGTGGCTCCCATGGTTAAAAATACATGCATGTATGTTATACTATGAAGCAGATGCATCAAAAAAGTGACATGAGTGGGTTTGGTGATCTGGTGCATCTTTACCTGGGGCCCTCACAGTCAACTATACCAACTGTGAATGACTATTTCATTATGGGAGAGCATCTCTAATGTGAGACTATAAAAGATTTCCTGGAGGTTCTGGTTAAAAGGGAGATACATATTCCTAGGCTCCTTCCCAGAGATCTAATTATCAGGTCAAGGTAGAGCCCAGAAATCTACTTTTAAACAGGCCCCCTAGGTGATTCCATGTAAGGAATACTTGGCCCATAATTGGGAAATCCTGCTTCATGGAGTTGACCAGCTCAAATCTACATCATGCCATTTGAATCATCCAGTTACTTCCTGGTTCTTATTCTACATGTAATTACTCCAAAGATCAATCCTGGGGATGAAATTCTTAAGATTACTTTTAAACAAAAAACATACCATTAGCCAAATTTCTTTGATTCTGCTCCCCCACCATCCCAAGAAACTGCCTATGAATTAAATTCATTCTTAATTTCTGGCTTGCTTTCAACAAGACTTTAGGCAGAGATAAGAATTGATAAGATAAGAATTGCCCTCAGACGGTAAAGCATCTGCCTACAATGCAGGAGACCCGGGTTCGATCCCTGGGTCGGGAAGATCCCCTGGAGAAGGAAATGGCAACCGACTCCAGTATTCTTGCCTGGAAAATCCCATGAACTGAGGATCCTGGTAGGCTACAGTCCATGGGGTCGCAAAGAGTCGGACAAGACTGAGCAACTTCACTCACTTCACTAGATTAGGGAATTATGTGGAAATAAGTGTCAGAGGTATGTCCAATTAAAGTTTATATTACTTAGAAAAGGGGGGGGGGGAGCGTGGTTTCAAAAGCAGAATTCTCACTAGAGAAGTAAGCGGATTTTTAAAAATTCTCAGCTACATAGTTTCTCTATTCCTCTTCTTATTTTAACAGTAAGTATTGATTTTGAAAAAAAAAAAAGTTTCTAATGGGTGGAAAAAACACATATATATGTAGCCAAACAAACTTGGAAATTGTAAAGAAAAGCTGTCCTTATAATTGAAACTAAGGTGCCAAGGCACCCATCACTCTAGCAATACTGTCTGTCTGGTCCCCAGTTGTCCTGAAAGACCACGGCATGGTGCCCTTCATCAAGATCTTCCTGGATGATGAGTGCTACCGGGGAGCCTCACTCAGCATCTTGGAGCAGCTCTCAGTCATCAACGCCGAGGAGTACATGAGCATCACTGTGGGCGCTTTGTGCTCGTCCACTCAAGGGGAAATACAGCTGAAACTGGATCTCCTGAAGGTGATGTCATGTCCTCCCTTGTGATAGGCTTTCCTATGGACATGCAGCAAGTGATCGGCATTTGCCCGTGCATTCATTCCTTCACTTGGTCACTTATCATACAGGTAGAGTAGTACTAGCTGCTGTCACAAATAAATCCCACCTACTCAATAGCCTGGCACATTAGAGGTTTCTTACATACGGTCCAATCAGTAATTGGGAGGAATGTCATTCAGGGACTACTGTCACCTAGGCATCTAATCCAGTCAGCAGACAAAGGAAGGGAGAGCAAAGAAAATGGCACACATTCTTTTTCTGGCTTAGAACTGGTGCGTGTCCAATTTTCCTTGGGCAGGATTCATCCGGATGCATGAGGTGCCAGGAAATGTAGCCCTTGGTTGGGCAGTTACTTCTCAGCCACACTGTAAAGTATGGAAGTGGAGCCCGAATCAGTGGTGGCCAAGCTGCTGCCTTGTTTAATTGCCCAGCCTTTAGTGAGCATCTATCAGTTACCAGGCCTGATGCTGAGTGCCCAGGACACACAGTTGAATGAAACTCAGCCTTTGCTAAGTGGTAGCTCTAGACCAGGACTAATATTAAGTAAGCAATCATGGTGATGCAGCATGGTTATGCCCTGGTAGATGCTGAAAGCAGGCTGCCATGGGAACAGAGAAGTAGAAACCAGCGTTGCCTTGCATGTTTGAGGAAGGGTCACAGAGGAGCAAACGTCTGAACTGGGAAGAGGAAGCCAAAGGCAGTCAAAAGCACAGGAACAGTGGTTATACAAGGAGAAGTCAAACTAGGGTGTCACCTTTGGACAACAAAGAAAAGCATGTATTTTTGTTTTTATAATATTGTTAACCATCATCAAATTGTCGTAAAATAGTTAAAGATGATAATAAGTATCATCAGCCTTACAGCTCTCACAATTTTCTTTCTGTTCCTGCTTTTCCATTTCTTTTGTCTGTGGGGGCTTATACCTTTAACTAAAATACCCTATCTTTTGTTTATGGCTGTTTAAAAGAAAAGCAGACTGAAATGCAAATATACCCCAGGGAACTGATTTGGGGACCTATCACATCTATGTGCAAAAGAACCCTGTATGCAATACACACTCCTGTTTCATTACCATGTTATACTGGATCACTGGTGAATTGTGTATAACACAAAGTTGCTCTCACTTCCAAAATTAAACCCTCAACCATATTTAGCCATGACTATCTCAGTACAAAGCCATTTTAACAGTTAGAGAACGACATTTAGTTTATTTTACCTACTTAATTTCTCAGCAAAGCCAGTGTCAGGCACTGATGTAGCTGTGTTCATGTAATCTGATGACCTAAGCCTGTAGAGCTCACCTTAGCCAATGTGTCAGGAGAAGACCACCCAAAAGTGACATTTTGACTATAGTTATTGTGCATTTCATAGATGACAAGAACCAAAACAGTGATTTAATCACAGAGTCAAAAAGTCAGTGAAGGTAATGGAACAAAAAAGGAAAGTTAAAGGTCTTTTGAAAGATACTGGAGTTCCATGGTTATGTGAAGTAACAGGTCTGAAGGGAGCATGTAGAGGGGAGATTAAGGGAGAGAGATAGCAAGAATTAATGAGAGTTTATAGTTGGAAAGCACCTTGGCTTCATGTGGTCCAGTCCTGATGCGGCAGTAGAGACAGACCTGGAGAGATTCTAATACTCAAAGATGAAGTTAAATTTGAGTCTAAGACTAGTGACTAAAAATTTGGTGATCTTTTCTCTTCACCATGCTCTTTGTTGAATTTTTTTCTCATATGTCTCTGTTCACCTTAATTTGAATGAGGGACAGGGAAGGCAGGGAGCAAGGGAGTCAGGACTTTGATTTTCTATTGGCTGAATAATTGGAATCCCTAACTGTACCTGGCATTTTCACATTTATAGTCAAACAGATCCATGGAGAGGAAAGTTTTGGAGAGTACAGTGTTTTTGTGTCTATTACAGAAAAACTCTCTGCTTTGCTCCAAAGTTCATCTTGTTTATCTGATAGCCCAGAGGCACCTTACTGGAGTGTCAGACCTTCGGTAATAAGACTGAATTTCCAGAATTAGCAATGTGAAGCCATGGTGTTTTACAGATTCAATATCATTTCAGTATCACACTATCAAGAGAGTATATTAGGGATGAATACTGTGTGAGCTTTTTTAACACAGTCATACCCTGGGCTTCCCTCATAGCTCAGTTGGTAAAGAATCCACCTGCAATGCAGGAGACCCTGGTTTGATTCTTGGGTCGGGAAGATCCTCTGGAGAAGGGATAGGCTACCCCCACTCCAGTATTCTGGCCTGGAGAATTCCACAGACTGCATAGTCCATGGGGCTGCAAAGAGTCAGACACGACTGAATGACTTTCACCTTCACTTTCACCCTGCGCTCAATGTGCTGTCTTCTTCCTGGGTACCAAGTTACTGCTGGGCAGTGGGGAGGGTGCCTGGAGCCTCCATGGCTCTTCTGGGGCCAGGCTGATAACACACTGAAGCTCTGGTGGGTTGTGGGGAAGGATTGGGCCCCAGAGCCTGTTCCAGCCTTGCCCACCATCGAGTCCTATGAGCAACTAGCCAACATTTGCTGGAATCTGATGTGAGATAGGCCTTTGTTCTAAATCACTTTGGGAACCCCTTGGGAAACAAAGATGTAAAATTAGTTCTGGATAGATTCCCCTTTTTGGTCGCTAAGAGTGTGCCTGCTCTGTGCCTGCAAAGTGGGTCAGATGTAGAATGAAGGGGAAGTGATGGAATGTGGGGACCTCAAAGGCAGGACCTTCCACCCCACCACCTGATAAAGGTTTGCCATCTCTGAAGTATACTCACATCATGGTGCCACCCTTGCTTCCTTTCCCTGAGAATTAGCCAGCTGCTGTGGAGGAGAAAATTCCTCCAGAAACATGTGACTTAAGGCAGTTGCTTCCAAAAATCCAGTGGTGCTTCCATACCAATACAGAAGCACATGTGACTTCACCACCTAATTCTGGCAAATGATAACCGAGTTAAAGAATAATGTAAGCAAATGAATTTCCTCTCCACGGCCAGTGGGACCATGATTGGGTTATGCACAAATTCAGATTGATTTGCTAATATACATTTAGCTGTTCAACTCTGAGCTTAATTGCATTACCTCACCCGTCTTCCAGCATGACACATGGAAAATTATGAGGAATAACAAATAATAGAATGTGAAATAAATCCTGTTAGTCCTAACATAGTTAGCGCTTTGCAGCAGACATCCATTTTATAGATTCAAGCTGGAGGAATACTAACTCAGAGACGATGACATGGTAACTGAGTTAAGGAGGAGAAAATGTGCTTAACGCTGACCTTTCTTGAAATGTGTCAACCCTAGCCTGATTACTTTGACTTCAGCTGATTAAATTTACTCCCTTCCGCAGACTTGCAAGCCTAGGTGATGCATTATCATGCAAAGTTGAATGACAGTAATGGAGACCCTCCTCCTAGGCCCCCAGTTCCTGACAAATCGTTTCCCGAAGTAGCGCAGTATTTATTTTCCTTTATGATAGAAATGTTTCTCTTTAGTTGCTATGAAATTAAGTCTTTGTAATTAGATTTTGGACTCTTTACTTTATGACTCTGCAAATATGAAATTAACCCCATCCCAAGAAATAATAGAGAAGCCTGAGTTCTAATGACATTACCTCCATTTTAGATAATGACTCTGAATTTAATAAATCAAACAAAGCAACAATTAAGGACAGCCATTCCTTTTTTTCTTCCCCTCTCCCTATAGGAGGAGAGAAGTGCCATCTACGAATTAAGGGGATAGACCCTCTGAGAGACACAGATCATAAGGATAGCTATTATTGTGTTGATCTCTTTTTAAAATATCTGCTCTCAGCACTTGGAATGACGGAGATCTGTTGAGCAATATTTGGTATCAAACTGGATAATTGGAAGGTGGTTTCTTAAGGGAATAGGGGAGTTTTAGTGGTCATCTAGCACTCAGACAATTGCTTATAATCTGATTAGTTTTATTTGTTAATCATTCTCTCTTTTGGGTGTTTATTTTGTCACGTGTCATGTGATAAGCAGAAGACTTCCATTCATTCCATTTGCCCCGAATAACGTAATAGTGGTTTTCAGAGCTATTGAAAGCACCCACATAAATTTAGACAGTCTAACACCCTAGAGCCTCAGATTTCTTGATGTATTGGTACTTTATTTATTTTTTGTGGCACTAGTCACATTGAGACAGGTTGAGATAGACAGTGCTGAACCACACGCTAATGGTCAGTCAGCCTTTCGTGTGGATTATCAGATGGCAGGAAGAGACTCCCACCACTCAGCATACTTGAAGGTTAGAGCTCATTTCCACCTTAGCAAAGAAGTGTTAATTCTGTCCAGAGTGAGTTGCTCATACAAGGCAGGCACAGACAACTGGCCCCAGAATCCCAGGGTTGGGGGTGGGATTTTGGGAAGGCAGCTGTGGTGATGCTGTGTATTCAGAGAAAGTCCCTGCCTAGTCTAGGGAACTCTGTGCTGCTAAGCCATAAGCTTTTACATTCACCAACATTACCATCCTGGAGAATCTGTTCTAATAGTCTACAAATAATCTTCTCTGTAAGGACCTGTCTATAAATGCAATCCTTCCTGAGTTTTGAGCCAAATACAGAAGTAGTTGGACTTCCCTGTTGGCTCAGTGGTAAAGAATCTGACTGCCAATGCAGTAGACACGGGTTTGATCCCTGAGTCAGGAAGCTCCCCTGGAAAAGGATATGGCAACCCGCTCCAGTATTCCTGCCTGAGAAATCCCACGGATGGAGGAGCATGGCAGGCTACAGCCCATGGGGTTGCAAAAGAGTCGGATATGACTTAGTGACTAAACAACAACAGAAGTAGCTAAGTCATATCCTCACCTAGGAGGAGAAAGCGTCTATCACTAGAAACACTAGTCTTTAGTGTTTCAATTTGCCTCTGTCTGTCAGACAGTCTGGAAAGCCCATTTCCCTGAAGCATATCCCATGACTCTGATTTGATCACCTGTAAGTGGGTGACCCTGATGTTGGGTTTCTTTTAAAGAACAAAATAATTCAATTTCCCCACAGCCATCCCCCTGAGCTGTGGTGGGCAATGATTGATCTAACCACCATAAGTCATGCATTTCCTTTTCCTATAACTGGGAAAAGATCAATTGACCCATACTGGTAAGGATGAATCTTTCTACCTCACTCTATATGATAATTTGTCCATTTTGAGCATAATCGTGACCTCTGGCCTTGTATAGATCCTCCTAGTTTCTACAGTCTTTGTTTTGTTTACTTGAAATATCATTGATGGGGCAGTGGGAACACTTTAAGCAGCTTCTTGGTCATCATTTCTCTCCATCTTTGAAACAGTCCTTGCTTGTGTGCATTAGCTTAGTTCTGGCTCATTTCATGCTTTCCTACCACATGCCTGGGTTCACCGTCTGCCAAGCAGTTCAAGCTTCTTGTAGCAGATTATAATCTTAGATAATAAAATTTGGGTTCTAGTGGTACACGTTATATTGTTTCAGACAAGCACTAGTGTTAGGTTAGAGTTATCAGCATTTTAGAGATAGAACTAGAAAATTACTTTCTCCCACAAAGTACATGACTTCATATTTCATACTTACCTATAACTTTACTGAGTTTCTATTTGACTTTCTCTATATGAGAATTTAGAAGTCTAGTCCCTTCGCTCCCTTTTCTGACCCATCAATTTTCTCTTTGTCGTTGGATTTTTATGTATTATGCCACAGACTATCACCCTAAGCCATGTATTTAAGACACAGCTTCACCCCTCTCTCCCAAATTAGGAACTTTTTTTTCTTTACTTTTTTCTCTTTGAACCTTGTTTCAAGCATCCTGAAATTGACTTTAAGTTGTGCCTGCCAAGAAAATTCTCTTTCCTGTGTCACTAGAACATTAAACATCATAAAGGATGAAACAACTCAAATACTCCTCCAGCACCTACTAGCAAAACTACAGGGACTAGTCATCTTCTGGGAAACATGCTTAAGAGACCTGGGTGTTTGATGGAGTCCCATTCAATTTTCATGATTAATAAACAGCTAAATACCAACATTTAGAGGCTTTTGATATTTATCTAAAATCATCCATCCATTCTTCACTCTTAGGTGTGAGACTTTAGCCCAGCATGAGAACTTCTTAAGAGCAGTCCTTCTTTCCTTCTAAAACATTTACTGAGCACCTAGTGTATATCATGGATACTAAGAGCAAAGAATAGTACATCAGAAGGGCTTAGTAAATGTTTGATTTCAGAGGGAATTAAAAGTTTAGCTGTCCAGAAAAACCTCAGCAGTCTTGCAAAGGTAGATTCTACTATGTGCATTCTAACAGCCTAAATTCCGCACATGGTCTATATTATATGCTATACCTATATGTTTCCCTCCATTAAGGATTTCTCTTTTCCACCTTAATTCCCTTGTATATTAACACCAGGTTCTAAGCAGATTTGTTTGACTATCTTCCATTTATTAGAAGTACCTGCACTTGCACATAGAGGAAGGTAAATAGTAATAAACTGCTTTATATAGATTTCACTGTGTTTCCTTTTGCAATATAGAAAGTGGTTCATTCCATGAGTTTAGCAAGTATTTATTAAGTAGGTGCCACAATCCACAGCAGTGAGTAAGCCTGATTTCATGTCACTTCAATCTAGAGGAAGGCTGAGGGGCAACCCGAAACTAAAATAAAGAGTAACAGTACTGACTTTCCAATATTTCAGAATTGCCCCTGGGTAACTCGCTATTCCTCTGGCATGGATCCTGGAGGAGCATCAGGAATGCTCTGGCAACGCTGGGCTGGAGCTCAGCATTAAAGATCTGCTGCCTGGACCTCACACACTTTTATCTCATTGGTTTCAGTCTCTGCTCCGGATCCTGGAGACCCCCAAAGGCCGCGCTGCTTTCAGAGTCTCCAGTGGGTTCAACGGGCTGCTGTCCCTCCTCTCTGACCTGGAGGGGTCTCTCCAGGAGCCCCCACTGCAGACGTGGGGGGCAGTGTCCCCCAGCCAGACCCTGGACCTTGTCCTGCACACCCTCTGTGCTTTGTCTGCTGCACTGTACCTGGACCCTGTCAACGGTGACTTCTTTAGGAGGACCGGGCTCTTTGAGAAGCTGGCCGAGGACCTCTGCTTGCTGGGCTGTTTTGGGGCCCTGGAGGAAGAGGATGCCCCTCCGCCCTCCTGGGAGGACACAAAGGCCAGGCCATTTGCTGACCTGCTGAGTGCGGCCTTCTCCTCTGCCAGCCTGCTCCCACCCAAGATCCAGAGCTGCCTGCAGATCCTCAGCTTTCTGGACAGCATGGCCCGAGGCACCCTCCACCTGCGCAGGGACCTGAAGGATGCCCCGAGGACCAGGCAGGAGCTAGTGGTGGACCCTCAGAGGGGAGAACCTGGCTGTGACCCCCAGGGAAACTTCAAGCAGTGGCCAGCCCCGGAAGAGAGGTAGAGCTTTGCCGCCTGCTTCCCTAATCCGTCCCCGGTGTGTCTGTCTCCTGCGTCCCCTGCACAAATCTGCGCATGCGTAGGACAAAGTGGGTGTGCGGAAAGTTACACTGCTACTAACCCTCCTGAGTCCATTCCCAGCAAGGGCCCGCCTACCTGATGTTTAAGCCAATAGGAGACCGAAGCGGATTCAGAAGCAAAGGAAACCTTTCTTCTTTTAACAGAGAATGGAGAGCTGCAAGCTCTCTTGCTCTCTGGACAAGCCTGGGGCCGGGCTGCCTGTAGGGATCCTATGTAGAGGGGAGGGGAGGAGACCGCAGTGCTGGGCGCGCCGTCACTGAACATGGCCCACTGCCACCATCTTGAGTCGAGTATGGCGCACCTCGCTTCCGCACCGGATCTGCGGGTTGCCGTGTCCTGCACCGGGAACTCCGGTCTGAAGTGCCTGCCCGGTGGAGGGCCTCTGCATGCAGTAACCAATGAACACGTGGAACTAGACTAAGCACAAAGGAAGAGGTTAGACCTTATCTTATCACCTAGATTCCATCTTATGTTTCCTGGGGATCCCAGTGGACTTCGCTGGTGACAGCACGATTTTCTTTCCTTTAAATCAAGTTCACTTTGTCTTGGTTAACTTTGTCTTTTCTTTTCTTTAAATCAAGTTGACTTCACCCCCCTACCCTGACAGCTGGCAGAAAACCAGTCTGACTCAGTTCAGGGCCAGGGGATACTGATGAGTCCCACGAGAACCAGGGACGCTTACCTGATCTTGGAAACTGAGGGCAGAGCTCTGCTGCGCACAGGCTCACTTTCTCCTTTGGCATCTCTGCTGTGCCTAGGAGCCTAGGTGCCTGGGCCCAGCCTCTTTGGTGTGCTGAGTAGCCTTTGCCTTCCTAGATGGCGTCTCCTGCTGCCAGGGCACTCACTGCCAGGGCGTGGGTGAGGTCCTTGACTTGTGAGACACAAACCATAGCATCCTTCCCAATCATGGGACTCTTCTTGTTCTTTATTGCTGCTTCCATTTCCCCTAACAAGGACATCTCTTCTGCAGGCCAATCTTCTCAAGGACCTGACTTTGATAAACAACTTTTTACTTTCCTTCCTATAGCACAGAATTCCACTAAAGTGAGGGATCACAAAGAACCGCCCACCTCCCTTGGATCAGGAGGGGGATCCCATGAAAGAACAAAGCAACAGAATAGTTGGTATCTTTTTTTCATTCCTCTGAAGCATCAATGATAAGACAAAAATTAATATTGCAGTAAACTATCCTGCCTGCCACCTCTCAGGTCACGTTGCCTTTAACACCACAGGATTCTCTTCTGAAAGACATTTCATTGCACATGTTTGTCCAAAGTGAGCACCGTGTGTGTCAGCCAGACAGCAGTCCTGGGAGCTGGATGTCAGTTCTCCAACCACTGTGATAATCGTGATTGTTCTTGTTTCACCAGTTAATCTGGTAAATCAATTTGTTTTCTGACCTTGCATTCCTTCAGAATTTGCTCATGATGTTAATTATTGCTGGATTTGATTTGCTGACTTTTTAAAAATTTTTTGTTTGTGAGAAAGTTCAACCTTTCACACTTTCTTCACTATTTTTACTGTCAAATTTATGCTAGTCTAATCAGTTGGGCGGTGGTCCCTCTAAGCTATGTAATAGAACTTGCCAGTAAAACCTCAAGACCCTGATGTTTTCTTGTGAGAAAGTTTATTCTTTTTTCTTTTTTTTTTTAAAGAGCAGCTTCTTTATTGAGATATAAAATCATAAAATTTACCCATTTAAAATGTACAATTGAATATTTTTCTTGTATATTCACAGAATTATATGATCATTACCACAGTTGATTAGAACATTTTTATCACACCAAAAAGAAACTCCATACCCATTATCCATTATTTTCCATTTCCTCCACCCCTACCTCCATTCCCAGGCAACCATTAATTTATTTTCTGTCTTTACTGACTTGTCTATTCTAGATATATCATAAATAGAATAGTAGAGTATGTGATTTTTTTGTTTCTAGTTCTTTCATTTAGCATAATGTGTTCAAGGTTCATCCATGTTGTAGCATGTATCAGTACTTAATTCTTTTTATTGACAAATAATATTCCAATGTGTGTACCACAGTTAACGTGTACATAACAGCTGATGGACACTTGGGTTGTTTTCACTTTAGGGCTATTATGGATAATACTGCTATGAACATTCATGAACAAGATTGTTGTGGATACACGTTTGTGTATCTCTTGGCTAGATACCTAACAGTAGAATGACTAAATCGTATGGTAACTGTATGTTTAACATTTTGAGGAACTACAAATCATTATCCAGAGTGACTGCTCCATTTTATGTTCTTACTAGCAGTGTGCGAGGATTTAGTTTGAACATCTTTTTGTCAACTCTTGTCATTTTCTCTTTGACTATAGCCCTCCTAATGGGGATGATGTGGTATCTCATTGGGCTTTTGATTTTCATTTCTTTGAAGGCTGTTGATATTGAGAATCTTTTCATGTGCTTGTTGGCTCCTTGTGTATCTTCTTTGGGCAAAAGTCTATTATACTCTGTACCTTTTAAAAATTGAAGTGACACTGGTTTATAGCTATTTGTTTCATGTGTACAACATTATAATTTGACTTCTGTATATACTATAATGTGATTACCACCAAAAATCTTGTTTCCATTCATCACCATACAGTTGATCCATCTTACCCATTTTGCCCTCCTGCAACCCTTCTTCCCTTCCTCTAACCACCAATCTGTTGTCTGTATCTATGTTTTTATTTTGTTTTCATTTTTAATTTTTTTGGCTGCACAGCATATGGGATCTCAGTTCCCCAACCAGGGGAACTGAGATCCTTGCAGTGGAAGCATGGAGTCTAACCACTGGGCAGCCAGGGAATTCCTTCTATGGGTTTGTTTTGGTTTTCTTCTATTTATTCATTTATTTTTGTACTTTTTATATTCCACGTATGAGTGAAATCATACATTATCTTTTCCATCTGACATTTCAAGTAACATAATACCTTCAAGGTCCGTTTATATTGTAAATGGCAAGATTTCATATTTTTATGGCTGTGTAGTATTCCACTGTGCATGTGTATGTGCATGTGTATCACATCTTCTTATCCATTAATCTGTTGATGGGCACTTAGATCATTTCCTTATCTTGGCTATTGTAAATAAATTTGCAGTGAATGTAACAGTGTATATATCTCTTTGAATTAACATTTTCATATCCTTTGGATAAATACCCAAAAGCAGAATAGTTGGACCATATGGTGGTACTGTTCTTAATTTTTTGCAAGATCTCCATGATGTTTATTTACATTCCCACCAACAGTGTATGAGGGCTCCTTTTCTCTGCACCTTTGCAAATACTCATTCCTGCCTATGTTTTTTTTTTTTTTTTTAAATAATAGCCACCCTATTGGGCATGAGGTAATATCTTATTGTGATTTTGCTTTGCATTTTCCTAATAATTAGTAATGTTGAACATTTTTTCAGGTGCCTGTTGGCCACCTGCATGTAATTTTTGGAATGTCTACTTAGAGTTCTGTCCATTTAAAAAATTTGTTCTTTTGTTGTTGAGTTGCATGAGTTCTTTATATATGTCTTGATTACTATAGCTTTGTAGTATAATTTGAAATTAGAGAGTGTGACACCGTCAGCTTTGTCCTTTTTAACTCAGAATTGCTTTGGGTATTCAAGGCTGTCTGTGGTTCCATACAAATTTTAGAACTTTTACATTCTGTTTCTGTGGAAAATATTCTTCAAACTTTGATAGGAATTGCATTGAAGCTGTAGATTTTTTTGGTAATATGGAAATTTTAACAATGTTAATTCTTCCAATACTATAGTAAATAAGAGTGGTGAGAGTGGGTATACTTGTTTCTTATCTAAGAGAAAAAGCTTTGTTTTTCACTGTTCAGTAAGATGTTAGCTGGATTTGACATATGTTATTTATGACCTTTATTCGTTTTATTGAGAGTTTTAAAAATCATAAATGGATGTTGAATCTTGTCAGATGCTTTTCCTGCATCTGTTGAGATACTCATATGATTTGTATCCTTTTGTTTATACGGTGTATCATATTGATTGATTTGTGGATGTTGACTCGCACTTGTATCCTTAGAATAAATCCCACTTGATGATGGTGTATAATCCTTTTAATGTGCTGTTGCATTTAGTTTGCTACTATTTTGTTGAGAATTTTTGCATCTATGTTTTAAAGACATTGGCCTATAATTTTCTTTTTTTGTTTTGTTCTTGTCTGGTTTTGGTATCAAAGTAGTGCTGGCTTCGTAAAGTGAGTTAGGAAGCATGCCCTTGTCTTCAATTTTTTGCTTGATATCCTTCTTTTAATGTTTGGCAAAATGTGCCAGTTGTCTGATCCTGGGCTTCTGTTTTGGGGGATATTTTTGATTGTTTCAGTCATCAATAGTGATCAGTCTGTTTAGATTTTCTGTTTCTCCCTGAATCAGTCTTAGAAAGTTGTTTGTTCTAAGATTTTATCCATTTCCTTTAGGTTGTCCAATTTGTTGATGTATGGCAGTTCAGAGTACTCTTGTACAATCCTTTGTATTTCTATGATATCTGTAATAATTTCTCTTGTTTCTGATTTTATTTTATTTTTTTTTTTTTGGTTTATTTTATTTTATTTTTTTTTAATTTATTTATTTTTTTTTTCCTTTTATTATTTTTTTCCAGTGGGTTTTGTCATACATTGATATGAATCAGCCATGGATTTACATGTATTCCCAATCCCGATCCCCCCTCCCACCTCCCTCTCCACCCGATTCCTCTGGGTCTTCCCAGTGCACGAGGCCGGAGCACTTGTCTCGTGCATCCCTCCTGGGCTGGTGATCTGTTTCACCATAGATAGTATACATGCTGTTCTTTTGAAATATCCCACCCTCACATTCTCCCACAAAGTTCAAAAGTCTGTTCTGTATTTCTGTGTCTCTTTTTCTGTTCTGCATATAGGGTTATCGTTATCACCTTTCTAAATTCCATATACATGTGTCAGTATGCTGTAATGTTCTTTATCTTTCTGGCTTACTTCACTCTGTATAATGGGCTCCAGCTTCATCCATCTCATTAGGACTGGTTCAAATGAATTCTTTTTAATGGCTGAGTAATATTCCATGGTGTATATGTACCACAGCTTCCTTATCCATTCATCTGCTGATGGGCATCTAGGTTGCTTCCATGTCCTGGCTATTATAAACAGTGCTGCGATGAACATTGGGGTGCACGTGTCTCTTTCAGATCTGGTTTCCTCAGTGTGTATGCCCAGAAGTGGGATTGCTGGGTCATATGGCAGTTCTATGTCCAGTTTTTTAAGAAATCTCCACACTGTTTTCCATAGCGGCTGTACTAGTTTGCATTCCCACCAACAGTGTAAGAGGGTTCCCTTTTCTCCACACCCTCTCCAGCATTTATTGCTTGTAGACTTTTGGATAGCAGCCATCCTGGCTGGCGTGTAATGGTACCTCATTGTGGTTTTGATTTGCATTTCTCTGATAATGAGTGATGTTGAGCATCTTTTCATGTGTTTGTTAGCCATCTGTATGTCTTCTTTGGAGAAGTGTCTGTTTAGTTCTTTGGCCCATTTTTTGATTGGGTCATTTATTTTTCTGGAATTGAGCTGCAGGAGTTGCTTGTATATTTTTGAGATTAATCCTTTGTTTCTTCATTTGCTATTATTTTCTCCCAATCTGAGGGCTGTCTTTTCACCTTACTTATAGTTTCCTTTGTAGTGCAAAAGCTTTTAAGTTTCATTAGGTCCCATTTGTTTAGTTTTGCTTTTATTTCCAATATTCTGGGAGGTGGGTCATAGAGGATCTTGCTTTGATTTATGTCGGAGAGTGTTTTGCCTATGTTCTCCTCTAGGAGTTTTATAGTTTCTGGTCTTACATTTAGATCTTTAATCCATTTTGAGTTTATTTTTGTGTATGGTGTTAGAAAGTGTTCTAGTTTCATTCTTTTACAAGTGGTTGACCAGTTTTCCCAGCACCACTTGTTAAAGAGGTTGTCTTTTTTCCATTGTATATCCTTGCCTCCTTTGTCAAAGATAAGGTGTCCATAGGTTCGTGGATTTATCTCTGGGCTTTCTATTCTGTTCCATTGATCTATATTTCTGTCTTTGTGCCAGTACCATACTGTCTTGATGACTGTGGCTTTGTAGTAGAGTCTGAAGTCAGGCAGGTTGATTCCTCCAGTTCCATTCTTCTTTCTCAAGATTACTTTGGCTATTCGAGGTTTTTTGTATTTCCATACAAATTGTGAAATTCTTTGGTCTAGTTCTGTGAAAAATACCGTTGGTAGCTTGATAGGGATTGCATTGAATCTATAGACTGCTTTGGGTAGAATAGCCATTTTGACAATATTAATTCTTCCAATCCATGAACACGGTATGTTTCTCCATCTGTTTGTGTCCTCTTTGATTTCTTTCATCAGTGTTTTATAGTTTTCTATGTATAGGTCCTTTGTTTCTTTAGGTAGATATACTCCTAAGTATTTTATTCTTTTTGTTGCAATGGTGAATGGTATTGTTTCCTTAATTTCTCTGTCTGTTTTTTCATTGTTAGTATATAGGAATGCAAGGGATTTCTGTGTGTTAATTTTATATCCTGCAACTTTACTATATTCATTGATTAGCTCTAGTAATTTTCTGGTAGAATCTTTAGGGTTTTCTATGTAGAGGATCATGTCATCTGCAAACAGTGAGAGTTTTACTTCTTCTTTTCCTATCTGGATTCCTTTTACTTCTTTTTCTGCTCTGATTGCTGTGGCCAGCACTTCCAACACTATGTTGAATAGTAGTGGTGAGAGTGGGCACCCTTGTCTTGTTCCTGATTTCAGGGGAAGTGCCTTCAATTTTTCACCATTGAGGGTGATGCTTGCTGTGGGTTTGTCATATATAGCTTTTATTATGTTGAGGTATGTTCCTTCTATTCCTGCTTTTTGGAGAGTTTTAATCATAAATGAGTGTTGAATTTTGTCAAAGGCTTTCTCTGCATCTATTGAGATAATCATATGGTTTTTATCTTTCAATTTGTTAATGTGGTGTATTACATTGATTGATTTGCGGATATTAAAGAATCCTTGCATTCCTGGGATAAAGCCCACTTGGTCATGGTGTATGATTTTTTTAATATGTTGTTAGAGTCTGTTTGCTAGAATTTTGTTAAGGATTTTTGCATCTATGTTCATCAGTGATATTGGCCTGTAGTTTTCTTTTTTTGTGGCATCTTTGTCTGGTTTTGGAATTAGGGTGATGGTGGCCTCATAGAATGAGTTTGGAAGCTTACCTTCTTCTGCAATTTTCTGGAAGAGTTTGAGTAAGATAGGTGTTAGCTCTTCTCTAAATTTTTGGTAGAATTCAGCTGTGAAGCCATCTGGTCCTGGGCTTTTGTTTGCTGGAAGATTTTTGATGACAGTTTCGATTTCCTTGCTTGTGATGGGTCTGTTAAGATCTTCTATTTCTTCCTGGTTCAGTTTTGGAAAGTTATACTTTTCTAAGAATTTGTCCATTTCATCCAAGTTGTCCATTTTATTGGCATAGAGCTGCTGGTAGTAGTCTCTTATGATCCTTTGTATTTCAGTGTTGTCTGTTGTGATCTCTCCATTTTCATTTCTAATTTTGTTAATTTGGTTTTTCTCTCTTTGTTTCTTAATGAGTCTTGCTAATGGTTTGTCAATTTTGTTTATTTTTTCAAAAAACCAGCTTTTAGCTTTGTTGATTTTTGCTATGGTCTCTTTAGTTTCTTTTGCATTTATTTCTGCCCTGATTTTTAAGATTTCTTTCCTTCTGCTAACTCTGGGGTTCTTCATTTCTTCCTTCTCTAATTGCTTTAGGTGTAGAGTTAGGTTATTTAATTGGTTTTTTTCCTGTTTCTTGATGTAAGCCTGTAATGCTATGAACCTTCCCCTTAGCACTGCTTTTACAGTGTCCCATAGGTTTTGGGTTGTTGTGTTTTCATTTTCATTCATTTCTATACATATTTTGATTTCTTTTTTGATTTCTTCTATGATTTGTTGGTTATTCAGAAGCGTGTTATTTAGCCTCCATATGTTTGAAGTTTTAACAATTTTTTCCCTGTAATTGAGGTCTAATCTTACTGCACTGTGGTCAGAAAAGATGACTGGAATGATTTCAATTTTTTTGAATTTTCCAAGACCAGATTTATGGCCCAGGATGTGATCTATTCTGGAGAATGTTCCGTGTGCACTTGAGAAAAAGGTGAAGTTGATTGTTTTGGGGTGAAATGTCCTATAGATATCAATTAGGTCTAGCTGGTCCATTGTGTCATTTAAGGTTTGTGTTTCCTTGTTAATTTTCTGTTTAGTTGATCTATCCATAGTTGTGAGTGGGGTATTAAAGTCTCCCACTATTATTGTGTTACTATTAATTTCCTCTTTCATACTTGTTAGCGTTTGCCGTACATATTGCGGTGCTCCTATGTTGGGTGCATATATATTTATAATTGTTATATCTTCTTTTTTGATTGATCCTTTGATCATTATGTAGTGTCCTTCTTTGTCTCTTTTCACTTCCTTTATTTGAAAGTCTATTTTATCTGATATGAGTATTGCGACTCCTGCTTTCTTTTGGTCTCCGTTTGCATGAAATATTTTTTTCCAGCCCTTCACTTTTAGTCTGTATGTGTCTCTTGTTTTGAGGTGGGTCTCTTGTAGACAGCATATATAGGGGTCTTGTTTTTGTATCCATTCAGCCAATCTTTGTCTTTTGGTTGGGGCATTCAACCCATTTACATTTAGGGTAATTATTGATAGGTGTGGTCCCGTTGCCATTTACTTTGTTGTTTTGGGTTCACATTTATAAAACCTTTCTGCATTTCCTGTCTAGAGAAGATCCTTTAGCATTTGTTGAAGAGCTGGTTTGGTGGTGCTGAATTCTCTCAGCTTTTGCTTATCTGTAAAGCTTTTGAATTCTCCTTCATATCTGAATGAGATCCTTGCTGGATACAGTAACCTAGGTTGTAGGTTATTCTCTTTCATTACTTTCAGTACGTCCTGCCATTCCCTTCTGGCCTGGAGGGTTTCTATTGATAGATCAGCTGTTATCCTTATGGGAATCCCTTTGTGTGTTATTTGTTGTTTTTCCCTTGCTGCTTTTAATATTTGTTCTTTGTGTTTGATCTTTGTTAATTTGATTAATATGTGTCTTGGGGTGTTTCGCCTTGGGTTTATCCTGTTTGGGACTCTCTGGGTTTCTTGGATTTGGGTGGCTATTTCCTTCCCCATTTTAGGGAAGTTTTCAGCTATTATCTCCTCGAGTATTTTCTCATGGCCCTTCTTTTTGTCTTCTTCTTCTGGAACTCCTGTGATTCGAATGTTGGGGCGTTTCACAGTGTCCCAGAGGTCCCTGAGGTTGTCCTCATTTCTTTTGATCCTTTTTTCTTTTTTCCTCTCTGCTTCATTTATTTCCACCATTTTATCTTCAACCTCACTTATCCTATCTTCTGCCTCTGTTATTCTACTCTTGGTTCCCTCCAAAGTGTTTTTGATCTCATTCATTGCATTATTCATTTGTAATTGACTCTTTTTTATTTCTTCTAGGTCTTTATTAAACAGTTCTTGAATCTTTTCAATCTTTGTTTCCAGGCTATTTATCTGTAACTCCATTTTGTTTTCAAGATTTTGGATCATTTTTATTATCATTATTCTAAATTCTTTTTCAGGTAGATTCCCTATCTCCTCCTCTTCTGTTTGACTTGGTGGGCATTTTTCATGTTCCTTTACC
This sequence comes from Dama dama, assembly GCF_033118175.1. Lineage (NCBI taxonomy): Eukaryota > Metazoa > Chordata > Mammalia > Artiodactyla > Cervidae > Dama > Dama dama. The sequence goes on from NC_083695.1 coordinate 45,910,178, forward strand.
TGTTGGGTATTTCTTTGCCTTTTCATCTTGTTTAGATTGCTGTATCTGGAGTGGGCTTTCTGTATTCTGGAGGTCTGTGGTTCCTTTTTGTTGTGGAGGATTAACCCAGTGGGTGGGGTTAGACGATTGGCTTGTCAAAGTTTCCTGGTTAGGGAAGCTTGCATCAGTGTTCTGGTGCGTGGAACTTGATTTCTACTCTTTGGAGAGCAATGGAGTGCCCAGTAATGAGTTTTGAGATGGGTCTATGTGTTAGGTGTGACCTTGGGCAGCCTGTATGTTGATGTTCAGGGCTATGTTCCTGCGTTGCTGGAGAATTTGCGTGGTATGTCTTGCTCTGAAACTTATTGGCTCTTGTGTGGTGGTTGGTTTCAGTGTAGGTATGGAGGCTTTTGGACAGTCACTTATTACTTAAAGTTCCTTGTAGTCAGGAGTTTTCTGGTGTTCTCAGGTTTTGGGCTTAAGTCTCCTGCCTCTGGATTTCAGTTTTATTCTTCCTGTAGTCTCAGGACTTCTCCAACTATGCAGCCCTGATAAGAAAACTTCTAGGTTAATGGCTAAAAGATTCTCCCCCGTTAGGGACACCCAGAGAGGTTCACAGAGTCACATGAAGAAGAGGAGAGGGAGGAGGGAGATAGAGATGAACAGGAGGAGAAAAGGGGGGACTCAAGAGGAGAGAGACAGATCTACACAGCTGTCTGTTCCCAGAGTGTTCTCCGTAGCCCAGTCACCTACAAAGATTCACAGAATTGGATTGGGAAGAGAAGGGGAAAGGAGGAAATAGAGGTGTTCTGAGGTAGAAAACAGAGAGTCAAGATTGGGAGAGAATAATCTTCGGTTTAAAAATAGGGCTTCTCTTCTTTTTTTTTTTTTTGTAAGGTTATAGTATATTGAAAATGAAAATTAAGGAGTAGTAGAGGAGTACTAGAGGACTTTAAAAGAAATAAGATAAAAAGAAAAATAGAAAATAGAGAGAAAGGAAAGAAAAAAAAGAAAGAAAAAGAAAAAAAAAAAGAAAAAAAAGAAAAAAAAAAAAAAGGAAAAAAAAATTTTTTTTTCCCCCTAATTAAAAAATCGTAAAAGTCTATGGAAATGAAAGTTAAGGAGTAATGGGGGAGTAATAGGGGATTTTAAAGGAAAATAAAAGAGAAAAAATAAAAAAGAAAAAAAGAAAAACAGAAAAAAAAATAAAAAAAAATAAAAAAAAGAGAAAAAAGTAAAATTATATCTAGGAGTTTCTCTGGAGCTGTTGCGGTCAGTGTGGGTTCGGCTCAGTTTCAGATAGCTCCTTGTTCCAGCTTACGCTTCTCGATATCTACAGGCTCCCCTGGTGTAGACAATGTTTCCTAGAGGGATTTTAATCTGTTGCACCAGTCCCTTCTGAGGCGGTTCCCTTTGTTTATTTGGCTTCTGTTTGCCGGTCTCTTCAGAGCCTCATTTCCGCCCTGACACAGGCGGGCGGAGGTGGACTCTTATTCAGGTAGCTAGTTCCGTCGCTCTGCGGGGAGGGGCTTGCGCCGCGGGGCTTGCGCCGCGGGGATGGGCTGGGGCTGCCAGGAGGGGCTGACGCTGCTCTCTCCTCTGCGCTGCTCAGGCTCCCGGCTGTTCTATATGGAGCGCGCCCCGCGCTGCGCGAGGTTCCAGCCCTCGGGTGTTCCACAAAAGCGCGGAGGGGAAAGCTGCGCCTGCTCTCAGTGCCTTCCCCGTCAGAGCGGTCCAGGCAGCCAGGGGCTTGGTGGGCGCACTCTCCCCAGGTGTGGCGCGCCCCCTCCCTTCCGCGGACCCAGTCTCAGTTTCCGCTGGCGCCAGTCGGGTGCGCGCGCCTTCTGCCCTCCGCGTCCCCAGCCCCAGTCCCCGCCCGCGCCGGTCGGGTGCCTGCGCCCTGTGTCTCGCTGCGACCTTCCCCTCCCCCCTGCCTCCTGCCTCCAGCGGGGCTGGGCCGGTCCGCAGCCTGCGAGCTCCTCTCTGGACCCTCTCGGTCTCTTTGTTCTGCGAACGGCCGGCAGTGTGTTCGGGCCGGCTAATTTACTCTCTCTCCTTTGGTCTCCCACAGTTCAAGTTGGCAACTCACAGAAGCTCCCTCCGATTGTCCTCAGGGCACTCAGGCCCGGACCCTACCCCAAGCAATGCCGCCTAAGAGCTCCCGGGACGGATCTCCGTCCTTAGCTCTTTTGTTTCACTTTTTATCTTTTATATTTTGTCCTACCTCCTTTCGAAGACAATGGGCTGCTTTTCTGGGCGCCTGATGACCTCAGCTAGCGATCAGAAGTTGTTTTGCGAAGTTTGCTCTGCGTTCAGTTATTCCTTTGATGAATTTGTAGGAGAGAAAGTGGTCTCCACGTCCTACTCCTCCGCCATCTTGGCTCCTCCTCCTTGTTTCTGATTTTATGTGAGCCTTCTCTCTTTTTATCTTGGTGAGTCTAGCTAAAAATTTGTCAATTTTGCTTGTCTTTTCAAAGAACCAGGTTTTAGTTTCATTCTATTGTCTTTTTAGTCTCTAATTTATTTCCACCAGTTTTTTTTTTGTTTTGTTTTTTATTTCCTTCCTTCTACTGACTTAGGGCTTTGTTTCTTCTTCTTTTCTACTTCTTTAGGTGTAAGCTTAGACTGTTTTTTTGAGATTTTTCTTATTTCTTGGGGTAAGCCTGTGTTGCTATAAACTTCCCTTTTAGAACTGTTTTTGCTGCATCACATAGATTTTGGTATGGCATATTTTCGTTTGAATTTGTCTTCAGGTATTTCTTTATTTCTCTTTTGATTTCTTCATTGACCCAATAGTTGTTCAGTACCATGTTGTTTAGTCTCCCCATATTGTGATTTTTCCATCCTTTCACTTGTAATCAACTTATAGTTTCATACAGGTGGTTGGAAATATGCTTGATATGATTTCATTCTTAAATTTATTAGGACTTGTGTCCCAACATACAGTCTATCCTGGAGAATTTCTATGTGCACCTGAAAAAAATGTGTATTCTGCTGATTTTGGATGGAATGTTCTGTATTTATTTAAGTCTCTCTAGTCTAATGTTTCACTTAAGTCCTGTGTTTCCTTACTGAATTTCTGTCCAAATAATCTAACTGTTGATGTGAGTGGGGGTATTAAAGTCCCCTACTCTTCTTATGTTGTTGTCAATTTCTCCCTTTAGGTTAGTTAAAATTAATTCATATATGTTGGTATTCCTATGTTGCTGCTGCTGCTAAGTCGCTTCAGTCGTGTCCGACGATTAGGCCCATGTATATTAACACATGCTATGTCTACTTGAGGGATTATCCTCATTTTTTCTCTTGTTATCTTTTTTGGCTTGAAGTCTATTTTGTTGGCTATGAGTATGGCTACACCTGTTTTTTTGTTTGTTTTGCTGCCATTTGCCTAGAGTATAATTTTCCATATCTTCACTTTGAACCTATATTTGTCTTTAGAGCTGAGATGAGTCTCCTGGAGACAAGCATATAGTTGGGTCTTGTTTTTTTGTTTTTTGTTTTTTTCATTTATTTTTATTAGTTGGAGGCTAATTACTTCACAACATTGCAGTGGGTTTTGTCATACATTGACATGAATCAGCCATAGATTTACACGTATTCCCCATCCCGATCCCCCCTCCCACCTCCCTCTCCACCCGATTCCTCTGGGTCTTCCCAGTGCACCAGGCCCGAGCACTTGTTCATGCATCCCACCTGGGCTGGTGATCTGTTTCACTATAGATAATATACATGCTGTTCTCTCGAAACATCCCACCCTCACCTTCTCCCACAGAGTCCAAAAGTCTGTTCTGTACATCTGTGTCTCTTTTTCTATTTTGCATATAGGGTTATCATTACCATCTTTCTAAATTCCATATATATGTGTTAGTATGCTGTAATGTTCTTTGTCTTTCTGGCTTACTTCACTCTGTATAATGGGCTCCAGTTTCATCCATCTCATTAGAACTGATTCAAATGAATTCTTTTTAATGGCTGAGTAATATTCCATGGTGTATATGTACCATATATATAAATATTAATCCACCCAGCCACTCTGTCTTTCAGTTGGTGAATTCAACACATTTACATTTAGGGTGATTATTGATATACGAAGTCTCAATATTGCCATTCTACCTTTTGTTTTCTGGTTGCTCTGTATCTTCAGAGTTTCTTTTCCCTTGCTTTTCTGTCATTTCAGTTTGGTGGTTGTATATGGCATTTTTCTAAATTTTCTGTTGTTTGTGTTTCACGTCTCTGCTCTGGGTTTCAGTTTTATGGTCACCGTGTGGTTTGTATAAACTGTTCCATAGGTTGCTGTGCTGTGTGTGTGCTCACTTGCTCAGTTGTGTCCGACTCTGTGATCCCATGGACGGTAGCCCTCCAGGCTCCCCTGTCCATGGAATTTTCCAGGCAGGAATACTGGAGTGGGTTGCCATTTTCCTACTTCAGGGGATCTTCCCAACCCAGGGGTTGAACCTGTGTTTCTTGTATCTCCTGCACTGGCAGGCAAATTCTTTACCACTGTGCCACTTGGGAAACCCACTTCATAGGTTGCATAGTTCTTTTTCTACTGAAAAGTTGTCATCTTCATTCGCTTATACAGATTTTATCTTTTTATTCTTCCCTTTTAGTTTTGTCACCACAAATTATTCCCTTTTGTGTTGTGAGTTTATTACCAAATTGGAGTAGATATTTTTTTTTAAATGCTTTTATCCCCCTTTGACCTGTATGTGCTAATTGCTTAACAACTTATTCTGATACAGCTGAGTTGCAGCTTTCTGATTCTGTCTATCACCTACTCAAAGTTCTGGGGACTTTTGCTCCTTTCTTTCAGGTAGAAGAACTCCCTTCAACATTTCTTATCAGGCAGGTTTAGTAGTGATGAACTCCCTCTACTTTTATTTGTCTAGGAAAGACTTTATTTCTTCTTCATATCTGAAGGATAACTTTTCTGGGTAGAGTATTCTTGGTTGACACATTTAATCTTTCTGTATATTGAGTATATTATTCCACTCTCTCCTGGCCTAGAGCATTTCTGCTGAGAAATATAATAACCTAAAGGGGGTAACTTGTAGGTTACTGTCTGTTTTTCCCTCCCGATCATCTTTAAAATTCTTTTTTTTATCACTGACTTTTGACAGTTTTAATGTCATGTGTCTTGAAGAAGATCTTTTTGTATTGGGAAATAATTGGGAGTTCTAATAGTTTTATGGACTTATATATCCAGTTTCTTCCCAGATTTGGAAAGTTCTCAGCTGTTGTTTCTTTAAGTAAACTCTCTTCTCCTTCAGGAATACCCATTATGTCTAAGTTGCCTTTTCTAATCAAATTGGATAATTCTTATAGAGTCTCTTCATTGAAAATCTTATTTTCTTACTTTTTTAACCAAATCATTTGTAGATTTCTAACTTTGAGCTTTCTAATTCTCTCTTCCATATGGTCTGCTTTGTTTCTAGTGCTTTCTAATCCATTCTTCATCTCATTTATTGAGTTATTCAGCTCCAGAATTTCCATTGGTTGTTTTTAAGAGTTTCAATCTCTTTGGTAAAGTATTCCTTCTGTTTATTAATTTTACTCTTTACTCATTGAGTTGCCTTCCTGAGTATTCTTGTAGTTAATTGAGTTTTCTCCATGACAGCTATTTTGAATTCTGTCAGTTAGAGCACAATCTTCTGAGGCTTTAAGTTTAGTTTCTAGAGAGTTGTTATTTTCTTCCTGTGATACTGTGTTATCCTGGTTTTTCGTGGTGCTTGATGAGTTGTTCCTCTGCCAGTGCATTTGAAGGAGGAAATGTCTTTGATATTTAGGTGAAGTTTTGTTTACTTTGAGTCTAACAATTCAAGTTCCCAATTAGAAGGCCTTTCTTTTGTTTTTCAGTAGGTGGTGCTGTAGCCCAAGTTTTTGGTTTCTCTTGGTGGCCTCTGGCTGTATTTAAAACCAGCACTTGGCACCCTGCAGCCCCTCTGCCAGGGGTGCCCCTGTGGACTCACCTCATCGCTCTTCCTCTGGGATGGCTGGTGCCTGGGTGCTGCCAGGGTTGCTGCCATCACTGGTACTTCTGCCATGTCTGGGGTCGCCTGGGTCATGGGCACTGCTGCCGCGTGGGGAAGGGGAGGAACCAGGGTCACTGGTGTCTTCACCGCTTCAGGGTTGCTGCACTCCTAAGTGCTGCTGCTGGGAGGAGGGGAGCCTGGAGCTGCGGGTGCAGCTTTGGCTGGAGGGACCAGCGTCCTGGGTCCCACCACCGTCGCTGCCCAGCTCCCTGTGGCTGTGGGGGTCTGTGTCCTATGTGCCACCTCTGTTGATGCTTCCAGTTTCACCCAAGCTATGGGCTCAGCTGCTGTGGCTGTGGTGGGGGGGCCAGGATCCCAGCACTGCCTTTGTCCCTGGTTCTGCCTCCTCCCCCTGGAATGTTCTTGCCTGAAGAATCCCATGGACAGAGGAGCCTGGTGGGCTATGGTCCATGGAGTCACAGAGTTGGCACAGCTGAGTGACTAACACTGCCTCCTCCATGTGTCCCAGTTCACTCACCTTCGGATATAAAGATGTGTGGATCTCTCCAGCATCCTGGTGGGATGAGCACAGGAAGCTTTGTAGAGGTATGGATGTTTTACTGAAGCAAGAGAAACAAAGGGAGCTTTTCACAATACCATGGTGATGATGTCTACCTTCAAAGCCTCTGTGTGTGTGGCGGGGGGCAGGGTATGTGGGTATGTGTGTATTTGTCCTGCTTTTTCTGGATACTCCCACAATAATAGTGATGATTTGCTAAATGTTCTGACTCAATAGCCTGCGATTTAAAGTTTGGGCATTAACTTGTAGATGGCATCAGGCCTGATTCTTTATGGATAACTCCTCTGTCAAATGTCATCCTGATTTTACAATGAGTAATTTTTAAATGTATGAGAGTCAGATTTCATAAATAGAACAATTTTTTCTCGTTAAAATAAATATGTCATTCTTGACCTTCCCTAATGGTTAGAAAAGAGGAAGTGAAACCCCAGCCTCTTCTGAGAGAGTCTGTGGGGTAAAGGACAGGGCAGTGTGCTGGACATGGGGGACAGGGTGCCCATCTGTGCCCCCAACCGACACTTGGCATCCCCCTGGGCAAGCCACTTGGCTCAGCTCTGTCTATGCAGTGGGCCCTGGTCTCCAGGAGGAAGACAAAAGCTGTGGGCCTTGGACTCAGGCCTTTGTATTCTACATCTCAGTGGCCGTGTTCCTTGAGACGTTTACTTCATCCCACTGTGCTTCGATTTCTCAATTTGAATGTGGGGATAGTAAGAGTATCCACATGGAGGGCTGTTGTGAGCTGAGCCCTGGAGACCATGCTGTTTTTAGTCACAGTGATCACGCCGCTGTTGACTGAGCATTTGTGTCCAGAGGCTGTGCCTTGCTCTTCAGAAGCATTGTGGGTGTGTGTGTATTAGTCGCTAAGTCGTGTCTGACGCTTTGTGACCCCATGAACTGTAGCTCACCAGGTTTCTCTGTCCCGGCAATTCTCCAGGCAAGAATACTGGAGGGGGGTTGCCATTTCCTTCTCCAGGGGATTTTCTCAACCCAGGGATTGAATCTGGATCTCCCCCATTGCTGACAGATTCTTTACCATCTGAACCACCAGGGAAGCCCTCAGAAGCATTAGTTAATCTATATAACAACTATGATGCAGTAACATTTTTTACAAAATAGAAGATATATATTATATAAATACCAAATATATACTGTGACTTCCAAAATACAGAATATATAGTACCCATGAAACACACCCACCACACCCCTCACAGCATGCATGACACACACACAAACACACAACACCACACACCACAGTAGAGCTCAATAGACGGCAGCTGCCACGGTGATTAATCATGCTGACCTTCTCTGGGATGGATGACGCGCTTCTGGGCCAGCCAACCCACAGTGTGGGTCTGGAGAAGGTGGACAGGACATTGGGTCAAGTGTTTTTTTAAATCATGAAACAGTATTGAATATAGTCAAATGTTTTTTCTATATCATTTGAGATGATCACTTTTTCCCCTTGTTTATTAATGTGGTGTACTGCACTGATTGTTTTTTTAATGTTGAACCACTCTTGCTTTCCTGGGATTAATCCCACTAAATCATGTTATATAATCATAGGCTGTTGGATTTGTTTTGCTAGTTTTTTGTTGAGGGTTTTTTGCACATATATTAATGAGGGATATTGGTCTGTAATTTTCTTTTCTTTGTGTGGCTTTAGTATCAGAGGAATAATGCGGGCTTGGCTGCTCCTCGAGCAGGTCAGACATACCCCCACTTTGCGGGCTTTTGCACTGGCTATACTCTTTGCTTAAAATGCTTTTCCTCTGGATATCTGCATCCCCTTTGTCAAATCCATCCAAATGTTACCTTTTCAAAGAAGCCAATTCTACCACCCAAGTTAAAATTGTCAATTTTTTCCCTCTTACACCCAATGTTCTAAATTCTTTCTCTTTTCTGTTTTTTACATAACATTTATCATCTTTCTTCATAATATGTAATTTCTTTATTATTCTATTACATTATTAAATATACTATATAATATATGACATGTATTTATGTTTTACAATGCTATTTATAGTATAGTATAACTTATATAACAATAGTAATTTTTATTATCTGTAATTTACCTATTTATTATGTTTATCTTTATTGTCTATACCCTTCTTCTCACTTATCGGGTATGGGTTTTACTTTGTTTAGCTTATAGGTGTATCCAGCATGCCAGGAAGATACGTAGGTCAACAAATATTTGTTCAATACTGAACTGGATAAGTTAACACCGAGTGTTAGAAGCACTCCTGGCACCTTAGACATTTTTCAGGGCTGGTGGTGCCAAGAGCAATATCATTGTAGGTTGTAAAAGCAATGCTAGAGGCAAGATGTTTGAAAATCAAGTGTTTGTGATTCAGGATTAGTCTTGTGATTTTTTTCCCTTTGTTTTTCTTCTTATTGCTATTTTTCCCGATTAACATGCATTAAAGCCTTTTTCTTGGTGTAGAGTTCTATGGGTCTTAAGTCACGTGTAGTGTCACGTGACCGCCACCACATTCAGGATACAGAACGAACAGTCCCACCCCTTCAAATAGTTCCCAATGTTGTCCCTTCATAATGAAACCCTTTCCCAACCCCTAACCCCATGCAACCACTGATCTATTCCTTTAGTTTCGTCTTTTTCAGAATAACATATAAACGCAAGCACAAGTGTGTAGTCTTTTGAAGCTAGCTTTATAAACTCAGCACAAGGCCTTTGAGATGGATCCAGTTTGTTGTATCAGTAGTTCTTACATTTTTATTACTGAGTAGTATTCCACTGTGTGGATGAAAATATTTTCTCCCAGTCTATAACTTCTCATTTCATTTTTAAAGTGTCTTTCACAGATTGAAATTTAATGATCGGTTTGCCTATGCCTACAAAATTCCTGCTGGGATTCTGATTGGAATTGTATTAAAAAGCATCTATAGATGAATTTGGAGAGGGTTAAGACCTTAACTACATTGAGTATTCCAATCCATAAACATAGACTGTTTTTCCATTTATATAAATCTATGATTTTTTAAAAAAAAATCAAGGTCTATAGTATTCAGCATACAGAGCAAGCACATTTTTAAAATTAGGTTTATTCTTATGTTTTGGGAGTATGGTTTTAAATGATATTTTAAATGTTTTATATCCCAATTGTTTACTTCTAGTGTATAGGAATGTGATCAATTTCTGTATGTCACTGTGCATCCATGCTAATTCATTTATTTTTTCTAGGAGCTTTTATTTTTTTTTAAATAGATTGCTTGGGATGTTTTTCTATATGACAATCATACCATCTGTGAATAGTGACAGTTTTATATCTTCCTTTCCAGTCTGTTGTTTCAGCATGATGTTGCATAGGAATGGTGAGAGAGGACACCCTTGCCTTGTCTTTAAACTTGAAGAGAAGGTCTTCAGTCTTTTGTCATCACCTATTCTATTAGCTAAGTTTCTTTGGTAGATGTACATTGTCAAGTTATGGATGATTCCTTCTATGCCTATTTTACCGAGAGTTTTTTTAAAAATCATGAACAGATGTTGAATTTTTTAAATGTTTTTTCTGCATATGATCATATTTTTCTTCTTTAATTTAATAATATAATAGATTATATTGGCTCATTTTGACCAGTGAACCAGTCTTGCAGGTTAAGGCATATTGGTCACAATGCCTTATTTATTTTATGTATAGTCATATTTGTTTTTGCAAGTTTGTTGAGAATTTTGCACCTATTTTTATAAGTGATGTTGGCAGGTAGTTTTCTTTTCTTGTACTGGCTTTGTCTACTTTTGATATCAGAGTCATACTGGCCTCATAAAATGCATTTAAAAGTGTTCTCTTGTATATTTTGAAGGAAGTTGTATAGAATTGGTGTTATTTATCTTTTAAATGTATGGTAAAATTCACCAGTGGAAACATCTGGGCCTGGAGTTTTCTTTGTGGAAAGGTTTTAAACTACATATTCAGTTTTTGTAATAGTTGTAAAACTGTTCTGTTTATTTCTTCTTGCTTACTTTTGTTACTTTGTAGCTTTGAAGGGATTGGTCTGTTTTATCTAAGTTGTCAAATTTGTGTGCACAGAGTTATTTGTGATGTTTTCTTATCCTTTTAATGTCTGAGGGGTATGTATTGGCAGTCTCTCTTTCATTTCTAATATTGGTTATTTGTGTCTTTTTTCCTTCTTTGCTAACTTAGTTGGTGGTTTTTCAATTTTTTAAACTTTTTCATATAACTAGATCTTTACTTCATTTTTCCTCTATTGTTTTTCAATTTATAGTTTCACTGATTTTTGCTGTTTTCTGATAATTCCAACCACTGTGTCATCTCCAGCTTGGCATCTGTTATCTTTTTCCATGTGAGATATTGTGATTTCCCTTCTTTGTTCTAAGCTGAGTAACTTCAGATTATATCCTGGACATTTTTAATGTTATGAATTCTGGCCCTCATTGTCAGATTTTGGAGAATGTTGATTATTTTGTTTTAGCAGGGAACTGACCCGATGAGGTTCAAGCTGCAAATTCTTATCCACCTTTCTTGGACCATGTGTCCAGTATCAGTCTGGTTTTCAAAGATTTTACTGGGCAGGTTGATGTACCTTCTAATTGTCCCATGCCAGTCTTGGGTGGTAGTTTATCCCTGAGTTCAGTTCTCAAAGTCTTTGGAATGTGGTTTAGGGTCAGATCCACTCATGTGCAGCTCATAATTGAACCCAGAGGTTGATACACAACTTAATGATTTCACTTTCTTAAGTCTCTTCTTCTTCATCATTTCCCCAACACTTTCTGGCTCCTTGGGGTCCCTTCCTTGCTCCTCTGCCTAGAAAGCTAGAGCTTTAGTTTATCTGCTCTGCCACACACTGCATCTGTCTCTGGGGCCAAGCCAGGAGAGGAAATAGAGAGATAAAAGCAATGGAGATTTGTGCCTGACTCTTGGGACCAGAACTCCTCTGGTCAGAGAGAAGGGTTCCCCTCCCCAAGAATTTCAGACACCAGTCTGACTGCTGCTGCTGCTGCTGTGAGATTTCTTGAAGGATGGGTGAGAAAGAATGGATGGAGAAGTCCAACAAAGAAAATTCCAGGGATTCCCCTCCATGCTCTGTGACCTGCTGAAGCCTCCTTTCCCATGCCTTAGACCAGAAATAGAGCCTTCTCTTAGAGCTCAGTCTGTCCTGTCCACACTTGCTACACAGTTCTTACTCCCTATAAGCCCATTCCAGAGGATGCTGAATGGGGAAGCCCCAGGAAATGTGTCACTGGTTGCATGATGCTTTCGGTTTGGTTTCTGTCTCTGCTGCGGTTTACTTTTCAGTCCTTGGAGATCTGCTCATGCTTTCTATGTGGGTTTTAAGTTGCATTCAGTGGGTGGGACAGTGCTTACACCATCTTGAAGGAAGCCAGAAGTGCTCTGTGTGTGTGTGTTTAATAAAAGAATGAGAGCTTCTCCATTTCCCATCCATGTGGAGAGAGGGTAGGGGTCCAGGAAACTAACTTCCAGTGAACATCAGCTCTGTGCTGGGCGCTGTGCCTTAGCACACAATGGCATTGTTCTATGACTCTATGCAGAAAGTATGGTGTTGCACAGCTCTTGTACAGTTAGGGGGAGTTAGGCTCAGATTAATTAGTTCAAGGTCATATAGATAGGCTTCCCTGGTAGCTCCGCTGGGAAAGAATCCACCTACAATGCAGGAGACCCTGGTTTGATTCCTGGGTCGGGAAGATCCCCTGGAGAAGGTATAGGCTACCCACTCCAATATTCTTGGGCTTTCCTGGTGGCTCAGATGTTTAAGAATCAGCCTACAATGCAGGAGACCTGGGTTTGATCCCTGGATTCCAAAGATCCCCTGGAGGAGGGCATGGAAACCCACTGCAGTATTCTTGTCTGGAGAATCCCCAAGGACAGAGTAGCTTGGTGGGTTAAAGTCTGTGGGGTTGCGAAGAGTTGGACACTACTGAGTAGCTAAGCGCAGCACAGCTTAGCATATAGATAATAAGTGGTTGGCTGCAAATGGCCTGTCTTAGAGAGATCCAGAAATGATGTCTGATGTCCTGCTTCCCTCTCTCAGCAGGACAGATGACAGTGATGCTGTGATCATGCACCCCGGGGTCCTGTGCATCATGGTGAGGCTGCTGCCTCGCTTGTACCACGAAGATCACCCTCAGGTACTTGTTGATGAACACACAGGTTTGTCTTTTTCACATGACTGATCTTTTAGGCTCCTCTGGCCAGAGGCTCCCTTTCCCTTTTTTTGGCCTTTGCCCTCGGTCCTCTGTATTAGCAGAGCCTCCCTCATGAAGTGTCCCTGCGGGGGAGTATCAGTGGTTCTGAGACCTTTGAGTGAGTGCTACCCACCCTTCCATTGCCACTCAAAACAAATTGCTCTGTTGATGAAGTGACCATCTAAAAACAACAACCAAGCAAAAGTTGAATGAAATGATGAACCTTCATGAGGCAAGTCCAATATAAGTGATGCACATAGCACTGGGCATTGGTGGGACCAGAAGTCCTTCAATTCCCATTTATTAATTCATCACTTGGATACTGGCTTTTACCCTGGCTCAATGCTGTGTAGGATGTGCAGGGCTAAGGGCATGAGCACTGAGCACTGTCCAAGGAGCCTGCATCTGTGGTGGGGACTGATGGTGTGGAGGTGGTGGTGGGGCAGACAGACTAAGTAACTAAGCTCACAAATGACGACACAATTAAAATTTGTCACAAGTGATATTAAGGGGGAAAAATGGGATGCTGAGCGTGAATAATGGGAATGGAAGTGGGGAGGAAGACCTAATTAAAGATACAAAGAACTGACTCATTTGAAAAGACCCTGTTGCTGGGGAAGATTGAAGGCAGGAGGAGAAGGCGATGACAGAGGATGAGATGGTTGGATGGCATCACTGATTCAGTGGGCAGGGGTTTGAGTAAGCTCCGGGAGTTGGTGATGGACAGGGAAGCCTGGCGTGCTGCAGCCTGTGGGATCGCAAAGGGTCGGACATGACTGAGCAACTGAACTAGATGAAGGGACGGAGGTCAGGGAAGCCAACTCTCAGTGACATTTCAGCAGAGCCCTGAAAAGTGAGTAGCAGTTATCCAGGTGGGGATGAGCCTACTGAAGGCAGTTGGGGTGAGAGCAGGAGAACTGAACATGGGCCGGATGGCGTGGGCGGAGGAAGGTGCAGCCCTGCCGAGGGGCAGGTTTTATCCCACGAGCAACACGAAGTCTCTCTCGAGTGGAGGGGTATGCCATCAGGTTTTTCTATTATAATCTCTCTTGTTGCCTGGAGGGTGGCCTGGGGGAGTTAGAGAGCCTTGTCCACAGTCTGATGATACGTGGTGGTAGCCCAATTAAGGTGGTGTCTGTGGGAAAGTGTGAAGAGCAAGGATTCAGGAGACCTATTGCGAGATAGACTCAAGGCCCCGAGATGAACAGGATTCAGGGAATGGGACGATGGGCAAGGCAAGGCATCTCTCAGCTCCTGACCCAGCAGCACTGATGGCCTGAGATTGTATGAGCAAGAGCGTCGAGCCTCAGAACAAGACAGATTCTCAGGAAGTGCTCGCAATTTGTAAAACATGTTCTCTAGAGGTTCTAAGAAAGAAACTGGAAGCTGAGGAAACCCTGGAAAACGTACATTTGAATTAGCAGCAGGTGAAAGGAAAGGACTTGACTTGAGCAGCTACCATGTAGCAGGCCCCGTGTTACCCCCTTTCCCTGACTGATGCTGCTAAATGGCTTCAGTCATGTCTGACTCTGCAACCCCATGGAATGTAACCCCCCAGGCTCCTCTGTCTATAGGATTCTCCAAGCAAGAATACTGGAGTGGGTTGCCATGCCCTCCTCCAGGAGATCTTCCCGACCCAGGGATCGAACCGGCATCTCTCCTGCATTGGCAGGCGGGTTCTTTACCCCTAGCGCCACAGTGGGGAGTATAATTGTTCTAGCTTCATCCAGTGGCAAACGGAGTCTCAGACAACATGCATGCTGTTTAACGATTCTGAGTTGGTGGACCTGGTGTTAAATGTGGTCCTACCTACTGCCAGGGCTCCTGGTCTTTCCCCGCATAGCTGTGGCTTCTATCGGAGAATGGGAGTTCACAGGGATGCAGATCCAGCTTTGCCTTGTCCTTCGTTTAAGCTGTTGGGAGGATCCTGACTTCTCTTCCATGTAGCTCTCTCCATCTGGCCTCTACCTGTATCCCTACATCTGATTCTCTAGCAGGTCACACAGCAGCTCAGGGTTCCCAAAGCACAAACACAGAAGCTGCCAGGCCTTCCAGAGACCCCTGCCCGGAACAGGCCAGCATTGCTTCAGTAGCATTCTATTGGCCATAGTGAATCACAGGTTCAGCTTGGACTCGGCAGGAAGGGACATATGTCTCTTCTACTGATGTGAGGGGTGGCTTGTGTGTCCTAAAGGAGCAATTGTTGGGGGGCATCTTTAAAGACCAACCACCATGCTTGCCTCAGACATCTAACTGATGGATAAAATTATCTGAGCCCTAAACCAAATGTCTTTGAGTCATTTAGTTATCTAAAGCCCAGGACCTCACTTTCTTTACATTAGTCTTCAGGACAGAGTCTGCCTGGAGCATGTTGGAAACTAACACACAGGGAGGGTTACCTCTGTTCCAGGAGCATTATTTAATCAATATTCATAACAAGTCATTAAAGTACATGAAATTCTCCCCAGTTTATAGGTGCTTGAAGCTCAAGAAAGTTGTGCAGCTTCCTAAAATCATGGGGGTGGTGAGAGGAGATCTAAAACTCACTTCAGGCCCAAAGTCAAGTTGTGTTTGATGAATAAACCTCTCCTCTCTGCAGCTCTTGATGTGAGGTTATGCATCTTGGCATTGTACACTTTCCCAGTGGCATTTGCCTTACTGTGAGGATGTCTATATTTCATACCATGCAATGCACTTGCAAAGGGAGCAACCAAGCCTGTGGTTTGGGTGATTAGCAATCAAACTGATTGCTGATAAACATGTTATTGCAAATCTCCACCGTGAGGATGACTGATGAAGTGATGCAGAGCAGACAGTGGCCTGTCCTTCTGTCTCCTAGTATATGAAGACTTTGTGGATGAGCCTGGGTTCCCGATAAACACCCTGAGTTGTCACATAAGTGTGTGGGGAAGAACTTTCTCTCACCCTGTGATGGTAATTGGCCAAATTAAGTATGCAAATGAGACTTCCACTTGGTAGGATACTTTTTCTCTATTCAGGTCACAGTAAGTAATTTAGGAAAATTCTAATTCTCACGCACTGTCTCTCAAATATGCAAATGAAATGTAGTGGTGCATTTTCTCAAAAATGTCCTGCAGATGCCAAATCAGCAGCTATTAAAAGTTGGATAATTACAGTAATTAATTTCTGGAAGGGAGGGTGGGAAACCTCACGGCAACAAATAGAATAGTAAATCAGATGTGAAATGAGACCCACGCAAGAAAATGCTGAAATGAAACTAACTGCGGGATTGCAGATGTGGGAGACAGAGAAAGGAGCAGAAAGTTTCAGTAGATGGCAGTGTTACTAGAAAGATGGACTGTGAGTTCCCACTCGTCTCTTTAGATGGGCCTGGTGGGTCCCTATGGTTTTACCCACTGTACGTTCCTCAGAGGCTCTTCCTACGTTATGGGTGAGAAACTGATAGCTTTCCAAGGTACAGGTATCATTTTAGAAAGCAATTGCTTAACTACTTATATGGGTTGTCTGGTTTATTTCTAATTGTGGCCACATTGCATGTGTTCTGTTCAAGACCAAAAGGGTTTTTGTTTTCCCCCCTCTCCAAAATGCTAGCTCTGCAAGTTGCTCTTGGAAACAGATAATCCAGCTAATTTTTTTTCTTGCCTCTTGTAGCATCACCAGTATTAAAATTAGACTGTAGGAATTTTATTATGCCTAAGCATAAGGCAGAAATGGAGTCCAGCTCAGTTCTCTTGGAGCTGAGTTGGCCCCAGGCAGAAATAACTCATTGAGAAGAAAAGCCTTTACTCTTTCATGATGCTCAACAGCCACGTAGGCCTTGCCATAGGGATGTAGCTCTGGACTAGAACTCTAATATTGGAGGCCTCTCCACTCCCCAGCAATCACTGCACTTCCATTCGGGTTTTAGCAGAGGGTTATTTGCTGTGTTCATGACAACAGGAACTCAGAGGCTGGGTAGCCAGATACAGTTTTCCAGAGGTGGAGCTCAGCCTGTGTTGGGGCAGCCAATGCTGTGCATGAATGTCTGTGAATAATTACTCAACACTTACTAGGTTCCACTGGGGATTCAGAGACAAACATCACCAGAATGAATAGTCTGAATTTGATGGTGGGTGCTCAGAGGAATGGAGAAGATAGACAACACTCTAATGGCAATAAAAGTTTTCCCACAGGGTCTTGGGAGAGAAGGAAGGGAAAGCCACACAGAGATGGCAACCCTGGAGCCAGACTTTAAAGAAGAGACCTGTCTATGTCAGATCAGATAGAGGAGGGACAGACAGGACACTCAGACACAGACAGAGGCACACATAAAGATGCCCATTTGGGGACTTCTTTTCTGTGGTGTTGGAGAAGACTCTTGAGAGTCCCTTGGACTGCAAGGAGATCCAGCCATCGTAAAGGAGATCAGTCCTGGGTGTTCATTGGAAGGACTGATGCTGAAGCTGAAACTCCAGTACTTTGGTCACCTCATGCGAAGAGCTGACTCATTGGAAAAGACCCAGATGCTGGGAGGGATTGGGGGCAGGAGGAGAAGGGGATGACAGAGGATGAGATGGCTGGATGGCATCACCGACTCGATGGGCATGAGTTTGAGTAAACTCTGGGAGTTGGTGATGGACAGGGAGGCCTGGTGTGCTGCGATTCATGGGGTCGCAAAGAGTCGGACACGACTGAGTGACTGAACTGAACTGAACTGAATAGTTCAGCTGGACTAGGATAAACCATGTGGCTAGACAGGCTGTAAGTGGGGCAGGAGAGGTAGGTTGAAGCCACATCGTGAGGGACCTTGAGTACCATACTAAGACAGATGAATTTTATTGGATTACCATCCTTTATTACTGTTGTTGTCATTATCACCACTATGTTGGTAGGTTGAAGCCACATCGTGAGGGACCTTGAGTACCATACTAAGACAGATGAATTTTATTGGATTACCATCCTTTATTATTGTTGTTGTCGTCATCACCACTACGTTTCCCTAAACCACTCTATGAGGCTCTGAGGACAACAGATTTGGGTCAAATCTCAGCTGTACCACTTAACAGTTACAGAACCATGGGGAATTATCTAATCTCTGTGACCCTTAACTTTCTTTGCTGTAGTACGGGGAGAATAATGCCATCTTCCTCATGGCATGATTGTGAGGATCGGCTGAAGCAATGCAGGAGCACTTAGCACAGTGAGCAGAACATCCTTGGCACCATGGGAAGCACTTGCTGACCCGTGTAGTTCCTGCTGTAAGTTTCCAAAACCCCACAAGCATTTTATCATTTGATCTTCATAATAACCCAGCAAGGTAGATATCAGTATTCCCATTTTGCAGATGAGGACTGGAAGCTTGTAGCAGTGAATTGACAGAGTTAACATCCTAGGTAGGTGGTAGATGTGCCTGATGGAAGGCCCTGGGACCTCCTGCCGTTGTACCACGTTGCCTTCCCTGTAGATAAGTGGTAGCCATGGGTGGGAGGCAACTGGAAAGCAAGGACATGATCAGATGCTAGAGAGACTGGTCTGTCACCAGTCTGCACCTCCCTTGGTTGCTGGGTGTTTCTGCTGTGACGGAAGCCTCCTGCTCACTGTGACAGGACAGGAAGAAGATCAGGCTTGGGCTGCGTTCATCTGTCGACTGATGTGCGCCTCAGTTTAGAAAGGGCACCATTTTCTGGAATTAGCCTGTATTTCAGACACTTTGAACTAATCATACAGGTTTCAAATAACTGAAGTATTGACAGCATTAATAGCTCTGGGTAGGATTATGTAAGGGCAAGCTATCCGAAAAGAGTCATTTCCTTCAACAAGGAAATTGGCAAAGTAGGAGTCTTGTTTTGTCAAATTACAACACATTAGAAATTTCAACTATGTTGAATTTCTATATTTCTTATGCTTTTTCATTCTGAACCCCACCCTCAAGTATTTCTATCATTCCGGGGAGGGGGGAGGAAATGTCATATTCTAGTCAAAATCCAGGATACTTCTTAGGGTTATCTCTTAAATAAAGCAAATAGACGTAATCTTGCATGGAGATGAAAAGCTTCAAAAGCAAGCAACAGTGACATAGAATTATGGAGTGCAAGTGAAGTTGATAAGCTGAGCTCTGGTCCAATTATCTGGTGACTTTACTTCTAGTCCTTTACCATCATCATTTATATGACTTATATGGGTCACCTCCCTTCTCTGCACATCAGTTTCAGCTACTCAGATATGGCCTAGATCATAGGGGTTGCAGACACAGTGTCTTGGGGCCAGAAGTGTAAAGTAAATGTGTGGATGTAAACAGTAGGGAATGGTGAGGCCTGTGGCCATTGGGAAGGGTACTTGCCCAGCCTAAAGGTACTCACATCTAGCTAGGGGGAAATTAAACAGAAGCCAAGCCAAACTACCCCGCCAAGTAAAACATTTATACAGACCCTCAGTGTATGCCTCTTATGAGATATTGAGTTCCCTTCCTCATAATGAGTACATTACACAGTGTTAAAATCATGGGCTTTGACGTAAGACCAGAGTTGCGGTACCAGTTCTGCGACTCATTGGCACGTCACTTGAGGAAACTGATGTAACCTTTTCAGTGGGGAGTATAGTTGGAGAGTATTTAGAACCTTACCTGGCACACAATATGTGCTATCATACCTTCTCTCTTTCTCTTCTGGTTTTTGTGACATTGTGCTTCTAGGACACTAAGTCACAGTATATAACATTTTGGAAATATTAAATGAAAGATAATATATTTTACATATATTTTAGGTATATTTCCAGCTTCTGTTATACAATTGATAAAGTAATTGATGAATACAATTGATAACTAATCAGGGCTTTTACTGATAGACTGCAAATAAAAGGGGTCAATATTCTGAAAACACTTGCATCCTATAAGAAAAAGTACTTTCACAGATGGAACTCTGGTTGACTCTCCCCAAAATCACAACAGACAATGAGGGAGGTATTTTCAATATTCTCATTTTAAAGCTAAGGAACCTGAGGCTTAGGGAAAGTAAGTAACTAGCCCAAGTTTCCCATTAGTATCAAATCAACATGAGTCCCTACTTCTGGGTAGGTATTTGAGTGCCCTGTGCCAAGACAATGAAGGAAGGGTGAAATGTTTGTTTGGAAGCTCAAAAGCAACATGCCAGGGCCGGAGCCCCAGGTTGCTTGGAAATGGATCCCTCATCTTTACAAAAGACTGTGTACCCTGCAGTCTTGTTCGAGGAATCTTCTCCAGACAATCATGTATGGAAATCTATTAACAACAGCAACAACAAAAAATCTGTTTAAAAAGTATATCTTGAAAGAGTTGTGTCAGTAATTACTTTGGCCAAAGCTATAGGGATCTTCAGCGTAAGTCAATTCCTCCTTTCCTGAGCTCCTTGAGGATGTACCAGCCACAGGGTTCTGGCACAAAGCTGATGTTGGGTCTCATGGAGCCCTGTTGGGCTCCTCTGCTTAACTGACCTAATTATTGTGGGGTGAGGGTGTGTGTGTCCAAGGTGATGGAAACTCTTCACAAACGTTTCAGGTTTCAGACTATGCAGGCATCTTCCCAGATGGATGTTTATCAGCTGGTTTCCCCGATGATGGTCTCATGTGGCATCTCAGGGCTGACCACAGGCTCACTGTTGGGGAGGGATGTGGGGCAGAGGGTGATCGAGCCTGGCTGGCAACTGTCTGTGATCCCCAGGTTTTCCTTGAAAGGCCAGACTCACTCTCACCCCTTGGCCTTTGCACCTACTGTTTCCTTTCCTGGAGAGATCATTTCCCCTGGTGACCTGGCTCTGTCCTCATTGTCCTTCAACACTCAGTTGGATCATCACCTTTTCTGACCACCTTGTCAGCCCTCTGGGTCTGGTGTACCTGCTGTGTCCTGCTACACCCTATGCCTTTGTGCTTGCGCTTACTCGGTGGCTCTTGTGTTTGAGACACAGAGAGATGTGCTAGGGAAACAAGGATGAAGAGCCATTGTCTCAGGCATCAGTTCACAGTTCTTGATAAATAGGACATAGATACGTAGGTAGCCTGTCATAGTGTGATGTTTATAATGATTCAAGTGTGGACACGGTGCTGGTTTGGATAGTCAGAAAAGTTTTATTAAGTGAAAGAACATGTGAATTGTCTCTTGAAAAATAATTAGGACCTCATCAAAGGGGATGGGATTAGAAAGGACAGTCTCAACGTTGGGCATTACTCAAAAAAGTATTCAAGGGTGAGGATGTTACTGGCGTAGAGTATGGGGTAGACCAAAGGGGATGTTGGGAAGTAAAGTTGGAAAGAAACTAATATTTTATAAGATCCCAGGCTCCTGTTACCAGGAAATATTGGCCATCGTATGGATGTAATTCATAAAAGAAACAGAAGATTTAGAGCAGGCATCCACATGCATCTTGGTCTTTGTTGCAAATTTATATAAGGGCATCCATGAAGCCATGCCTTTAGACATGGATCCTACCGATTCATTGGAATTTGGACCCTCTTACACCTAAACCAAGATCACAGCCTCCCATTCCTACAAGGCTTTGTCGACACCACAAATGAGTGTATCAGGGTGGTGGGGACTGTGCAAAATGAAAAGTTTATGCCCATGTAAAGAGAGCGCTAATTCTAAGCAAACAAGATGAAAAGCACAACAGCTTGTCAAATAAAACACATCTGTGGGTCCTGTTTACCTATGGTATCTCTGAAGAGCTGAAGTCACTTAAAGTGTATCGCCTCTCGTCCAAAATTATCAAATAAAGAACACTACAACCAAATTGGAATAAGCAACTAATCCAAATTTAAGTAACTCAGTAGAAGTCCCTAGTTCTTTCTAAGTGTCTGGGGGAAGGAGACGCTGGTCATCTGATGGTTTTTAGTCTGTGTCAGGATTGTGTGATTAATGTCCAGAAGACACGCTCTGGACTAAGGTACTCAAAGCCCACACCTCCTTGGAGGGACCGACTCCATCAGGACTAGCCCTCAATGGGCTCTGGAACTGCTGTATCAATCTGGACCAAGAAAGAGGCGGGTGGGGGACAGATAAAGACTAAACATTCACACCTGGACAAGGACAGACATGAAGACTCAGCTGCTAAGTGGAGAAAGCAGAAAACTCCTACAGGCAGCCCCACATGTCTCTCTCTGTGATAATTTGCCTTGTGGGTCCAGTCCGCTGGTGACCCTAAGCGCTTACCACTGAGTCCTAATTGAACCACCATCCCCTTCCTGCATTGGAAGTAATGCGCGTTAGGAAAATCAATCCATTTGTAGAGGGAGAAACCAGACTGGTTTCCTGCTACTGCTCATATTTTCACTAAAACCCCATTTTACTGGAACCAACATTGAAAAAAAACCAGCACATTTTATTCAAAACAAGGCAATATTGGTATTGACAGAGCTGCAGCGATAATGAGGACGATCAATTTTCCCTCCTCCATTATGGGGTATTGAGCAATTTTGGAGTAAACTTGTGGCATCATTAGACAACATCAGCATTTCTGTTTTTCCCTTTTGAAAACTTTTTATTTTTTGCATATTTAGATTTTCAGTATTCCTGCTCTGGTGGGGTAAAAAAAAAAGCAAAAAACAACAACAAAAAAGCCAAAAGTTCCCAAAGCAATAAGTGAAGTGCTGGTAATAAAAATTGGAGATTGTAGACATTTGTTTTTAATTCTTATTAATAATACATTGTGTTGTTATTTTTGCATCTTGCTTCATGCAGACTGTCTCCCCAACTCTCACCCCAAATTAAAAGACTGCAGTTACCAAATAATCAAGTTCTTGGAGAGGGAGAGTTCTAGGCAAGAGGATGGAAGCAGCTCTTCTGTTTTGAGCAGAGGAGAAGGAAAGCAGAGGTACAGGCTCCATGGATGCAGGAAGGGATGCTTAGAACATCAGAAGGAAGATCTGGGGAAGGGAGTCAAGGAGGTTGGGTAGATTTCCACATGGAAGAGTATCTTAAAGTAAAAGTCATGGAATCATTTAGTATAACTTAGATCTGGCATTTCTTCCTTCCATTTCTGGTCTCTGTTGGGTTACGTGTCCCTCTAGCAGTTCACACTGGCGGTGCAGATACCACAGTGACAGAGAAGGGGATTGTCTTCATCCATCCAGGCTGCTATAACAAAATGCCATAGACCAGGGGCTTACCGACAACAGAAACTTATTTCTCACAGTTCTGGAGGGTGGCAAGTCCAGGATCATGGTACTGGCAGAGTCAGTGTTTGGTGAGGACCCATTTCCTCACTCATGCACTCTTCTCGCTGTACCCTCACAGTGTGCAAGGGAGAAAGGAGTTTTCTGGGGTCTCTCTCCTAAGGTCACTAATCCCATTCATGAGGGCTATACTCTCAGGTCTTCCTAGGTGGCGCAGTGGCAAAGAATCCAGCTGCCAATGCAGGGCACACAGGAGATGTGAGTTTGATTCCTGGGTCAGGAAGATCTCCCAGAGGAGGAAATGGCAACCCACTCCAGTATTCTTGAATGGGTTATCCCATGGACAGAAGAGCCTGGTGGGCTACAGCCCATGGGGGTCTCAAAGAGTTGGACATAACTGACCACATACGCAATATTCCCAAAGATCCCTCCTCCAAATGCCATCACACTGGGCGTTAGGTTTCAACATCTGAATTTGAGAGGTGATGGGGCGAGGCATAAAGATTTCATTGCAAGGACCATCTTCTTCAAGTAATGAGATCTCTCCTTGATATCAGTGATGTTGGCAGAGTAATGAAATCCTACCTGGAAGTACTCACCTTGAAAAACCATTCTACTGTAGTTTGCATTTTAAACTAAGAGTAGTCTAAAATTTGAAGTTGAAAACATTACTGGAGATATTGTAACAATGGGAATTTCACCAGATGCCATCAGTTTGAGGAAAAAGCTGTAGGTGTCATGCTTCTGAAAGGCGTGGAAGGGTGGGAGGGTGAGCTGTGCGACCCCTTCATTTAAAAATAATCTAGAAACTGATGATTAACTGTGTATATATGTTTCACCATACATTGTAACCCTTGAAACATATATACTACAAAACTGTGTTCACAGTCTAAGGAAGAATGCCATCTTATTGAATTCTGTCCCTTGGTGACACAGACATACTCTGAACCATCTCTGGGCAGGGTGGCCTTGAATGACTACACGCACAGGGAGGTGATGATAGAGTAAGGTAATCTTGATTGTTGGGTTCAGAGTCCTAAAGTAAGTGCCTCATGGTGACTGCTGGCTTTACATTGGTGGACTAGCCTAGACATAACCTACTTCATCATAGATCCCTTTTCTTGAAACTAGAGACTAGGGCAAAGGTGTGCAGTATGCAGAGCAAGCTATAGCCTTTAGTTGTGTTCCTCAAAGTCGAGTCCAAGACAGGGTACTGGTGTATGAGGTTTGTGGAGGGAGGCTCAGGAGAAGGGAGGTGAGGAAAGCAGGGTGATGCAGGAGAAGCAACTGAGTGAGGATGAGTCCATAGCACAGGGGTCTCAAGTGTGAGGGGTCTCAGCCACGGAGGCTGAAGGGCATGGCCCCATTGGCTATCGTCCAGGGGTGGTGTATATATGTGTGTGTGTGTGCCCACTTTTATGTGTGTGTGCATGTGTATGTACATGTATACACTTGTATGCACACGTGAAGATACATATGGGGCTACATAGCAGGCCAGCTACCACTTAGGGGAGCTGACGCCCACAGGAGGGGCAGCTATGACGGGTATTCTCACCTGCAGAAGGAGGCCCCCATAGCCTCCACTGCAGGATACCGCCTTTAGGATCAAACTGGTATCCTGGTGATTTCAGACAATCTCATAGAAAGTCAAAGAAAAGGAGGACAATCTGTAGAAATTTTGTGAAGGAATTTCCCTTTCAGTGGAGGCTGGGAATGCCAAGGGGTTATCTTTTTATGAAGAAAGGAAGATTATGAAAATAATGTAATGTATTTGGATGAAATGCTGATGAGGCTGACTCTATGCCTCTATCCTGTGGGCTTCAAGGGCATAAAGATGGTAAAGTGAGTTGAAATTTGGCAGGGGGAAGATAAGAGGGCAGCTGTGTGTGTGTCTGAATGCACTTAGCCCAGAAAGACAGACAAAGGAAGTGGGTTGGAGGGGAGGCTTCTCCACAGAAGCTGTGACTTCAGGAGCTTGTGTAGGCTGGTGTGGTTTGACCTGAGAGTATGGAGCAGGCTGCAGCTGCCACAGGATTCCACCTTCTGGGCCAGGGGTGCAAACTGGAATGGGACTGTCCAGTGAGAGATGCCAGTGGTTGGGGGGTAAGGTGTGGGACCCTCTAGAGGGCACAGCCTCTGCGCAGCTCCAGCTACTTCTCAACAGACTCACAATGGCAAATGGCCTGACCAGGTCTTTCCACTTTTTAAGAGAGGCCACATATCTGGACTTCTGTGTGGAATCGCCAGTATTTTAAATGTTAGCAATTCAGAAATGTCGTATGGCTCAACCACCACATATCTCAGACTGAAGCAGGCTCTCGCCTGCTGGATTGCAGTCTGTTTTAAGCTATCTACCTATTTGGCAGCTCGTGTGAAGAGGGTACCTCTGAGAGTGCCCAAGACAGGCTGGGGACAGTGAGACTAGGCTCTGGGGGACTCAGTCTCCTCACCTTACCACCAACTCAAGCTCTAGCTGGGAGGTGACGAAAGTGGCTCCCAAAACATGCTGACCTGCAGGGCTCACCACTTGCTTGCTTTGGTTACTCTAAGCTTTCCAGGGAGATCCAGTGCTCCATGGCCAGTCACATCCAGTCCCTGGTGAAGTCGGAGAAGAACCGTCAGGTCATGTGTGAGGCGGGGATGCTCAGAACCCTCATGACTTCTTGCCACAAGGCCCTGACCACCAGCAGCAGCCCCTTGCACTCAGGCCTCATCAGGATTTTTGAAAAGCTTGCTTCCCAAGCCATCGAACCAGACGTGTTAAGGTACCATGTGTTGCATGTTAAATCTTGCTGGCCCCTGGTAGCCGAGCTTGTTCACAGTGGACAGTAAGAGTATCCCCATGCCTCTCCTGCCTTCCCAGCATTGGTCACTGCAAGCCCAGGTTGGAGTCTTGGGTCCTTGGGCAATGTGTAGCCCGCAGAGTGGACGTAGCTCCTCTCATGGAGCTGATGGTCTAGGGGGTGAAGCAATAAGCCAGGGGTCCTGTGGAAAATTCAGAAAGTGTTGGGGGGGATGTTAGTGCAGTGTGAGAGCTCTGTGGAGCTGCGAGGACCACAGCTGGGAGTTTGGGTGTAAAGAGGGGGCTTCAAGGGATCAGTGGTGGCTGAGGTCTATGGCCTGTGCAGATGGTCACCAGTCCAGGAGAGGAGAGAACCAGGCATGTGAAGACACCCTGCTGAAAGGGGTGGTGGGGGCTGGCGACAGGGTGATTATGAGGGCTTGGCTGCCAAGAGAAAGACTAGACCACAGGGAGCTTGACCGGCTTAAGGGGCAGTGACGGGACACGTGACATGGAGGGGCCAGAGGCAGTACCACTGTATCCTGTGGGGCCTTCTCACTGGTAGACCCTCCACGAGACCACATGTTTCCTGGAGAGTCCCAGTAGCGAGGGGAGATGCACAGGGAGGAGCAGACACAGAAGACAAAAAAAGCAGAGGAAAGAAAGGCAGGAAGGAGGTCAAGGGTCTCTTAAGTACCTGTGGCCCTAGAGGGTGTAGATGTAGGAAGGGTGGTGCTCAGGGCCACAAGCTCCTGGACCCCTGGAGGCATATAGGACCAAGTGCAGGGGGATGAAAGGCAACCCCTCCAGCCAGCAGGTATGGGACCCAGGGGCCAGGCCAGCCTTTTCCGCCTCTATCCATGGGGCTGTCAGACAAGGCCACCGTGCTTAGTTCAGCTGATCAGTCAAGTCCATTAGAAACTTAGAGTATGGCAAAGTTATTTCCCAACAAAATCCTTTTCCTCTCCAGGTCCAGTTTGGGGCTTCTAGCTGGTCACTGGTTAAGTCAAAAGCACCTAAATTCACCAGCTCTCTGGTCTGAGTGCCTGGCCAGGGACACCCTGGTTCTGTATGGCCTGAGGAAAAGGATTCCAGGCCGAAAGGGGAAGGCATGGTGGGGGAACCAGCGGGCTCTGGGATCTAGGACAAGTGTTCAGATGGAACTGGAGGAAACTTTTGGCTGAAAATGTCATCATTTGGTTCTCTTGTTTGTTATGATATGCAGACAGTTTCTAGGCCTTGGAATTGCTTCACCTCCATCGGCTGCAATGAAAAAACTCAGTTCATCTCATGTGCATGGAGGGGACTCTGGATGCCCAGGTGAGGACAGAGGAGAGAATAGGGGCCGGATAATGGGATTTAAAAGAGAACATGCATTTCCTGTAAGGAATCCTTTACGGAATATGGGAAGCAGAGAGATTTAAAAATGGTTTTGCCTGCTGCTCAATGAAGCAAATGAGGACGAGCAGAAAGATCAGATCCGTGGTCCCTAGATAAAGACCAGATCTGGAAGGAGGAAGACTCTTAGCCTCATATAAGATGGTGATGGTGAGCATGGACTTGGCCCCTTTCTATGCCTGGAGCATAGCAACCTTCATGTCATAGCATATGCAGGGGTACTCAGCACTGCCCCTGGACAGAAGAACAGGGTCAGCTTCACACAGCTCACAGTTCAGCAAGGAGTTAGGGGGTCTGGAGGACAAAGCATTGGCCTGGTACCTGGCAAGATGCTGGTCCAGGGAACCAGCTTGGAGAAAAGAAAGCCATGGACATGCTGAATATAAGATCACATAGGATGTTAAGGCTAGGAGGCCCAGTTGAAAAGCAAGGATGGAGAGTCAGGAGTGGGCCAGCCGCTGGAGGTGGGAAACAGAGCCTTTGAGGAGACAGGCTGTTGTGAAAGAGTTGGAGGTCAGAGAGCCAGGACAAAGCCCCAGTGAAGGACAGCTAATGGGGCAAGCCAATGACAGCCACAGAAAACGTGTAGTAGAAAGGAGTGGCGTCAATGATAGAATTAAAGGGAGAAGTTTCCAGGAGGAGCAGGTTGTCACCATTGATTCAGTGTTATCAGCATCAGCAGAGGTCCCAGGCAAGAGGGTGAGTGGGAGGGCCCAGGAGGCCACCCTGCGGGTTTGGGAATACATGGTGCTCTGCAGAGCCCTCCTTGGGGGCTGTGGCAGAAGGGTGGGGACTGTTGACAGAAGAGGAGTGGAAATGCTTTGAGCAAAGACCCAGCTCTTCTCTTGGTTGCGACCCTAGGATCACAGGCAGCGATGCCAGTGCCTGCTGAGGGTTCTGCAGTGGCCCCCAAGGATGCCAGCCCTCACTTAGCAAGCACACAGACCCTCAGGCCCATGGGGCCATCCCAGAGCTCGACCATCACCCTTCAGACGGCCCTGAGCCTCATCTCCATGACCTCCCCCCGCAACCTGCAGCCTCAGAGGGCAGCCCTGGCTCCATCCTTCGTGGAATTCGACATGTCCGTGGAAGGTTACGGGTATGACAGGCTTTCATTAATTTCCCAGTGCCTTGGGTGAATTATAATGTTGATTACAAATTATAGTTTCTATCAGCTCTTACAGTGAGCTGTGAAAAATGTCTGGGTCACAGACACCCCATCTTCAGGGGCAGCATCCCCAGCCATCTAAGGCCAGGACTGTCTCCTTCTGATTGTCTGCATTCTAGGCTGCCCTCCCCTCCAGCCTCCAGCCCAGGTTCCTTTCTTAGGGCCATGGTGCCAGCATCAGTCACTTTGTGTCCTGGGGGCCCCATGATCTAGGAGGGAGTGAGGCCCCTGAAGACAGACAGAGGGGCAGACATCACGTCAGAGGCTGGCTTACAGTTCAATGATCTGAGACACTTTCCTATTCCAGCTGTTTGTTTGTTCCGACCCTGGCTACGGTGATGGGAGCCAGTACCGAGTACTCGATCTCCGGAGGGATTGGGACAGGTATGTGTTTCCCTGGGGGTTTAGCTTGCTGAGGCCCCCTGCCCCTGACCTGGGAGTAAGTCCTGGGGGAGTCTCGATTTCAGATTTCCTTTTGGCATTTCCAGAAAGCATGAGTCTTCCTCTTGGTCCCACGTGTCTGTAGAGAACGCATCCTTCCCTTTGGTTGTTTCTGTCTTGAGCCAGGGGTTTCCTGTTCACTGTGTATCCCAAGGGCCCAGCCCAAAGCTCTGCACATATTGGGGCTCAGTGAGCACTGACGGGCTCAGACGGCTGACTTGGAAGCTGAGCCTTGGTTTTGATGCCCTTTGTCAATGACTGACAGAGGCCAACATGAACACCTCACCCCACCTGATGACTCTAGAGAGGAATATGAGCTCTGTGCCAGTGGCCACTGAGGAACAAGCCTGTCCTTGACTCCTGTGGGGATCAGCTGGGCCTTGGCATGCTTTGTACAGTGCCGCCCTCAGCTGAAGACCAGGCACCCCCTGTTAGGAGAGCCAGGGTCTGGGTTTCTGTGGGAAGGTGGGTGCTGAGGAGCGTGGCATTTACAGCTCATCAGCGCGGAGTTCCAAGCCTGATTCTGCCCATTCAGTGAGGACAGTGGACCCCACCTGTATTGCCAGCCTGGGTATCCCTAGAGTGAGCGCTCCCCAGGCAAGGTTTAGCTTAGCTAGTCTGGCTTCCTCTGCCCCACATAGCACATAGGCTGGCTTTAGACCAGCTGACCTGTGGGCCACGTGGTGATGGATCTCGGGGTGTGCTCCCTCTTCTCTCCGTTAGCAACGCAGCATAATAGGTGGGTCAGAATTGTAGAGAGGCTCTGAAGATCTAGGCTCAAGTCCTGGAGGGAATATGACTTATTCCTGAAACTATGATTAAAGAAGGAGACAAGAGCGTCGTGCTGCATGGGTCACTGTGAAGTGGGTGTGGGTCAGTCAGGGCCCAGTAATGGCACAGAGCAGGGCCACCCCTGGGCCGAATCAGAGTCGCAGTGAGTCTAGACAGGCTTGCACAGCAGGACGAAGCCTCAGGGCGTGCTTGTGTTCTGACCCCAGGTGCTGCCAGGTCCTTCCCTCCGCCTGGGGGCCTGACCTTCTCCTGCTGGTTCCTGATCGGCAGGCACAGCGCAGCCACAGAGGGCCATCCACTGCGCTTCCTGACCCTGGTGCGCCACCTGGCCAGGACCGAGCAGCCCTTCATCTGCTTCTCTGTCAGCCTCTGCCCGGAAGACCTCTCCTTGGTTGTGTCTACAGAAGAGAAAGAGTTTCAGCCCCTGGGTAAGATTTCACCCACACCTGGGGGATGTGGGACTGAGTCAGCAGCTCTTGGCCCAAGAGCCTGGGTTGCCTGCCTGCCCTCAGCTGTATAGGTAGGTGGCTGATTCTGATTCTGCCGCCTAGAGCTCAACCTGGGTCTCCAAGCTCACCTGCCTTCAGTGGCCCAAAGTGTACTGTGATGGCCAAGCCCAGGGTGTTATGGCCATGCCTGTTTTTTGTGCCCTGTTTCATAGTGAGACATCGACTTTGGAAGGCCCAGGATTTGGCTTGGTGTCCTTCACACACAGCCCAGCCACCTAAGCTCCTTCCCTTCTGGGACTTTGCCAACCCATGTGTGTCCCTATAGAGGCAGTCTAGTGATGGGTAGACCCAGCCTGACTCCTGGGTTTGAACTCCAACTATGCAACCTTAGGCAAGTTACCCAACCTCTCTGTGACATGGGAATCATGATAGCACATACCCCAGTGTCTGGCACAAAGCAATGAAACCTCCTGCTGCTGTTAGTTTTCTATGGGAGGCTCGACGCTGGCTCCACTGGCTCTAGGGCTCCTGGTGCTGGCCCCTGACACTGCAGGTGAGGTCTGTGCTTGCGTTCTCTTCCAGATGTCATGGAACCCGAGGATGACCCTGAGCCCTCTGCGGGACGCCAGCTTCGGGTCAGGTGTGGCCAGCTGCTGGCTTGTGGTCAGTGGCACCACCTGGCTGTGGTTGTCACCAAGGAAATGAAAAGGAATTGTATGGTGTTCACCTATCTGGATGGACAGGTCATCGGCTCGGCTAAGGTGAGATGTTTCCCCCAAGCTGTGCTTGCCCCATGGCCATGCCTCCTAGTCACAGAGGTAACCGGAAGGATTCATCAAGAGTATTAAAAGAAAAGTCCTTCAAAATGTAAAGTTAACTTTTGACTTCAATTGTTAACAATTCTTCTTACCTTGCACCTTCCTTTCTTCCTTTGTTCCTTCCCACATTAAATATTTATTGAACACTTAATATATATGTTAGGTATTGTTTTAGATGTTAGGAACTGCCCATGCCCACCAGTCAAATACCTCTAGGAGCATGCATATAGTACAAAACAAGAGGTATGTTTATGAAGCTTGCTGTAGCAAGAGGCTTCTTACCCTCCTTAGCATGGAGTAATAAGGCATTAGGAGGAACTAACAGAATTTGGGCTCACTTTAGGTGATTTTGGGGAGGGTTCAAAAAAGTGGAGGTCAGTCAGTTCTGAATGGGGTGCTGTCAGAGAGACAATTTGGTGTCTATGTGTGTTCAGAACTTTTAATCAGGAAGCAGAAAGAAAGGGAAAGGGCTTAAACTGTCACTGGAAAAAGAGCAGTGGTCACTCACGTTAGCCAGGATGAAAAGTGTGGTTACATTTGTGGTCACCCAAAGTCTTTTTTTTTTTTTTTTTTAAATCTCTTTAGGCGTAATTACAGAGTGGGCTAGTTTTGGTCCTCTTTCACAGAATATATTGGTATCCAGTCTTGTTTCATAGAATAGATTGTATTCTCTGAAGCAGAACATGTATTGTGAGGCTAAGAGCCTTGTCTTATTGATATCTGGAACTTGCTTTCACCTAGCACAGGGACTGGCACACTGAAAGCATGCAACATACACTTGATGAATCGTATTGAATTTATAGTTACAAGGCTGATGTGTTGTATAGTGAATTGGCACATAGATGAACATCCAACCTCAGGGGCCTGCTAAACCAGAGTGAGTCAGCATGGAGGTTAAAAGGGATGAGATGCCATGGGAATATGTCAAAATACGCAAAATATGGCATGGAGAATGGCCAACGGCCAAGACTGACAGAGATGACTTTCCAAGATGATTTCAACAAGTTGGGTCAAGGTCAGCAAGTGAAATTTATTTATTTTATTTTATTTTTATTTTATTTTTTTCATTTATATTTATTAGTTGGAGGCTAATTACTTCACAACATTGCAGTGGGTTTTGTCATACATTGACATGAATCAGCCATGGAGTTACACGTATTCCCCATCCCGATCCCCCCTCCCACCTCCCTCTCCACCCGATTCCTCTGGGTCTTCCCAGTGCACCAGGCCCGAGCACTTGTCTCATGCATCCCACCTGGGCTGGTGATCTGTTTCACTATAGATAATATACATGCTGTTCTCTCGAAACATCCCACCCTCACCTTCTCCCACAGAGTCCAAAAGTCTGTTCTGTACATCTGTGTCTCTTTTTCTGTTAGCAAGTGAAATTTAAATGGATAAACATAAGGTCTGTGTTTAGATGCAGGTGTCTGTTGAGCAAGAAAAAAGATGGACTTAGGTTGGAGATGAAACAGCTGTTCCCAAATGTTAGAACCTTATTTGCAACTTGTATATCCTCTTTAGTGATGTCTGTGTATATGTTTCACTCATTTCTGATTGGATTGTTTACTGCTTTACTATTGAGTTTTAAGAGTTTTATCTAAATATTTTAGATAATGGTCCTTTGTTGGATATGTAATTTTGTAAATAATTTCTCCTAATCTATAGCTTTCTTTCATCCTCTTTCACATGGAATTTTGCAGAACAAAAAAGTATTTATTTTTCTTGTGAGCAGTTGTAGTTTCTGCATGTTCTTTGTTAGTCTATAGAATGCAATTTGTTTTTATGTGTTGATCATATATCCTGTGACTTTGATGAATTCATTTATTAGGTTTTTTTTGTGTGTGAATTCCTTAGAAATTTCTACATGGATGTGCCATTTACAAATAGAGACAGTTTTATTTCTTCTTTTCTAGTCTGTAGCTATATTTAGTATGTAAAGCTTAGTTAATGTGCCAACATTGGACTTTAAAGTTCTTTGTGAAATGACTGGAGAAAAAGATGAACCTTTTAGTGACAATTTATATTTTTTTATCACATTTATTTCCAAAGGCACAATGTCAGTTTTTCACTCACACGTGGCTTCCCAGGTGGTGCTGGTGGTAAAGAATCTGTCTGCTATTGCAGGAGACTCAAGAGACTCAGGTTTAATCCTTGGGTTGGGAAGATCCCCTGGAGGAGGAAATAGCAACCCACTCCATTATTCTTGCCTGGGAAATCCCATGGACAGAGGAGCTTGGCAGGCTACAGTCCTTGGGGTCATAAGAGTTGGACACAACTGAGAGCTCATACACACAGAGTTTTTTTTATAAACTGTTTTATGCAGTGTTTCTCAGCTTTGAGAGTTATCTTTGTAAAGTTTCTGAACAAAGTTTTTACTTTGAGAGATGAATAAGGTACATCATTTTTTGTTTTATGTATTTATTTGATTAATTCTGAAATTAAATATGTCCCACCTACCCCTTTCTCCCACCTTTTTGTTTTAACAGATGTTGTACATTCAGGCCTTACCAGGACCATTCCTTTCAATGGATCCATCCTCATTTGTGGATGTTTATGGATATATTGCTACCCCTCGAGTTTGGAAACAAAAGTCGTTACTAATATGGCGTCTGGGCCCCACCTACTTCTTTGAAGAAGCCATCTCAATGGAAACCCTGGAAGTTATTAACAAACTTGGCCCAAGATACTGTGGTAACTTCCAGGCTGTGCATGTCCAAGGTATGGGGTGTTTTGATTTATAATGACCTTGCTGATTCTAATTTTTAAAAAGACATCCAGTTATTTATAGCTTATTTATAAGGAAAAAACTCATCACAGGCCAGTCATTAGGGAAGTCCTCTGTAGCTGGATTATTATATATTTACAAGCCAATAGAAAATGTCACAGAAAAGGAAATGACAATCTCCTGTAGGTTTCAATTCCAGAGTTCGTAATAGAGAAAAGTGGGTAGGTAATATCATCAGCAAAGAAAGAGGGAAGAGAATGAGATAAATAAGTTACATTCCTTTTAATGAAGAAGCTTTTTAACTAAAGTATACTGTTATCTTCAATTATTAAACAGGCAGACAAAACATCCACATTTTCATTATTGATTGTTGGCTGTTCAAGCAGGGAGTATTGCTCTCTGTGCTCTGCCAAGTTGAGGGGGTCAACTCTCATCTGGGAAGAATGATAAATGAATCTATGTACTGACGCTTTCCTGCATGGTGAAGGGTGACTGAGCACTGTGGAGCATTTCTGTCTTTAGGCTTCATGTGTTCTTTGAACTTCATTTCCTCTAGCAACGAGCACTGGCAAGGACAATGTGAGGAGGCCAGGTCTGGAGCCAAAGTGTCATCAACTCTTTGTTTACACCATGCTTCTCAAGTAGCATATCTAGCTCTCCTTGAGTGAGCTCACTCTCCCTGAGTGAGCACCTGTGTGCTAAAACCAAGGGAGGTGTTTACCACGGACATGCAGCTCACTGAAAACCATAGGACTTTTAGCCCAGCACTTTGGTTTTGGGGGTGAGGTTACATTCACAATAGATGTCTCAAGACAGTATTAGTAATTTCATACCTGGAGTGCTTCTATTTTGTAGTAGGGTTAATATTGGAGATTTCTCTACAGTTTTCTATGTATCAGAAATGAGACATGTGTTAAATGACATAAAATGTAATAACATATAATAGCTACAAACATTGCTCAGTGATGACTTTGCCATGTAGCAGTAGATGCTCACTCTTCTGAGGGTTAATTTCCTACTCAGTAAAGTGAGAGTAGAAATAACTGAAGGTGTGTTGTCATAGGAGAGGATCCTGGTGTGGAAGTGACACCCCTGGTTGCAGAGGAAAAGGTTTCCTTTGGCCTTCACATAGCCAGCTCCTCCGTCACCAGTGTTGCAGACATCAGAAGCACATACAATGAGGTGGACAGCCGTCTGATTGCCAAAGAGGTACACCTTCTAATGTTACTTGCTGCTCCTTTTTGGAATAAAGATCTTATGGCTTGCTGCAGCTTTCAGGGATTAAATGAACACTAATTCACATTTAGGTGTGTGTGTTGACAGACACACTTCATTTGTGAAAATATTCTATGACTCCTGCCCATTCACACTCCTCAAGACCAAATCTCTTCTTTCAGAGAAGAAAGTAGGTACTCTTCATTCTCTTCAGTATAGCAAGAACAAATGGAATATCTAAACAACATTTGTGACACTGGAAACACTATTAAATTTCTTTTTCCTGGGTGCTACTAACCCCTAAGGTTGTCTTTGAGTCATTGTGTTTAAGCATAAATTTGCAAAGCAACAAGCAGACAAGTTAGTTAGGTAAAGAGGCCACTAGATTTCCTATTTCCTAATCCCCTGCATAAAGAGCTCTTTTACTGTTGATGAATTTGGGCTCATTTGTCTATATTCTTGCCACCCTCACAGACAGAGGGTCCCCTCCCTTTCCTGAGGAGGCGGGATCATGGGTTAAGTCCTGTTGAGCACTAAAACTATGCCTTACCAGCACAGAGTTTTCTGCTAGAAGAGGCCAGGGTCCCGTCTTCTGGCCCTTGGAGACCAGTGATGCCAGGACTTGAAGAGCTGGATGACCCTAGACAGGAAAGAAGGCAGGCCTGGCCTTCTCAACACTCTTATGCCTCTAAGTGTCCTCAGGGCCTTCCTACTCTCATCAGCTCCTCGCTGTGAGCTTTTGTTTAATTAGTGACCATGTGGGACATTGGTGGCACAATTGTATAATGAAAGGTTCTCCATTCTGATTAAGCCAAAGACTGGGAGGCAGGACAGAACCTGAATTTTGGCTTCAGTCCCTCTGATGTTGGTTCAGTTATTATTTATCCAATGGCTTACACTAACAGAGTGCCAGGCCTCAGGATGCCTGCCCTCCAGGAGCTCCTGAACAAGACCTCCTCCTCTCCAGGAAAGTTGCTTAGGACTAACTGTTGCCAATTTCTCCAGATGAACATTTCATCCCGTGACAGTGCTGTGCCTGTGTTCTTGCTAAGAAATTGTGCTGGTCACCTCTCGGGTTCTCTTCGAACCATTGGAGCTGTTGCTGTGGGCCAGTTAGGTATGAGCTTTTACTGCTATTTGGGAAGAAGAGCATGTGGCTGGCATCACTTGTGCAGCCTGGAATTCTGGGGTGGTAGGCAAGACTGAGTGGGCTGAGAAGCTCAGATGGTGAGAGTAAGAGTTGAGAGTTAACCCCACCAGAGAGTCAGCTTCCCTGCACAGATCAAATCACTTTACTGTATCTGACAACTGGTAGTGAACTTGCTACTAACCAAGCTGGCATCTATGCACAACAGAGCCTTTCTAGTGAGAAGAGCGGGGCCTCTGAGCAGAGGCAATTGTGGTGGTGGTTTGGGTGAAAAAAATAACTGGTGACTGTGCCTTGCAATCAGGCAAGAGCAAACCAGAGAGCTGGTGCCAGGGGCCAATGCTGCAGGATCTAGAGCCCAGACAAGAGCCAGAGGTTGTCAGAGCAGCCAGCTCAGAGGATGGCTGGCTCATCTGGCACTCTGGACTAAGACAGAGGGTGGAGGTCTGAAATCCCCTGGGCTGTTTCAGCCTTCTATGACCCAGAAAGGACTCAGCACAGAATCTCTCAGTGACCTAAAACTTTTAAAGCCCCTACTCTTCCTCCCAGCTTGTCCTGTGCACAGGCCCCACGCTGTAAGTGGATGATGTCCCTGATAGCTTTTGCATGCTGCCAGAGGAATGTCCACTGCAATGAAGCTGTGGTATACTCAGGAAAGTCTTTGTCCCACCCAGGGGTAAGGGTGTTCCACTCCAGCCCTGCTGCCAGCAGCCTGGACTTCATTGGCGGGCCTGCCATCCTCCTGGGCCTCATTTCCTTAGCAACAGATGACCACAGCATGTACGCAGCTGTGAAAGTCCTGCACTTGGTTCTGACCAGCAATGTCATGTGTGACCACCTGATGCAGCACATCTGTGGGTACCAGGTAAGTCCACCCTCCCATCTGAGTCTGCAAATGCCCCCCATCACCCAGAAAGAAGCTGTCATCCCCGAGGAATGGGGAGGAGCCTTGCTGGCCCAAGTAGACATTCCTATCAGTATGACTTTTGGAGAAAGGAAACTGAAAGTTCCTTGGTCCCTCAGCATCACCAGAGCAGAGGGCCAGGTGACCAGCAGCCAGAGAGGGGCTCTGATCAGGACAGGGATGCTCACCTGTCTGTGGCTGCCAGCATCTTTCACTGATGAATTCAAGAATCATTTGTGATCCCCCTACTTTGCATCTAACGTGACTGCTAAGAACCCAGACCTTGGAACCAGAGTGCTAGGTTGGAAATGAGCCTCTTCCTAGCTTTCTATTTAACTTTTCCTGAGTTACTTACCCCTCTCTGTCTTGGTTTCCACATCTGTACAATATGATCTATTGTTTTTCCTGTATCATGAGGTTGCAGTGAGGACTCAATGATTTAATACAGGTGAAGGGCTTAGAATTATGTCTGGCCCAGACGAAATGCCCTAGAAATGTTGGCCAACTTTAGTTCTTAACTTTTGTGCCTCAGTTCTCTTCTGTGTAAGATAGGAATAATAACAGCCCCTATTGTGTAGGATCGTGATCACAGAATTAATATATGCTGAGTGCTTAGAAGCATGGCTGCTCAGAGTAACTGCTGTGTGTGTGTGCACCATGATTATATTGCTATTTACTGTTCATAATGTCAGATGAGACACAGACACTGTCTTCCAGGAGTGCCCTGCCTGGCTGAGAGGCATCCAAGAAAGGAAGCATGGAGGGCAGAGACTAGGGTCAAAGTCTAGACAAAGTCACTGAGGCACAACAGCTGCACGTTCCTTCTGGGCCCAGTGTGGGCAGGAAGGAGCCTCCTTCTCTCTTTGGTACGTACCCAAGTCAGGGTCTTAGAAGAAAGCTGTCTGGTGTCACATCAAGCAACCCCCTCTCACCTGGACTGTGGCCACAGCTGGACCACAGTCTATGTCTCCTGCCTCTCACTCACTCTACCTCATCCATTTCTAGCACTTTTTCTTGCCTTTTCCTAATATGCATGCTCATGTGGCATGATGTATATGTACTTGTTCCTGGTGACTCAGCAATAGAGAATCCACCAGCAATGCAGAAGATGCTGGAAACTCAGGTTCTATCCCTGGATCAGGAAGGTCCTCTGGAGGAGGAGATGGCAACCTGCTCCAGTATTCTTGTCTGAAAAATCCCATGGACAGAAGAGCCTGGTGGGCTACACTCTGTGGGATCGCAGAGTCGGACTTGACTGAACAACTGAACACAAACACACATATGTACTTGTTGTCGTGTTTATCAGGAACAAAGTGACAAAAAAGAGAAATGTGGATGGAGCTAGGACAGGAGAGTTATCCTATGGAGCAGGCAAGGGGTGGGTTCCAGAGGGCAGGTGAATGGAAACCCGGGTCGTGACAGGAAGGAATGCAGTGCAGGCATTTGTGGAGCTGGTGGTGAGGAGATGAGGGTGTTCGTGTCTGGATTCTAAACTCTCAGCTGTGTACTGGGTTGGGTGATGGTGGTGGGAAGTTGTGGAGAGAGGAGAAGAGTTGAGATCATCATCTGTAGGATGAGGAAAGCCAGCTTACAAAAAAGCAGAATTGGACTGCCAAGCCAAATTGAATACCAATTTGACATTTGACACTATTAATGTAAAGTGAAATCAGTCAACTTGAGTGATTTTTCTCATGCAACTTTCAGCCATTCTAATTATGTCCTGGTAGCGGAGTGAGGAATGGTAGATATGCCAAAGAAGTGACTGGAATAGTCTGAAAAGAAACTATTTGCTGATTTAAATTGTCTCAGTTTTGGCTGCTATAACAGAATACCATAGACTGGGTGGCTTATTAGCAACAGAAATTAATTTTCTCATAGTTCTGGATTGCTGGTATGTCCACAATCAGGTTGCCAGCATGGTCAGGTTGAGTGAGGACCCTCCTGGATTGCAGATGGCCAACTTTTCATTGTATCCTCACGTGGCAGAGTAGAGAGAGGAAGAATGCTCTCCTGTGACTCTTTTGAGAGTACTAATCCCATCTGTGAGGGCTCCACCCTCATGCCTTCATCTAATGCTAATTATTTCCCAAAAGACCTGCCTCCAAATACCATCACACTGGGGACTAGGGTTTCATCATGTGGAGTTCGGGAAAAACAAACATTCAGCCCATGACAACAAGTGAGACTTCCTGATGACACAGTGGAAGAGTATGTCTAAGAGGACGGGGGGTGGACTTTGTTAGATCCAGGAGTGGGGAACTGAGCTGTGAATGAGCTGAGCTGAGACTCTCAATGTAGTGGATGACAACCCAGATACAAGTGGATGGTAGGTCAGCCTGACTTTTGTGCTACTGAGGTCAACAGAGACAGGAGGCGAGGTTAGATCCACCTAGTCCATCTCTGCGATGAGTGTGGGCCACTGGGGTTCCAGTGCCTGGACCCTGGTATGGATGTCTGTGTGTTGCCAGTTTCCCAGGGCCTGGCACAGCAGAATGGCAGAATGGTACATCTGGAGGCAGCAGCCTGAAGTGAAGCTGATGTAACTGGGTTTGTGGGCAGATGGTGGCTGCCTGGTGATACAGCATCATCTGTGTGATGGGTATGAATGTAGGAGACTGTAAAGGAAAATGAGAAAAGCACAGAAATGTGGAAGGAAACCAGGAGACCGTGGCATTCTGGAAATGTGGAAAATTCAGGAAGGAGCCGGGGCCCACAGTGACAGGTGAAGCCACATAAGTACAGAAAAGTGGACACTGGTGGGGAAGCAGCTGCAAAAGCTGGTGTCTGTTTTCCTTCTGAGAAAAAGGCAATGGATGAGGTAGTCCCAGAGAACAGAGTTTCTTCAGACTGGGCGGACAAAAGTGCTGGTAGGAACAGGTGGATGAGGGAGAGACTCCTGATGATGCATTCACTAGAAAACTGCTTTGTGTTTTAACCTTTGCAGATAATGGCTTTTCTCCTGAGGAAAAAGACCTCTTTTCTAAACCATCGAATTTTTCAGCTGATCCTGTCCATCACCGGCACTGCAGAACTGGGCTTTGGGTCCTCTGTAATCACCAACGTTGGTGTCTTTCAACACATCCTCTGCAATTTCGAGGTAAACTGGAGGTTGGTCACTAGCCCTAAAGGAGCAGGTATGTGATGATACAGAAAGCTTGGAGCCTCCTCTAAACCCAGCGAATCAGCTTCCTCCATGGTCAAGGTGGTAGTGAGAGAGAAAACCACAAAGGCTTTGGAGCTCAGAGTCCCTGCTCTATAATTAACTCCTACCATAATAGGCTGTATGGCCTCGGGCAAGTCTCTTGACTTCTCTGAGTTTGAGTCTTCTCCTGTGTGAAAGGGAGGCCATCATCTCTCCCTCACAGGCTGGTGTGGGAGTCAAATCCGCTACTACCTGGGAAAAGATTTTAAAACTGTAGGCTTCCATACATCAGAGGATATTAAAGCATCCCATTTCCTTTGGATGATGCTTTGCTGTTTAGAAATGCTCCTGTAAAGGAATGAGTGAGAGATCCTGAGGGCACATAGGAGGCTGAGTGAGGAGTATTGGGCAGACCTTTGGGTAGATCCCTTCACAAAGCATCATTTATTGAATGCTGGTCACATGCTGGTGTGTTCTGGAGGTATGGTGATAACCAAGACACAGCTCCCACACACAGCCATCTGGGCCCAGGACAGGACGTAGCTGATGCTACTATGTGCTGGGTGCCAGTGAGGGGGGACAGGGCCTCTGGGGAGTCTGAAGAGGGGACAGTCAGCTCAGCTCATTAATCAGGGCTCTGGGGCTGAGTCTGGCAGAACATATTCAGTGGGGGAATGTTCCAGGTGGAGTGGATGCCACTGACTCCCATGTAGGGATGAGAACAACCACAGGCATTTGAGAGCACGTGGCTTGGGGCACCTGCAGCGATGTTATTGCAGATAGAGGTGACTCTTTGCAGCCCCATGGACTGCAGCACTCCAGGCTTCCCTGTCCTTCACCATCTCCTGGAGCTTGTTCAAACTCACATCCATTGAGTCAGTGATGCCATCCAAACATCTCGTCCTCTGTCGTCGCCTTCTCCTCCTGGATCTGGAGATTGATGCAAGGATTGTCGGGGAAGTCAACCAGACCTGGGATATGGGCTCCCAGTGCATAGCAGGAAGCAAATATGCGAAATAGCCTTACCACCCTGGTAAACAAGTCAGCGTGCCTTGACCACACTGCTGCCCCTTCTAAAATGCCATGGCCATGCTCAGGCATCTTGGCTCCTCTATATCTTTGCCACCAGCCCAGCACAGGAATTACCCACACAGGAACCCACCTGGCTCCTACTGCCTGCTCCTGGAACCAACATGGGCACCACCCGTCCCCTCCCTGAATGAACTAGCCCCTCAGCTGAGCTGGTGCTTCTCACACTTGGGTTAAGAAAATAGGGAACTAATAAAAACAAGCAGAAAAGATGCTTTAAAAAATCCACAATAAACCAATGAAATGACATAACATTTGTAAAAGATTGAGAGGAGGGAATTTTAAAAAGAAGAAGGATTTCCCCAGTGCTGGCTACTTCAAGTGAAGTCAGGGCAGGAATGTGTCTGTTGTGTTTGGAGGTCACTGACAGGCCCAGGGAAAAGTAAATGGTGGAATTGGACATCAGGTAAAGAGCAGGGAGGAGGCTGGAAGGAGACAGTTGGTGGGTTTTTGAAGAAGAGACAAGGAGAGAAGAAAATTAAAGGAGAAGTGTTTCAGAACTTAGGAGACTTGAGCAGTGAAAAGGGGGCATCTAAAATACCAGTGTAAGAATCAACTATTGATGGGACAAATCCTTCAAGGAGAGGGTAGGTTTGGGGAGCAGAGAGTAGGTTACAACAGAAGGGGCAGACCCTTGATGACTGGTTTGCAGCAGGGAGGGGCAGGACATTGAGAAGCTGAAAGGGACAGGAAGTTGAAGTCATGCATGCCTTAGGCCTGTGGCTTCAGAAAAGGCCACCCCTTTCTGAGACTGAGGTAGTCCTAGGGGTGGGGAGAGAGCAGAATTTGACACATTATTCATTTGATAATCAAACTAACTTAATACAGACATCTTAATACAGTCTTTAGTATTAATACAGTCTTTAGTACAGGAGTTATGTGACATAGAATAACACCCAAAAGATTCAGTTATGCATGTTTTCTAAAATTCAGACAGTTGGCATTATGTAAAGTAATTTCTAAAAGAGCTGGGTAGCCTCAAGTGTGCTGGGGCAACTTATTTTTCTAAAGTTCTGGAGTAGAAGACAGGGGGAGGCGTATGCTTCAGGGTGTCTGTCTTACTTTCTCAGCTCCCCCAGTTCCCAACACAGAGCCTCATGTATCATTTATTCAGTGACTGCCTTCATGAATGAATGCATGAATTTAAGTATGCAAAGCTCTTGGCATCCTCTTGAGTATGTTGGGGTGCCGTGTCTGGTTACCTCTACCTTCCTGGGAGCCACATTTATCAACACCAGCTCTCTCAAATGACAGCTGCCCTACTTCTGTGTGTACCTGGCAGTGATGGTGCTTTCAGGGGCTGGAAATATGTCAGGCTGTTTTTGGCTTAAGAGTATTCCACTTGTCTTATTTTGGTTTACTTTGTATTCACTCTTTTAAAAAAGGGAGTGGATCCTTATTAAGAGGTCACTACATGGCATGTATGATGCTGAGCCTTGCGGATTGGAGAGGGACAGCCTCTGCCTTCATAATAAACTTAAAGC
This sequence comes from Dama dama, assembly GCF_033118175.1. Classification (NCBI taxonomy): domain Eukaryota; kingdom Metazoa; phylum Chordata; class Mammalia; order Artiodactyla; family Cervidae; genus Dama; species Dama dama. The sequence continues at coordinate 45,952,548 of NC_083695.1, forward strand.
CACTGAGGTTGTTCCACTTTTCCCCATAAGTAAATGAATGGAGCCATGACTACTTGCTTGGTTCAAGTGAGGTTGATTATTGACTCTCTGAGTCACCGTCTGCAGGAGATGCCTGTGGGGGAACACAGCAAGAAGGAAAGAGTGTGGGCTCCATGGTCAGACAGACCAGGCTTTGAAGCCAGTCTCTGCCAATTAAAAACCGTGGGCGCCAGACAAGGTACTCAGTCTCTCTGAGACTCACCGTTCTTATCTACTAAATGCGGATAATGATTTGGTTTTGGGACTTTGTGCAATCCTTCTTGCCTCCAGCAAATGGTACCATTTGTAAGTGTGAGCTCCTTTTGCTGCTATAAGAGTGCACTCTTTAAACTCCCACATCTGAACTTTCTAGATTCTGGGACTTAGGAAATGTCATCGTTTAGATGAGAATAATAGAGCTCTCTAAAGGGAAGTATTAATAGAAATAAGAATGAAGGCGCACTATCACCTTTGCCCCAGAAGAATGGGGAGCAGCTGCATTTTGTTTACAATAAAGAAAATAACCTGAGTGATAAACTTCCCTCTTAGAATCTCAGTGCATTTCACAAGGGTGTGTCATTCACAATTCTGTTGCATAGGAGCTACAGGTTCTATAGATAGGGGACCTGAAGAAATTGCACGCACAAGCTGAATGCATAGTTGCTGCAGTATAAAACCTGAGAGGTGAGACTCAGCTCCTAATTCCAGTTCAATGACTTGCTGGTGGTAAGGGACCTGTTTCTCAAAGGTCTATCTTTCCTTCTATTTTCTCATCTCTAAATTGGGAACACTGGTGTTTGCCTTGTATAGTAGGATCCTATGAGAATGAGATGCATTTGCTGTGTTGATGCACAGGCTGTGAGGCCCAGGGTGGGACACAGGTAGAAGATGGTCACTGTAGGTGTCCTTGGTTTGAATCTAGATCCACAGCAAAGCTCCAGGCAGCAGCAGAGATGGGGAAGACAGGAATGGTGTTTGCACTTTCTCCTGGGGGTGGTGTGGTCAGGAGAACTGATATGATTCTGGAGCTGGTAAGCTGTGTTAGTGATTCCAAGCCAAAGAAGACCACTCTGAGCTCCTCACCAGTCACACTGCCTGGCAACCCTCCCCTTCACACACTTGACTTCATTGTGTTCTGTCTTCTAGCTCTGGATGAATGCTGCTGACAATTTGGAGCTCTCTCTCTTTTCCCATCTAGTGGAAATCCTTCAGTCAACGAGGTAGGCTGGGCTTTGGCAGCGTGGGGGTTGCAGCTAAAGTTTCATGCCAAGAATAGGACCAAGAGGACAGGACAGCCAGTTGCTCAGTAACTATGGACTTCTCCAGTTCCCAGAGCATGAGGTCCTCAGGGGGCAGTAGGTCTGTCTTAGTCTATTCCGCTGCTAAGACAAAAAATATCATAGGCTAGTTCAGTTCAGTTCAGTTACTCAGTCATGTCTGACTCTTTGTGACCCCATGGACTGCAACATGCCAGGCTTCCCTGTCCTTCACCAGCTCCTGGAGCTTACTCAAACTCATGTCCATCGAATCGGTGATGCCACCCAACCATCTCATCTTCTGTCCTCCCCTTCTCCTCCTGCCTTCCGTCTTTCCCAGCATCAGGGTCTTCTCCAGTGAGTCAGTTCTTCACAACAGCTGGCCAAAGTACTAGAACTTCAGCTTCAGCATCAGTCCTACCAATGAATATTCAGAGTTGATTTCCTCTAAAGGAAATCCTAAGGAAGTCCTAAGATGGACTGGTTTGATCTCCTTGCAGTCCAAGGGACTCTCCAGAGTCTTCTCCAACGTCACAGTTCAAAAGCATCAATTCTTCAGCATTCAGCCTTCTTTATGGTCCAGCTCTCACATCCATACATGTCTACTGGAAAAACCATAGCTTTGACTAGACATGCCATTGTCAGCAAAGTAATGTCTCTGCTTTTTAATATGCGTCTAGGTTGGTCATAGCTTTTCTTCCAATGGAAGCCATAGACTAGGGGACTGACAAACCACAGAAGTTTATTTCTTACAGTTTTGGAGGCTGGAAATCTAAGATCAGACTCTGGCAGATCCAGTGTCTGGTGGGGACCTGCTTCCTGGTTCATAGTTTGCTGTCTTCTCACTACAACCTCAAGTGGCAGAGGAGTAAGGGAGCTCTCTGAGGTCTCTTTTATGAGGGCACTAATTCCATTCATGAGGGCTTCACCCTCATAACCCAAGTATCTCTCAAAGGCCCCTCTCCAAATGCCATCACATTGTTACTTTTTCAATTAGTCAAGGCTCTTTTGATAGCAAATGGCAGAAACAGAACTCAAACCAACTTAAAGAAGAAAGAAATAGAGGGTGAAAAGGAAAGCAGAGAAAGGGGACATTTATTGGCTTACACAGTTGACAGAGGCAGATCTTCACATGTTGTCTGGATGATGCTTATATTACTTTATCTGAGATCTGTCCCTGGTCTTGTCTGTGCTTTCTTCCATGCTGGTTTCATTCTGGCTGGGCAACTTCATAGAGTGTCCTCAGCTCTGTACAGTCAGCAGGGCTTTTTTTCCACTCAATACTCCTAGCGGTAGGATGGAGTCTCAGGGGCCATCGTAGGTCATGTGGCCAGGCCAGGAGCATCTCTTGCCCTCTGGAGTGGGTGGAGGAGAGTTAGAAAGAGGTAAGTCCCAAAGAAAACCAGGGATTGTGATCAGAATAAGGGAAAAGGGAGGCAGGGAAGCCAGTCTATCAACCCACCTCATTCCTTACACAGTGGGCTGTTCATATCCACCTCCACCTGACTCCTTACAGATTGACTGTCCTAGTGATCATTAGCACCTTAGTGTTCAAAGGTGTTTGCAACCACCCTTTCATTCATTCACTCATGACTGACTATTATAACCCACTCTACTTCTTAGTGCTGGAGGTTCAGGGAAGGACAAGACACAGCCCTGTGGAGAAGGAATGCAGAAAGCAGGCTGCTCAGTGCAGTGATGAGAGCACAAAGGACATTGGGGACTTATAGGTGATGAATGCACATCTTCCCATTGAACCCATGAGTGCAAGCCACACACAGAATTGGCTGGTTCTACCTCTTCTGTGTATCAGGGATATGGGGCTCGGCAGAATTCAACACAGCAGTACTGAAAGACGGCTCAAGAAGGAGCAATCCATCCACATTCATTCTCCTCCAGTTTCTTTTCTTTCCCCCTTTCCACTGTCTTTCTGTACCTGTTGTTTTCTAAGAGATGGACACTCACCCTGGGAGCTGTTTTCTTTGGGGGAGTAGAATTTACAGGAAATTGTATTTGTGATTATCCTGAGGAGGGGGTGCGGAGGCTTGAATCCCATCTCTCTCCCCTTTGACTCTTAGCGGCGTGTTCATCCACTTTGTGGTTTGGGGCAAGCAGGAAGACACACATGCTGACGGGCTGGCCGAGGCCCGCGTTCCGGCTGTTGGGAAGTGCTCCGTGGCTGAGCTCCAGTCTGCTCTTTTTGTTCTGAGTTTTCTGACACCAGCATTAGTTTTCCCTGAGGCTCAGAATTTAAAAGTCAATAACTGGTGGTTGTCTTTGAAGGCAGTTCCGGTGGGGGTGGGGTTGCGGATGGAAGGGCATGGGAGGCTCACCCCCAAGCGACTGGGGCACTGGGCAGACACATATTTGATGGGTGTCTGACAGCATTTTGATGAGTTGCCAGGAAAGCATGAGAGTCAGAGGGCCGGCAAACCCAGACTGTGGAACCTTTTTTAGCAGAAACACAGCAAATTTGGTTCATTCCAGTAAAAGCTTTTACTGCCTCTCTCCTGGGCTCACCAGGGAAGGACCCCGGAATGCTGAAGTTGCTCACCAGGCACAGCTTATTCCCAAGCTCGTCTTCCTCTTCAATGAGCCAGGCCTCACCCCCTCCAAGATGTCCACCATCATTGCCATCCTGGGCTGTCAGCTGAGGGGCCACTTCAGCCTCCAGGACTTGCTCAGGTATTGTGCCAGCTCCCCGGGAGAGAGGGCAGAGCATCAGGGCTGCTTCATGAGGGAACGTAGACCCCAGCTCTCTCCTTTCCACACTCAGCAGCACTACCCTTCAATGCAGCAGCAGGTTCTATTTCCCTGGACCCTCCTAGAAACATTTTCTCTGTTCACGGCTTGAAAAAAGGGGTGGGTCCCCTAGACTCCTCAACAGGGCTGTGGGTTCACTGCTCCCTGGTACTCAGACACACCTACCAAGAAACCCAGAATTTCCATGAGCCCGGCCATCCTCACCAGCCAGTGACCCAACACACCTGCCTTTTGCAGATTTCCCAGCTGATAGGACGTTTCAGCTGTTGTGTCCTCAGCCATGTCTGTCCTATTGACCTGGCAGAGCCAGAGTCAGCTTCTCTGATGAATCCTGACAGATTGGAGAAGTCTCTGGAAAGATCACACTGATCAGAGTAACGCGATTCCCCCTCAAGTCCTCCCTTGAAGCTGCATTTGGGTAGATCTGTGTAGAAAACATTCATGGGTGCTCAGGAGACATGGGCCAAACCCACAGTTGAATGTGTCCTTCTCTTTCTGCCTTAAGAATTGGGCTGTTTGTGGTGTACACCCTCAAGCCTTCGTCGGTGAATGAGAAGCAGATCTGTGTGGACGGAGCCCCGGACCCTTCCCTGCCTGGTGAGAAGACGTTTCCCACGGTTTGACAGCAGCAGGACGACACCCACAGCAACCCTGACAGGCACATGCCGTGGGGCCAGTTTGAGTGAAAGGCTGCGGGAAGGGAGGGAAAGGCACCCACAGCACAACCGAGATGTTCCTAGGTGCTGTCTTCTGAGGTCACAGCTATATTATTAGAGTCACAAATAAAAATAAATTGTGTGTTCTTCCTTCACAACCTGGAATGGCTTCCAAGCCCTGCAGGATAACAGCGCCCTGTAGATCGGCAGGTGGGCGCCTTCACGCCCCAGCCTCTGCCTGGCTCCCTTGGAGAGCCCCAGCTTCGATACCCTGTGGCACTTACACATTCTAATGTGTGATGGTCTGCTGTCCACCCACTCTGCCCTGCTGTTCCCTCTGCAGGATCACCTCCCCTGCCCCACCCCACCCCCACCTCACCCCACTAGGCCAGCCATTCCCAGTCCCACAAACCAGGTTAGGTCACCTTCTCTAGGCTTCTAGAGTCCCTGTGCTTACTCTCATGCCAAGGCTTGTGATTTGTTTCTTTGAGTCTCTCTCTCCTCAACCAGATTCAGAACAGCAGCTGCATCATGTTCTGAATTCCCTCTGCTAGGGGCAGACGTGAAGGGGACTATTACTGACCACTTTGTCCTGGGCCTCCTGAATCTGCTTTGTCCAAGATGGGAGCCTCTAACCAAGTGTAGCCATGTAAATTAAATTTATTGAAATGAAATGCGACTAAAAATTCAGTTCCTCAGTTACACTAGCCGTGTTCCAAGTGCTAAATAACCATGTGGAGCTAGTGGTTACTGTATTAAACAGGGCAGCTAGAGAGCACTCTTATCACAGAAGATTCTCTTGGCTAATGTTATTCAATCCAGATAAATTATCTCTTATCCTTAGATCAAGCCTGAAAAGTAGGAATTGCTATTCCCATTTTGCAGATGAGAAAACAGAGACTCAGAGACTAGGAACTTAAAGAGAGAAGGTGTCAGAATCCAAACAGAGGGTACTCTGACTCCATTTCTCCAAGCTGCCTCATCAGTTCTATTTCTACAGCATGCTGTGTGCCCTGAATTGGCGGTAAAATAACTGGCCAACCAAGGGGGCTGAAAGAATGGATAATTAGCCAACAGTATACTATGTAGTCAACCCTCCTTCTCATGGGGACTCCATTCTAAAACTTTTATCTAGCTAATTATCTACGAAGACAGTATTTGTTTGTCCTTCAAGGTCATAATAACACTTCAGAAGTAAAGTTTCTTCTCCCATTGGATCCACATACCTCTTGCTGCAATTCAAGCTCTATTTTTTAGTGCAGCATAGACACGCAAAAGTCCTAGACTAGAGCAGGGACCCAGACTGAGTACCATAATCTTCACCACTCTGCTCTCACTGCCTTGCATAATGCCCAGCACATAGTAGGTGCTCAGGAAATGTTACAGTCCATGATAATTTTAAAACTCTTTCTACTGGGAGAAAAATTTGACCCTATCATTTTTAGGATTTTTTTTTTGGAGGGGGGTGGGCTATGGGGAGCATCATAAACATCTCTAGTTAAAGGAAACTTCAGAAACATTTCCAGAAATTCTTTTTAAGCATTACATGGAAATCTAGAGTTGAAAGCCAAAATTTCAAGTCCCATGCATGTCTCAACTCCTGGGAGAAGTAAGCATTTGGTGAATATGATTGCCTACTGCAGCAAATATTATGTCTCTTTACATCCGTTTTCTCTCAAATCTGAATTTTCTTTTTTTGTAGCTGGAAGCCAAACATCTGGAAAGACAATCTGGCTCAGAAACCAGTTGCTGGAGATGCTGCTCGGTGTAATCTCTTCTTCCCAACTTCATCTGTCCTCTGAGTAAGTAGTTCCAGAAAGAGTGATTTGCCACAAGGCTGCTTCATACAGGGTGCAGTATTAAAACCTATTCTTAATGAAAAGTTTAGCATCTCTGAGTTGGTTTCCTGCACTAGTCAGAAAGAAAATTATATTCTCTCCACCCAATAAAGCAGACCTTGCCCTAAGACATTCTGATGCAAATGTTAAATGGCATGAGTAACTCAAAGCAGATTTGCTATCATTACAATAAACTCTTCTTGTCACCATTGCTATAGTGTAATTGTTATTGTCTTGGCAGTTGTGATAATTACTGATTTTGATGTCCTATACTTGGCAGACAATAGAATGGAGAAATGGTTAGCCTAAATAACATCTATCAAGGAAAAGGCTTGCCAAATTCTTCTGCTATTTACTGTTAGCCATTCAGTTATTTTTCCAAGTTGGAAAAAGAAGTATCTGCCTTCAGTTAACTTTCAAAACAACATGCAGTCATAAAATTCCATTAACTCTTTTGGACCGCCTGCTTTATCTCGGCTCTGGGGTCACTAATTCAATAGCTATTTGTTGAGTACCTACTGTGTGCCAGACACTGTTCCTCCTTCTGAGAAGGCCATGCTGAAAAAGTCAGTCCAGATCCTACTCTCACTAAGCTGACCTTTTAGTGTGTATGTGGTTTGGGCTGGGAGGCGTCGGGGTGGGGAGTTACCCCTCGGTAAATCAGCCTTGTACATAGTGCTTTAAAAGTCTCTAGATTTCTAGAATCAGTGCATAGTAGAGCTGGAAGATGCCCTGGAGGTGAGCTGCGTGCGTGCTGAGTCGCTTCGTTCGTGTCCGACTCTGTGCGACCCAGTGGACTGCAGCCTGCCAGGCTGCTCTGTCCATGGGATTCTCCAGGCAAGAATACTGGAGTGGGTTGCCATGCCCTCCTCTGGAGGATCTTTCTGACCCAGGGAGATGAGCTAGTCTCTACCTTTTCACCTTTTTGAAAAGGAATGTAATGTAGTGCTCAAGCACTTGGGCTCTGACAACTTCACCTCCTGGGTTCAAATCCCAGCTCTGCCCTCAGGGACCTTAGGGAGGTGACCTAAGCCCTCTATGTCTCTCTTCTACTCATCTTTGTGAAGATAAAAATAGTAGCTGCCATAGACAAAAATGAATAGATGGATAACTCTGAGCATGGTGCCTGGGATGCTATATAAACTCCAACAGCTAACTACCATCACCATCGCCACCACCACTGTCACCACCATCATCCTCATCATCATCACCACCACCACCAACATCATCTCCATCATCCTCATCACCACAGTCACTTCCATCATCCTCTTCATCGTCATACTGAAGGAAGATGATCAGAGTTCACCAAAGTCATCCAATTACTAAACAAAGTCATGACTAAAAGAGAGGACCATCTCTTGACTCCTGGTTTCAGTGGCCATGCCCTCATCTCACCTAATCTGCAACTGATGCTGAGAATGCTGCCCAGCCAGGATGGACCCTTTCCTGGCTCTCAGGAGACTCAGGTTTTGCTGAACAATTGCCCTTGAGCATCGGATCCCATCTCTCTGTCCTCCAGTTCCCTCTAGCAAGTCTGTATTCTCTAGACACATCATTTTAAAGTTCATTATTGAAAATGACAGTTAAACTTTTTTTTTTTGTCTAAACCAATAAAGATGCATAAATAGTGAACTATTACATTAAGATTAATTCTGAACAGTGTATTTTAAAAGGGAGTTAAGAAACCATGATGTCTTTTATGTGACTAGGTTGATGTAATTAGTAGGTGGCCAGTCAGACACTGTGTAAGTATGAATATTAGTGAGCAGGGCTTTATCATTTGGTACACAGTTTCCAATATATTTCAAAAGCTTTGGCCAACTTAAGCTTCAGCCATTAGTAGGCAAATTCACCTCTTTCACAGCAGCCTTGCCAACATTACCGATCTTTTAAAATGTAATATATACTTTGCTGAGTGATGTCCAGATGTTAACCTTAACCTGCCTTTTCTAGGTGACTAACGAAGCTGGATGTTATTTGTATTTTCTGGACATGTCATTTGCTTATGGGCTGAGAGATAATTTATAGCATTTATCGACCCCCTTCCCCACCAGGACAAAGGAAGAGATGTTTCTGAACCTGGGGTCCGACTGGTTCCTGCTCTTCGTGCAGGGCCACGTGCATCCCAGCACAGTGGTGCTGGGCTTGAAGCTGCTGCTGCACTTTTTGTCAAGCCCCTCCCTCCGCGGGCGATTTAAAGACGGCCTGCCTGCAGGTTCCTGGGTGGAACGCAGCTCCGAGGGCATGGACATCGTGATGGGTGAGTGTGCGGCCATCTCCAGGAGACAGGGTGCCACCTGTGAATGAGGACCTGCCAGGACTAAGGGGCCTTCACATTGCCTGCTGTAGCGTCACCTTGACCTTGACCCCTTCCCCCACCTCTAACTTCCTTTTTCAGGCTCCTCCCCACATGGCCTCACTGCTCTTCAGATGCTGGGGACTTCTTCCCACTCCTCAAAGTCTCCTTAACTCTTTCCTTCTTGCAGAGGTGCTTCCCCAACCCTCAACACCAGCACGGCTCTCTGGGCTGGGTCTCGATTTTATGTCACTTCCTCCAGGAGAGGAGGGTCCCATGTCAATTAGGGCACCTCTGTTATACTTTCTTTCTTTCTTTTTTTGGGGGTAGGGTTTATCATAGTTTACAAGCATATTTTTATTTAGTTATTTAATTCTGTAATGTCTGTTCCTCTCACCACATTGTAAGTAGTTGATGAAGTCCCAGGGTTCTGTATATTTTGTCAGAACACTACATTCTTATTGCCTATGCAAAGAGGTCTTGCTATCTCTAAGGTGGTAGGCACTAGATAAGCATCTGTGTTTGAATGAATGAATGAGCACATCAGAAATAGGAAAAGAAATTCTTATTGAGCACATTCTTGTGCTCTATATGTATGATGTATTTCCGTCTGGCAGGTCTGTAGGATGGGCTGGTGGGAGAGAATCCCTTCCTGTGCCCAATCCCCATGTTGACCAGAAGCAACTGTTCTCAACTGGATTTTGTGTGCTTCTCCCTGATCGATAGATAACCTGAAGAGCCATCCTGCAACGCCTGACCAAAGCCCCTGCTCGCTTCCTGGGTTCCGAGTCTTGAGTGACTTTTTGGCCCACCATGTTCATATTCCAGAAGTCTACCTCATCGTGTCCACCTTCTTCCTACAGACACCACTTACAGAGCTGGTGGATGGGCCCAAGGTAGGCTCTAGGGCTCTCAGGATGGAGTGACAACACTTGGGTTCCTGATTTCTGTATCCCCCAAGACTCTCTTCACCTTCCTCCATGTCTTCCAACTTTCATCCTGACCCACTTCCCTCCCTAGCAGTCCCACCTCCTTGCTTGCTCTTCTAATATCCTTGACTTCCTCAGCCTCTGCCTCCCTTGTCCCTCCCAGTAGATCTCTGTTTTTTATCAGTTCCACTTTTAAGTTTTTCTCCTTCTGGGTAGACAAATCACATGATGGTGGGGGCAACATGGGGAGGTTGAATTGCTGCCACCGCAGGCATAGAGCCTCATTTTATTACCTTCAAAGAAACATGTCCCCGTACCTTAGTAATGCCCCTGCATTCTAGTGTGAACCTTACACACCCTGAGTCTTCTGGCCCACAACTACCCTTTGCTCAGATGACTTAAATAACAGTAGAATGGAAGCCCCCATGAAGGGGCATTGCCTCAGGACTCCACCTTCCATCACTTGTGTATTCCAAGACCATCTTTATCACCTTCTCTCATTGTCACTGGCAAAGTCACCTTTTTAAGGCTGATCTGTGTTCCTTCCACTCCTTTCCCAAGTGACTGCATGCCTTATTATCTTTTCTCTGTATTTTCAGCATCTCCTTTTCTACTGATTCTTTCCTCATTGACCGTAAGTATGATAAATTATGTCCCACCTAAAACCAGAAGCTGCCCTCTTGGCTCACACTTTTGACCAACTGATGTCCTGTGTATTGCTCTCCTGTTCCTCCTCCAAAGAGGAGTCTCCACTCACTGTGGATACCTTCTCACTAGCTTCTCACTCACTAGCTCACTGACTTGCACCAAATCCGAGGTTTCATTGGCTCCTGTTCCTGTGGGACCAGAGGATCAGAATCCCCAGGCAGCATCAAGCCCCTCCCTGATTGGGATTTCACTTGTCTCCCAGCCCATCTTCCTTTCTTATTGGCCCTTTGTTCTGTGATCCTCCAGAGTCACCTCCCCAGTAAGACCAACTGCTTTGCGCTTGCCTGCCCTGGGCATTTAAGGAGCCTTCTCCCATCTCACCTTCCTGGAAAGCTATCTTTCCTTAGTTCTCCACTCAGATGCGACCTCGAGCTGAGACCCCCTAGACAGTGGGAACCTTTCTATCTCAGGCCTCATCACCCCTTCGCCTTGTATAAGCACCAGCACGTTTATGGCTGCTTCTCTCCATAGATGCTGAGCACATCAAGAACAAACCCTGCCTCTTGCTCACCCTCCTGAGCACCTGATAAACAGACTCAGAAATTGCTTCTTGGTCTTGATAGACTTGAGTTAAACTGCACTGTATTGATGTCATTGGAGGGGCACAGCTTTGCTGAGGACTGAAAATTTCACTTCTTGCATGTCCTTATATTTGACCTATCTCAATCTTGATATATGTTAATAGTATTACAGATCACACTTCAAAATCAAGTTCTTAACATACTCTGATAAACTCATCAAAAACTTGTATTTTTTCCCATACTGTGGCTCAGGAAACAAACATTTGCTGAATGTCAGGACCCGTGACAGATGTTTTACATATTTTATTTCACTTGATATTTATAACAATCCCATGGGGCAGATAATGTAAGTTTCATTTCACAGAGAAGGAGACTGAACTGCCAAGAGGCTAAATAGCTTGCATAAGCCCAGCTTTTAAAGAAGCAAAGTCAGATCGTCCTGCTTGTCAACCCCATGCTCTCTCTCCTGATTGCACTTGCCCTGAATTTGACATGTTTTCTGCAATCTCATTTACAAAAATTCATTAAAGTTGATTGGGAGATTGAGTATTTCTGATGTCAGACCCAATGCCAGTTGCTGGTGGGTCTTCAGCCTATTTTAGACATGTGTGTTTCCTTTATGCTCCATCAGTGGGCTGAAATTCCTCTAGTGGACCAGCCACCTGTGCTGTTTTGTCTTTCTCACTGAGGTCCCCAGGGAAACATGGCATACTGGATGGAAAGCCAGTCTCTTTGGTGGTACCCACAGGTCTCTGACAGCACTTGCCTCCTCTTTCAGGACAGCCTGGACGCCATGCTTCAGTGGCTCTTGCATAAACACCACACGGAAGAAGTCCTCCGGGCAGGGCTGTGCACTGAAGGCGCCCTGCTGCTCCTAGAAATGCTGAAAGCCACCATGAACCAGGTGAGATCCGTTCCCCACATGCTGAGAGGGGTTCTGATGGGAAGACAGGCTCAGAAAAGTCACCCTTGACTTTTCCCAGCAACTTTCTGGTAGTGCTGATAATTTGCAGGTATTATTCAGAACTTTTGATAGAAGAGGCAAGGTGATAACTTAGGAGCTCAATGGGAAACCCAGCCTTAATGTCCCCAGTGGAGTTTATGTGTTCTTACCAGAAGACATCTGTTTTCCATTTGTTCAAACATTTGACTTTCTTCACTGGGAGATTTAAGGCCTCCAGTCAAAGGGAACATTTCTGGGCAACTGCTTTGAGTTGAGAGTTTCAAGGGCCCTGTGGTCCCTTCCCTTCAGGGGCCTCTTCCCTCAAGAAGCTCACCTCTACCAGGACAGGTGGGCCTCTCCTGAGGGACCCACCAGACAGAGACCTGTCTTAGAGAAGATAGATGCCTGCCAGCTGCAGACGAGACATGGAGAGCCTTTGATTCAGGCCTTCCAGGTCCACCTTGAAGGTGGGTGGAGAGGTTATTTTAGAACTGAAGGCAAAGGCCGTGTGGCTTGTGAGCAGAACTAATTGTGGACCAGGTAACAAGAACACCCATGAAAAATTCTGGCTTCATTCTATAGACTCTAAAGGCAACTGGAGGTTTGATATGTGTGGAAACCTAATTGCTTCTGTAATACGATGCATGATTACCTTTAAAGTAAGGAAAAAAAGTAGAAAGTAAAAATCACCTGAAGCACACCCAACCAGAGATAACCACCGTGAACATTAGTAGAATATCTTTCAGACACCTAAGAGTATACCATGTCCTTAGGGAATCAGACCACATAAATTCCTGAAAGTGTTGGTCACCCAGTCATGTCTGACTCTTTGCGACCCCACAGACTGTAACCTGCCAGGCTCCTCTGTCCATGGAATTCTCTAGGCCAGAACACTGGAGTGGACAGCCATTCCCTTCTCCAGGGGATCTTCCCAATCCGGGGATTGAACCCAGGTCTCCCACATCACAGGCAGATTCTTCACTGTCTGAGCCACCAGGGAAGCCACATATTTCCTCTTGCCTTTGTTCCCCCAACATGTTGTTGGGAATCATCTATATTTGTAGATGGAAATTTGTATTGTTTCTAGGAACATTCGTTGTTATAAAAAGTCTGTAATGAGCTTTCTTGAGAAGATATCTTTTCTTTCTAGTTTGATGACCTCCTTGGTATAAATTCCAGGATGTGGGATACTGGTTCAAGGTGCACTTCACGTGTTCTCTTTCTCAGAAGCTCACAATAGACATTATATGTATATATTCCTCTCGACATACATCCCACAGTCTTGTACAGATGTGCTTGGTCCAGTCCTCACAGCCTCAAAAGGGAGGGACATATATCTATATACACTTATGGCTGATTCATGTTGCTGTATGGTAGAAACTATCACCATAACATTGTAAGGCAGTTATCCTCCAATTAAGATTAAATACAAAAATAGAAAAATCAATACTCATTTAGCAGGTATTTAGATGATTACATTTTTTTCCTTTTAACCAGTTACCTCTGATGAATTATATCAACAGGTTTCCTTGCATTCTTGCAAAGATCTCACTTTGTCACTCTGTTCTTATTCTTTTAGCATATTTCCTTATTCTGCTTGTAAATATTTTATTTATGATTTTGCAGTCATGTTCATAAATGATATTAGGTTTCAGTTTTCTTTTTTCACATGTTGTCAAGTTTTGATATCAGTATTATGCTAGTTTTATTAAAAAAAGATTCTTTTATTCAAGAAGATGCTAAATCCATGACTCTTAGATTATTTAAATCATTCCTATGAAACAGCTTCGGCCTGAATTTTTTTCTTTTATCAACTTGCTTAGGCTTTTAAATATCTCCTTGACCTAGTTTAGGTAATTGATATTTTTAAAAAATCTTCCCAAGTATTCAGTTTGCATAAATGGTCTCCTTTAATTCATTTAATTTTCTTTGTGATTATTTTCCTCTTCTTATTCTTAATTTGTGAGTTCATGCACTTTCTTTACCTCACCCATCTTATTGCTTAAGGAGCTGAAGATTTATGGATTTATAAAAAACAACTTTGGATATATATGTCATTCCCCTTCATTTTTTCTGGCTAGTTCTAAAATTTTGATATTTGACATCTTCATTTTTTTGTTATTGTTTTCTAGTGTTTCTGTGGTTGCAGATTTAAAGAAATTTTTTATTAAAAAAAGAGACCTTTTTGATTCCTCTTTTTCAATGTCCATGTAGTTAAACTTTTTTTTTTAATTGCTGTTATTTATTTCCAGTTTATTTTTGTCCTAGTCAGAGCAAGCGTTCTTTAGACTTTCCATCTCTGGGAAATTTATTCATGGCTCTCTTGTAGACCTAATGTGCAGTTAATTTGAGGATGCCTGAAAAAATTTGTTTTGCAGCATAGAAAGTTTATTACTTTTTAAATCAATGCTATTTAGAAAAAGCAAACCAAAGAAATAACATGAAAGCATTTCAAGTGAAGAAAATACCTAGTATGCTGACAGAAGTGAAAAGGTAAGACCAAACATTTACTTTATAACAGCAAACATAAAATGGTTAACTGCTGTATAACATACGTCACCCTTATAACAGTCTTCTGGGATCTGACTAACATATAACACAAGCAAAGTCAGAGGCAGACTTTGGTTCAGTGAAGCTATCTGCCATGAAAGCATCATTTACCAAATATGGTAGACAAGCATCAAAATCTAAAAGGCCAAAACTGAAAGGATAAGAGAAGATCAGAAGTAAAATTGTAGTGAATATCTTTCTCAGTTTATTTATTTTGCTTATAACTTTACTTTGCTTGCTGTTATTCCCTTGCACAGTGGTAACCATAGATTTGTTTGCCTTTCCTTGAGCTTGGTATCAGTGGAATCCTACAATATGTACCCTTTGGCATCTCGCTTCTTTCACTCAGGGCTTCCCTTGTGGCTCAGTTGGTAAAGAATCTGCCTGCAATGCAGGAGATATGGCGTTGATCCCTAGGTTGGGAAGATCCCCTGGAGAAAGGAATGGCTACCCACTCCAGTATTCTGGCCTGGAGAATTGCATGGACTGTATAGTCCATGGGGTCACAAAGAGTCGGACACGACTGAGTTCACTCAACATGAGTGGAATTTGCTTGTGTTGTATATGTTCGTAGTTCCTTATTTATTTATTTATTTTTTACTGTTCAGTAGTATTTTATTGTGATAATGGATCAGCATTTATTCCTTCTGGGTTGTTTCCATTTGGAAATATTATGAATAAAGCTGCTATGCACATATCTTTTGGTGGACATACACACTTCTTTCTGTTAGAAATATACCCAGCATGAAATTGTGGTTAAGCTGTACATATGATTTGTTTTAGTAGATATTGCCAAACAGTCTCCAAAATAAAGAGTCAATTTACACTCACTAACTCTTATTCTGGGAAGGTTCTAGATGCTCCAGTTCCTTGTCATTGTTTAGCATTGTTGGTCTTGCAGATGTTAGCCATTCTGCTGTGTGCAACTATCCTTAGGAGCAGACAGCATTTTCTTCCTTGTGCAAATATAGATGCTGTGGAGGTTAATGCACTCAGGCAGGATCACAGGACAAGAGCACGGTGGAAACACGTGTGTCCAGCATTAATATTTCATTCTGGGGCACCTACCCCCAGGATCCAGCCTGGTGCCTTGCCTAAGCATCTTCAGGGAATGCCTGATCAAATTCTTCCAAAAGTCCAAATCCTGTATGTGAAGTCGCTCAGTCATCTCCGACTCTTTGCAACCCCATAGACTGTAGCCTACCAGGCTCCTCAGTCCATGGACTTCTCCAGGCAAGAGTACTGGAGTGGGTTGCCATTTCCTTCTCCAGGGGATCTTCCTGACCCAGGGATTGAACCTGGGTCTCCTGCATTGCAGGCAGATGCTTTACCATCTGAGCCACCAGGGATCTGACCTTATCTCCCTGCTTCTTCTATATTTACCCTGTACTAGTCACTGTGAAAATAAGCTTGAAGCACTAAAATGTCTCGTTTAATTCTCACAACAATCTTAAGAAATAGGTCGTATTATTACTAGGAGTCTTGCAATAAGGTGTCTTGTTGAGAGGCTCAGAAAGGAGGTTTCTCTAGATCTCAAGTCCTCTGGCTCCTCTGCAGCCCCAAGTTGTGCCCCCACGTGCTGCCTCTCATGAAGCATGTCCTCAGCCCTCGACAGGTTCTGGAGATGGTGCCTGGGAACGGACATTCCCGGCCAGTGTGTTGCAGTTCCTTGGCCTTGTGCATGGCACCTACCCCCAGGATCCAGCCTGGCGGGCCCCAGAGTTCCTCCAGACCTTGGCTGCAGTCACCTTCCCCCTGGGAACCCAGAAGGTAAGACACACCTCCGCCTTGCCCTGGTGAGAGCAGGGGTGAGCATCATCACCCTTCAAGGACAAAATGCCTTCACACCCCTCCCCAAATGAAAATACATTTTAAGTCAACCTAGCCAAAACCTTAAGTAAACAACTCCTGTAGTTTTCCTTCTCTTTATGAGGTACAGCTTCAGGTCATTTTTGGTTCTGAGATTCAATAAGTTTTTGAGTTGTCAGGAATCTCAGTGATGAGAAACTTGATGGTAGATTAAGTCCAGATCAACACAGAATACCCACACATGGAGCATGAGGAAACCACAGATTCCATTCCAGGAAGCCCGCAGCTGGTGCCCCGGCTAGGGGAGGGGTGGAACTGCCACAGGGTCCCGTCTTCTTTGCAGGACCCTTGTTCTATTTGCAGGCTATGGTGCCTTTCAATCAGAGGGCTTGCCGAGGCCCAGCTGGGAGGGCAGAGGGACCAACTGCGTCTTGAGGACAAGGTGTCAGTGTGGGGGTAGAGAGGCCACTATGGGAAGAGATATGAGTGAGTTTGAGAGCAAGAGCCAGTCCCAGCTGGTCAAGGGGACTCATGAGTGTGGAGCATCTGGGAGCTGAGAGAAGCAAGTGAGGACCAGTGTGAAGCGAGGTGCTGGAGAAGGAAGGGCAGAAATCTGCTCGTTACCTGCCTTGGTGGAATAGGAGCTGAGATCCAACCAAGGAGAGTGAATTATCGATTCCTGTCTGCAAATCAGTAACTGTATCCAAAGGAATATGTTAGGCATATTGGTAAGTAGAGGATCCAGAAGTCATCCCAAGCACAATGAGGGCAAGTAATGTTTGCTCCATAATTATTTGCTAAACGGCCAAGTGGATGAATATGCTCTTTTAGCTAAGCCTTTCTGGAAGTGTATTCATGGTGCCAGCCTCCATCTCCTGAGCCTGGTGCTTCACATCCCCCTAACAGGCCCGATGCAGGTGTTAAAGGTGGAGGCGAGATTCAGGGAGGTGAAGCTCCACAGACCAGCTCCCTCCCGGGTTAGTGGGGCCATGAGACCCATCTCACGAAAGGGTCGAAAGGGTTGAAAGGGTTGAGGAAATGAAACATGCCACAGCTTATGTGATTCATAGGTGACTAAACCAAGATTTACACTGCAGTCTCTCACCCTGAAACCTATTCGTTTCCATCAGTCAGTTTAAAATAACAATAAATGACCTAATAAAATTTAAGTGTTTAGTTTTAATAAAAAGACTAACTATAAAGACCAGAAGATTTGCAAAAAGATAAGATGTTTTGATGGGTTAATACCAACTAAAGCAACATACTAGAAAAGTAAGTAAAAAAAAAAAAGATGCAAAAAAGATCAAAGGCAGCACTGGAGGGGGTGGGGGATGGGACCTCTGCCCAGAAGCTAGGCGCCCCCACAGCCCCCCGGCCAGGCAGGGAGGAAGCAAAGTTCTACAGACAGCCCCTCACCATTCCCCTCGCCTGGAGAGGGACAGGACCTTAAGTTGATGGTCTAACTTTCTCAGTCCAGATCACCACCTCAGCCCCTATGCCCACAGGCCAGGCTCACCATCTGCTGAGTTGGGGTTCCAGCCAGCTCCCCGCCAGTAGCCACAGAGCCCTGACCCAAGGCTGTTCCTCCCCACACTCAGTAGTTCCCACCTGAGGGAGAGCCTGGCCCAAGGTCACCTCCCAGTCGATGGTGGATGAGACAGGCCCTGGTTCCAGAACTCTTATCCCAGCACCTCCTGGCCTCCTTTCAGCTCCAAGTCAGTTCCAAAAGTCCTTTGTTGCACAGAATATGTGACAGACCCATTTTCGTGCAGAAGGCAGGTGGCCAAAAGGATTTCTATTTGCTACGATTTTATATGGCATCTATCCAGCCAAGGCCACATGGAGCTAATTAATACAGTCAACCACCTCCCTAGGTGCCATTAAATTCATTTTACAGCTTAATTAAGAATGGCTGCATTAATTTTATGAATGAGCCAAGGGAGGTGCCAGCAGATGAACTTGCATGAAAAGTTCATGGGCCAGGAGTCAGGAGTCCCTGGTCGCATGTCCTTGGGTGTGTCATCTGGCCTCCCAGCATCTCCATGTCTTCCCAGACGTATCTGGGCTAATGACTCCCATCACATTTATCTCCCAATATTTTTGTAATGTATAACTGAGAAAGTGAAGCCCAAGGCACTTCAGGGTCTTGGATGTCAGGACTGGCTCTAGTCCCACTTCTCTTTCCACCTGAGGGTCAACAAATCAGAGCCTGGCAGGCAGTAAAGGTGAGAACCCCACAGAAAGGTGGGAACCAGCTATCTTGACCATATACCAGGGGCAGGCATGCTGCATGCAAGATTTCTCATCTCATCCTCACATGTCTTTGTGTGTTCCTTTCCATCATTACCACTTGACTGATGGGGAACTATGGCACCGAGGAGGGAAATGCCTTGCCCAGGACACATCCTGGGCTTCCTCGCTGAGTGCTACTGGTTTCTCTACCTCTGTGCCCAGCTTCTGCCCACCACAGGTTCAGAAGTCACAGCAGGCCACCTCTGAGCCTGACTACCTCCTCAGAGCCTCAGTTTCCTTACGTGCTAATGGTTTGATGAGAATCCCACCGTGCACATGTCAGATGTGAGTGCTTTGGGGCAGAGCAGGCAACTCATGCTGGTATTCTCTTGTCTTTGAGGGGGTCATGACTGAGTCTGCCCAGAACCCCAGCAGTCCCGAGGCCGAGGCTGAAGGTGACAACACCGCAGAGGGTCTACAGGCTCCTGCCGAGTCACATCCCACCCGGAAGCAGCTGAAGGAATTCATGCAGCTACTCTTGAGGGAGTTCTTGCTTGGGGCTCCAAACCCCAAGCAGTGGATGCCCCTGGAGGTGCTCCTGGAAGTGAGTTAGAAAAGTCTTCATTCGGGCCTGTGTCGTGAGAACAGACCGGGGAGGGTGTGGGCACTAAGAGGGTGGGGTATGCCCAAAGAGCCCCGAGGGCCAGTCTCTTGATAGAGCTCACCCAAGCATGTGCATGCCAGCTGGTTGGTGGTCAGGAACATCTCCCGGGACTGCAGTGATTGGTGGGAGGGGGTTTTCGGGGAACCACAGTCCCCAGCAGAGGGAGCTCGCCAAGCAACAGGTGAAGAGATGAATGAGGGCAGGTCTTAGCCAGGTCTCTAGAAACGGAGTCTGAGGTGGGGATTTTCTGGAAGTGCTTTATTGGGGGCGGTGCTCTCAGGAAAGCTGAGAAGGGATGTAGAGGATGATGAGGGAGAAACTAGGCAGGACCTGGCTTCAGAAGTAGCTTGGTTCCAAGGGGAGCTGAGGTTTGCTATATCTGCATCCCAGAGTTGGCCCCACCTTGAGGTACATGCAAGGTGGTCATTACCTGTTGCCCCTCCTCCCACCACCACTTGTCCTGGGAAGTGGGCATTGCCTCCTGGGTGAAGCAACTTGATCAGCAGAGGGCAATGCCCCAGAGAAGGGGCACTTGTGAGCTGTTGGCTGTCCACACTCCCAGCAGCTGCAGTGTTAGCATATGGATCAGGAGAGGGACTGAGTGGACATGATGGGCACTGAGTGGAAATGATGGCCATGTGGCTGGTTTCTAGTTCAGGGTTTGCTTCCAGGCTTCTCCAGACAATGCCACCAGTCAGCAGAAGCGAGACTTTCAGTCTGAGATCTTGCTTTCCACCATGGAAATATTTCACTTGATGAGTGGAGGTCATGCATCGATGCTGAGAGGTAAGTGCGGGTGGATGACTTATTCCTCCTGGTTTTTTGTTTTTTTTTTAATTAATTAATTAATTTATTTTTATTAGTTGGAGGCTAATTACTTCACAACATTTCAGTGGGTTTTGTCATACATTGATATGAATCAGCCATAGATTTACACGATGACACAAAGTTGCTGACAGCTGAGGAAGAAGCCACCTCCTGCCAACTGCTGACCCCAGAACCCTAGAGGAAGACTAGGCTGCAGGACTGTGGATGCTTTAGGAACCACAGGAAACTGCCCTCCACCTGTCTGCAATAAGAGCTCAGTGACTCTGCCCGGAGACCCGTGGAATGGCCTTCTTACTACTTTCCATGTCACCCCTGCCATTCCTGATTCAATCAGAGACAGAAAGCCCTGTCCTCTGAGCTAACATCAGTTATCCTCTAGCTTCAGTATAAAATTTTCTTCTTATGAGGGGAGTCAAAATGTCCACCTGAATTGAACATTCTTTTGCTCCCCTATGCCTGGGCATAGTAAACAATTCTTAAATGAATGAACTTGGATGAAGATGCTGCCATTGCCCCAAAGAAGTTCAGACTGAAACTTCATTCAGAACATTTGGGTCTGGGGCAGCTATAACTTCCCAACAAGACTGTACGAAAGTTCTTTCTGTGGTTCCTGAGCCGTGGAATCCTTAGTGACATGACTGGTATCCTGGATTCCTCTTGCCCCACAGTGAGGAAGCCCTGACTTTTGGTTTTCTGGGCTATCTGAGTATGGTAAGGTAGTGGAGTGATTAAAAGTGTAAGCTTGGTAGCCCAGTCCTGAGTGTGGCTCTATGACTGGACGGTGGCGTTACTCCAGCCAGAGGCTGGACCATGTGAGTGCGGAGGAC
This sequence comes from Dama dama, assembly GCF_033118175.1. Taxonomy (NCBI): domain Eukaryota; kingdom Metazoa; phylum Chordata; class Mammalia; order Artiodactyla; family Cervidae; genus Dama; species Dama dama. The sequence goes on from NC_083695.1 coordinate 45,973,386, forward strand.
AGTCGTGGGTAACTTAGAGGGTTGTTAATGAGGATTAACTGAGATGCTTGCATCCATATCTGAGCACAACATGTGCTGTGTTGGTGAGCACAGATGGGTGATCTGATCCTATACCTTCATCCTCTTCCCTACATAACGTCAGGGACTTGGGTCACCATGACAGCCTTCCCACTACCTATGCCTTAAATTCCCATCCACTCTTCTTCCAAATGGTCACTGGAAGATGTGCTGCTCCTCACTTGCTTCCTCCCACTTGGTTCATATCACTGATTGTTCAATATCTCTCTGCATAAACATGTATTCATTGGGTACCTACAGTGTATAAGATCCTGTTTTTGAAGCAACGGTTATACAGATTACAATGAGATGTACAGAGGTTAAGATGTGGCTGGTTTCCAAGAGGAGCTTGGAGACTGTTGTACAAAGAAGGCAATTCAGACTGCTGATTTCTCAGCCTTGGTCTGTCACCCTCTCCCACCCTCCAGGCAGTAGAGAGCCTCAGCCGAATGCAGAAGCTGCTGCTGCTCCTTCACTTGCCAACATCTCCCACTTCATCCAGAAGCTGGTGGAGAAGCTGTACAGTGGAATGTTCTCAGCAGATCCCAGACACATCCTTCTCTTTATCACGGAGCACATCATGGTGGTAAGAACCTGACATTGGCCATGGTGGTAAGGTGCCTGCTGAGGAGGTGTCTGTATAACACACTGCTGATTGCTGGCCACTTGGTCCAGACTGACCTGCTGTCCTTCCTGGAAACAGAATCTGAGATGGGTGGGAGGAAGTCCGAGGACCTTTATCACCCAGGTAACACTTAGTGGCTGTTGAGCACCCTGCAGTGTTCCCACCTTGGACCACCTGAGATACACCTCAGTGACCGGGGCCACAGCCTGCCACACACGCACCTCAGCTCTGTCCCCTCCCAGACTCTGCACGCCCGCTTTGGGTTTTTATTGTGAATGTTAGTTTAATCTTTGTTGTTATTGTTGTTCAGTTGGTAAGTCATGTCTGACTCTTTGCGACCCCATGGACTGTAGTGTACCAGGCTCCTCTGTCCTCCACTATCTCCCAGAGTTTGCTCAAATTCACGTCCATTGAGACGATGATGCTATCTAACCAGCTCATCCTGTCTCCCCTTTCTCCTTTAACCTTCAGTCTTTCCCATCATCAGGGTCTTTTTCAATTAGTTAGCTCTTCACATCAGGTGGCCAAAGTATTGGATTTCAGCCTAATTATTGTTATTCCTCATCAACAAACGGTCAAAAAGGTCTTTACGGCCAAAAGTTCTATTTCATTTTCTTCTATAAAATCCACTTCTGTTTGTCATATTTGGGCCTTCCTGAAATTGAAGCCAGAGTCTGTTTTTATCTGGTCATATTTTTCTTGCATGTGCTCTCTCTCTCTAGATCTACATACATATCCACACATGTCAATGCATGCCTGCAAATACATGCTTATATGTAAATCTGTGTGTGTGCACGCATGTGTACACATTCTTTATTGTATGTGTGTACACATGCATACACACAGATTAATAAAATCTCAGAATGCCAGAGTTGAACTCTGTTTTGGTCCTTGCTGCTTCCCATTTCATTCTGGAAACCTTTCCTGACAAGTGGCCATTCACTTTTTTGTGAGGCGCTGTCTGTGGTACAAGGGGGTTCAAGGCAGCAGGACGCCTGTGATGGTTGGAGAACGCTTTCTCTTACAAGCTGAGATCTACCTCCAGAAGCTGTGCCCACAGCTCCCGGTGTGCTCCCTGCAGCAGGATCCAGGGAAGCCCCTCTCCTTCCTCTTCACGCCTTGTAGAGACAGTGACACCAGCTCCCCCAGCACTTCTGTCGTGGAGGCACCTGCATACTCCAGGACAGGGCCTTGGCTCAGTTCCTCGGGTGGTATTCAGTCTGGCTGATGCACAGTTCTAGGCAACCTGAAAAGAAGATATTCAGAGGCTTCTTCAAAAATAACTCCAAGAAGGGAGAAATATCCCTTGTCAGCTCCAAGCGGATTAAAATCAGATTATTGGGAGGTTGTGTCGAGAATGAGAGTAGCCACCAAGTTCCTATCTTAGTGAGTTTGGGTTCCTATTACGGAATGCCTTAGACTGGGGAACTTAGCAGCAAACGTTTATTTCTCAGAGTTATAGAGGTTGGGAAGTCCAAGATCAAAGTGCCAGCTGATCTGGTGTCCTCCTGAGGGCTCTTTTTCTGGTTTTAGAGATGGTCTCATTGCACCCTCAACATGCTAGAGAGAGAGAGAGAGCATGCAAGCTCACCTGTTTCTTCCTATAAGGGCGTTAATCCCACCCTGAAGGCTCCATCCTCATGATCTAATTACCTCCAAGAGATCCCATCTCTAAATACATCACATTCCATCTCTGAATACATCACATTACAATACTAGAGTTTCAACATATGAATTTGGGGGTGATACTAACGTTTAATCCATAGCAGCTCCCTGGTGATCAAAGCAAATACTCAGAGCTAATAGCAAAGAGTTGCTGCCTCCTGGGGCTGATGTGTGTTCAGCAGGGTGCCAGGCCCCAGGACTCTCACTGCCCACATCTACCACCCTTCTCTCCCACTCACCACCTGTGACTCTCACAACTCTTAACCTCACTTTGAAAGATGTGACCCATATTTCAAAGGAGGAGAGGATGATGTAGAGGAGGAGAGGATGATGATAAAAACATGAGCTGCAAATCCAGCATATTTAAATAACACTTAATTAGTATAAAACTTGCATTACCTATGAAATTTGAAGAGAGCAATCTAAAAGTAACAAATGACCCTTCTAATCTACTAAAAAGTTTTGCACATAGCATTTGTTCTATGGATTCTTTTCAACAAAGTCAAACAGATGGATGGCTTCAATGTTCAGACCAGAAATCAGGACGTTCTGCCTTAACCCTCTAAAACCTCTCACATACTGAAGTCCATGGATATTTGAGTGCACATGTCCTTTAGAAGATACAGTGGTTAAGAGGATGACTCAAGTGTTTGGTATAGGTTTTACTCTTGCTGACCACCTATCTCTCCCATCCCTCAAACTCTCAGCCTTTTTATCCCTAAAGTGTGATAATCTTAGTGTCTACTTCATGATGTTGTTATGATGTTTAAATGAAGCAATATATGTACACATATGCAAACAAATGCAAAAATACTTAGCATGGTAACTGGGATAGCATAACAATCTATGCCTGACAACAAGTATTGATAGTTAATAATGTGTTTTTAACACTAGATGCTATTAGTAGCTCGTTCTTGTATATGGAATGTCAACTGTGTTACGTTGGTAACACAGAAATCTCTGGTCCCCATGTCTGCTTTACATAATTTGACCATGGTAAACTTTTAATTTTTTATACCAATTTTGGTGAACTTAAATGTTTGAATTCCCTTTATTGGTCATCCACTTAAATAGAAGATCCAAGGTAGAGGAAGTAGTCCTTTTTTGATTTTAGAAATGTCACGTTTTGAAATACAGAAAAGAATCTGAGATTGTATCATTTTCCTGATTAACTGGGTTGGTATCTAAACTTCAAAGTGTTCCCAAGTATGTGTGTGTATGTGTGTTTATTTTGTGACACAGGTCATCGAGAATGCCTCTTCTCAGAAGGACACTGTCATCAGTGCTCTGTACAGCAGTTTAAATAAAGTTATTCTTTATAGCCTCTCCAAGCCCCACCAGTCCCTCTCCGAATGCCTCAGCCTTCTCAGCATCCTGGACTTTCTTCAGGAACACTGGGACATTGTGTTTGCCACCTATAATTCCAACGCCAGCTTCCTCATGTGCCTCATGCATTGTCTTCTGCTGCTCAGTGCTAGAAGGTTAGAGCTGCTCCCCTCAAATCCCTCTATGTGGCAAAGAGACCTCCAAAACCCAAAAGAACTTTATCCTAGAAATTTCAATAATGGGCATTCTCATACACTGGTATTTTTTCATATCCTTGTTTCTCATTTTTGGTTCAATCCACAAACATGTTCTGTCTCTTCTGCTTGGTTGGGTGATGGGCCCAGAGAAGAGGGTACTTGGACATGAACACCCCCAGGAAATCTGGAGCACGTGGCCCATATGGAACCTAAGATGTGAACCGCTGCACCCTACTTAGAACCAGCTATATGACGTGTGGGTTTTCATCAGAATATAAATACAGGGTTCTTGTTCAAAAATTACTAAGAATTTCAAGATTGCAACAGCAGAGCCCAAGCATGGGACCCTTCTGAGTGAGGCCCATACACAATTGCATGAGTCACAGGCCCATGAAGCTGGCCCTGGCCCCATTCCACAAGGAATGAGATTAGTGCCAAGTAAAGGCAGATTTCAATGTTTCAGGAGTCTGCAAAAAGAAATGACCACTTCTCATAATGGGAAAACCAAGAGAGGGTGGAGGGGGCCTGTTGGGAGCATAGATGGGATTTAATAAGATAGAAATAAAAAGACAGCTTTTTTAATTATTATTTTCCAGAATGCTTCTATAAAATATCTGTCATGGAAATTGTCGTAGATGCTTGCTCTAACTTGATTAGACAAGTTTAATTTTTTTTCTTTTTTCATGTTGATGTGTACTGAGTTTGCAGGATAATTATTTGTAACAAAGAACAGTGAAATGATCCCAAAGAAACTGGAGTTCATGATGAATAATCTCTTCTCTACTAGTTATCCAGAAGGATTTGGATTGGAACCCAAGCCTAGAATGACTCCTTATCATCAAGTCTTTCTTTCTCCAAATGAAGAAACAAGAGAAAAAAGAGGGGAAGAATTCCCAAGCTTGAGCGATGGTACATTTTATTTGTTGTTTGTGGAGGAGTAGATGGATAGTGGTAATGGCTAGGGCTGCATTTTTCATTTTTTTCCCCCTAAGACAAGGGAGCAAATACTATGAAGAAGATTCTTTAAAGCCAGAAGAGGTCCTAGAACAGTGTAATAATATAGCAAGGTAACGTGGTATAGAATAAAATTGGAATGATCTTTGTATACAAGAAATAGAATGGATGGACGTATGTACGGGTGGATAAAGGGAAAGTTCTGTGGACTTGGTGAGACTAAGAACTTGGTATACTATCTAAAGCCTGAGAACTTCACAGTAAGTTGATTTAACTTCTTAGCTGATCTCTTGACTTTTCTTTGGACCACTAGATGTGGAAATGGGTATGCTATCTCACTAGTTCAAGCCATCACCTAGCTGTCTCTCAGCTTTCTACTTTAGAAAATGGGAATGAAATAAAGCAACTCATTACTTTATAAGATATTTGGCTTACTGGATTTTATTCTTGGATTTGATAGCATCAAATCAAGTTACAGGGATTGGCAGTTTGTGGGGGGAGGAAAAGGCAGCCAGATCCCTGTATCTGAGAAATTTCTCCCTCTTGATCCAGAATGCCTCAGCAGACCTTCTTCCGCCACTTTAGCTGGCTGGCTGTGACACTTACCGTGTGATGTCTTGTGATGCCAGGTGGAAGGGACAAGGGCCCTTATTTTCTGGTCAGACCTGTGCCCAAAGCCAGTGCTCAAAAATCTTGTGTGTTTAGAGTTTATGTTGCTACAGTCTTAATTGCAGCATGAATACTTGCATTTTGGGATTTAACTAGCAGAGTGGACCGAACAATGTCCATTTCCCTGGGGTGAGAACAACAAACTATAGAGGCTGGTACTGAAGAGGGAGTCAAGTGACACAAAATCAGAAGACAGACACAGTTAAGAGTAGAAGGTTAGGCGCAGAACAGTTACAACTGGCTGGCTAGATTTATCCATCTCCCTGAAAATCCTGGGCACTGGATGGGTAGGTAATTGGAAGTATGAACAGAGAGGACTGGCTTGGTTCCTGGTCCCCTGGGTACAGTCTTAGGTTCAGTGTGCATCCCCCTGAGGGGCTGACATGAAAGTCAAGGTTGGAAGGAGCTGTTTTTGGGGGGCTATTTTGTTACCTAGAGCTTATACAGGGTATCTCTCTGTTTGGTATCTAACAGAATTGGGGATGGGAGAAATAGGCTCATTGAGCCCATCAATCATGTTTCCCAGCTCTGGACATGTGAGGCAGGCAGGACTTGATGGTGGTGATGGGGGAGAGGCCAGGTCACAAGGATGTTGGTAGCTATTGTCCTTGTCCTATGGCTCTACATACTGACCCCTTTCTGGCTGGAGCTTGCAAAGCTGAGATGATGTCCAAGAAAGATGCACATAAAAGGAACATGATATGCCATCTTCTGACTTTCTCTGTGGGAAGCACTGAGGCTGCTCTGATTGTGTGATGTACTCTCTCCATTAGTTCAGCACAATATCCAGAAGACTGTACGGACTCTCTGGCAGCAGCTCGTGGCACAGAGGCGGCAGGAACTGGAGGATACCTTCAAGATTGATCTTTCTGTGAAACCTGGAGAGAGTGAAGTGAAGATTGAGGAGATCACCCCACTCTGGGAAGAGACAATGCTCAAGGCCTGGCAGCATTACCTAGGTCTCTGTCTACTTGGCTTCAGGGAACAGAACTTCTGAGTCTCAAAGAGCCAGGCTCCCCCAGAGTTCCACTCAGGGCCCAGAGCCTTTTATACCACACCTTCTCTCTCATCCCTTTGGTGGGTGGGATTTACATCACTGAAGCCTCATAAGTCTTTGCTCAAAGAACTAATGCTGCTTTGCATCTCAGATGAAAGGAAGGCCAGAGGTGCCAACCAAGCAAGCAGACTCTAGTAATCTCTTAGAGGAAAGGGCCACACGTTGGAGCTCTAGCTTGGACTCTGTGGTTTAGGGCTTTAGGTCCTGCCCTGATAGTCACATATCCAGTTTGAAACCTTGTGCCAAGTCATGCAGTGACCTGGAGTCTCAGGTTTTTCAAGTTCCAAGTAAAAGTCTTCATCCCAAAGATATTAACATCTTTTGCATTCTATAAGCGACTCAACATTTTTACTCTCATATTAGTCAATGCCATTGTAGGAATGGTGTCTTAAGTTTCATTTTAAAGAGGTCATTACTCACAAGTTATGACTCACATACTTGTTTTTAAGTTTCTCAGCATCAAAAAATTCATAATGATTCAAACTTGTAGGCTAGGTTGTTTCCCTTATTGGAGACAGGCACACTGGGCTTGTGCCCCTGGATGGCCCTTTGAAAGCCAAGCAAGCTATAGAAATCATGTGTGTCTCCCTCTTAACTTCAGCTCTGATGTCTTTGCTTCTCTATCATCAGCATCTGAAAAGAAGTCACTGGCCAGTCGCTCAAACGTTGGACACCATGGCAAAGTTTCTTCATGGAGTGGAAGCTTGTCCTCAGCCATGAGGCTGATGCCTGGGCGGCAGACCAAAGACCCTGAGTGCAAAGCAGAGGTGAGCCCAGATCCCTTTGCCTTAGACATTTGCTTCAAATACCCGTGTGTCATGTCTTCTCTCTCTCTCTTGTCACCGGATATGATCTGCTTCCGTGTTCTTCCAAACATTCAAGGGTAATGCATGTGGCTTCCCAGTAGAGGCTACATCTAAGGGAGTCAGGTCTTAGGTTAGCTTTAGCTGGAAGTTAATATGGGCTCCACTTGAGTGCCAAGAGCAGCTGTTCCTTAAGGCATTAAAACACAAACCAATCCTCGTGCCCATTTTCTTGGAGTCAGGTGTACTACAAGAGCCCTAACCCACAGCTCAGCAGGAGCTGGGTGTGTGAGCACAGCAAAGGGGGAAAGAATAGCTGGTGCCATTTTTGGGAGACATGGTGGTAGGTCCTCTTGACCATGTGGGGATGAGCCATTGGGGTTTTCTAATCCATGTCTCAAAAACTGCATAGCAAACCAACCTAAAACTCAATAATAGTGACATGATTTTGTGTATGTGTGTGTGATTGTGCATGCTGTGGTAAGGAATCTGGAGCACAGTAGGAGTTAGGGGTGTCTCTACTCCATGATGGCCTTAGGTGAGATCATGGGAAAACTCACTTACACATCTGGGGTTTGCTGCTGGCTCTGGCTGAGACTGTTGACCAGAACACCTACACATGACTTCTTCATGCCTCTTAAGCTTCCTTACTACCTAGTGGTTGAGTTTTACATTTCCATAGTGAGGGTGAGGAAGAGAGAGAAAAATGGAAAAAGGGAGAGAGAAAGGTGGAGGCCCCATTGCCTTTCATTACCCAGCTTTGGAAGCTATGTAACATCACCTCTGCAGCAGTCGTTTTTGGTCCAGACAAGCTCAAAACTCTTCCCAGATTCATGGGGAAGGCAAAAGACTCTACCTCCTGGTAGGGAGGTGGCAAGGTTCTGCAAGAGCACATCGTATTGGAAATAATGCCGAGGCTCTCCTTGGAGAACACAATCTGTCATATATTCTAATGCTGGGGTCACTGACTTACCTTCAGAGGCAGAAGGTAGTCCTTCAGTAGTCATAGCCTTAGGATCAAGAGACCTTTGGAAATTCACTTAACTCCTCTGAGTCATTTATCTCCTGACCTCCACAGTGGGACAAATACCTGTGGGAAACTGTGAGAAGGGACTCCCCAGGAAGTGGGGTAGATGGTTGGCAGATACATGACCCAATTCGAACTCTGCCCATATAACTTTGGAGAGTGAGGTTGGCTCCATATGCTCTGTGCTCAGAATCTAGGCCCTGCTGTCACCACGGGTCTTGTTGTCCACTCTGGTCAATGCATGATGGGGAGGGCGCCATCGTTGGATGCTGGGAGAAGAGAGGAATGAGGGGCTGCCTGCAAGTGCCCAGACCTCCTGGGGAAGGGGAGCTTCTTCTTTCCAAGCTTCAGAAACAGTAGACTTCAGGACAAGCAGAGAAAACCCAAGATGGAAAGGAAGACAGAAAATGAAATTGACTAGGCTGGCTGGGCCCACGGTGTTCAGAGCTGAAGGCAGGCTGTGTCCTCAGTGAATTGGCTTGTGGAAGACACTGCTCATTATATTTGTCTACAGACTTACTGGCTGACTGAGTGAGTGAATAACTGAGGTTTCTGTGCCAGCTACATCACACAACTATTTTTAGTCTCATTTTATAGATGTGTGATAAAATCTAAAAAAAAAAAAAAAAAAAAAGTCAAGGGCTTTGCAGCCAGGAAGTGGCAGAGTGGAAATAGGATCTTCATTCATAGTCTCTGCACTGCTGAGCACACACTTAGACAACTTCGTAACCTCTCAGAGCTTTGATTCCTGAACTTCAAACCAGAAATGTGCTCTGCTTACATTAGACTATGTGGAAGCACTCGGAATGTGTAAGTGCTTTAGAAATAGAACAGTTTACAAAATTCCAGTTTACTTTATAGCTCAAGGTGAAGACCATCCCACACATGGCTCAGCTGCCCCAATCTTGGAAGCAGGAACATCCCTCCTTGTGCCCAAGCACTTGCTCCTGACCAGTGTCATTTGTAGCAGGAAGGGTCCAGCCCCTCTTCCCTGGGCTTTTCTGAAGCTTCTAAGTCCTTGACCAAGTTAATTGGTCATTGTCCCCAGGAGGACAGGTTAGTCTGGCTGGACAGCTTGGGAAGTGACAACTGGGATTCTGAGTGTTCACATGTATTTTATGGGAACCCCTGCACTACTGATACTGTCTCTTGCCAGGTCGCTGTCACTGGCACAGTTTAGTAGCTCTGAGTCCTAGGGAGGTCTGTTGAGAAACAGCACATCTGAAAGAAGCTTGAGTAGACAACAATGTTTGGAGCCATGTCGGTTTACAGATGATTTGTATAGTAGCAGTTTGTTCTTGACTCACATTGAGAGATCTGGAAGAAAGAATATTTGAAGTTGGCTTTGTCTTTGGTGAAGGCAAACTGCTGAAGATGTCTTCTACAGCAGTTGAGGTCTCATCCATCCATTCATTCACTCCACAAATTTTTATTGAGTGCTTATTCAGTCCTCTGCTCTAAGTACTGAGATTACAGAAGGAAAAACCAGCATATTTTCTGCTTCCAAGGAGACTGCATTCTAGGAGGTGAAGATAGACAATAAACAGATAAAGAAGTTTGTAATGTTGGGGTGCTAATTGCAACATGGCAAAATGGAGCAGTAACTGGGATGGGGTGAAGAGAGAGGTGCTGGGCCACTTAGATGGAAGTGGCCAGAAGTCTTCTCTGGGAGGGAGGTGTGAGAGCAGAGAAATAAGGAAGGATAGGAGCCTTGTGACTCTGGGAAAGAATGGTCAGGCAGGGAGGGCCACCGGGCACAGGCACCAAGGCAGGAGTGTGTTGGAGGTCCTAGGACAGCAGAGGCCAGTGTGGCTGGACGGCAGTGGGGGCCAGACAGCCTCAGGGTACGTGTCCCTCAGCTGTTAGCACCAGGAAGGACTGTGCTTTTCTGCAGTGACTTATAAAAAGGAGAACTTCTGACACCATTATGTTTTCCTCTTTCATTTGGGCACTTGGAAGCCAGAGAGATAAGGGTGGCCCAACTTGGGTAACCGCACATGTCCAGTGGGATAAATTTTTGCAGACACGTGTACAAGCACACATGTGTTTGCACACACTTCTTCCTTCTTGGTTGAACCCCGTTTTACCTCCAGCCTATCTTTTCTATAGCTTACTCTGTCTTGTGGAATTTTAAAAGACAAATCATTTTTGAAACAAAGTGGACCATGCTTTAATTTAAAAAGAGTAACTGCATCTTTGCTGAGCAGCATCTCCTACCAGTAACTCAGTCTGGGATGGGTACAGTGCCTGGCAGTACATAGAATGTTCTTAAAGAATGTGTAGGGAGCTGCCCAGGGCTCTCCCTTCTTTCTGTGGGAAGAAACTCACCAGCCTATAGAGCCCGCATCCGTCACTCATCCACGCTAGATGCCTTTGTAGCTAACAGAAGGCACAACTTCTCAGGTACATATGTACACTGTGATGTCATAGGATAAGAGCACAACTATTTGCCCTGGGGTCTGTTTAATTATTTTTAAAAATTAATTTTGATTATTACAGCTGATTACACCTCAGTGAGCAATGTAATTGATATTTTCTAATGTATCCCAAGGAACATTTTGTACAACACGTTTTTTGTTGTTGAAGGTTAAAGACTCCGTTATTGGTTTTTCCCTAAATATGCCCACATCATTAGTCCCTCCAGTGAGAAGGTCGCCATCTGGAAAAAGCAGCATGGAGACATTATTCAGGCACAAGTGCATGAAATTGGTGTTTCTGCATCTTTTGTCTCTCTTCTGGAAAGAAGAGGCTTGTAATTAAAGGAGTTGGTTTTGGAGGAAACATTATTCATTTGGTGTTATTCCTTATCATGTCAGCAGCTGACAGCTCTATAGCACTGATAAATTGTTTCTTGGAGGGAGACACATAATGTACGATTCCCGATGCCTTTTACCTAGCTTCATTTTCAGTAGAAAATGCTTTCTTCTTGGCAGGTGAGCTGAACTTTGAGGCAAGACTGATATGATAGATGGTATTTCTTCTTTTTCTCCCCCTGACCTCCATCACAGTCCCTTCTGGGATCAGAGTGTGAAGTCATGGTCTCTACCAGGGTGAAGACTGTGGGCGTAAGTGTATTGGACAGAAGTTGGGACCCTGGGCTCCCTTGAGGTCACCAAAGGCCAACTAAGGGTGTCCAGGAAGTCACTTTATTATGCCTCTTTCAGCTTGGAGATATCCAGAGGGCACACTCTGGCCAGCCATCCCTCTTCACAGCAGTGGGAGTGACTTTGGTCACCTGCTTAGCTTCAGGCTTTCTTCGTTAAAAATAGTTTGGAAAAGCACCAACAACCAATGTTGGTTTCCTAGTTTTGGCAGACACACCTTGTTATGGCAAACTAAGTGAGGGGTTGACAGGGATTCTGTGTACTATCTTTACTACTTTTCTGTGGATCCAAAATTATTCCAAAACATAAAGTATACCATCTTCTGGTTGTTTTTTTTTAAGCATCAGCAAAGAGAAAGTGGGCTCATTGAACATGGAAGCTGGAAGTCAGGTGGGAAGGGGTTGTGAGGATGAGTGGATGTGAGGAGGGGGATAGTCATGGCAGCTGCAGATGGCAGGATGGGCATGGAGGCAGATCAGGGGGGCACTGGGGGTTAAGCAGGGGAATGGCATATTTCTCTTTGTATAGGTTATGTTGGCGTTTAGGACCCTTGGAAGAAGGGACAAGCTGGGGCTGTAGCATTGTTCACATGGGAGATGTTGGAGGCTGCAGCGGCAGTGGTTGGAGCAGTGGAAACCAAAGAACACACAAGGGAAATTGTTTACCATGACTGGGATTAGCAAAACAAAATAAAGGGCCACCAAAGACGGGTCCTAGCTCCAGGCCTCTTAAATCATGCCATGAGAATGGAGTGTACCCACGAGTGGAGGTGTGGGAGGTGTGTGATTCAGATATTTTCTGGGGCTCTGCGGAGGAGGGGAAGGAACAAACCAGGGGACCAGCAGGTGGATGTTGGGGGCCAATTCTATCCCATAAGGAGGTGGGAGCCTCTCAGGGTGGACATAGGCCCCTGACCTGTGTCTTGTTCAGCAAAGCACGAGCTGGATTTCACCCCACTGTCCTCCTGTGATTAACTGTACCCGGGTGGACAGATGTCCCATGCAGGGGCCACATACAACTCACCTGAGCAAACTTAGAAGGGTTATAGTGGAGCAAAAAGGTGGAAAAGAGCTGGTCTTGTGTCTGGCACATTTCCCTCATTTTAGTGATAGCTGAGCAAGTTTTCAGCTGCTGTTTTCAAAGTCTTATATTAGAATGTTGACTTGACCCATGGAGGGAAGCTAAGGCCCTATTAGAATTAGCAGAAAAGGATGAGGACTCCCTGAAAGCCAGAGAAGGGCACACTGCAGTAGCTAAAACACCAAAGACAAGTTTTTCTCAAGGATTTTAGGTCTGCCCTGGCAAGGACACAAACGCACTAAGCGTTTACTCCAAGGTCCCGTGAGGTCTTCTAACGACCGCCCTGTGGGTGAGCCGCTGCCCACCTAGACACACCAGAGTTGCCTGCAAAACGAGCAGTGCCCAAGCCTGGGGGCCTTGATGGTCTCTGAGACTGGTCACTTGTGTGAATAGGATGACCATGGTCCTGCCGCTAGCTACTTCTCTGAATGTGTGGCCAGGTCCACTACATCCTATCCCCGGCCATGGAGCAGCCCTGCCCCTGGTGGAAGAGGAGGTGCTGGCTGAGACCAGCAATGGGGTGATAGCTCTACTAAAAGCAGTCTTGACTCAGGTCCCTAGCAAGGAAAATGACATTTGTGACCGTCCATTCTGTGAATGTTACCCATTTCCCTTCTTAAAAACCACTGTGGAAAATTTTCAAACAGATATATAAGTAGAGAAAATAAAAAATGAATCCACATGTATCTATTCATCGCTTAACTTCCACAGTTTTCAATTCCTGGCCAATCTTGTCTCTTCACTATCCCCACTCACTTTCTCCCTCTGCCCAGAATAATTCTGAAGCAACCTCCCAGACATCATATCATTTCGTGTGTAAATATTCCTTTATACTTATTTTCTCCTTAAAGAAATCATGATGCCCAAATTAAAACTGCAGAAAAAGAAGGAAGAGTACAGAATGGAAGGCTTGAGTAGTCACTCTGGGAGTGATCAAGCCACTCTCTGTCTTGCTTTCTGCCTTGTTTGCATTTGTCTCCTGCTGCTGAGAGATTTCGGTCTTGTTAGTGCTGTGAGCCTCTGAGAACCCCACTCCCCATTTCAGGAAGGAGAGTGAGGTCTGACGGGACACAACGTTTTTCCGGTTTAGTGTTTTGCTCCTTCATGTCCGGGGGTGAGCAGCCCTTGAGGTTGAAGCCTCAGATTTCACTCACTTGGGAAAATGTATCATAAGTCAGGAGCGCCCCAGTGCTGGGAAGAACTTTTTGATAATAGCAAAGAATGGGGTTTGAAATGATGGAGAAGTTAAGTGGTGGAGTCCGGGGGACCAACCAAGGAAGTCAAAAAGCAACGATGAAATTGGAAGTTAGAATTCCCAGAGATGTTCTACTGTAAATTAATAATGTCATAGTCTGTGGGCAGGTTGGAAAAGAATTTCCAGACACAGAGTATTTCAGAAAGAGTGAGTTTATTAAGAACAAAGACCAGAGATAAAGAGGGCGCTGCAAGCATAGCGGGCAGACCTTCTAACAGACCAGGGAGAGCCGACTGTTAGAACAGCAGGCCGGCTCAAGGGAGAGCTAGCCTATTTTTATAGCCTCAAGACAAAGAAAATTCCTGCTGGAAGGATGTCTTCAGGTGATTGGTTAGGGTTTTTACCTAATATGGAGTCAGGGAGCTGGATGGTTTAGATCCGGCGGCGGGGGGGGGGGGGGGGGGGGGGGGGGGGGGGCGTTCATGGCAACGGTTGCTATGGGGGTTCGGTCAGTTCCTGAGATGACCTTGGTGTGGGGCTCCACATCTGTGTCCTCAGTATGAGGCCCTGCACCTATGACCTTGGTATAAGGCTCCACAAATTGTAGACAAAAATCTTTAAGAAGGAGTGTGCATGTGTGAATGCTCAGTCGCTCAGTCCTGTCCATTCTTTGCGACCTCATGGACCATAGCCCCTCAGACTCCTCTGTCCATGGGATCCTCCAGGCAAGAATACAAGAATGGGTTGCCATTTCCTATTCCAGGGGATCTTCCTGACCCAGGAATCAAACCCATGTCTCCTGTGTCTCCTGCATTGGCAGGTGGGTTCTTTACCACTGCGACACCTAGGAAGCCTTTTAAGAGGGTGTAGGAAATTTAAAAAATCTGAAATTCAGAAAGTTATCATGGGGACCATTTTTACTTAAACTTGTCATAAATTCAACAATAGGTTCATGGGCAGGTGGAAAAGGACTTTTCCAGGAGATGAATGTGCCTTTAAAGAGAGATATTTGGAAGCAGGTAGTCTAAATTTGGCTTCCCAAGTGGTGCTGTGGTAAAGAATCCGCCTGCCAATGCAGGAGACGTAAGAGATGCGGGTTCTATCCCTGGGTCGGGAAGATTCACTGGAGAAGGAAATGGCAACCCATTCCAGTATTCTTGCCTGGAGAATCTCATGGACAGAGGAGCCTGGTGGGCTACGGTCCACAGCATCAGAAAGAGTCAGACACAGCTGAAGTGACTTAACACAGCACAGCTTAAGTTTGAGGGAAAATGAAGACACATGAGGACTTCTGAAAGTGAAGGAGTGAGAGAACCCAGAGATTGGTGAGGTCTTAATAATACATCCTCCTGGTGGGGCAGGAGGGCAGAAAGATAGCCTGTGTCAGCACATCAGTGGAGGAGTGGGCTGGAGAAACGAGCCACTGGAAACCATGGAGAAGAGAAGACCTGCAGACACAGACTTTATGAGCAATCACAGTTGCTCATAAGCCCTGTAGTGCTCGGTAGGGGGAGAAGCCTTGTGAGCCAGTAATTAAATGGGACTCTGTTAGAGGAGTAAAACCACTCAGAAATGAATGAAATGGGTCCAATCCCTGGGTTGGGAAGATCCCCTGGAGTAAGAAATGGCAATCCACTCCAGTATTCTTGCCTGGAAAATTCCATGAGCAGAGGAGCCTGGTGGGCTACAGTCTATGGGGTCGCAAAGCGTTGGACCTGACTGAGGGACTGAGCACACAGCACATATCTTTAAAAAAAGACTTTGAAAAGTGTACATTGCTTCTACTGATGTGAGCGTTGTTACTGAGACCTTCTATTAAATGGAATCTTGGTTTTCTTAATTGTAGTGGGTAAGGCTGCCAGTGTGACACTTTCTCCTGATGCTTTGCTCAAGATAACTGACCCTAAAAATAATGCCACCCTCCCCAGCCTGGTCTTAGAGCTCTTCATGCTGTGTCTAGACTAGAATCACTTGCAGAAAGGACCTCTATTAAGCTCTGGCTGTGGTAGTATTCAGGGACAAGAAAAAGAAAAATGGTGAAGTCCAGTATCTTATTGCTTAAATCTCTGAAGTGTCTTATTTCACTTCATCTGAAAGTAAAGTCTGTGTATGATGTATCGTAGCCCTTGGTCAGGCATGCAGATATTCCCACACCACATGCAGAATGGGGTTGCCCAAGGCAGGAAAGCATCCTGGTGATGGAGCTGGGGACACAGCCCTGCAGGCTTATGGAAATTCACCGGGCCAGGGCAACGTGTGTAACGTGTGTGTGTGTGTATGTGTGTGTTTGAGGATTAGCCCTTTAGATTTTCTTCTAGTGGTCTGGGCACTCAACCAAGACACTCCCTCTCTTAATCTCTCTTCTTGACACACACACATGCACAGGCATTCATGCTCACACAAGTATATACATCCCATTCTTTTTTTTTTTTAATTATTTTATTTTTAAAAATATTGTTTTATTTCACTGCACCAGGTCTTAGGCATCGGCCGAGGGATCTTTGATCTTTCTTGCACCATACAGGTTCTTTAGTTGCAGCATACAAACTCTTAGTTGCAGCATGTGGGATCTACTTCTCCAACCAGGGATTGAACCCAGGCTCCATGCATTGGGCCCTCAGAATCTTAGCCACTGGACCACCGGGGAAGTCCCCACACAACCCATTCTTAAAACAATAGATGTTAGAGCCCACAGGAAGGATATGTTGTGAAACAGAAACTCCATACCACAACTGGCCACAGACTTAGGTTCCAACAACAGGGCTTGAAACAGCAGTCCCATCACCAATACATAGTATCCAGAATGAAGGGGAGGCACCATGTGGGGCTGATGGAAACAGTGGCTTTTCTTTTCACATTTTCAGAGAGGCTTAAATATTACCAGGCTATCATAAGTCCTTGTTACAGGAGTTTGAAAAATAGAAGTAAATGAACAAAGCAAACACTGATACCTTTAATGATGTTTCTTTACCAACTGCATCATTTGTGAGACAGCTTTATCTTCATAATAGAAGGATAATTAACATCACTAATTATCTAATTAAGTTCATTAAGCATCCACCAACAGTGCACCATGAAGTTGACATTATGTTCTACTGTCAACAAATGCTTTTGATTTCTTACGAAGTAATTAAAATGTAAATTAGCATGTGATTATACGCACAGGGGAAGTTTTGAATCAGATATTCATTTTAAAACTGCTTAGAGCAACATAGTTTTTAGGTTTTTTTTGGTCAGTAAAGCAGACATTTTGCTATTAATGGTGTATATTAAAGTTGCCATTTGTTCACTGTTTGAATCATTGCGAGATTACAATGCTGTATGCAGAGCCTTTAGTTGATATATTTGCTACTGTGTTTTGTGTTTTTGTGCATATTTGATCATTTTATTTAGTGTGTGTGTTTGTACCCTTTGTGTTGAACAATATCGCAACTGATTTTTTTTTCTGAAAACTTTCTATTACTTAAATTCTCTAGCTGAGCTTGCTCTTTAAAGGCATTTTAGGTCAACTCTTTCAATGTATTTTTTCCATTTGGAAAATAATCAATGACTTGCTCAGAGCATGTGTCCCTACACACACAGGGAAAAGGGAAGTTGCCCAGATCAGACTTGTGGTCTGGACTTCTTGGTTGCAGATTCACATTTTTCTGCTTTCTGAGGGCAGCCCCTTCGTTTCTGATGAAATGGGCCTGTGGTCATGCTGAATACAGTAACCTTGTTGGATTAGGACCTTTCCTGAAACATCACAGTCTCTAGACGTTTGCTGGAAAAGAGGCTCCCAAGACAGAAGCCACCTTGCCCAAAGCCCCAAAGCTTCTCTTCTTTGAATAATCTTGATGGAACCCTAGAATTCCTGTCCTTTACTAAAGCTTGCAGTTTACTGTGAGCTCTCAGTGCCCATGATACCACATTTGCCATCTTCTCCCATGAAGACACTGGGCCATCTGAGTGTCTAGCTGATGCCATCAGTTTAAGGAGGAGGGAAAGTCTCTTTTCGGGATTCTGAACCTCTTACATTACTTCTTGGATAATTTTTTCCAGGGATGGATTTAGGTGGTGATAGATCCAGACCCCTCAGTTATGTATGTACAAGATTTCAGATAAATGCAGAGAGAAATACAGAGGCCTAAGAGAGACTGCCTCTTGTCCTCTTGAGAGGATCAGTGTCAGAGCTTGGGCATGAGTAGAGCCCAGTGAACCACCAGCTAGTCATCACTGTGGGTGCTGACATCCCTGTAGTCCAAGCGGAGAGAGGCTGATGTCCTGCGGCCTGGGTGGGACAGACATCATTGTTCAGTGACTGGCAGTGGATTGAGGCCAGCCAGACCACAGTGACACCGTGCTGCGAAACTCAGCAGCACAGGGCCAGAGATCCACATAGAGATGGGCATTATTGAAACTGATCCCCAAGCTCTGCTGACAAGCCGTGAGCTGTGGTGTAGTCTATGTTGGCCTGGGAGAAGGGTACCACCTATCCAGAGAGGGCTTCTTTTTCTAATTCATGCAAAGGACACATGCAGTGGCTAGGCTAGCAGAGACCCTGATCTGACCAGGGGATCCTTCTGCAAAAATTGCATGATGGTGACCTTCTCCTAACATGTAGCAAGTACCTACCTCAGCTAGCACATAGAATTTCTCAATCAGCGTTATCGACTGTTTACTCTTAAAACTTAATGTGGTCCACTATATCATGACTTACTAAGAATGCAAAGGCCACAGAATTAAACAATATTTCATACTGACAATAACTTACTCGGTCCCATGGCTGGCTCACGGTCCTGCCTCCTGCTGGTCACTGTAATTGGCGCTAAGGAATGGCTCCATCACCGTGCTCCACAAAAGTGGAGCATATCAAATACAATAAATACTTTATCATATGTAGTTCAACAGCATATGAATTTATTGAAGATATACTAGTCCTCACTAAGAATATAGAGATGAATAACACAGGACCTTACATTTAACAAATCCTTGAAGTCCAGGTATTTATCTCCCTACTAGATTATATCTAAGACGAATTACAGTAGATGCATTTCTGAAAAAAAATGTAGATATGTCAATATTTTATAAATTAACAGATTTGAAATTTGCGTAGGAACTTGGCAACTTGAAAAATCCTGGGTTGAATCCTTTTGAAAACTAAATTCAGTCCTTTACTTTGAAGGCTAATTATACCTAGGTATCTATTTTGAGGTTCAGGTTTTTATAGATTAGATTTCCTAATGTGAGGTATGCCTGCATTCCAGAAACTTTATGTTGTGGTTGGGGTGGGGTAACATCATTACAGGAAAGGCTTTCAACTTTTAAAAATTATGATGTTTGGCTGGGGAAAACACATCTTTTGATTATTTATTCCTCTAAATTTGAATATTTAAAATTTAAGTGTATTCATTGGTGTGGAATGCTTTAGAGTTCATAAGACAGAAATGTCCCAAACTATATAAATGATAAAAAAACGGCAGATGGTCGTGGAGTGGAGAATCAGTCTGGGGCCCTCCCGAGGCACTGCTGCCATCACCACCGCCAGCCCCTCACTCCCAGCTCGGCCGCGAGGCGCCTGCCGCGTGAGTTAGAGCCGCGGTCTCGCCCTGGGACCCATCTATTATGAGAAACCATTTTGGTTAATTAAAAAAGTCTTTCAAAGTCTCAGAACAGGAAGTTCTCAAATTTTCTTCTCATCACTGTTGTCAGTGGGGGTTGGTGCAAACTTGGCTGCAGGCCGTCATGGAAGGAAATGGGCCTGGACGTGGAGGAGGCAGTGGAGACAGCCAGAGAGCGTGGAGTCCAGGCCTGGGAGGTCTCTCAGGGGTTCTTGGACGCTAGAGTATCTACTGGTTTAATTAGGAGTGATAGGAGGAGTAGCTGAGCTTGAGCATCAGATGGATTCTTGCAAATGGTTCCTGACTCATAGACTTCTTTGTCTGGGATCTGGTGTGCGGACTAGGGGCAGACTTGGGAATGCCATAGGTTGTAAGTGGTAATAAAGCTGAGAGGGAAGAGTAGACTCCTGAAAAGGACTCAGCTAGTGCCAAGGCTTGATGGTGGGCATGAGTTCATGTGTTTGAGAACAGAGGGAGAATAAATGGATCACAGAGATTGAATGTGAGACTGGTCCAGGAAGAGGGTGGTAGGGGCCAGCTGTTAAGTGCCATTTCAATTTTCTAGGCATCAGAAAAGACGTCTATGTCTGTGACTCCATCTGCATACGCATCTCTACCACCATCTCTCTCTGATCTACTGAACACTCAGTTCTGATCTGGACATTCCCTCCTTCAACAGTCCATGAACATTCATGGATCTTCTACCATATCCCAGGTCATTGACTTAAGGCCAGAGGGTACTAACAGTAAAAAGTATGTCCCTGACCTTCTAGGTGGGTGAAATAGTTATAGTATTAACAAGCTGAAGTTGAGCTGAGACTTGGAGAAGGAGGAGGAGGATGGAAAGGAGGAGGAAGGATGTGAAGGAAGATTAGTGATGACAGAGGGGCCCCTCCAGGTGCAAAGGAACTGTCGTGGGTCAGCTGCTGCCTTTGTATTATTACTGGAATATCATATCCTGTTTATGTTGATCCCATGTATGTATTTATTTATATTCTGACTCAATCCCCAGAGGATTTATGGTATCTAATGTGATGCATGCAATAAAATGAGGAAATGAGATCAAGAAAAATAAAATTAAAACAAGGAAGTCAATTCCTAGGGAATTAAGATCATAAATATGTAGTCCATAACGACTTACAGTCAAACATCTACAGCATGCCTGAGCTTTCTGGCTGTCATTGTGGAGTGGGAGGCAAGATAGTTTATATATTTATTCCTCTCCCATCAATTATGCTTCTGCCAAGGAGCAGAAGTGCTTGAGAACAGGGACATAGGGAAAACAAAGCAGGTGGTCCCTCCCAGAAGCTTACTGTGCCCCATCCCACCGTCATGGCACCCTCATTGTGAGTTCTTAAAGATCAGGTCTCATCATGTCATGTTCCCGATTAAAAGCCATCATTTGTTCCTACACTGTCCAGAGGAGGCCTCAGACCCATGACCATAGTGCAAGAAGCCTGATCCTCACTATTTTTCTAAGTTTCTTTCCTGTGACAATCTTGCACAGTGTTGGTGCCAAATGGGCCCACTTCCATATAATGTACCCTGTCTTCTCCCATCTCTTCACTTGGGCAAATGTCATCCCATCTACTTGGAAGAGGCTGCTCCTTCCACTGGACCAATTGCTTTCTCCTGTGATTTAAAATCACTGTCCCTCCTGAAAGCCCTTTCCAGTCTGGCCATGACCCCTGTGGCCACAGTTATCTATTCTTCACTCACAATGGTGGCATCTCTGCAAGACCAGCCTAAGGGAGAGGGAAGGGTTGGTGTTGATTATGTTACCCGTGAGTCACATGCAGCCCAGCAGTGGACACCTACTGGCAAGTCCTGGTGTGGCCCCCAGGAGAGCCGAGGTGAGCAGATATGTGCGACATCCTGGCAGACAGGGGTGTATACAGTCAGGGTGGTCATCCGGAAGATCCTCGTGTGGGCCTAGATTGTGTTCAGTCCTGTCTCGAGAGCTCAGGCTAAGGGTTCTGTTCCAGATGTGGCCAGTGATAGGCTGCTACTGGTCAAAGTGGCCTTGTCTCTCTCCTTACAGCCTAAAGAAGGAGCCTTCTCCATAAGCTCCAGCTGACCTGTTACTTCTATTTGTATTGCCAGTTTCAACATCCAGACTGTCTCAGTGATAGGCATTATTTGGAGTCAAGGAAGCTATATTAGTTTGTCAGGGTTGCCTTAGCAAATTACCGTGGACTAGGGGCCTCACCAACAGACATTTATTTTATCACAGTTCTGGAGGCTAGAAATCCAAGATCAAGGTGTCTGTCTGCAGGTTTGGTTTCTCCTGAGGCCTTGCTCCTTGACTAGTAAATGGCCTTCTTCTCCTTGAGAGCACCCCTGGGAACTCCTCCTTTTCTTAGGAGGACACTGTCCAGATTGGAAAAGGGCTACTCGAAAAGCCTTTGGTTCAATTACCTTTTTAAATACTCTATCTCTAAAGTATAGTCACACTCTGAGGTACTAGGACTCAGGGCATCAACATATGGATTTGGGGGGAACATAATTCAGTTGGTAACAGCAACCTTAATTTCAGTATGTGTTCAGGGGGAAAGTGTTTCCATGGGTTGCAGTCTCCCAGAGTAGATTCTCACATTCATCTCTCACTCAGACCTTAAGTCACTCACAATTCCTAAGCTTCTGCTCCTGCCCAGGAAGATTTGGGTCTCCATGAGCCTCACCTCTGAGGATGAAGATGACAGAAACTTGCAAAGACCTGGCAGATTTCAGGAAAGGTCAGCGTGCTGATGCTTCCCATCTGTCTGAGTCTCACAGAGGCTCTGATGCCCAAGGAAGAGACAAAAAAAGGGAAGGTGGCTTCCTTGAAAAGACTTGGTGCCCGCAATTCCAGAGCTTTTGTCTTTTGCTACACAGGAGTATTTTTTTTTTTTTAAGGTAGTCAGTCTCCACGTACTCATGATGATTGAATTTAATAAAAACATCACAGTTCAAAAAAGACAAATTAGAAACCTCCATTCATCTCAGAAATTAATATGTGAGTGAATTTAACAAGAGATGAATTGCACTGTGGTGATCTGGTCCCTCTTCACACACTCTGAGCACCAGTTGTTTGTCATTATTGCTGGAAATATGATTATTACTCTGGTATTGCTTGACATTTATTAAGAATCCAGGGGCTTTGTCTCCAGAGTAGAGAAAAGTGCAATTATCTGGGCATTTGGAGGAAAAAGCATTTCCTGGCCTGAGTCATCCAAATAACTTTCCTCCACAGACACCTTGACCACAGCTTGCTGCAGACCCAAGCCATTCTGTCCCTTGGTTCCTATTTACCTCTTTCATAACCAACTGTTAATATTTGGCAGGTGCATATGTAGGTATTATACAGGATTTGCCAACAAACAGGAAAAGCATTTCATTGTTTTCTCATTAACTGCTTCTATCATTTAACTAAAACCAGGTCTCCACCAAGAACTTATTTTTGAAGGCAGATGATACATCAGCCTTTATGTAGAGAAGGAATAACAGAAAAGTTACATAGGTAATCTGTTTATTGAACATTTCACAACCAGGAAAATACAGAATTTCAGATGGATTTAAACGTGGGAGTGGGAGTGAGGGCCAGAACTGCCCAGCTCCTGACTCTTGTTCTTTGCAGATCTGGATGTCTTGTCACCTGGCTCTCCTGGGTCTCATTAATCCTGACCATGAGGAGTGTTTTACTCCAGGCAGGAAGCGACCAGCTGCAGAGAATTTGTCTCAGAGAAGTGATAAATCTCACGAGCTTCATTTCAGTCTCTCAAACTTTTATCTATTGTTGTCTGCATCTGCCAGGCTGTTGGGGACAGAGATGGACAATGTCCTTGAAAAGTTTATTCTAGTGGGGATTCAGGTGAGGAACCCAGTCACTGTGATGTGGAGCACTGTCTCTGCAGAGTTTGCCACTCTTCTGTGGGGCCCTCAGGGTGTGTACTAGGAATGAGAAGAGTATTCCTGATAATTGCTTGTTATACCATAATAGCAAAGGGCTCACACAGACATAGTTTCCTTGGTTGCTCACTGCCACCCAACTACTGGCACTGTTAATCCAGCCCCTCAGCCTGTACCAGTGGAGGAGAGGTGACTAATGAGTGACCAGTGTAGCCAATGAGAACGTGGGCCCTATGGTGGAGGAAGCCGCTTCCAAATCCACAGCTCACTCTTGCCAGGATGAATGGGAGGGAGATCGCCTGAGTTTAACTTGAGCCTGTCACTTGTTTCTTTGGCCAGAAAAAGGAATCTGGATTTGACACTAAAATCAAACAGTGTGGTTATTGCTTTTCTTTTATGGATCACTAGTGCATATTTAGACATCTTAAAAAATTATAAAGAAAACTGCCTATGGTGGAATCATGTTATATGGAGTTAAGTTTTAAAGCCTATTAATAAAATGAAAATCAAGTTGGCAACAATACTCTTAAAAGATATTGATAGAGAGGTTTGAAAAGATTACTGATAGAGAATAATATCATTTGTGGTTTTGTGTATTCTATACCATCCTTTTGTACATCCATCAGGCAGCTTTTCCGCCATTTGGGGAATGAATTACTATTTCTCTGTTAAAGTGTCTGATGAAGTGATTGGCTTGTGCAGTTTGGGGAGAACAAGACTTACCAAAAATTATTTATCTTCAAGCACGAGAATTATACTCATTACAATGAATTATTTACATCCAAGAAATATGTGGAACCATATCCAATTGAGAAAACAGACTCATCTATTCTATCTCAGTTTCATCATGGGACTTAGGTGACAGGGTTGTGAGAATTCCATTGTATTTTTAATACATTTTTTATTTTGGAATACTTTCCATGTACTTTTCATATTTATATTCAACACCTCCCTATATCCTTCACCCAATTTCCCCTTTTGTTCCGGTTATACATTATCATAGTACATTAATCAAAGTTGACATTAGCACGTTACCAGTAATGAATCTCCAGTCATATTTTGCTTTCACTAGTTTTCCCACTAATCCAAGAATCAGTCCAAGGCACCATACTACATTTAGTTGTCACGTCTTCTTAGTTTCTTCTGGACTCTGACAATTTCTCAGACTTTAATTATTTTTCTGACCTTGGCAGTTTGGAGCAGTACTGGTCAGATATTTTGTAGAATGTACTTCAGTGTGGGTCTGTTAAACATTCTTCTCATAATTATCCTGAGGTTAAGAATTTTTGGAAGGAAGACCACAGAGGAGACACGCCCTTCTCATTAAACCGTATCAGGTTAGGGGTGCCTGACACCCACACAGTATCATCACTGGTGATGTCAGCTCTCATCACATTGTCATGATGGGGTCTGCCAGATTTCTCCACTGTAAATTTACTATTTTCCCTTCCATCCTCTATTCTTTGGCAGCAAGTCATTAAGACCAGACCATTCTTAAGGCAATTAAGCTCTGCCTCCTGACAAGGGAAATATCTGTACACATTATTCTAAATTCTTCTGTTTGAAAGGTTTGTCTCTTTCCCCCCTAATTAATTTATTCAATCTTTTATTTATATCTGTAGAGACTCATCCATATTTATTTTATAATTTGGGTTATAATCCACCAAGCTTGTTATTTATTTTGTTGTTCAAATTGTTTGAGCTTTTTGCTCATAACATTTAATTGATCTCACACTTGCTTTCACTTGGCTCTCTGATCTTTTTTCACTGATCACAAATATATTTCAATGCAATTCTACTATAACCCTTCCTAACATATTTTGTGTGTGTATTATTCAGGAAAAGTTATATGACAGTAATAAACACTCCAAAAACTGATTGCCCTAAAATAGCAAAGGTTTATTTCTCATGTTTGCCACACTCTGAGTTCGTCATGAGGCTCCTGTGCCTTAACCTCACCCAGTGACACCAGCTCAGGGAGCAGTCATCATTTAGAACTTTGAGTACTGCCGTGACAGTTGAAAAAGAGCTTAGCGAATTGAGCCTGAGCCCTTAAAGTTTCAGCACACCTCCCTGGCCTCACCTGGCTCAAAGGTGACAGGAAAAGTGGTTATGCCATGTATCTGCAGGAGGAAAGACCTAGAAATATTTAGCGAATAGCACTAATGATCAGCACCCTGTATTTTCTTTCAGTTTTCCTTGTCCCTGCAAATCTATGCACATTTAATTGTTGTTAGCACATTATTTTCTAACTTCATTTTAAAAAATCTAGATATATCAAAAACCTGGTTCCATATCATCAGAACTTTTTTGACACCAGGGCTGCAATGAACGGTTGTATAGGTTGTGCACAAAGGCACCTGGCCAGAGTGGCAAAAGGAAGCTGAAATTCAGCCTTTGTCCCACTATTCAACTTACCCTTGCAGTTCCAGGACCGCATCTGCTCAAAGGGAACACGAAGGTAATGTATGGACTAGTGGTGGCCCTGTGTGAATGTAATTTGTGGTGACTGCATAATAGCCGACAGTAAGGATGAACCATCCCTCCACGTGTTGATATTTAAATTGTTTTATTTTGTGCTGCTATAAACAGGATGGTGGAAAATGTTGTTTAGTGACTATCTGTGCATACATTTTATGATTTCCTTGGAGTAAGTGACTAGCAGTGAAAATAGTGAGTCAGGATGAAAATAACATGCATATATGTCAGCACTGGTAGATACACTGGAATTTCTCACTACTGAGTTCAATTCCAGACCATGCCATACGTGGCTGGAGAGGCCAGGGCCTACAACTGTAATCTTGGTACTAAGTTTCTGAGCAGTATCTGAGGGGTTGTGTTTAGATATTGGCTTTTCTCTTTTCTGGCGAGGCTATACAACTGTGATTACAGGACTAATGATGCTTTAAACAAACAATATAATGACTGTCATCAGTGACAGCAGGGGCTTCCTATGGGAGAACTTGAACAGGAGGGTCACCAGCAGCTGGCCAGCCCCAGGGGTGCTCCTGGCAAAGGTGGGTTCGACCAAGCTGAGGTCAGCTCACTTACAGGTGACCCTCCAGATAGGCTGTATCTTGTTTTCCATTCCAAGATCTGATCTGTATCCTGTAGCCAAACCCTTCCCTAAGGAGGCACTGGGACAGCAAGGCACACGCTCTTTAAACCAGACCTGCTTTGCCTTTCAAATCTCTAAACAGCCCTCTGAGACCCTTGATTCTACTTCAGAGGTTCTCAACCTCTTTAATACACAGGCAGTTGCTAAGCAAAGGCTATTTTGCTCCAATAAGTAATGCAGAGCTCTGCTCTAAATTTGTCCCCCATCGATGAGTCATATTCACTGCTGCCCAGGCAGACGAGCTTCTGCCCTTGAACCAACCGAAATCCTCCTCCTACTGTCTCCACGTCCTGAACGTGACAACTTTCCAGGGCACGAAAGTTCTTAAAAGTCAATAGCAAAGCAATAATACGTTTAGTACTGTGGTGACGCACAAGGGGAAACCATGTGGGAGAAAGGCTTGTGGTGATCTAAGACGTCATCTTCTGGTGCTGCCAGCTCCTGTATTGTTGAGGTCACCTGTCCTCGGTTTCCTGTTCTGTAAAATGGGAATCATCATAATTCGGATTTGTCAGGTGGCTAAATATGCAATGTGATAGTGCATATGGAAACTCCTTTGTCAGCTGTAAAGTGCTATGTGCACATTGGTTATTGGATGGAAAGTTGACAGAACAGACCGAAGGATAACAAGTATTTGGGCTAGCGACACTTATATAAACCATTCAGGTGCCCTTGGTCAGGTCCCTCGCCCATCCTCCTAGTCCACTATTGCAAGCCTTCACTGGCTCAGCGCTCAAGGGAAGCAGAGCCATGTTTTCCTCTCCTTCTTCAGTGAGAGAGCACATTCCTTTTGACAGAGCTGCTCTGCGTCCAAGTTCCCCCAAGAGTTCTCTTCTGCTGCATGTCTCCAAAGTATCATATTAGGAAAAAGACTGGGCTTTTGCCTTAGATGTAAAATTAGTCAAATTTGTCAGCATTTTATGTCATTTGCAGTGCTCACAATGATTGTTCCTTATAAATGTGCATAAACATGTAACAGCAATATTAAGGAAAATTTTGTAAACAAAAAAAGAGAGAAAGAAAGAAATCACCCTATTCCCACTACTCCAAAACATTAACTGGGGTTTTAAAATTATATTGTTTCCATAGTTTTGAGTCTTTGTTGATAAACATTTTTCTATTTTATTGAACTATGAGACACATAGAAAAAAGTGTTCAAGTCACAAATATACAAATTTAAGCATTTTCATGGAGTGAACGTGTGACCACTACCCAGGTTAAAGAATACAACATTAATGGCTCCCTAGAAGCACCCCCAACTTCATGCCCCATTCTAGTCACTAGCACCTTCTAGCCTCAAAGTAGACAATTTCCTGGCAGCTAACATACATCAGCTTTCTACATTTTACTTTTATGTATGTGAAATAACATATACACTCTTCTGTTTTTTTTTTCACTCCGAACTATGTGATTTATCCATGTCATTTCATGAAACAGTAGTTCATTTATTTTTATAGTGACCAAACAACATTTTCATACTGTTCTCAAATTTTTTGGTCTCAAGATTTGTTTACCCTCTTAAAAATTATTGAGATTTCAAAGAGCTGTTGTATCATATTGATTGCATCTACTGATATTTACTGGGTAAGAAATTAAAACAGAATTTTTAAAATGGCATTTATTAATTAATTTAAAAATAGCAGTAATAAATCTATGTAATTTATATGCAAGCATAAATAACATTTTTTTAAAATTATATAGTTTTTTAAAATTGTGAAAAGAGTAGTATTGTCTTATATTTTTGCAGATTCTTTAATATCTATCTAGCTTAGTAGAAGGCAGATGGATTTTCATATATGCCTTTTATTCAATTAGTTGTAATTCTTTTTTTTTTTTTTTGGATGAAATAAGTGAAGCAAATCTCATCTTTCATGGATATGAAGTTAGAAAATAAAGGAGTATTTTTTGGGGGGAGGGCATGCTGTGTGGCCTTGTGGGATCTTAGTTCCCTGACCAGGGTTTGGATCCACACCTCCTGAATTGAAACTGCAGAGTCATAACACTGAATCACCAGGGAAGTCCCAAGAAAGGAGTATTTTAATAAACTTTTCAGAAAATTATAGATAATTATTCTTTGATACTACACCAAAATTCAACAAGTAGCAGTTTCTCAGAAGTTATTTGAAACTTTTATCAGTGAAATTTTTGTACTCTGTTACAGTAAAATGTATTTATTATCTTACAGTTTGAATGCATATTTCAACCCATACATGATTTGGAATATGCATATAACAAATAGTGAAAACATTGGTTCCCTGAGTCGAAAGATCTCCCAAATGTTGATTTCCATTATGCAACGTGGAAAAATCATATTCATACACCACCAATCTATCAGAAAAATATTTATCTACTGAGAAACTGTCAAGCTGACAAAGGTAGTTACAAGTTTTCCAATATTCTAACATTTGAAATTTGAAAGCCCAGATTTTATTATAGGCTGCAAATACTGTCAGTGGTTTTATTTTATATGACAGGTTCATTCTGTTCATTTTCAAGAAAATATCTGCCAAATGCCCGAGTCTTCATAACTTTAGTTTTGTCTGTCAGTCATTCTTTCAAGGGCTTCCCAGGTGGGTTGTCAGTAAAGAATCCACCTGCCAATGCAGGAGACATGGGTTTGATCCCTGGGTTGGGAAGATCCCATTGAGAAGGAAATGGCAACCCACTTCAGTATTCTTGCCTGAGAAATCCTGTGGACAGAGGAGATTGGTGGGCTACAGTCCTTGGAGTTGCAAAATAACTGTACTTGACTTAGCAACTAAACGACAACAACAACATTCTTTCAAATAAAAATGATGTCCTATTCCAAAAGTAGCTAGTTCAGTTCACAACTCTAACAATTATACAAATGCTTTTCCTTGAAATGACCACTATGGCTTTTGGTATTCAGAAGTGCTTTATGTAGATTTCCCATTTTATCACATAGACTATTAAAAAGTGTATTCAAAGACTGAGATTTCATAAAATTAATCCTGCACTTTTTCATCAATGACATTCTTAAGTGAAGATTTTTTTTCCCTATGAGTTCCTACTGATGAGGACTATGTACAATGATTACTGTACAGTTGGTGCCAATGTCTTGATTTGGACTATGAAAATTGTTTTCCTCATCGTGGCTTTTGGACCATCAATGCACATGTCAACACAGTGAAAAAAGGCAAAGGTGTTCTAGTATTTTGAAAATAGTTTTGACTTCACAGATTCCCTGAAAGGGTATTAATAGCCACTAGGGATTCGTGGACCACATTTTAAGAACCATTACCATACAGGATATAATATATGACTATATCATAATTTATTTATCTAGTCTATTCCTGATGAAAGCCTGCATTGTTCTCACTTTGGGACTACTTCAAACACTGCTGTTATCAACTTTCTCACATGTCTTCTGGAATACACATGCATGAATTTCTGTTAAGTATATATCTAGAAATGAAATTGTTGGTTCACTGGGTATGTGTATACTCATCTTTTAATACACTACCAAACAATGTTCCAAAATGGTTGTACCAATTCAGCAGTGTAAGAGAGTTCCAGCTGCTCCATGTGATGATCAAAACATGACATTATTAGCTATTTGAATTTAGATATTCTTATTGTGGCTTTAGTTTATATCCTCCAGATGACAAATGAAATTGACCTCTTTGTTATATGTGTATTAGTCATTGACATCTTTTTTAACTAAGTGCCTGTTCAAATTTTTCTTTTTAAAAATTTTCCACTGAATGTCTCTTTTTTTATCTTATTGATTTAGAATAATTATGTGTGTTCCCCGAATTAAATTTTTTTTTCAAATAGTGAAGATAGAGCCCTCAATGACTTTTTAAAAACTAAACTTTCTATTTTAAGAATTGTAGATTCACATGCAATTGTAAGAAATGATGCAGAGAGATCTCATATACCTTTTACCCAGTTTCCCCAAATAGTATCATCTTGCAAAACTGTAACATAGTATCACAACAAGGAATATCTCCATCACTACAAGAAGCCCCCTTGTTGCCCTTTGGGGATTTTTTTTCTCCCTCAGTATAATTCTGTGTGGATTCATCCAGGTTGTTGTATGTATCAACAGTTCATTGTTTTTTATTGTTGAGCAGTGGTCCACATTATAGATGTTTCACAATTTCTTTAATTATTCACCTATTTAAGGTCATCTGGATTGTTTCCAGTTTTTGTCTGTTATGAATAAAGCTGCTATAAACATTCATGTACAGATTGTTGTGTGAGTATAAGTTTTTCTTTCATGGGATAAATCCCCAGAGGTTACAACTTCTGGATCCTATGGTGGTTGACTAGATTTTTTTTTTAAATCTACTGACTTGTTTTCCAGAGCGACTGTACCATACATTCCCACCAGCAATGCATGAGTGATAAAGTTTCTCTGTATCCTCACCAGCATTCGTTGTTGTCATCTTTTAAATTTAGCCATTCAGATACAACTGTAGTGATACCTCATTGTGGCTTTTTATTTTCATTTTCTTAAGGATATTGATGTAGAACTCAGCCCTTATGTGCTTTGTTGCCATTTTCATATCTTCCTCATGTCTTTTCATATCTTTTGCACATATTCTCATAGACTTTTTTTGCACTTAAGTTTTAAATTTCTTCGTATATTCCAGATATTAGTCCTTTGATGGATATGTGACTTGCAAATGTTTTGTTCCAGATTGTAGCTAATTATATCATTTTTATATGAGTTTTATAGAGCAAAAGTTTTACTGTTGATGAGATCAAATTCATTAATTTTTCCTTTTCTGAATTGTGCTTCTGGTATAAAATCTGAACACTTTAGCAATTTGTTGAATGAGAACAATAAAAGCATACATCTTTTTTTCAGTCTTAAAGAGAAAGCATTTATTGTTTTGCATTAAATCTAATGTTAGTTGTGAGTTTTTGTAGATGATTTTTATCAGGTTGTCCTATATTCCTAGCTTTCTGAGAGTTTTATAGTGAATGAAGGTTGAATTTTTTCAAATACTATCAAGCATCAATTGATATGATCATGTCATTTTCTTCTTTAACCTACTAATATGGTAGATTACAGTGATTGCTTTTTGGGTATGTACCAGCTGTGCATTCCTGAAATAGACTCCATTCTGTCATTGTATGATTATTTTTATGTATTGCTAAGTTCTATTTGCTAATATTTTGTTAAGAATTTTTGCATCTCTATTTGTGAAAGTTAGATTTATTTTCCTGTAGTATTTTTGTCTGGTTGTGATATAAAGTTATAAGGGTATTGCTAGCTTCATAAAACAAATTGGGAAACGTACCCATATTTTCTATTTTCTGGAAGACATTTTGTAAAATGTATGTTAATTATTGCTTAAATATTTTGTAAAATCCTCAAGTGAAGTCATCTGGACCTGGAAATTTACTTGGGGAGAGTATTTAAATTATGAATTCAATTTCCTTAACCGTTATGTGCTATTCCAATGATCTGTTTTATATTGGTTGAGATTTGGTAGCTTGTGCTTTTGTAAAGAATTTGTCCATTTAATCTCAGTTGTCACATTTATGTGTATCTAGTTGTATGTAATATTCTCTTGCTATCTTTTTAATCAGTTTGCATACATTGAACCATCCTTGCATACCAAGAATACATTCCATTTCATCATGGTATCCAATTCTAGTAATGTGCTGTTGAATTGTTTGCCAATATTTTATAGAGGATTTTTATATCTATGTTTATTATGAATATTGGTTTTTAGTGTTCTTTTTTTGTGGTATCTTTGCCTGGCTTTGGTATGAGTGATGCTGGCCTCTTAGGACGAGTTGAAAAGTATTCCCTCTTCTATTTTTTTTTTTTGAAATATAAGAAGGTTTGGTATTAATTCTTCTTTGAATGTTTGATAGAAATCTCTGGTGAAGCCATCTAGTCCTGGGCATTTTGGTGTTTGTGGGGGAAATGTTTGATTACTATTTAGTCTCCCTATTTGTTATTGATCTGTTCAGATTTTCTAAAACTTAACTCTTTTCTAATGTATGCATTTGGTGGCATATATTTCCCTCTCAGCATTGTTTTAGCTATGCAACACAAATTTTGATATGTTCTACTTTCAATTTTATTTAATACAATGTATTTTGCAAAATTTCCCTTGAGACTTACTTTTTGATCCATGGGTTATTTAGAAGTATACTGTTTAGTTTCCAAGTGTTTGGAGATTTCCTGTTACTGACTTCAGATTGATTCTGTTATGATCAGAAAATACGTTTTTCATATTTCAATTTTTTATACATTTGTTGAAGTTTATTTTATGGTCTGGCATGTAGTTTGTCTCAGTATATATTTTGTGGGGGCTTGAAAATGTGTATTCTACTATCGTTGGGTGCCCTGTTCCATAAATATGTTACTTGATCGTTTTTTAGAATTCCCTTTTGATTTAAATATTATGTTCTAGCTTTTCTAGTTATTCTTGGGAGGAAGATTTATCTGCTATAACCTGGTTCAACGTAGTTAGAAGTAAAAGTAACCCATAAGCATGTATGTGAATCTGTATGTGTATGTAACAGCATAGGTGATTCATGTATTCATGAGGTTGTGAATGATTTGACCAACAAGTCCTGTGACTGTTACTTCCTCTGGCACTTGGCCAGAGCAGGAAGTTCTTATCTAAAATCACAGCTGTTACTAGCTGTGGCTTGCTTTCTCTCTTCTCCAGGACTTTTTGTCATGTATTGAAAACTACAGACGAAGAGGACAAGAACTATATGCATCTCTATACAAAGATCATGTACAGGTAAGAAGCAAGACAGTGTCTTTCTCTGTACACTAGACTGGAATCCACCTTGAACATGAAATAAAGATTCACAAGAGCCTTTGGTTTAAACTCTAAATTGGCTCAGAAAATAGTTGATCATTAGTGAGTCGGTTCTACCTGCAAGACCTACGCCATGGAATTTGGATCCACAGTGTTAGCAGCTGAAGAGATAGGCAGTGTGTCCATTCACTTATCTACTCATTCACCTACTAGTAAATAGGCATCAAGAGCCCAGGGTGCCTCAGACTTTGTGCTGGGAGCTAGGGGCATGACTCTGTTATCTATGCCCCTTGGACAGGCCCTTGCATGTCAACGCCTCACTATTTGAGTTCACTGACTTCATTCAGGACTAGCAATACAATTAATAAATTCAGTTGCCATTGGGGGAAAAATAAGATGAATCATTTAGGATTGCATCCTTTATTTAGGACTATCCATCATCACACTTGTTCCATTTCAAGACAGGCGACATTGTTTATCTAAACTTTCCAATCAGCATCCAGTCAAGACCAGTGACCATTTCTCTTCTAATGGTTAGAAATGCTGGGAAGATTTGCTCACGGCTAGGAGAGTTGTGCTCTGTGGTCCTTGGTGGATTTCTGCTGAAATTTGAAAGATGGAAAGTTCATGGGAAAGGACGGAACCTCAGCAGAGGCTCTGAGCCCAGAAGGCAAGGGTCCAGTCTCCTGGAGCGTCAGCTGGGCTCATTTTCAGCATGGGGCCTGTCTGGGGCTCAGAGAGTGCTTGAGAAAGTTGTGTAGAGCTTTACTGTTGATTGAGGTATTTTTGAGAAAATCAGCATTTTGAAGCTAATCCATAAGGACACTTTCCAAGTGTTTAAATATTTAAGACAGATTGTTTTGATGTTTTAAAGAATGCAGATATTATCACTGTCTGACGGAGATGATGGGGTCTGGAGGATTCACCCTACTTTCTTTTAAGCGGCAGCACACTTTCCCAATGTAGCCTCACTCCACTACCTGAGAAGTCAAGTCCAAGGTCTGAAAAGAAATCAGGCCCATGAAATATGCCATGTTTTTCAAGGACAGCTTCTCCTAAGTACACTCCATGAGGTCCTCCCAAGAGGGTGGAGATAATGAGATTCAGGCCCCCACCCACACGACTCTCAGTAACAGGTTACATAAGACTTCTTCAACTAGGCATTTTACCTACACCCAAGAGGT
This sequence comes from Dama dama, assembly GCF_033118175.1. Lineage (NCBI taxonomy): Eukaryota > Metazoa > Chordata > Mammalia > Artiodactyla > Cervidae > Dama > Dama dama. The sequence continues at coordinate 46,007,696 of NC_083695.1, forward strand.
CGCTGGAGATGCAGGTGCTCCTGACATGACAAGATAGCATCACCCAGTGCCCTGGAAGCTAACCCAAGCATCACTATACTCCATCATCTCATCACCAGCAAATCATGCAGTTCTGATATTCACTCTGCAAATTTCTCATCACTCCAGAGGTACTGGTGGAAACAGATGCCTCTGCTCTGGTTCTGCCAGGATGCCCCTTTGCCATTTCCAGTTCTATTTGTTCTTTTCACTGTGGTCTGGCTGCTCTGGGCTCTGCTCTGCCATGTACCCGGGCTGTCTGCTCTTACACTGAGTCCTCATCATCCCTTACAGATATTCCTCACTAGGTCTGTGGTTTTTTTAAGTTACAGTTTTTACAGATTAAAGCTCTTTGCAAAATGCCTTCCACCCCAGAAATGGCCCTTTTTTAAAAAAAATGTGAGAGGGGCACTGCTCTGTCTGATCTCTTTTGGGCTCCCTAGGGGCCGTGTTGGAGGAGACTCTTGAGAGTCCCTTGGACTGCATGGAGATCCAACCAGTCCATCCTAGAGGAGATCAGTCCTGGGTGTTCACTGGAAGGACTGATGCTGAAGCTGAAACTCCAATACTTTGGCCACCTCATGCGAAGAGTTGACTCATTGGAAAAGACCCTGATGCTGGGAAAGATTGAGGGCAGGAGGAGAAGGGGACGACAGAGGATGAGATAGCTGGATGGCATCACCGACTCGATGGGCATGAGTTTGAGTAAACTCTAGGAGTTGGTGACGGACAGGGAGGCCTGGCGTGCTGCGATTCGTGGGGTCGCAAAGAGTTGGACATGACTGAGCGACTGAACTGAACTGAGGGGGCCAACAGGCTGTTTCCATTTCTTGCTCAGGCTCTATGTATCCATTAGGTTTTGGTCCTAGCTTTTTCAGATGTAAGTATCAGAAACTCAACCCAAACTGGCTTAGGCAACACATGAAATGTTTTGTGTTATTGAAAGATCCAGGAGAAGATCAGGCTTCTTCTGGAAGAAGAGCTGGATCCAAATATTCAAGCTCTTCTCTAAGGAATCTGGCTCCTCTCTCCCTCTTCCTTTTTCACACACACACACATGCAAACATACACACATAAATGTACAAGATTACTATAGTCTGAGGCACCAGGGCACATGGAGGAGAGTATGTGAGGCTTGAGGGAACTCATGCTCTGCTCCCCAGGTTATACATCCTGGAACCAGGAAGAGCTCATATGAAAGATGAAAAATCATCTAACTTGTGCAGAGGGACTGTCTCATTGCTGAGCGACCTGCCTATAGGCTGTGTCTACCTCAGGTGCATATACATCATGTGCTTTTTCCTGATGGACATAAGGTTGCCAAGAGCAGGGGTGTGTGGCCTTGAGTATGTACACACCCACCTCTTTGCAGTCTGCTCTGTATGGGCTCTCGAGACCAATAGTTCCAATCCCAATAAATGATGCTCAGTAACCCATCCTAAAACCATTCATCACCCACCAAAGTCAGATAAACCATACTTCAGCACTGGGACTGGAAGTAGAGAAGGGCTGGTTGCCAAGAGGAAAGCCTCAATGAGGCTACCCAAGAGTTTCTATTTAGCCAAGAATCATAGCTCTCTCTAATTCACCAGCATCCCTGCCTCTGGGTCTGATGTGGCATTTGGCCCATTAGAGGTTTGAACTGAAAGAGGACTTTACCCTGTACACAAACATGGGCCTTATGAACACCTTGCAGGGGTAGAAACTCAGGACTTTTGCTTATTTAGTCACGTCATGTCCTCTGTCCTGGGACCACATATAGCCTTCTATTATGGATTAAACAATTGTTCATCTCTGAGGGATGAATGAGGGACCCTATCATACGACGCTCGTATGTCTGACTACAGATATTCAAGAAAACACATTTGCCCTGCGATGCAGACTCAGGCAGCCGTGAACCTCCAGGTTGCACAAATTGAGCCCTATGGTGGAAGGGATGATCTTAAAAGACTAATTTGAAACTCCAGATGGACAACCCAGTAGCATGGGATTGTTCATCCTCTGTGAAACTCAGTATGGAGCTACAAATGCAACAATAGTCTCCAAGGAGCTGAAACATTTTCCCCAAACAAGTGTTCATTTCATATAACTAAATCCGTATAAAAGACTTTGGATAGTCATTATTTTCCTGGAGTCTTTTATTAAAAAATTGGAGTACTTGTAAAATGCTATGATCATTTTGGGTATGAATTTAAGAACTGTGGAGAAGCAAAGTAATCTTGTTTTGAAATAAGATTTGCTTTATTCACAATAATAATACTAACTGCTTAAGTTTGCGAGGCACCATATTAAACTCTTGAAAATATTGTTTCATTTGATCCTTATATAATCCCATGGTTTTATTATTGTGGTAATATTACTAACCAAATTTGACTGATGAAGATTCTGAGTCTCCTTCAGATTAAGTGGCTGGTGAAAAGCAGAAATATTGTGACAACCCAGGTTCATCTGACACCAAAGACCATGTGCTTAGAACTATACCATCTGTCTTGTTTTTAAGACAATTTTCAAGCTCTGAGAATGATTTTCCCATTTAAAATGGTCCATATTTTCAGGATCTACCTCTAAGTCTGCCAGTCTTTGAAATAATACGGGCAGAAATTAAGATTTAACAAAATGATACCAGGGCCCTAGGAAAGGAATCAGGCATGCAGGTTGAAGCTAAAGGCTCTGGAATCAGACAGACTGGGTTTCAATCTTAGCTTGGTCAGCTGTTGGTCACCTTGGGGAAATCACTTCTCCTCTTCTAGACTTCATTCCTTCATGAGGATAACAGAAATTACTTACAAGTTCCCACATTCACTTTCAGTGTCATTGTATAGTGGAGATGAGATAGAGCAGGTAAGGGGCTCAGCTTAATACATGTCAATGAGTTTCTTCTCTATGTCACATTTATAAGGTCTGTGCTTCTTGTCATTAACACCTTCACCTTTCAGTTTTCTTAAAAATTAAAATGTAGGGTGCATACCATCAAATATGTGAATAGTTGCAAAAGTTTGCCCTGCAGACAAAGTTGATTCTGCTGTCCAAACTGAATTGAAATGTTTTCTTGAAAGATGATGTAGGGAACTTCACTGTGGCGTACAAAAGCGGTTTGGGGTGTTGATGTGTTTGTTAGAGGTTTGAGTTATACTCTAGCAGAAGATGTAGGCTTCCTCAGTGGCTCAGTGGTAAAGAATCTGACTGCAATGCAGGAGACGTAAGAGATGTGGGGTTCGATCCCTGGGTCAGGAAGATCCCCTGGAGGAGGAAATGGCAACCCACTCCTGTATTCTTGCCAGGAAAATCTCATGGACAGAGAAGCCTGGCAGGCTACAGTCCATAGTAGGTGGGGTTATTTTCACTAATATCAAAGGTTTGGGCTTCTGTGAACAGTCTTATCGCACCTTCAGTCCAGACACTAGAAGGAGTGCTTTCAGTAGGACTGGGTAGGGACCATGGTAAAATTCCCTGTCTACTTTGAAGGGCAGGGGTTATGGTGGGCTGCTGTGTCTGTTCTATCAAATAGCTCCCCAATCCTCTGATGAGTAGTATATGGGGACCTTTGGGACAGCACAGCACACAGCAGTCATGAAGCTCTATGGGCCAAAGGGCAGAGGATTTTTCTCCTCCTCGAACCTGAGTTAAATGGTCTCAAAGCTGGACAAACTGATTTCTTCTCCTGACCTGGTCCTGGCTCCAGAGATTTCACTACACACCCTGCAGGTGCGTGGGGCTGCCTTTATAGGTTATTTTCTTCAGGCAGTTATGAGGGGCTCGGTCTGTTCATCCCAGGAGGTTTGGGGCCGGCCCAATAAAGAGCTGTGTCCAGGGGTGATGCTATACTTCTGTTTCCCAGAGACGGAGATGTGGCCACATCAAGGCAGCCAATGCGTGGGCCAGAATCCAGGAGCAGCTTTTTGGGGAGCTGGGCTTGTGGTATCAGATGGCAGAAGCCACACCCTGCTCCCAGTGGGAACTGGATTGGAGAGAAGGACCAGCTCGTATGCGGAAACGCATCAGACGCTTATCTCCACTGGAGGCCCCGAATCAAGAAATGCTCAAGGTAAGAATTAGATGCAACAAGACAGGATGCTTCCAGACAGGAAATGTGTAGGGAGGTGTCTCCTTAGCTTTTCAATCTGGTGTTTCCATCAGGAGTGCTTTGGCATGAACAGGTAGGAAAGAGAATGCCCACAGTTAACTGTAGGAGTGCTGTAATGTATTCTTGATGCTGTTTGACAGAAGAATCACTAATTCCCCACGTACATAAAAGGGATGCTCTAACTACAGTCTGAATGAATGTAGATATGAGTGGTTCATATCTACACGACCAATCCCACCAACCTAATACCATGCTGACATCCATAAAAGTCCATTAGAATGATCTGGATGCCAGCTTTTGAAAAGAGCAATGTGATGGACATAGTCTACATGCACAAGTTGTGTCCTGGAGCAGTCATAACCAGCCCTCATATGGGCATTATTGTGCAGGCAAATCCCATATCAAGTCTTACAGTGGAAATAGCTGGAACTCAGCTCTTTCTGCAAGCTCGAGCCAGTGACCCGTTTAGTCCAAATGACACTGAAACTGGATTAGATTCCCAGGCAAGAAAATCTGGACAGTCCCTGGGACTTGGCTGTAATGAAGCTTGGACTCTCTGTCAAACTTGGGTTTTTGCCTTTTAAATGATGAAGAATCATCCTTGAACTAATAGTGAATATAGGAAGAATCTGTTAACAGCATTTCATGTTCTCACTGAATGATCCTGGTTTAAGAGATTCTAAAAAGCTGTCTTTCCAAATCCTGGAACTCAAGATATTTTCTTCTGTATCCACCCGAAGTTACAATGTTGGGTTTATTCTCTAGTCCATCACCTTAGAATCTTTTACCTATGTTAAATCCTTTGTAAAACCTAATGAAAATTTATATTTAATTTATTCAGTAGACCTTTTAATTTTTAATGTATTATCAATAAACTTCTGGTGGTATATAGTATTTTTCCCTCAAATACATTCCTTAGGAGATGGAGGCAGGAAAAATAAGCCTACCCATGGTGGTGATGACAAGGCTAAAGGCTGGCTGTGGAACCTGGCCTCTGGTCTCTTGGGCTGCCCCAGACCCTGTCTCTGGTCCCCCCTCCAGGGTAGCCCATACCACAGACAGCCAGGATGCTCTCTACTCCCATTTGGCATATCTTTGGTAATTACTGTAAATCTGACTTAATGGAAAATTGTGGGTTTTTTCCCCTTTGACTCAGGAACATTAATATTTGCATTTGATCGCGGTCCTTTAGGATTTGGCATTTTGCCCCCTTGCATCTGAGTCTTGAGTGTATGAGTGATTCAAAGGGTCAAATGTGTGCGTGCGTGTGTATGTGTGTTTGTGCAAATCTTTGGAATGGGGGCTGGGGCACATAGGTATCCAAATTTAATTTCTGTTTCTCTGGTTTTATTTTAGGAAAGCCAAAACAGAAATGGCAGTGTTTCTCAAATAAACACTGAAAACCAAGGTATTCAATTTATCTATTTTTTAATTTAATAGTTAAACCAATTTTTTGATTTATTCAACATCTTCTTAAAGGTATCAAGTTAATATATTGTAGGAAAAGAATGCTGCAAGTCTAGAGTAGAGAGTGTAAAGCCTTTCATCACTGTGCGCTTGCAGACATGAACACTCTATTAAGGGAAGGATTTTGTGTTTATGTTGCAACAATAAGAACATTTTTCAGAGAAATTATCTTGTCAATGTGCTCTGTGAGGGAAATCTTAAAAGTGCCCTGCCCAATACAAATACATGTTCAATATATGACCTAAAACACCTAGGAGGAAAATAGGAAAATGTTTTAGAGCAAAAGTGGATGGAAGAGATATTTAATACTTACACTGAATTCTCTGATTATAAAGATGACAAATATAGTGGTCATTATTATCTCTCCAGTTTGGAAATGTACTTTGAATTCCTTAGGTTTACTTTTTATCTAATACTCGTGGAGGAACTTGGTTGAATTGATATGTTGATAATCTAGCTTATTTTCAGAGATCATTTTGCCCCATACACTTCCAAGTGAAAGTGAAAGTCGCTCAGTCATGTCCAACTTTTGTGATAGCATCCTCTAGGCCAAAATACTGGAGTGGGTAGCCTTCCCTTCTCCAGGGGATCTTCCCAACCCAGGGATAGAACCCAGGTCTCCTGCACTGCAGGCAGATTCTTTACCAGCTGAGCTACCAGGGAAGGCCCAAACACATCCAAATACATACCAAATACACACTCAGACACGTGCACTGTATTTCAGTTTTTGTGTTTCTACCAAGGATGTGCCTTTTGTTTCAAACACTCCCTGTCTGTGAGTTTCACTGTGTCCTAGGCTGCAGCTAATGTCATCTCCTTAACCAAGTGACAACTTCCTAGAGCTGATTAAATTCGTCTCGTTCGGTGCCTTAGCCCCGGATTTTGTGTGGAGCTTGCTATCTTGCCAGTCTGCAGCAACAAAGCCCAGAAATAAGAATCTTGAGACCTGAACCTGTGTTGATTTGGGGGTCCCACTGCAGCACAGGACTTGGGATGACATTGTAATACCCATTTTCTGGTTTCTCTTCTTTTCAGCCCAAGTGCCATAACCCTAAGGTTAGAGGGACTGTCTGCCTGATCTTCTCAAAAGGAGACTGGGTCGCTACAGAAGATGCAGTGGCAGAAAGCAAGGGCTGGTTCTATGAGGACGAGGGCCACAGGCTGCTGAGTCCCCTCATTCACCATACATAAGACTCCCCTGGTCGCCTAGGACCCCAGGCCTTCTCTGTGCTTCCAGCATGGACCCCCAATTCCCAGTAGGGAACTCAGGAAGGGGAAAAGAAAGGGCTGTGATCTCCACCGTGCCTTCGGGGGTGCCCATGTCGGCACAGTGCTTTCTTTGCCTGAGGAAAGCCTGTGATGACTGTTGCTGTGAGCAGCAGTCACTTTCACTCATCCAGATGTGAGATACCCAGGTGGGGAGGAGTTCAAAGAGATAAGCATCCTGGCACCAAGAGAATGACCAGAAGCCCCCTTGACCTGGCTGCCATGTGCAATGTGCTGCTCTAGGCCGGTGGACACCCAGGACAGGATGGAGGAACAAGATCTAGAGATATACATAGGTCTATGCTTAGCTGGTACCCAAATGCACGTGTCCAGGAGAGCATCCTCAGGAAATAAGTCTGTATGTACACACACTGATTGCAGCACTGTAGATTTTGGTAATACCGAAATAGATAATAGTTGCATCTCTAAAAGAATAGGAAATAGGTTGAGTGTTTATGGAAGTCACACAATAGATTATTACACAGCCACTTAGGTTGCTTTCTAAGAACTTTTAATGGAATGGGAACGTATTCATGGCATAACTTTTTTTGAGCAAAATTTAGAAAAGAAAAGCTATAAATTCAATATAATTCTCATCATGTCAAAATTATACGTGTGCGTACATATACATGGAGCTTTCCAGGTAACTCGGTGGTAAAGAATCAGCCTGCCAATGAAGAGATGCATGAAACACGGGTTTGATCCCTGGGTCAGGAAAATCCCCTGGAGGAGGAAATGGCAACCGACCTCAGTATTCTTGCCTGAAAAATCCCAAAGACAAAGGAGCCTGGCGGGTTACAATCCATGGGATTGCAAAGAGACAGACACAACAGCATGAACACACGTGTATTTCTGCACATATGTATATGTGTACAAAAACGATATATAGTACACCAAAGTATGGCCAGTGAGGGCAAACAGCCTAGAGATGAAAGGGACTCTAGCGAGGGACTTAGTTCAGATCCTGCCTCAGATGTTAGTAGCCATATGACTTTGAGTCAAGTAATTAGCCTCTGTCAGTATCTTCATTTGTCAAGTGAGGATGGAATGGAATCTACAACCTAGGTAGGAGTAGAGGGAAAATGTCATTCAAGGATCCAGCACAGAGAAAGTGCTCACTAAATGGAAGCTATTGTTATTTGCACTCTCTCTGGGTGCATGGGCAATATTTGCTTAATTTTTCACAATTTTTGAATTTCTCCCAACTTCATGAGTTTTCCAAGTTTTTTCTTTTTTACAATAAGAAGATAGTTTCCATGATTAGGAGGGCAAAGGTCACTTTTTAAAAAGAGTGAACAGAGTGAAGTTGAGAAAAAGCAAATCCTGGTGACCCTCTAGGGAACTGCTTTTCTGATTAATGAAGGTGAATTTTTAAATGTCGCCCTGTGGTCACTGGAGACCCGAGAGCAACTGGGCTTAGATGCACTTTCTGGAGTACATCAACCTGCAGACATGTTCACCTCACAATGAGGTCAGAGGGGTATGTCCACTTTCAGAAACAGTGAGGGACACCCTGGAATCCACACCGTTCATGGCTGCTCTGAGACTTTGCAGTTCCTCCCAGGGCCTCGGACCTAGGCTCCACACTTCCCTCATGATGCAAGGTGGCCCATGCCCAAAACACATGTCCCCTTTTTGCTGTTGCAGATGAGCTGACACTGAAGGAAGGCGAGAGCGAGAGAGACGAGGTGGTGGACTGCACCCAGCTGACCTTCTTCCCCGCCTTGCGTGAAAGCCTGCACTCTGAAGATTTCTTAGAACTATGTCTGGAAAGACAAGTCATCTTACAAGAGCTTCTTGATCATGAAAAGGTAACACAGCCTGTCACGATTACTCTTTAAAGATTATCAGACATGAAAGAACTCAACTTTTTGCACTCACATGAGAGGTGATATCTCTATTCACCATAAAGAAGTGAAGGAGCAAAAAAAACCCAGCATACTCCTAAATTTGTGGGCCCAGAGCAAGTACGTGAATGCCTATACATCTTGCATCAAAATGTTTAGATGTAAATCATGTTGTTAATCTGTTAAATGAAATATATTCTAATGGCCTACATTGACCTTTATAATAACCTGGGAGGCCAATTTCAACTTAGAAATTCTTGACCTTCTTATGGTTCAGCATCTTGATCCCCTGCTCACAGCCTGACCACTCTAAAGGTTCATCCCACACCTTCAAAAGGGGCCTTGGTGGATGTGTTTGGACACTGACCCATTTGTCCCAGCTGTCCCCACATTCCTCACCCTGAAATCAGCTCCCCTTGGCCATCAGTCAAGCCTAGAGGAAGCATACTCATAGCACCGTGAGCCCCGGAAAGGGTGGGCCCGTGCGTAGTGTGCACAGCCAGGAGGCAGGCTGGGCAGTTAGCAGGGAAACCCATGGTTGGGAATGCCTGGGGCTGGGTTGTGGGATCCCAGGCTCTTGGTGTGCATGACCTCTGGGTATGCCTGAAGGAGGGTTAGGGGGTCTCCCTGAAGTATAGGCACAGAGGTGATCTCTCTTACACAAATCTAAGTAAGTATGGAAGATGAAGCACTTGTCTTAAAGTAAAACAGAACTGAACTGAAATTCCAACCTGGCCACATACTAAATAAATGGCGTGTTACCTCATCTTCGTGAACCTCAGTTACTCTCATCTTTAATATCGCAGCCATAGCAAACATTTCACAAAATTCTCATAAGGCTTAAATGGAATAATGGAAGCAAAGTGACTAGTGCAAAGCCCAGCTCATGTGAGGTGGCTTATTAAAGACCAGTTCTCTTCCCTTTTCAAAGGCCGTCTATCTCATCTATCAACACTTCTGTCTGGGTTTCTATGCATGTAAGTGAAGAAGAGGCCCCAGCAAAGCAGAGGGTAGGGCAGGGCCAGAAAGTCATGCAGGGTCTACACAGAGGTGAATGCATGAGAGCTGAGGGCTAGCCTGGCCACAGGGTAGAGAAGAGCAGACCAGAGCTACAGGCCACTGAGTAAGCAGCCTGGATTTCCAGGCACAGGTGACAAGCTCAGAGAGTCTGTGATGCGTTTCAGCAAGGAGCAGAAACTGAACTGAAGCCTGTCCTTTTCAGGGGTAGGTTCCTGGTAGAGACCCCTGGAGGGTGTCAGATTGGGATTTGCTCCTTCTAGGCATTGGGTAAAAGGACTGGCTTGAAGTGCATTGGCCAAAGGGATGACTGCAGAGCTTCTACCACATTGCTTAGTTGCTTTCAGATCTGGGTAACAGTCCAATCCACACAGTCCTGGAAGAACAAGGTCCTGATATGTGCTTAACCCGCAGCCTTCAGCCAGAGAGCACATTTGCAAGCCCCCATCATATCTTGCCACTGTGCCTTGCTCATGCTGGTTCATCTACCTGCAGTGTTCTGCATGCTAGACTACTGGCAACTGACTCACCAAAGCCCATCTTGACCTGTCCCCAATCTGAGACCTAGAGAGCTGTCTCTCCTTCATTCCCTGTGTCCCCTTCCTACTACATCTCCTCTTACCTTTGCCCCTGGCATACAGGCTAACCTTCACCACTTCACCTGTCTCTCTCTCACTGTACTGATGCTCATAAATGGAGGGACCCTCATTTTTTCCTGAGGTGCCCAACTAGGGGCATGCCTAGAGAAGCCAGTCAGTAAACACTGACGAATGAAGATTTATTATGAGTGCATGTGTGCTAAGTCGCTTCAGTTGCGTCTGACTCTTTGTGACCCATGGACTGTAGTCCACCAGGCTCCTCTGTTCATGGAATTATCCAGGCAAGAGTACTAGAGTAGGTTGCCATGCCCTCCTGCAGGGGGTCTTCCCGACCCAGGGATCAAACCCACATCTCTTACATCTCCTGCACTGGTAGATGGGTTCTTTACCACTAACGCCACTGGGAAGCCCCAAAGATTTATTATATTTACATTCCTTTTATTTTGACTATGGAAGTAGTGTTAGTCTACTATGTTAAAGTTTAAAAAATGGATATTAAAACAAATATATGTAACATATATATGTTTATATGTGTGTATACATATTCATAATATCTAGCTGCCGAGTACTAACAGCCGATGACAGTTTGAACACATCATCTGTTAATATGTTCATATAGGTAAATGGATGTTTAGTAACTGCCCAGTCAATTGAAAACAGCTAAGAGATCATGCTTTTTTACTTTAAAAGCCTTTCTTTGCTTTGGGCTCTTAAAGGATCATGTGAATTCTCAGCATGGGGCAGCTTTGCTCCCAGGGGCCACTGCCAATATCAGGAGACACATTTAGTCGACATGACTTGGTGGGGATGAGTTGCTAGTGGCGTCAGGTGGGCAGAGGCTAAGGATGCTGCTTCACATCCTCCAGTGCTCAGGAGAGAAGAGACTAATTATTCAGCCCCAATTGCCCATAGTGCCAAGGTGAGAAATCTTGATATGAAGGATGAATATTACACAGATTATTGAGCCCTAGCCATCCCTCCCTACTTCCCTGATAGAGTAAGGAAATAGGGAATTATATATTGTCTCCATATTGACATGTAATTCTTTATATTGTTTTGATAAGAAGAGAGCAATGGCAATGCTTTGTTTTCATTTGGTATATTAATTTTCTACTGCTGCCATAACAAATTACCAAAAACTTGGTGACTTAAAACAATACACATTTATTATCTCAAAACTATGAGCACACCATAGCTCAGCTGGTTTTCTGCCTAAGAGTCTCACAGGGGCTGAAACTGAGGTGTTGGCAGGACTGCGGGTCTCTCTAGAGACTCTGGGAATGAATGCATTTCTGAGCTCATTCAGGTGTTGGCAGAATCCAGTTCTACAATTCTGTAGGACTGAGGTCCCTATTTCTTGCTGGCTGTTAACCAGGGGTTATTCTGAGCTGCTGCAGGTTTCCTACATCCCTGCCTTGTGGCCCCCTTCCTGCATCTTAAAAGCCAGCTGCAGTGGCCTTCTCACCCTGCACATCTCTCCAACCCCCTTCTGCCTCATCTTCCCTCTCCTTCGTCTCCCTTCTACCTCCCTCCTCCATTGATTCTCTCCCACCAACTCTTCCACCTTCCTCTTCAGCTGCTAAGGTCTCATGGGAATTGGACCCACCAGATAATCCAGGGTAATCTCAATATTTTAAGGTCTGCTGATTTGCAGTCTTAATTTCATCTGAAATGAGGAATCATTTCCAGCCCTTCAAGTAGCACCTGGGTTAGTGTTTGATGGGATAACCAGGGACGAGGCTCTTGGGGAACATCTTTGTCCGTAAACACTGCCTGCCACATTTGGTACCACTGAAGATCCATATCTCACCTAATCCATGTTCTTACTGTCCAAGAAGAGCTTCTGCAGATAGCATGACCCCCAGGTGCTTGCCAAGACTGGCTAGGTATCTGCAGCCCTGACTGGGCTGGGCTGAGGGCAAGGTCTGAAGTTTATAGTCACGGTCGGTGCTAATACCAGCCTGGCCTGTGCAGCAGGTACTTGCCTTCAGTATTTTTGCTAATTGTCTCACGCTGTAGCACTTCACTCAGGGGTCTTGTTGGGGAAGCCAGAGCCTGAAGCCCCCAGGCTCTGAGAGGTAGGCCAGGACTAGCAAGATGCTGTTCTCCTGTCCTCCCCTGCCTGTACTTAAACTTCAGTCTTTCTGGGTCTCCATGTCACATAGCAGGAAACTGTCAGAATGCTTCGCGTGGCTCATGACTCCAGGCTGTGCAGACAGGAGCTTGTGAAGCCCAACAGGGGCTGAGGCAGGAACCGTCCTGTTTCCACATAGTGCTTGGTGACCCTTTGTCTGCGGAGAGGGACCACCCTGGGTGTGGGGGCCAAAGGAGCGTCAGCTCCCAGGAATGAGGTGCTGAGCAGCTGCAAGCAAGTTGTTTCTGAACATTATCAAGACATTTGTTCTTTGCACGAGTTGTTTTGATCCATTTTGTTGAGTTGTGCTCATTCCCTCTGGCTTTATGGTTAATTGTGGAAGAGACTGTTTTCTGATTCAGCTGAATTCCTGCAGGGTCTGTGGACCAAACCACCAGATACAGCCGCTCCCTGGAGAAGTTCTAGGAGACAAGCGAGGGCCCCGTGGGGACAGGCTCCCTTTAGGCAGAGTGGGCAGGGGTCTGGCCCCAGTTCCACCTCCACCACTTATATTGCATGTCCTCACCCTAGACTCTGTGCCAGGCACAGAGCAGCTCTCGATGGCTTGTACCTGCTATTATTACTGTGACCGTGGCTCTTTCTTTAATAGTATCTTAAGATTTGTTCTTTCAGGCCAAGAAAAAGGGGAAAATGGGGTATTAACTCTGAACACCAAGCGATGACCTTGAGGAAGTGGGGAAGGGCCTGTCAGTGCAAACGAGGAAGTGCTCGTCTATGGACGGCGTCGAATCCCAGATGGGCCTCCGCCCAGCAGGTCAGGTTTCTCCTGGGTTCTACTCTGACCCTCTGTTCCATCCTTCATCATCTCAGCAGGAAAGAGATCCACTCAGGCCTGGATTCTTTCAATCTGTCGCAGCTCAGCACTTGCCCTGTCAAGGAAGGGAGAATTGTTGCACTGACTCTAGAACCATGGTACAGATGGTAAAGAATCTGCCTGCCAATGCAGGAGATTCAAGAGACGCAGGTTTGATCTCTGTGTTGGGAAGACCCCTGGAGAAGGAAATGGCAACCCACTCCAGTATTCTTGCCTGGAAAATGACATGGACAGAGGAGCCTGGTGGGCTACACAGCCCATGGCATGGCAAAGAGTTGGACATGACTGAGCGTGCGCGTGCACGCGCATGCACGCACACACACACACACACACACGGACCATGAAACAGTTCAAGCAAAGATACAGGAAGTGTGCCCACAGCAGGGGTGTGTGTGTGTGTGTGTGTGTGTGTGTGTATAGATGGTTATTTTCTTCATTTCCTCAGACTAATATTTTCTGCTTGTGTTGAGATATTTTGTAGCAAGTATTGTTGTAATTCTAATTCAGCATTGTTGAGACAATGTCAGCATTGTTGAGAATTCTCCTAATTCAGATGTCTCCATAAGACGTTGTGGATCTTGAGTGGGTCTCGTGTGCTTTCTAAGTGAAAGCACACCCACGCAGGGTATATGTGGCAGGTGTGCGCCCACACTCAGAAAAACCAGAACACCTGCCTTCAGTGGCCATCACAGAAAGTGGGCAGGCAGCCTCACGGCGAGTCCTGCCCCTTCTCCCCTGCCATTTCAGAAGCACTTGCTTTTAGGGCCTTTGCAAGACCCAGCCCAGGAGACTGCAGGGCACATCTCCTCACACACTTCTGGATGGCTTGTCCCTACAGAGGCCTCTAGGGGAAGCCAGCAGACCAGAGCTCAGAATGGCAGCAGCTTAATTCATTTCTATGTGAGAGCTCTGATAGCCTCCAGCGATACCTGGGACAGTAATTATTCTACGCCACTTTTGCGCCATTGATTAATGATTCCCAGAACCACAAACACATTTCTCTGCAAACAGCTCCATTTGACACGAGGAGTGGTTTATTTAATGCATGTTAACCGTGGGCTTGTGTCAGCTGCTGCGTCCCTTGCACCTCCTCCACAGAGCTGCTTGCAAAAGTGTATCCACTTAAAAAATGTGCTTCCAGACCCAGTCCAGAGTTAGAACTCCCATGAGAGTTGTTTTTTACTGTTGCTTGAAAATTACATGAAATCAATTAATTTCATGAAAATTAATTAATTACATGAATTAATTATTTAATGCATGTAATATGTAATTAATTACATGAAAAACTAAACATTTATTTTTTCATACAGACTCAATGTAAAATATTAGCATGACTTTGTTAGAAGCGAAATCAGCTTAAAGGGAGATCTTTTCGTGTTGAACAACAGAGAGCAGCATCAAGCTCTTCGTAGGTATTTTTAGCTGAAGTCATTTGTAGAAAGTGAAGAAGTGTGTTAAACCTCTCATGTAGAATCTTTCCCCCAAGGTGGGTCACCATGACTGACCTTCTAGAATGCAGAGCTACACATGTGGTCCCTACTGAAAACCTTCTGAGGCTCTCTTTGGCATACTTCGTGCCCTTCTGAGCTGGCCCTGTGCTCCCCTGGACTTGCTTCTCTCACCCTTACATGAGTGTGCAAGTGTGCATGCACACACACCTGCCTTTTTACTCTAATTATACAGAATTGCTTATATTCTCCAAACATGTCCCACTGTCGCAAGCCTTTGTGCCTTGGAAATTTTCTCCTCTGTTTTTAATCTTCTTAACTCATAACCACAGCCTTGGGGTCACAACCTCGAGACTCACTGCTCTGATGTCGCCTCCACTCCCTCTCGGGGCTCTGTCTGGGCCAGGCACTCTCCTCTGTGCCCCCAAAGTATGTGTGCTTCCCTCCAACACCATGCTCTTCAAGGACAGTTGATATTCTCCTCTCTTTCCTGTCAAACCACAAGCACCACAAACATGTGCTTTATCTCCCCTTGTGTTTGCATGGGGACACAGGCTAAAACATCTAACACATCTCTATTAAATGAAAGTATGAGCAAATAAGTGAGTGGTAGCCATAGGTTTGCTTAAGACGGGACCTCAGCTTTTGTAGCCTGGCTGGTGTCCCTGGCTCAGTTTCTAAGAGTGGTCTTCAGGTCATCTGCATCAGAATCATCTGGCCTGCCTATTCAAATGCAGATTCCAGAACCCACTCTGTACCTGCTGAATCAGAACAACTGGGATGTAACCTGGGAATATGAACTTTAACAAGCTGCCCGGGCAACTCTCCTACCTAAGCTTTTCAAGTAAATGCTGAGATTCATGGGTCTGGGTTTTACAATATCCAGAGCTGCCCTAGCTAGAAACATGTTCCGACTTTAACCACTGATGCGTGGATCCTCAGTAAATGCACTTAGTGCCATGCACTGCGCTTTAAACAGTCTTCAGAACTTGTAATCCTTTTCAGTTTCCATCCTTTTCCATTTGGTCTCCTCAGAGCCAGCAGAGAAAGGCCGAAGGTTTGGTTGTTTGCAGGCTCGCTTGTGGAAATGGCAGATGCAGGCAGACAGGGGTCATCCCAGCTCCTTGTCTCCATCTGAAAAGAAGAGTTGCCATCAACAGATCTTTGCGTTATATTTCTTCTCAGATTTGCCAAGTTGACATATAAAAAATAGTGTCTCCTTATTGTTTTAATATACATTTCTTTGACTTCTAGTGTGACAGAACGCTTCATCTAAAAATCATCCGTGTAGAAAAAGTAGATGTCTGAGTTCATAGGTAGTCAATGTAAATGGAGTTGAATAGCCTCTTTCCTTTTTGATACTTAACTTTTTCTCAGCAATCTGTGCTTTCTTTTTAAATAAAAAAAAAAAAAAAAAAAAAAAGAGAGAGAGAGAGAGAATGCTCTTATTCCAGACACCAGTGTAGCGGAATTTATTGTTAACAAGGTCTAGGTGAGCAGATGTATGAAAAGAGAAGTGTGACACCTGTGAACAGAGCTGAAGCTTTCTTTGCAGTAGATTTTGCAGACAAGTGTGACAGAATGTGGGCTTCCCAGGTGGCTCAGTGGTGAAGAATCTGCCTGCAGTGCAGGAGTCGCTGGTTCGATCCCTGAGTCAAGATCCCCTGGAGAAGTGAATGGCAGCCCACTCCAGTATACTTGCTTGGAAAATCCCATGGACAGAGGAGCCTTACAGGCTACAGTCCATGGGGTCGCAAAGAGTCGGACAGGACTGAGCGACGAAACAGCAACAATGAGACGATGTACACATTAGCTCTGTCACTGGATACCTCATGTGATAGTGCTGAATCCTACATTTTCTACCTGGAAAATTAAGGTGTTGCACTAAGTTGTAGACTAATAGTGCTGGAAGAAATCTTGAGAGAGCCTCCAGCTGAACTTCCCCTTTTGCAGACATCAGGCTGAGGCCTGCCTCTCGGAGAATGTGCTGGCATGGGCTTCCATAGAATGTCCCAGCACATTGTTCCCCTCTAACTTTAACTCTGGTGGTTTTGGACCTCCAGACAACCTGTTCCTTATCATACCTGGGCCAGGTGTGGCTGTGTGCTTACTCACCCATTAGGAGTGAAAATATGTCACTTAGCCAAACTTAAAAATGTTCTACTTATGGAGCTGAAGTCCCACTCTTTTTAAAGTGATTGATAGAATCAGGGCAGGAGGGATTTCTTCATCACAAGTGAACTTGGTGATGGAGCCCTCTTAGGGTTTATTTAAATGGAAGAGCAGGGAATAGTTCACTTGGGCTCATTTTCCAGTTTTTAGAATGTTATCCTTTTCTAGCAGAATCCATTTTTAAGCTATTGACCTAGCTCTCACCAGACATTCTTCTTGTGGTTTGGTTTATTCTGGTTATTACTTAATTCTCCCCCAAAGGAAAATACCAGGAGATCATGAGAACATGCTGCAGCCCCTGCTGTTGGCACCACAGAGTCTGGGCAAGGGTGGGGCATCACAGGGACAGGAGAGGCCAGGGAAGTACCCAGGCCTGTGTACTCGGGCCCCACATCCGACCATATGAACTTGAGGATGAAGTCTCCTCCGTACAAAGGCGTAAGAGAAGAAGCTTCAACAGCTTGGCGTAGGAAGCATAAACACCCTCCACCAATGCTGGTGGGAGTGTGAATTAGCGTCACCTTGCAGGAGGGCAGTCTGGCACTAGATCAGAATATAAAATGTCCACGTCCTTGACCTGCAGTTCTACTTCTAGGAATTTACAAGATTTACTCCAGATTTACATATGTGTTCAAAGTGACCTATGCACAAGGATCGTCACTACAGCATCACTTATAATGTTAAAACATTTGAAAACAAATCAATAGAAGGTTGTAGCACATCCATGCAAACTAATGGTCTGTATCTTTTAATAAAAGTGAGACAACTCTGTAAGAAGTGATTTGGAAAGGGCTCCTAGATGGCCTATTAAGGAAGACAACTAGATGCAGATCAGTAGCTGTATGAATATGCTATTTGTGTAAAAAAAAAAAAAAAGATAATATGTATAAAACAAACTATGTAGGCACAGAATCTCTTTGGAAGATTATACTGCAGGAGAGACAAAATTTTTCCTCTACCCCCTTAGAGTCTCTATTTAGGCTACAGCATTGAGTTGACAGAAGACAGATTGACAGGAGAAGTGCAGACAGATTTTATTTTTATGAGCACATGGGGGCCTTCCAAGGAAAATGAAGACACCTAAGGCCCTCAGGATCTGAGCATGCTTTCCAGCTTCACCAGCCACACTGACCTCTCTTCTGCTCCCCAGATCTGCCTTTCTTGCCTCTATGCTCTGAGATGGATATTCCTATTCCATGAAATTTCTTCTCCCAGCCTTGCCATGACTGCTCATTTCCATCCTTCAGGTCTCAGAGTTTGTCTGAGATAGTGTCCCCTCCAAGTTTCTCTCTGCCTTATATCATTATCAACCTGTTTTTCTTTTTCTTCTTTCAATGCATATCACAGTTTTTGATAATGTATTGGTGGATGTGTCTTCCCCCACTGGATTTTAAGTCCCACGAGGGTAGGGTTCTTGCTTATCTTGTTTGTCCTTCACTTTGGCTAAATCCCATTTGAAGTAGGGTGTGAGCACTGGTGTGCAGGGCTTCTCTCCAGGTTTCACCTCTGCTGCCCCATCATTGCTCCCAAAGGTCAGCAGGGAGCTTAGCTTTAACCCCAGGCTCGTCCATTTACCCATCTTTGGTGCATCCTCTTTCTTTTTCATCTCTAAATTAGACTAGTAAAATTTTTCTTTCCCAGTTGTAAGGATTATTTGTAAATGGTTTACAATGTTTATGTGAAAGTGTTAGTCATTCAGTCATGTCCAACTCTTTGCGACCCTCTGGACTGTAGCCCGCCAGGCTCCTCTGTCCATAGGATTCTTCAGTCAAGAATACTGAACAAGGTAGCCATTCTTTTCTCCAGGACATCTTCCTGACCCAGGGATCGAACATGGGTCTCCTTCATTGCAGGCAGATTCTTTACCATCTGAGCCACCAGGGAAGCCCAATGGTTATATAGTAGGTTATTGTTGTTTTTTTTTAAAGTCAGCTCTTCTTTTGTATAGCTGAAATTAGCACAGAATTATCCTGAGAAAATGTTGGCCTTGATCTTACTCTGGTTCCTTTGCGCTCCCGTCACCGAGAATACATGTATTCTCCCACTCATTCCTTCAGAGATTCATTCTATGTAAGGACCCAACTAGTCCTTACTTAATGTGGGACTCTGGTTCATACCAAGACATCATCCCAGGTCAGTCTCCCCAGAAAGCCAACACTGAGCCAGAGGTGCACGCGTCATGTTTATTGGGAGTGTGGGTTGCTAGATGGGGTGCAGGATGTGCACCCTCACTGCAGTCTCAGCCAGACCTCGGCTGAGGCCACGGGAGCTCACAGTGAATGGAGGCAAAGGGCCCAGTCCGTCTGCCTCTGCACCGACCCGTTGTTGGGGACAGATGACCACTGAGACCGGGACATGACCCATGACAGGTACTCTCTTTAGCTGAGGGGATTCTGGGAAACTGCCGGCATCTCCAGCTGCTGAGAGAATGTGCTTGAGCCAGAAAGAAGGGATCTGGGCACAGCTGGTGCCTCCTCTGCACACACCTTGGAGCAGCCTTGGCCTTTGCAGGCAGTAGTACCAGTCTTGCACTTGTGGTTCTAGGCAGACCTGGTTCCGGCCCCGTCCTAGTCACTTTCCAGCTGTTTTCTTGACAAATTTATTCACGTCTATAACTGAGTGATGCCTCAGACCTCAAAAACTTTGCTCATTGTTTACTGAGGAGTGTTTTGCATGGTTGTAGAGGAACTTAAAGTGAGGGGAAAAATGTCAACATGTTCAAAATAGCAATGAACACTCATCCACATGCCTCAGTGCGATACGGTGGCCTTGGGTAGGTGAAATAATGAAACAGGGTGTTGGGTGTAGAAGTTCCATTTAGACTGTGCAGAGCAGTGCAGCTGGGGGGTAGCAGCTCTGTCATTTACAGGGTGCTGCTCTCACTTCCCAGTGCTCAGTGGGCGACCAGACACTGCCCACCTGTCCTCCTTAAGAAGTCGGGCGTGTTTCCCGCATGCATGGCCTGACTCTGGCACTCTCTCCCTGCAGGTGACGCAGAAGTACTCCCTGGTCATCGTGCAGGGCCACCTGGTCTGCGAAGGGCTCCTGCTCTTCGGCCAGCAGCACTTCTACGTCTGTGAGAACTTCACGCTGTCTCCCGTGGGTGATGTCTACTGCACCCGCCACTGCTTATCCAAGTGAGTGCCCCTCCAGTCCTGGCAGGTTCTGCCCTGACCCCAAGCTGCCTTCTCAGCCACCGCACGCCCATGCCTCCCACCTTGTTCTTTCTGTGGGCTCAGGTTTGGGCCGGAAACTGAGCCATGAGGTAAAGGAGAACCTTAAGGCATCGGCATCCACGGCTAGGATCCCCCAAAGCTAAAATCTGGAGCGGTTAACCATACAGCAGCTCCTCAGGCTCTCCTGCTATGAAATGCACCACAGGACAAAAGGGATCGCTCTTTAGGTTATTTGGATAATAGAATCCAGTCCCATCAGTGTACTTCTTCAACAACTTTTTTTTTTTAATTGGAGTATAGTTGATTTACAATTTTGTGTTAAATACTGCTGAAAAATAATGTATATATATATATATATGCATAACTGAGTCAACAACTTCTTGCTTGTTCATCCTTATGCAAGACATCAGGCACTGCCTCTTTATCCCCGCAAGGCCCATAATAGAATCAGCAGCGTATACAGGTTCTTTTGGAAAGAGTTTGGAGCACACTATCATCAAGGGACAAAATACAATATATGTGAGGACTCTTCAGGGTTCATTCACACTTGGAGGGATGATATGTGGCTGGTACGGTGAGGGACAGCTACTTGGAGAAGTGAGCTAAGATTTGGGTCTTGAAGGATGAGTGAGATTTGGGTAGACATTTGAAGTCATTTTTATACCAACTAATGCCAGAGATCTTTGGCAGGAAATTCTGAAGTTCTCTAGGATCAAATGTATTGATAGTTGGTGTATTTGGGTTCAATCAGCAGCTCTTATTGAATAATTCTCTAGTGTTTATGAAGTATTGCCATTCAAAACCAAATTGATTGTGTTAGCACTTTTGCTAGTTATTGTCAGTTGTATGTTTTCATCACTTGTGAAGAAATTTAGATGCCAATTTCTTTTCTAGTTAGCCAAAGCTCAAGTGATGACAAGATAACCTCTTAGCCCAGTGGCTCTCAAGCTAAATTACATTGACTCACCTGGAGGACTTGATAAAATAGACTTCTGGGACCACCCCCCCCATCATCCCAGTTTCTAAGTTGATAAATCTGGGTTAGGGCCTAAGGTTTTACCAAATTCACAGCTAATGCTCATGCTACTGGTCTGGGACCACATTTTGAGAACCACTATTTAAGACTATTGACAGAGGAACAAGAGTCTCACCTGCCAATAAGCAAGAATTTTAACTCCCAGGTGTCATATTATTTCCAACCTATGTGAAGAAGCAAGAATTTAAGGAATGTGGAAGGATAGATGTCAGCCCACCCTCCTTTGATTTAGGTTTGCTTTAAAATGCTTGGCCTTCTTCTGTCTGCTAACTTCCGTCTTTTATCCATACCAAATGTTCACCGATTGCAGTGAATCTTCTATGCTTTTTCAAGGCAGGCATATAATTAATACTTGGCACACTCATCTCATTTTATTGCTCATGTTTTATTGATACTGATCAATATGGACAATGGGTCTGCAGACTCGCCTTTCTGAGAGCTGATGAAAGCTTTCTACTCCACCCATATGCATGGAGTGCCCATGAAATGACTCGCATAGTCCATTGCTTCACTCTCCACCTCTGGTTAGTGTTGGATAAGATCTTATTGATTAGGTAAATTGTGTTTATGAGGTGCATGTAATCATGATCCAATTGACTATATCTGCACTTTTAATAGACACCCAGTTGTTAGGTTGGATGTACTCAAGTCTCAAAATGTCCTTTTCTAGAATGCAAGTAGGAGAGTAGTGAGAATGTTTAACTACCTTAGAATTGCATAGGTAATTTTAGTCACCATACCTCAAAGAAGTGTTTGTTAAACCAGACAGTGTTTTCTCTCTGAGCCCTTGTTTACTGCCTGAAGAAAATGCTGGCACTTGTGGAGATGTGGTTCTCAGAGATGGGCCATTAGATCATGTGAGATCAATGGAGATTAAGTCTTATTTTGACCATGAAGACTAAGGAAGATATATAAATAAGCCAGTTAAAAATAAAGCTAAGTCAACTCTGAAATGTTTCTCTAAAAGACTGCCATCAATTTGAGTATAGTTGAGCCTTAGACCTTGAAAGAGACTCCCTGATGTACCATGAAAACATCCCAAATAAAACTCAAGAACACTGCCAATCCTCCAGCAGTTATTGGACCCAGGTACTTTGTAACTTTCCTCAGAAAGCAAGACCCTTTCTAGAAGGTTATATTTTGCTTTGAGGAAGATTCCTTCTTGGCTGAATAGGGTAACTGTGTTTTCCGTGTAACTAGTTTTCTGGGGCTGTTGTACACAGTATCAAAAACTGGGTGGCTTCTTAAAAATTTATTATCCCTCAATTCTGGAAGCTAGAAGTCTGAAATCAAGGTGACAGCAGGGCCGTGCTCCCTCTATTGCTTTAGGGGAGGATCCTTCCTTGCCTCTTCAAGCTGCTAGTGTTTCCTGGCCATCCCTGATGGTCCAAGGCTTGTAGACACATCACTCCAGTCACATGGCCATCTTCTCCCTGTGTGTGTCTGTCTCCATGTCTAAGTTTCCCTTTTACTGGGGGATACTAGTCTTACTGGATTGGGAACTATCTTCATGACCTCACTTTTATTACCTCTGTTATTCACCTATTTCTAAGTAAAGTTACATTCTGAGGTACTGGGGATTAGGACGTCAACCTGCATCTTTTGGGGGACCCAATTCAACCCATAACAGTGGCGGCCAAGCTCACAAGGTGTAGCGTTTGACTTATTTGGTGGGAATGCAAACCATCCAACTGGCTTTTTATGATCGGTGCTTTTAGTCAGCAGTTTAAAGGCATCAGCTCTCTGTTTAATTTCATTCAACAAATAATTATTGAAAGTCTGTCTTATAC
Source organism: Dama dama (assembly GCF_033118175.1). NCBI lineage: Eukaryota > Metazoa > Chordata > Mammalia > Artiodactyla > Cervidae > Dama > Dama dama. The sequence goes on from NC_083695.1 coordinate 46,030,585, forward strand.
CAGCACTGGGGTAGACTCCACAGATACACAGCTCAGTCAGATGAGGGCTGAGTCTGGTAAAGAGTTTGTGATCTAGCAGATGATTTGGGTGTAAATTCCAGGTATAAACTGGTAATTGGATTTGTCCCATACAAATGTGGGACAAATCAAAGTATGTTTTAATCTGAAATCCACTTCCATTACCAAAGACCCAGTCAATCAACGTCATGATTATCATTTAGTGTCCTGTGATTTCCCTAGTTAAGAATATCATATTAAAAGTTACACTATGACCATGTTGTCTGAGACCGTGTTGAACAGGGACTGTTTAGTAGAGGCTCTTCATCTTTCTGCCTCATGTTTCAGGAACTTGAAATTTGTCCATACCTAACTACACATCTCTTTGACTTTTTCCCCCACCGCATCACCAACCCATTTCTGACCCCGATACCCAGAGAGCCTTCTCACACTTACGTCTGCACCCTGTGTCACTGTCTTTCCTGAAGGTGACCCCTTTGCCTTGTGTCCCCTCCTCTGGTAAAGCCAGTGTCCCAGATTACCCCTCAGCGCAGGGCTGACACAGAGTTTATCAGGTAAGTCGGTGCTGGCACATCCCCCGATGTGTCCCAGAAACTCCAGTTCAGGCAGGTGAGCAAGCCCTCACTGGACACCCTCTCACTGCACGCATTGATTTCTTTCCAGCATTAGCGACCCATTCATCTTCAACATGTGCAGCAAAGACAGGTCCTCTGACCATTACTCGTGCCAGCGCCACAGCTACGGTGATCTCAGGGAGCTCCGACAGGCACGCTTCCTCCTGCAGGTGAGACCTGGGAGGGGCCCGGAGGAAGGACCCTCCCTTCCCTAATCCTAACCCTTAGACCTGATGGTGGTTCAGGTGCCATTGAGGCTGCGTCTGAATGGGAGGGGCACACCTCCTTGACCCCTTCACCCATGCACAGCCCAGGGCCCTTTGGGACACCTGTGAATACCCCTGGCTTCTGTTGGGCTGGTCCCCTGGCTGGGACAGAGTTCTGCCCTCTACTTCACCCTCTTCCCAGTCCCTGCCATGTGGCCACTGGGCCCTTCTCTCTCTTACCATGTCACTTAGGATCCAGCCTCTTTGCTTTATTTTCCCCTTGACATGCCCCAGAGCTGCCTCGGAGACTCAGGAATACAGGACAGGGCAGCTCCACTGCCTGATGGCAGAGCTGGTGACTGAGAGCTGAGTGCCAGTCTGCCCTGTTCAGACCGCGGGGACACCTCCTCAGGCTACTGCCTCTCCCCTCTGCCCTCCTCAAATCTTCATCTACCTTCAAGCTCCGTCATTTCCTGGGCCAGGTGATTTAGAGATCTCCTGATTGTCCGCTCCGACCAGGATCCCAGAACCTTGTCTGGTGTATTCAAGGGCTCATCTGGCTGCTAAACGAGCAGACTCCTTCCAGCAGCAGGGTTCTGTTGTCAGTGAGTCACAACCAAACACTTCTCATCTCCTACCTTAGAGGCACACCTCCTGGTTTAGAAGCATCACCTCAGGGGCAAAAGGAGGAAGAGCCCTGGGGTTCCCACTGGCCTCAAACACATCTTGCTCTCAGCAGTCCAACCTCTGCAATAGCAAAGCTGCAACTGTGCCCAAGGGCCTCCCAACACCTGGCAGAGGAAGAGATGAGGGCCCACCCCTGTGAGAGGGGCGGGACCCAGACCCCTTCCCCAATTCTCCCTGCAGGGTGTCTATTCTGCATAGGCCAACAAGAGAGTGCTTGGCCCTCTGGAACAGAATAAGTGTACCTTTCATTTGTAAACTTCTTTGTCCCATGACCCTCCTGCTGGAGGCCTCATTGTTATTTATGTTATTATTATTCTCTGGAGCTAAAGCTCAAGGGAGCCTTTCAGAGGGGCTCATTCTAGGCAGGATCAGTTGCCCCCACAGACAAGGATCCAGCAAGCTGCTGGCTCTGACTGGCTCTTTCCCTCTCCTTCCTTCTCTGCTGCTTTTGCCCACAAAGCGTTGGTTCCCATTTTGCCAGCCCTCAGTGGCCTTCTCAGAGAGTGAGCCAGAAAGGGGTGGGTGGAGGAGGCCCTTTGCTGATGCTTCTGACCAGGGCCAGCATGGGTCCAGTCCTGAGCCTGGCTCTGCACAGCCGGGCACCTCTGAGCTTCCGTTTCTCTCCAGTGAACAGACCACCACCCCTTGTCTTTTCCACTATTACATAATATAGCACTTAGCACATTTTGAGCACATAGCAAGTACTCAAAAATTATTTTTTTTAGTAATTGTATGTCTATTTACATGTTATACATAGTAGCAACTAAGTATCAGTAAGTGAGTGTCTTTCTCCCCAGTCAAAGGAGATTGTTTCCAGGTGGTTGGTTAGCCTGACAGTGGTGGAAGCCAGAAGTGGGAGGGTGTGTGAGCATGTCTAAATGGGGCTGGGAGAGCTTCATGTGCAAGGCCCACATTTGCCCAGCCCTAGATTCTCCCAGAAGGAAGCCAGAGCCTGGGCACTCGAGGTTGCTGGGGCAAGTCATGGGCTTCATAGATTCTATGTTCATCATCTATTTGCACATTATTTATACTTCTATATGTAGGAAAAAAATCTGAGGCTCTTATGTACATCTGCAGAGGAGAAGGGTGCTACATTATCATTACAGATACTTTCCCTCTGCTCAGAAGTCTAATGAACTGGACTTTGAGAACCCACTTCCAGCCAGGAAGGAGCAGGACCTGACCGTTGCTGGATGCAGCACCCCATCTCTGAGTCTGACCCTCACCCTCCCCATCTCTCCCTCCATGCTCGGACCTCACTTCTCCCAGGCCCTTCCTCAAGTACTGAGTATTCTCTCCCTGACCCTACCTCATCCCTGAGCTTCATCCTATATGTGGGCTCACTCTATCACTATTCCAAGTCTAAGAAAGGAAAAGGGAAGGAGGCAGGTTCATTTAGGTGTTAACAAAATACCCTTGAAGAGACATTGCTATGTCGGTGTGGCCACATCAAAATGGCTCAGCAGAGTGGTTTTGGCAAAGGTCCTGTGCCTCAAGCCTGCAGGTCAGCATAGGATGCTGCCCAGATTAAGGCTTGCATCCACTCACTCAACCAGCTCCCCAGTGTTTCTGGTAAGATGATCCTTCGGTTCAGGAAGTGAAACCCTTGACTCAGGAGTAGAAGTGCCTGAAGATGTCATTGGGCACTTTCCTCCTTTTGTCCCCTCCTCACTTTTCCTGTGAGTTGGGCTCTTGTTTCCTTCTTCAGTCAAAGGAACTCTGAGGTCTCCTGCCCTCCTACTTACTCTGTGAAGACTCCAATTCATCACTGTTACCAAAGTCTTCATATCCTTTGTGGGAGGTTGAAAGGACTAACTAGGAAGGGTTGCCTTTGTCAACCTAAATAAGGAGGTAACTGAGGCAAGCTTGAATTTACCAGAAATTGAGTTGATTCAGGAATAACAGAGGAATAACCACTGAGGAAAGGCAGGCTTTTGTGAGCTATAGGCTAATGGGTTGAGGGTTTGAGGTTGGCTGTATCTACTGGCAAAGAGAGCAAGGTGGGTGTGTCCACTCAGAGTCCAAGCAGTAAGTTCATTGGTTTGTGGACGGGAGAGATTCTTGGTGGATGTTCATTACTTCGTAGGTAAGTCTTCATCCTCTGCCAATTAAGCATCTATGGGAACTGAATCTCTCAGTTCTGAAGTTCTGTTTTCCAGAGCACACATGCCTGAGATTTGCCCTTTCATGTCTCTGCGTCCATTTTAGACTGAAATCCTTCCACACCTGACATAGAGGCCCAGATGGCCGACAACCATGGCTCCATGGGGCGGGAGCGCAGGGCAGGGGGCGGGGGAGGGAGGTCTCCATCCATCCTAGGAAACTTCAGAGCAGTAAAAGGGGTTTCTCTTTATAGGACATTGCCCTGGAGATCTTTTTCCAAAATGGATATTCCAAGTTTCTTGTCTTCCACAACAGTGATCGAAGTAAAGTCTTCAAAAGGTAAGAATTTGAAAATCCTCCGCCAAGGAAACTGATCATGAACCAACAGCAGCAGAACAGCTCTGTTCTCAGGAGATTGTTCTCCACCCACAGTGAGCAGGATTTAGGTTAGACTCGAGAAAGAACTTACCCGCAGAACTCTTGAGTTATGGAACAGAGTAAAGAGAAAACCATAAAAGCTCCTTCTCTCAATCCTGGGAAACAGGCTCTATTTCATGAACTGAAGTAATTTGGGACAGTAAAAACTGAAGGAAGGGAAAAAAATGTGCAGACACAACATATTTAATCAGTCTTCCAGAATTTTCTGGCTTTATTTTTTAATTTTCCAAGTAATTTTTTTTTTGGCTTAATCATTTTTGTTGATCCCAGTTGCCAATTTTAGTTGCTCTGACTTCATATTTCACTGGAAAGAATTCCTAACAACTGATTTCCCACTTCTGCACGGAACATCTTTTTTTCTTAAAGAGAGAAGCATACTGTCTTTGTTTAACTTTACGTTCTCCAAAAAGATTAATCAATCTAAGAAATTTAAGCTAGATCTTAAATTTTATATTTATATTATTAAAGTTAGAGATATGTGAGTGTGCAAAGAATCCAGAAGGTGTTAAAAGGTAGGTTCCTAGCCGTGAACAGATGACGCAGAAGCTGGGTTAATAGAGGAGTGGTCATATTCAGCTTCACCTGGGGCTAAAAGTCCTGAGGTGAGATTTAACATCCCTGGCCTGCATGTTCTGGGCGATTTTGTGCTCAGAGATTCTAGCCTTACCTTCCTGCTGGCCCTGGCCTATCACTGGCACCAGGACCAGCTGCTGGGTCCCAAGGGCAGGACCAGAGTGGAGAAAACAACTTTTGCAGAGAGGCCATCTGAGCCAGCTCTGGGCACATCTCCATTGACTGTGATTCTCCCTTTGAGGCTCTTCCAAGGACTGCTGTTATATTGCCTCCTAAAATGTCTTCAAGTTCCATTTTAAACCAAACTGAAGAAGTAGACAGGCAACGCTGAACCTCACGTTCGTGTTCCCTTATGATTTCTATGTGCTACACAAAGCTTTTCACAGTTGAGCTAGAAGTCTTCTACATCCATAGCTCAGGCAGTGAATGGTACCAACCATACCCCACCCTTGTTCAAGGAGCATTAAAGCAAGATGGCACCTGCCCCTGGAGTACTGCAGTGGTGGCTGAGATCGGCAATGGAAATGCCTGTGCCCAGCCCAGAGATCTCTAAAACTTGTAATTTTGATTGCAACTATTGTTTTTTTGTTATCATTGCTGTTATTTAGGCCAGAACATCTATTGGCAGAGGGTGCTAATGGGGTGCCTCAGAGGTACACCCAGATCTGGGGACAGATGGGGTTCACTGCAAGGGCAAGAATGAACCTGATCTCTAGCCTGCTTCCGAAAATGTTTTCCTAGTGGTGGAAGGGTCCTGACTCTGCTGATAGAATAATCCTTTCCCTTTTTGTCTAGCTTCTGCTCTTTCCAACCCAGCTTGAAAGGAAAAGGCTTCACAGAGGACACGCTCAATATAAGGTAACAGGTCCAGGGAGGGGGCCAGCTATGTGCTCTGGGCAAGGTGTTAGCCTTGCTCTGATTTTCTTTATTTTCCTGATCCTCCTACCAAGAAAGCATGCATAGAGCACGTCAATCTGCCTGCCACTTAATTTTTCACCCTCCCTTCCCCATATAAGCTGCGTCCTCCTGTAGTTCCTTCTGCAGTTAAACTTCCAGGGACTTGAAGTCCCAGGTGCTCTGTGGCTTGTTCAAACCAAAATGGCAGGAAGCTGCCCTCTGCCTGTGGTGGGTGTGGGCAGGTTGCCCATAGAAGTGTCGACCTAGGCCCAACCTTGGTGTCAGGGCTGCATGTTGGGGTGTGAGCAGTCCCAGGTCTGTGCTTTCTATCCAAGACTCTGAAATCTCAGAAGGTAAATAAATACATGTATGGTGATGTGTGAATCAGACACTAGTTTGTGAATCTATGATATGGAGCATCTTTAAATGCTTACAGCCCCTTCCCTAGGCCCCCCTTTACAAGTACCACGTTCTCTGGAAGCCAGTGCTGGATCAGTAGGTGCTTTTATTTCAGTCAGGAAGGGGAATAGGAAAAGGATGGTGGTTGCTGGTTTTCTCTAGGATTGTGTAGGCCTCAGGCCAAGGGGAGTTGTGTTCAGAATATTTATAATGACTATGGATCGGGTGCCATCGAGTCATTCACAGTTATGTATCCATGGCTGGTTATGTCTGGTGCTTGTTGCTTGACAGAGGAACACAGAAAATACTCAAAATTTCCCTGTTTATTGTGTTTGCATTCTTATGAGAAAAAAAGCAAAATGAGTGAAATGTAAAGCATGTTAGAGAATGATATATATAAAAACTAGTTGGTTTTGAAAGCATAGGAGGGTTTGAAATCTTAGGAGGATAGGGAAAGCCCTCTTCAAGAAAGTTAATATTTGAATTAAGACTTGAACGAAGTGGGGAGACAAGTTATTCAGATAACTGAAGAAAACATTGTAGGCCAAAGGAAGAGCAGAACAAGGACCTCAAAGGTGGTGAAGTGGGCTTGGCTGGGGCCACAGTGGTTGGGGTGCAGAGAGCCAGTGGGAACAGAGATGTGAGAGCTAGCAGAGCTCATGTAAGCCTTGGGGGCTCATGCTAACGGCATCAGCTTTTACTCTGAGTAAATGGGAAGCGTTGGAGGGATCTTGTGACCTAACTTATATTTTCAGAGACTTATTTTGTCTGTTGTGTTGAGAACAGAACACAGTAGGTCAAAGGCAGAAGCTGAAAGATTGGTTAGGAAACTCTTGTAGTAACACAGATAAGAGATGGAGATGCCATACACAAAAATAAACTCAAAATAGATTAAAGATCTAAATGTAAGGTCAGAAACTATAAAAGTCCTAGAGGAAAACATAGGCAAAACACTCTCCAACACAAATCACAGCAGGATCCTCTATGACCCACCTCCCAGAGTAATGGAAATAAAAACAAAAATAAACAAATGGGACCTAATTAAACTTAAAAACTTCTGCACAACAAAAGAAACTATAAGCAAGGTGAAAAGACAGCCTTCAGAATGGGAGAAAATAATAGCAAATGAAGCAACTGACAAAGAATTAATCTCCAAAATATACAAGCAGCTCTGCAGCTCAATTCCAGAAAAATAAATGACCTAATAAAAAAATGGGCCAAAGAACTAAACAAACTTTTCTCCAAAGAAGACATGCAGATGGCTAACAAACACATGAAAAGATGCTCAACATCACTCATTATCAGAGAAATTCTAATCAAAACCACAATGAGGCACCATCTCATGCCGGTCAGAATGGCTACTATCCAAAAGTCTACAAACAATACATGCTGGAGAGGGTGCGGAGAAAAGGGAACCCTCTTACACTGTTGGTGGGAATGCAAACTAGTACAGCCACTGTGGAGAATAGTGTGGAGACTCCTTAAAAAACTGGAAATAGAACTGCCATATAACCCAGAAAACATTACTGAGGCATACTGAGGCATACACACTGAGGAAACCAAAATTGAAAGAGACACGTGTACCCCAGTGTTCATCACAGCACTGTTTATAATAGCCAGGACGTGGAAGCAACCTAGATGTCCATCAGCAGATGAATGGATAAGAAAGCTGTGGTACATATACACCATGGAATATTACTCAGCCATTAAAAAGAATACATTTGAATCAATTCTAATGAGATGGATGAAACTGGAGCCTATTATACAGAGTGAAGTAAGCCAGAAAGAAAAATACCAATACAGTATACTAACGCATATATATGGAATTTAGAAAGATGGTAATGATGACCCTATATGAGAGACAGCAAAAGAGACACAGATGTATAGAACAGTCTTTTGGACTCTGTGGGAGAAGGCGAGGGTGGGACAATTTGAGAGAATAGCATTGAAACATGTATATTACCATATGTGAAACAGATCGCCAGTCCAGGTTGGATGCATGAGACAGGGTGCTCAGGGCTGGTGCACTGGGAAGACCCAGAGGGATGGGAAGGGGAGGGAGGTGGGAGGGGGGTTCAGGATGGGGAACACATGTACACCCATGGCCGATTCATGTCAATGTGTGGCACAACCGCTATGATATTGTAAAGTAATTAGCCTCCAATTAAAATAAATAAATTTTAAAAACAGATGGCTTGGATTGGGGTGGGTGGCAGTAAAGATGGTGTGAAATGCTCAGATTTTGGACCTGTTTGGATGTGATTGAAGGTACTTCTGGTGGGATTTGTTGACAAGTCAGTTGTGGGTGGCTTATATGTATATAAGAGAAAGTGCTTAAGGATAAGACCAAGCATTGGGGCTTGAGCAATTGGAAGATGAAATGGGGAAGACCACAGGAAGAGCTACTTTGGGGAAGTAGTAGATATCAGGGGCTCAATTTTGGATGTGTTAATTTTGAGATGCCTGTCAGCTATCCACGTGGAGATGTCATTCAGGTCATTGGATATATGCTTTGAAATTCAAGGCAGAGTTGCTCCGGAGACATACATACCTAAGCTTGTGGGAGACGAACTTTGACAAAATGAGGAAGCTGGAGAGCTGGCCCTAGGCTCTGGGACCACGCAAACAGATAGGGCACATGGTGAGGCTGTGGTGCTATGGCCAGCCATAGGCTTAAGGATCAGCCTGATTGGGGCTCATAGTAAGTGTTCAATAAATGGTAATTCCTTTGCTTAGTTTTAGAATCAACTGCTGTGTATTTTGGGCATGTGTACGGAGCAATTGATTAAATACAGGCATCTGTGTTCTCAACTCCAAGCCCTTCTCCTACCAGCCAAAGGATGCTTTCATGAGTTTCAGAGGGTAAGGCAGTGGTGGCTAGCCATTGCCTTATGCCTGGAATGAACTTGGCCATTTTTTATTTGGATTACCAAGGATAAAGCCCAGTCTACGCACTGAGTCTTTAAAAATGCCTAACTGCACTATGGACACTTTAGAGGATGTGAGCTTCTCTTCTCTGAAGGAGGTACATGGTCCATTCTGCGGGTTTTCACCTGGTCCAGGATGCTTGGCTATCCTACAGGTTTTTGTATCTTCAACCCTCAGCTCTTCATAACTGGCTTAGTCTCTCTAGAGACCATCTCCCATGTATAGGAAACCAGATCTTTTGGGTACCAGAATTTTTCCTGAAATTTCAGTGACAATGGCTGCCTCCATATCTGAATTCCAAGGATGGTGTACAGACCTGGGTCCCAAATGGAAAATATTGGATTGGCCAAAACATTCACTCGAGTTTTTCCTTAAGATGGTGCAAAAAACCCAAATGAACTTTTTGGCCAACCTGCAAAACCTAGGGTAGCCTGGGATCCATAATCCATCTGTGTCTCCCCATTGTACAAATGGACCATTCTAAAGGCAACATGGTGGCATAATCAGACATCTGTGGGGGCCAAGGCTCTGCAAGCATATAGGAGTTTCCAACATAAAGCCAGCTGGACCCCCCTGGACATGTGTCTGATGGCCAGAAGGCTCCACGATGTTAAACACAGGCAGGCTGTGGGCAGATGTGAGAATACCTGAAGTTACAGGGAAAGGGAAGCTAGTAGGAAATAAACATGTGAAGAAACACACATCTTTATACTTAAAGATATCTGCATCCTTCCACAAAGGGCTGGAAATAGTTTCTAAACAAAATATGAGGTATAATGATCCTTTATGAAGTATCCCTAAACTCCTTTAATGGACAAAAACATAGATGTGATATCAGGTACCCAAAGTGATCTAGCTTCTCTTATTGTCCTGAAACTAAGAAAACCCAAGCAATTGTACTAGGTTACATCATTTCCCAGTGACAGATAATAAGATACAGATGGTGTGAAAGATATCTTTTTTTCTGGAACATACTTTCCCTTGGCACTGATAAATAGGGTCATGGATAACAAAGAAGTTAATTCCCTTGTTTATAAAATATGAATAAAAAGCACTGAAGAATATAATTTTCTATCTTGATTCACTGAAAAATAGAGCCCTAACATTTGGACTTCTTTCTGTACAGACATTTCTTTGGGATGCTAACATGATCTGGCTCAGTTCCATTCCTTTCTGGTGATCTCAGCTCCTACTGAGCTCAGAGTTTACAAAGCTCAGAGAAATACAAGGCCCAGATGCCTATCTGACTCTTCCTCTTTCTCAAATCTCTGTTGCACACTACACACATCTTTGAATGAGCTAGAGGCATCCTTCCACATTCATAGTCCCTTCCACAGCCATGGTCCCTGAGGCCTGAAATATTCACTTGCCACATCAGTAAGACAAAAGTGTCCCTGGGCTGGAGGAAATTGTAGGTTGTAAGGCAGGGCTTATATTTGGGGCCTTACTGTATTCGTAAATTCTGAAAGGTTTCCTCAGTTTTATAGCTAACTTAAATGTAATGGTTAGGATGAAATTCATTTTTTGGCACTAAGTTCTGCAGTTGAGTAAGTAGTGTCCTTTATAGATTTCCTTTAATGAATGAGTTTCCTTCATAGAATATCTTTGAAACATAATGAAAGGGAAAGGACTTAGAAAACCAAACATAAGAAGCTATACATCCCCATAAGAAGAGGATCTTCCATGATAATCAGGGCATCACTGTTAGCAGCATGGAGGCTAAATTTCAAGTACTCCATCTTCCCATTTCTGCTGCTTCAGTCACTACTCTCCAGAGATTGTCACCGATGACCAACTGGGAGGCTCAGAGTCTGTAATGTGCATGGTTACTTTGAAGAAGAGAACTTCAGCTCCATCACTGAGTTGGAGAAACACGCTCCTTGGGCGTCTTGGCGAAGCACAGCCCTAGGAGGGCAGTAGTAGGGGCTGCATAACTCAGACCCTGGGGTTAGAGCAGAACCGCTAGAACCAGAGGTGAACTAAACGCCGCGGGGAGAGCCAGTGCCCTGGCATTGTGAGCTTCTCACATGGCTGGCTCAGCAGGCAATGGGCAGTGGAACCCGGTGACCAGAGATGAGCTCTGCCTGGGTTCTGCTCAGATCTTGGTTCGGGCCCCATTTGTGTTGCTCCTTGTCTTTATTGTTCATATTTCCTCTTAGCTGTATTCTTATCCATGCACGCGTGTGTGCTAAGATGCTTCAGTCATGTCTGACTCTTTGCGACCCTATGGACCATAGCCTGCCAGACTCCTCTGTCCATGGGATTCTCCAGGCAAGGATACTGGAGTGGGTTACCATGCCCTCCTCCTGGTAATCTTCCCAACCCAGGGATCAAACCCAAGTCTTGTGTGTCTCCTGCATTGGCAGGTAGGTTCTTTACCACTAGTGCTGCCTGGGAAGCCCTATCCTTATCCATGACCTCAGACCTATTTTGAGGCAGAGGTATAACTGAAGTCCTCTCTGCACCAAGCCTGGCCCCTTTTTCCAACCAGCTTCACCTGGTCAACTGCCCACATGGGGTAATGGACAGGTATGTTGAAGTCCAGAACTGTGAAAGGAACATTTGCTGACTCGTGGTCCCCCTACCCCATTTGCTGCTTGTGCCTAGCCACCACCAGAAAATCTGGAGCACAGATCAAGAAGCCATGCATTGTCTTTTTATTATTTTAACATCTTTCTCAGGAATATTCAAGGATAAGTTCAACATGGATAATTTTACATTAGTCCAGTGATCTGAAGTTAAGGTGCTTTTTCCCCTAAAATGCCTTGACTCTTTGGGAGAGGAACTTTAAGCTTGCCATAGTTACTCATAAGTTAGCACTTGGCAGATACAGAAAGATCTGTTTATCACTTCATATAGGCTATAAGATTTTTTGTTTGTTTTTTAATTTTAATTTTTCAATACCAATAATATTTTGTATAGCTGATTAACAATGTTGTGGTAGTTTCAGGTGAACAATAAAGGGACTCAGCCATATATATACATGCATCCATTCTCCCCCAAACCCCCTCCCATCCAGGCTGGAACATAACTTGGAACAGAGTTCTATGTGCTGTACAGTAGGTCTTTGTTAGTTATCCATGTTAAACATACCAGTGTGTACATGATCTTTAAAATGTTTTTATTTTAAAAGAACTATAGATTCACAGGGAGTTGCAAAAGTAATACAGAGAGACCCTATGCAGCCTTCACTTAAATTCCCCACAATGGTTAAACCTTGTGAAACTCTAGTACAGTTTCAAAATCAGGAAATTGATGTTTGTACAATATGTTTGCATAATTCTTTGTCATTTTATCATATGAGTAATTGTGGATGTTGATAGTGGTGGTGGTCACAAGAATCTACACAAAGGTATCTCTTATGCTACCACTTCATGGTGATGCCCACCCTCTAATACCCGACATCATCCTTAACCCTTGGCAACCAATGGTCTGCTTTCCATCTCTACCATTTTGTCATTTAGAGAATTTTGTATAAATGGAATCATAGAGTATGTGACCTTTGGAACTAGGCCTTTTTTAAAATTCAGAATAATGCCTTTGAGAGCCATCCAAGCTTTGTGTTATGTCATATGTTCCTTTTTATCTTTGAGTAGTATTCCATGATGTGGAGTAAACCTTTCCCTGACAGAAAAGAAAGAGGAATAAAATGTAGAAGATGCCTCATAACCAGAGTTGGTTTAACCACTTGCCTATTGAGGGAAATTTGCTTGTTTCTAGTTTGCAGCTGTTACAAATAAAGAAACTGACATTTAATATAATTATTAAGATGTTAGGTCTGCCAAATTTTATTTTTTGTTTCCTACTTTTCTCTCTATTGTACATTTCTGTCTATTTTTACTGCCTACCTTTGCATTACTGAAAGATCTGTTAAAATTCTGCATCAATTTATCTATGGTATTCTTGAGGTTTTCTGGTATAAATTCTTTGTACAGATTTTAGTTGCTTGCAGTATTACATTATACATATTTAATTATCTGAGGCAATTGGTGTTGGGATCTTACCAGTTAAAGTGAGGTGTAAAGACCATAAATCTTTTAAGTCTTAAAGTCTTCTTTTAAATCTTTGTCTATAGTTTATATATATCATTTTCTTAAATATTTCCTCTATATACATTAAAAAGAAACCACACACCAAGTATTTCCCAAAGTCATTTTCACACACAGGTAATCTAACGCAAGGAAGCAAAATTAATTTAAAAAACAAGTCAGTGGTTTGGCCAGCACTGGAGAGCCTGGCTTCCGGAATGTTCCCCTTGCCACTCTCTTCTCCTAACTGAGGGCTTTTCTTCTTCAGAGCTGTTTACTCTTGTTAGCTGATTAGTCTTCAAGTTTTTGCCATAAGCTACTCTAGGGTGATGTTGAGCGTATCCTGGGGATGAAGACACAAGAGGCCAAGGCAATTACTCCAAATCATGGAGGAGAAACACAGCAAGGGCAGAGGTCACACAAGGATCACCTAGGTCATGCCTGGATTTCAGAGAGGGTGGTGACTGGGTTAGCAGGAATGAGGGTTTTGTTCTGTTTGAGGAAAGAGAAAACCCTGTGGTTTTCCTATCAAGTATTTTGGGGCCTAATCCATTCTCTAAGAAGTAAAGGTGACTGTGGTATTTTAGGGCATGAGGGAGCATCATCATTAAACCTTTCCCTGACAAAAAGAGGAATAAAATGTAGAAGAAGCTTCATAACTGAGCTCTGTCTCCCAGCTTCACTCATAATATTGCCAGGATTTCCTGATGAACCAGAGGTCTAAGGTTAATGTATCCTGGGGCATATCAAAGGCCCCTGCCCATTTATTTCTCAGTCCTGGTGACATTCAATGCACTTGAAACCCCTTCCTGAGACATGGCTCTAAGAACAAAAGTAGCATAAAGCACCTAGAGACCGAAGATGGCAAAAAGGTGTCAGTTGGAGGTAAACCCAGGAGAGGTGCTAGAGAGAGATTTTGCAAACCAAGCACAGTGGAGGAAGTTGTTACAACAGAGCAGAAGAAGGGGTAAAGGAGAAATCTGTGTTCCAGACTAAGACCCTTTGTAGGGGAAACAGGTAGATCTGTCTCCTTAACTCATTAATTCTAAAGAAAAAGTGTCTCAAGTGGGAGGAATGGAAATGGGCAGCATCCACATACATCACTTCTTGTTCAGATCAAATGCCCTTGCATGGCTTCTGTATTTCTTGGGTCAGAGATGAAGTAGCTAAAATAGCAGAATGGCTATTTAGGAACGTGTTCAAGGCCTGACATTCTGGTGGGGTCTCCTGGGCCTCAGCCATGACATCTCATTATTCATTTCACAGTCATGTGTCCTCTAGTCATCTATAGAAGGGATTCTAAGAGATCATTTTGGATTTTCAATGAAGAAAAAAATATAAAGGATGACATTCAGGACTCACAAGGATGCAATGAAATGAGTTCTCTAATATATTATGGTAGACTGATAAATGGGTGCAAGCATTCTATAAGCTACTTAGTAGCATATATAAAAAATTGTTTTGAAAACATATGCTTTAGTACAATATTTGCAATAATGAAGATATATCAAGGAAATAATCCAAAATATTTTAAAGATTTTAATCCTACAGGCTTTATCACAAAATGATTTGGTAAGTGACCTAAATGTCCAACAAGAACTTAGTTATGTATATCTATGTTTGACTATCTCACAGATGTTTTAAATTAGGATTATTAAGACCATGCAGCCATATGTGTTTCAAAGAAGGATAAAAATGATGTGAGTGTTATTATTTTAACTATGCATAAAAATATACACAGAAAAATAACTAGTAGGGAAATCTGTCAATATTATAGCTAACTTACACTGTAGAGCTGTGGATACTTTAAGCTGCTCTATTTAAAACTATGCTGTGGTATTCTTACTTTTATAATAGACAACATTTAATAAATAAGAAAAATTACAAAGGAAGTTTTGAATCTGTATCTTCAGAGATTTTAGAAGTATAATACAGTAGTCAAGCATTTCTAAGGAAAATAAGCAATGAGGAGTGAAGAAAAGAAATATGCTGTCTGCTGTGGTGTATATAACATGGAAAAGAAATACATTAGTTGTAGCAAACTAATTGGTATCTATTAATATCTCTCAGTGCTTTTCCGCTGATGACTACAAAACTTGTTGCCAGCTCAGGAAGGCCTTGATTTAAAACAACAAACAATAAGAAACTTTTCTAAAGTTATCTTCCTTGATCCCTTTCTTTTAGGCAGTGTAAAAGTGTGAGTGAGTGGTACAGAGAAAGTCCTCAGCTATTGTGAGTTCTGCAAGCAGATCTAGAGTGACTAAAGGCACTGTCCAAAGTGGGATCTCCGCTCTGAGATGCCCTGAGCTCTAGTTCTTAGAGAGAACTGACTTATACTGAATACTCAATCTGGTGAGCTATCTGCTTGAGATGCATGACAACCCTTGGAGTTGTGCTGGTGTTATTTCCACTGTTCAGATAAAGGAACCAAAGCTAAGCAAAATGCCCAGGGAGGTAGCAAGTAAAAAGCAAAGCTTCCCTGGGCCCAGATCTGTGCAACTGCAGAAACTTTATCTTTTCTCTGTGCCAGGTTAGCCCTGCACACCACTAGGCTCTGATCTCTTAACTTCCTCAAACAATGACATTATGCCCTGTCTTCTTTCTACCTGCCTTTCCTACAGGTCACAAAGGGCAGGACACGCTTTCCCCCACAGGACACAGTCCCTGCACGTACTAGCACAGTGCCTAGTAAGGTATTTATCTATTGACTGCAGCAACCCCTATTTGCACCCATCCTTTCCTTATTCCACAAAGGTATGGAAAAGCATTGCACATAATTAGATGGGAGTGAACCTCATTCATTCACACAGTCAAGGGTTTGCAGGTTTAGTCTAAAAGCTACTAGAGCAAATTATGCAAATGTAGAAAAGAGAAAAGAATAGGACTGCTTTGAGCGCAAAATGTTAATGCAAATACTTAATGATAATATCTGCTCAACTCTGTGGCCCAGTTTTGTCCCCTCCCCAAGACTAAATGTCCATCTGCCCTGCTACCAACCAATGTTTAGAGATGCCTGACTTTTGAAGCCCTGACCCAAAGCATTCCAGGAGAAAAAGCTCCACACTGAGGAACTGGTAGTTGATCCTGAAACCTGTGATAATGAGACAAGACTGTGTCAGCTGCCCAGGCCACAGGCTGTAGGCAAGAGAGGTCTAGAGCAAAAATGAGATGGATGGCCCTTTCCAGATTCATTGTGCCTGTATGTGTGGGTGTGTGCATGGAGAGAAGACAGAAGTGTATGAAATGGCAAAGAACTAAAAGCCTTTTGATCAACAAAATCACAAGCCAAGGAGGTAGGGAAAGGTATTTTATCGGCTTGGCTGGAGAAGCTATTGCAGTAATGGCAGGAGCCCTCAGTTTTCTGAGGTTGCAGCCCATTGCCACCTTCTCTCCCCCTCCCTTTTCCCTTCCTGCTTTAGGGTCAGGGTCCCAGGTCACCTCCAATCTTCTTGGGATTCCTTGGCCATGGAGTTGGGTGAGACCAAAGTGGAAAAGATGGCCTTTCTTGGTGTCGCCGTGGCCATGCTCTTGATTTTGTTCAGCTTGTCCCGGGCCTGTTGGCATTTTCTCAGGCAAGTCCCACACAGATCCTTCTCTTCCACCAGATACAGGTTGTCCAGCCTCCTGATGGAATCCACAAACATATCCGACGACTCTGCCTTGGGAAAGGGATTTCTCTTTGTGTTGAGCTTTTTCAGCTTGGGGAGCTTGGAGATGCTGTTGGGAATGTTGCTCAGCAGGTTGTCATGGAGCCCCACCTCGTGGAGCTCCTTCAGAGCACCCAGTGTGGTGGGCACGCTGTCCAGGTGGTTCAGGCCTAGATTCACAGTGCGGACATTCTTGAGTTGATTGAGCTCTACGGGCAGCCCGTTGGTGGTCAGCCTGTTGTTGCTGACGTTGAGGTAGAGCAGAGAGGTCATCTGGCCGATGGTATCGGGGAGCTTGTCAATGTAGTTGCTATGCAAGTCCAGCCACCGCAGGTTCTGGAACTTGGAGATGGCATCAGGAATCTTCTTGATCAAGTTCCGGCTCAGGTCGAGCTCATCCACATCAGTGAGTCGCAAAATACACTTAGGAAAGGCGGTAATTCCCATCTTGCTCAAGTCAAGGCGTTTCTTTCCATCAAATGTGATCTTGATACAATTCTTGGCCACAGCGAGGGTGATCTTTTTGCCCTTGGGGCCTTTTGCTCCCTTGGCCATGTTCTTTTAGTAAAGGAAGTATGTTGTTCTCATTGATTGGTGTTCAGTTAGAGGAAATATAACATGAAACTGCTAGAAGATAGACTCTGGTAAAAAGAGAAAAAATGTCCAGTCAGATGATGTAAGGATACTGGACTGCCCCCAAATTATGTTTTACTTCTAATGGTTTAAAATAAGAGAAAGAGGAGAGTAGAGAGAAGTTAGGCCATTAGCAGAAGGAACCTAACCAAAGACCTTCAGCAAATTGAATGCCCTCCTCACACCTCATGCTCCCAGATGTAAAATGGGAGGTCCAAGGTTGGCGTGAAGGATGTTCAGTGCCCCTCCGGCTATGCCATTCCCTGACTTATATCCTGGATTATTACATACACCCCCTTCTGGGTGTGTGTTGGGGGCGGAGTAATGTCTTGGATATGTGCCCTTTCCCCAATCCTCATATAAATCTAGTCTTTTCTTAGAGTTATCCTGTGAATCCCTAGGGTGGGACTGCTGAGTTCTCAGAAGCAATATAGCCTTGATATAAGGGAGTAAGGTGGGAGGAGTTAATAATGACTTACATATTACATCTGTCTTCACCTTTTGGACCCAGAGGAGCTAGTCACTGCTACCATAATTGCGGTGTAATAAAAGTGGCACAGAAAAGCCCCCAAGTAGGAGAATGTGTATACACCATGCCCATGAGCACGGAGGAGAGGGTCAGGGTAGAGCCTGGAAGAACAGAAGGCAGTGCTGCCTTTTTCCACCTCCAACCCCCTTGTCTTCTGCCCCTCACGTCCTTCACACTGTAATTCAACTGTAGACACCTCTGCACCAATAGACGTGATAAGACTATCACATCTAGGACCATTAGGACAGTTAGGACTTCCACCATCAGAAAAGTAGCACATACAATGACAGGTTGATTCTGACCTCAGAAGACTAGCTTAGAAGTCCAGTTCCACCACAAACAATTTTCTTAAATTTTCAGTACCTCAATTTCCTCATTTGTGAAAATAGCCCCCTTTAAGAACTCTCATGGAGTATAAAGTAAACTATAAAGTGCTACAACAGTGCCTGGTACATAGGAAAAGCCTGATTTATGTTAACTATTAAATATTATTGTCAGGACCTTTGCACATACTGATTTTAATTCTCAACAATCCAGTAAGATCCATAGGCTTAGCTGCATTATAAAAAGAAGACTGAGGCTTAGGAGTGAGGAAGGTCTACAGTTAGGAAGAAGATGCAATTGGCCTGCCAATTCTAGAAGCTCTTTTCTTTTCTACAACTTGGTGTCTCTTGCTTGCTGATTTTCTATTTTGGATCAAGGTCCCCCCCCCCTCTCCCCCGCCCCGCCCGGAGGAAGCATGCTGTCAGGAGACAGAGGCACTGCCTCCATTTTTCTGCAGGGATGGGTGGGGACGTGCTCTGCACTTTCTCTGCTTCATCATCCAGGCCCTTTATCAGGAGCTATGTTTGTGTAACACGTATAGTGCACGCATGCTCAGTCGCTCAATCATGACTGACTCTTTGCAACCCCATGAACTGTAGCCCACCAGGCTCCACTGTGGATTTCCCAGGCAAGGATATTGGAGTGTGTTGCCATTTCATCTTCCTGGGAGGAAATCCACATTCAGACAGAATCAAACTACTCAAAATTAAAGCAAAAATTAAAGAAAAAAACATGTTGCCTACTGGGAAACAGCAATATGAATTATTATAGGTTTCTCACTAGAAACTGTGGAGGCCAGAGGTAACTGGAAAAAATATTTTCTAAATAATGCTGATAAAAGGAACTGTCAACCAGACTGTGAATGAAGACATCCTTTATGAATGAAGGCAAAATAGATAATCTCAGATGAATGAAAAATAAAGGAATCTTTAGATGAAAGAGAAACTAGAGAGAAGCTTGAACTTTGAGAATAAGGGAAGAGCAATGGAAATGATAAATATCTGATAAATATAATAGGCTGTGTTTTTTCTCCTTTTACAATTTTTAAAATACAAGTGATGGCTGAAAGCAAAAATTTTAACTGTCAATGTATGTAGATGGAATGCATACCAACAACTACAACATAATGGGAGAAGTTAATGAGACCTAGATGGTAGGTAAGATTTTTAAGTTGTTTTGGAAATAGGAAAATTTAATTCTCAGTAAGCTATAGAAAGATAAGTATGTATATTTTAATCTCCAGAGCAATCAGGTGGATTATAAAATAAAAGATTCAGTTATATGCCATCTCAGTTTAAATAAACAAAAGCAAACTAAACTAAGAGAATGGGGAAGTAAACTTACTGTGCAAAGACTAAAGGAAATGTGGAGTGAAACTTTTCATGACTTTGAATTTGGCAAAAGTATAACCTATAAAAGGGAATAGTGACAATTTGGACCTCAACAAAACTTGAAATCCTTGCTCTGAAAGACAAACAAAACCCCATATCCATCAAAGAACTAGTATCCAGAATCTATAAAGAACTCAAGGTCAACAATAAGAAAATAACAATACAATTTTTAAAAAATGCCCAAGATATTTAATGAAGCATTTCACCAGAGAAGTTGTATGGATGGTTAATAAGCCGCAAAACCGCAAAGTATTGCTGAGTGTCATCAGTCACTAGGGAAATGTAAATGAAAATCACAGTCAGATACCACTGCACAGTTACTAAAATGCCTAAAACAAAAAACAAACAGACAGACAGACATAAAAACCAATAATACAAAGATTTGGTGAGCGTGTGGAGCAACTAGAATGCTCACATATTGTTGATGGGGATTCAAAATGGTAATATCACCATGAAAAAAACAGTTTGGCAATTTCTGATAAAATTAACCATACACTTATTATATGACCCAGCATTTCCCCAACTAAATACTTAACCCCCACCCCCCAAAGCCAAAAACTCAAGTTACCATGAAAACTTGTATTTATAATTGCTCTATTCACATTTGTCACAAAGGGAAACCAAAAATCTGAAGGTCTTTCAGTGCCTGGATGGATAAGAAATTGTGGCTTATCCTTATAATGGGTACTATTAAGCATAAAGAGAACAATCTACTGATACATGCAACAACTTGGATGACTCTCAAAATCATCCTGCTAAGTAAAAGAAGACAGTCTTAAAAGTCTACATAATGAATGAGACCATTTATATAGCTTTCTGGAAACATCACAACCACAGGTACAGAAACCAGATTGGGGGTTGGTTGTCAGGGACTAGGGATGGGGAAGGTTTGACAACAGACCTGCACAAGTGAGTTTTCTGGAGCACTGGAGCTGCCTGGACCCTGACTGTGGTGGTGGCTACATGAAGCTGTACGTTAGAGCTCAGAGAACTATATACAAAAAAACTGTATACTGACTTTATTGCAGGTAAATTTAAATTAAAAAAAAAGAAAAAACCTCAATAGACTATTTCTGTCATAATCTACTTCCCATTCTCAGCCTGACTGGGAAGTCTGATTTTTTCACGCCCCAATGTTTTGCCTTTGACTGTGTGCATCACAACAAACTGTGGAAAATTCTGAAAGAGATGGGAATACCAGACCACCTGACCTGCCTCCTGAGAAATCTGTATGCAGGTCAAGAAGCAATAATTAGAACTGGACATGGAACAGCAGACTGGTTCCAAATTGGGAAAGGAGTACATCAAGGCTATATATTGTCACCCTGCTTATTTAACTTATATGCAGAGTACATCATGAGAGATGCTGGACTGGATGAAGCATAAGCTAGAATCAAGATTGCTGGGAGAAATATCAATAGCCTCAGATATGCAGATAACATCACACTTATGGCAGAAAGCAAAGAAGAACTAAAGAGCCTCTTGATGAAAGCGAAAGAGGAGAGTGAAAAAGTTGGTTTAAAACTCAACATTCAGAAAACTAGGATCATGGCATCTGATCCC
The DNA here is from genome assembly GCF_033118175.1 of Dama dama. Taxonomy (NCBI): domain Eukaryota; kingdom Metazoa; phylum Chordata; class Mammalia; order Artiodactyla; family Cervidae; genus Dama; species Dama dama. Next base: position 46,051,563 of record NC_083695.1, read on the forward strand.
ATCAGTTCATGGCAAATAGATTGGGAAACAGTGACAAACTTTATTCTACTGCAGATGGTGACTGCAGCCATGAAATTAAAAGACGCTTACTCCTTGGAAGAAAAGTTATGACCAACCTAGACAGCATATCAGAGAAGGCAATGGCACCCCACTCCAGTAATCTTGCCTGGAAAGTCCCATGGACGGAGGAGCCTGGTAGGCTGCAGTCCATGGGGTCGCTAAGAGTCAGACACAACTGAGCGACTTCACTTTCACTTTTCACTTTCATGCATTAGAGAAGGAAATGGCAACCCACTCCAGTGTTCTTGCCTGGAGAATCCCAGGGATGGGGGAGCCTGGTGGGCTGCCATCTATGGGGTCGCACAGAGTTGGACACAACTGAAGTGACTTAGCAGCAGCAGCAGCAGACAGCATATTAAAAAGCAGAGACATTACTTTGCCAACAAAGGTCTGTCCAGTCAAAGCTATGGTTTTTCCAGTAGTCATGTATGGATGTGAAAGTTGGACTATAAAGAAATCTGCGTGCCAAAGAATTGATGCTTTTGAACTGTGGTGTTGGAGAAGACTCTTGAGAGTCCCTTGGACTGCAAGGAGATCCAACCAGTCCATCGTAAAGGAAATCAGTCCTGAATATTCACTAGAAGGACTGATGCTGAAGCTGAAGCTCCAATACTTTGGGCACCTGGTGCGAAGAGCTGACTCATTTGAAAAGACCCTGATGCTGGGAAAGATTGAAGGCGGGAGGAGAAGGAGATGACAGAGGATGAGATGGTTGGATGGCATCACTGACTCAATGGACATGAGTTTGAGTACTCTCTGGGAGTTGGTGATGGACAGGGAAGCCTGGCGTGCTGCAGTCCATGGGATCACAAATAGTCGGACATGACTGAGCAACTGAACTAACTGAATGTTTTGCCTTGAAAAGGGCATCCACGTGTGTATCATGTGGGCACTGCTGGGGTATGTATGCATGCAAACCATGTGTATGGACACGCACACTTTGGGGAACAGCTATGCACAAGGTGGCATATCAGAAAAGCTGTCCTACTGCCCTTGAGTTAAAATCATAATTAAAACAAATATGGACTGAGATAGGGGGAGCCTGTGTTCTAGTCATGTTTACCAATGACTTCTCATGGTAAGGTTGCCAGATTTAACGAATAAAATTGCAAGATACCCCCATTAAATCTGAGCTTCAGATAAACAATGGACAGATTTGAGTATACATATGTCCCAAACACTGCATAGTTCTGTATTTTATTTGGCAACTCTGAAAGTATAGTTGGGTCTGAAAGCATAGCAAAGTTTCCTTTGTCCATGATTCTTGTTACTTCTTTGGGTCTAATTTGAGCCAAGTCCATGTGTTTATCCCTGCATTCATTTATTCATTTATACCCTCATTCAGTAAGTTTATTGAGACCCTACTAGGTACCTAGTCTCTATGTTACTTATACAGGTAAACAATAAATGGGGCCAGTTTCTAAACTCAAAAAGTTAAAATCTAGATTGCTGCTGATTCTGGCCACCAGATTCTTCTGAGCCCCAAAAAGCCAGGCTGTCTTTTGTATTTCTTACATTTAATTAAGACAAAGTTCAGCTCAGGGAGGACAAGCACAGCAAGTAAAGGCAGAAGGCCCTAGCTGGGAAGAATGCTTCCCATAGACTGGAGATACGACCAGTTAAGCCCAGCTGTGCCTACTCTCCAAAGCCCACCTGCTCCATGGTAAGAAGCCTCTCATCTCTGATGACTGATGGGGAGGAAGCAGCATGGAGCTATCCACAAGGACTTCTCCAAACGGGCCCTTTGACTCAGAGCCTGCTCAGTCATTCATCACCTGCAGGCAAAGTAGGGGCTAGCTGGGATAACACACTTCTCTTTCTCAGCACATATGGGCCCCCAGATAGCCCAGACAAGAAGCTGCCTGCTCAGTCCCCACCCGCTTCATGTTTCTCCTACTTTATCTGTCTGGGACACTTGCTCTTGGCTAGGGAAAGCAGGGTGTATTGCTCAGGGTCCATTCTGACCCCTCTAGGCTGTGAGAGCTGCTAGAAGCACACCAGTGCCAGGAACCCCCAGAGCCTAGGGACATCCATCCCTTTTTTTATTCAACTCTGAATGGTCAGCATCCTGCCTAGGTCTGCCCACTGGGTGTGAGGATACGTATTGGCAAAAGAAGTGTGAAATGGATGAGCTTTCAGTACAGCTAAATCTCATTTGATGACCTGTCATTATCAATTCATAGAATCTTCAAATATCAGCATAGGGTCAATCCACACAAGGGCAATTATAGGGAGAAAGATTGTAAACAGATAATCAGATAGATGGGTAGGTAGTTAGATAGACAGATGGATGAACAGACAGACAGATAGACAGATAGAGGGTAGTCAAATAATAGATTTCGTTTCACATGAACAGCTTAGAAACACAAATAGAAGTTTCTAAATGTACTTTTTGTTTTATACAATTGGTTTTTATACTTTATTAAAACTGGTTCAGTTGGTTTGACTTTAATTTCTAATTAATTTTTCTATCTAGTCATTGTGAATCAACCAGCATGGTGGGACACCCCATGGATATCTAAATTAAAAATGTAATGGCAACTTATATTTTAAAACCATCGGAATATCTGCAAGCATTTTTAGTTGTAAGATCATTATCTTTCACTAGAATACTAGAATTTATCTGATGCTTCACACTCATGTATCTTTATATTTTTAAGAACAATTATATATATACACACACACACACACACACACATATATCTGATATCTTTAAACATTTTGCTAACATGATCTCATAATTATTTTACCCTTTTCGTTGATGCACTGAGACTGGAACAGATATTTTGTGGGACTGAAACCCCCAAAGTCACCATTGTTTCACAGCCCGTGTTTGGGACTAACTTAGCAAGCTTTGTGTCATTGGAGGAGAGATATCTTTGTGTGTCGGGGGAGAAATATCTTTTGCTGTGGGACATCTCTTAAGAGGAAGTAATGCAAATTTCCCTCATTGAAGTCAGTCATTCAAAAGTCATTCATTATTCTCTCTCCTAACTCTAATAGGACACATTCATAGATATGTAAGAGGAGAGCCTCACCTCTGCTGTGACATCCCGTGAGCCTTGAGATCGCTCCCCATGTCCCCCAGCCCTTCCCAGACAGAGCTGTCCCTTCACATGAGAAGCCCCGTGGCAGGTGGAGATGTGGGTGGTCACCTTGGCACTGTGTGTCAATGGGATGTGTCTAGAACCTTGGCCAGACTTCTAAAACAGGCACGTATGTTTGACTCAAGAGTCATCTGAGCTGGGGGAAAGAATTACTATTTGTCCAGAATCCACTCTGGGCCAGGAGCAGTGTTTTCTACAACTAGATCTGCCTTTTGGAGTATAGACTCACTGGAGGTATAGACATGAAGTGCTTTTATTTTTTTCACTTCTGCCCCCAGCTATATTGAGCTCTGCTTTCCTGTGGGCGGAAGGACAGATTGCTAGGACACGGACAGACTAGAGGGAGAAAGATTTCTGTGCAGTTCCCAGCAGTACCTCCACCAGACGCTTGGTGGAGTTGATAGAGGGAAATGAGGATGACAGGCAGGAGGGGTGAAATCTTACAGGGACCCCGTGATTGTGAGGGTTTTCTGAACTCAGTTTTGGAAATGCTTCGTAATGTCAAGAGCCACTTACTACTCTTCATTCAGGTGATATGTACCAAGGTAACTATTGCCAGCATGCTGCTGGCCCTTTCTGTATCTCTAATCTCCATAGCAATCATGCAAGTGTCCATCCTATTTTTAATATAAGAGGATTAAGGCTCAGAGAAGTGAAGTGACTTCCCCAAGTTCACAAGACAACACAGCTCAGCTAAGCCTAGGTTCCCTAGGTATTACACACCCACAAGCTTGGGTGTGTAATACCAAAGTGTATGGTCTTCCCACTATACTGTCCTGCCTCTCTTTTCCCCCAGTTGCCTTTGCTCTAGGCTTGTTGCCTGTCACTCCACTGTCTAGGGACCAGTGTGTGGGGTTCTTGTCTTCATAGATGCATGTATATGTATATAGATCGGAATGTAGTTGAATAGTATGAATTTCAAATTATTTTAATAGCATTAGTGGAGTCATTTAAGTGTAAGAGCTTGAAGATCAACAATGAGAGGGGGCGGGGAAACAGTTTAAAGGCTACATGTAATGCTACCAGCCACTTCATTTAATAGGTGTGTGCCCCCTCCCCAAATAAATTTTATACATATCCTTTTTAAAAAAAAAAGAAAACATGTATTAGAAATTTTAAAAATTATTGTATGTTACTATTCTACTTGTATATCTTCTCAGAATTTTAGCAATATTCCCATAACATGTTGTATAAAAATAAACTGAAATAATTTGACTTCTTAAAAAAAATTAGGACAAGAGAGTGATGATGGAGACAGAAATCTGTTGTTCCTCAGTCCCTCCAGTATCCCTGGGCTCCCGTGATGTGGGCCTCCTTAAAGATTCCATTTTTCATCCAGCATGGCCTCAGAACACTAGCGCACTGCATTCCCACATGCCCACCAGAGAAGCTGGCCGTCTGCTGCCCTGGGCAGGGGTGGAAGGGTGTCTGCCTGCTATGCCGGGCCCTGAGACGCTGTGTGCGGTCACCAGAAGTGCATTTTCATGGCGTGGCCTCACCTGAAAAGCAAACACTTGTAAGATGCACTTCTGTGAGTCCCAAACTGCAGACTTTGTCAGACCCCTGATGCTGCCCACCCCTCCACGGCCTCCAGCACACACATTCTCCTACGCACACCCAGCCTTTAGAGGCCCTTCACGCCACCTTCACAAAGCAAGTGCCCTCTGGTTTGTCCTCCGGTTTCTTTAGTCCTCATGACTTTCTGAGGTAGGAATATTCCTCCTACCCAAAGATAGGGACCTGAGGGTGAGGTGGGTGTAAAGCAGTTTATCTAAGCTCACGCCATTCAACTTAATCCAGGGCTTCTGGGCGAGATGTTCCTCCTATGACATCAGAGCTGCAGCAGACACAGTGTCTGTGTGGAAGGTTCACTTCATTTGGTGATTATCTGGTTAATTTGATCAACGCAGCCAGCGCTAAGGATTTTATATTACACATGTACAGGTTCCTCTACCTCTAATATTATTTACTTCTCCGTCCTCGGCACCCATGTGGGGCTGCACAAGGACTGCCTGGGAAGCCATTATCTGTCAAATGGGCCCCTTCCCCCTGGAGGGTAATAAGAATTCAACTTTTATTTGAAGCAAAAGTTCCCAGGGGGTCACATGGCCCAATAGCAAAAGATTATGATTTCTTATTGGTTTAATAGCATCTCTTTTGTAATTCTGAAAGTGCTTTGTTTTAATTGGATTTGTTAAAGGAACAAAAGGGAATAGGTGCCTTACAGTTAAAATAAAATATTAAGATTATTAGTTTAACAGCCTAGAAATGCCTTGTTCATCAACCAACATGTTCAAAGCACACAACGCAACCTTGACACCCGGAAAGCAAAGAACCAAAGTCAGTGCTGGTACTTTTAAACCCCAAGAGATGAGCATTAATTCAGTTTCAATCAACTAATTCCGTTTCAATCAACGTGGTTTAAGCACTGCTATTGCCAGACAGACACAACTGCATTTTCTCACAGCCAGGCCCTCCCTTGCAGATAAAGAAACTGGGCTCAGAGAAGCAGCTTGGCAGGGAGAAAAGTGCAGGGCCCTTAGATCCACATGCGGTGCCACCCAGCTCCCCAGATGCCATCCTGTGACCCTAGACAGTCTCAGGAGCCTCGCTCAGCTTCAGCCTCCACTTCTGTAAATAGAATTGTAAAAGTGGATGCTTCTGAAGGGCGAGGTAAGGGTGAGTGAGGACCATTAAGACCTTTGTTGTGACTGTGGGGGACGGGGTGCAGAGAGGAGCGATGACTGGACAGGACCACATAACTGATGACAGGAGAGCCAGGACACCAGGATTCCAACTGGGTAGAAACCTGATCCAGACCCCGCAGCCCAGCATCCTTCCTTGCTGGGGCATCCCTGCCTCCCAGGGGCAGACTTTGGGTTACTCCATCTGAAAGCCAGAGAGACAGCTCCTCTGAGGCACAGTGCCTCACACCTCAACCATGATCCCAGAGTTGGGGGCAGTTCTCAAGTGTCCAGTGATACCTGCATTTTTTCTGCACCACGCCCCATCTGGCCCCAGTGAGAACTTGCTGAGGGGTGGACAAGGTGCAGATCAGGTATACCCCAGCAGTGTGCACTGGCAGGCACCCCTGTGTGGTACCCCCATCTGCTGTAGGACAACCCCCAGCATTGAGAAAGCCTTTGCTATAAACCTGCCCACCTGTGAAGCTGTGAGATACCTTGAAGGGGAATGTGGAAGCTTGGAGGCCCGTAGAACTGGGCTGCATCCCTACCCTCACTGACAATCTGATTTTAATCGTGAGCTCAGTTTACTAATCTGCAAAATGGGTTAGAAAATTGCAGGTTTTTGTGAAAATTGAGGTGATGACTGTATGCTAAGTGATTGTATGTTAAATGGTACTCAGTGAATGGTAATGTGGTTCCTAGCACCTTTATGATGGAAATAATGCTGATAAATTCACCCAACAGCACCATATTGACCGCCTCCTTCAAATTACTCCACACTTACTCCAGGCCAGGCATTTTACAGACACTGTAATTCTTACACCTGCCTGATGTATTTATTGATTTTGATCTCCACTGGACAGATATGGCACCTGAGGCCCAGAGAGGCTAAGTAGCTCATCCAAACTCCCGGAGACTCGAAGTAACAGCACTTACCTTTGTCTGTGGTAGAAATAGGGACGTGAAGTGTGTAGTCTAGTGTGTTCCATGCTGAGTACCTCCTTGCACGGCTCACCGCAGCCTGAGACTCAACCATGTGTTTGTGGGTTCCGGGGTTCAGGATCACTCAAAGACAGGGTTTGCCTCTAGACTTCTCAAAAGACAGACTGTGCTCTGAACCCCAGCACAGTCAGCAGTCATCAGGTTCCCTTCACAGACTCCAGCCTCCAGACTGAGTGAGTTTCCTTAGAGGGGTGATTGGTGAGGAAGTGGCACACACACTCGTCTCTACCTGCTTGTGGAGCAGGAAACAACACTCAAGGGGGCTCAGACTTTGAAAGATCATCGAGATGACCCCAAAGGCCCACAGATCCCCACACTAACCTCCCAAGCTTGTCCATGGCCCAGGTGCCTGAGGACGCCAGCAAGGTGCCCTCCCTGCCTGGGGCTTGGGCCCGCTTCCTCCCCTTCTTTGTAATGAATCAGCTGGCATCTGGGGTTTGTAAATAAAGCACGCCAGGGAAGCTTGCATTTCCAAAGTTGCTTGCTTAGAGGAGGAGAGAAAAAGAGTTTAAAGAGGTGTTGTTTGGCAGAATTAAAGTAAAATAAGTGCCACCAGAGGAATGCTTACCCAGTTGTCCCAGTTCTTCCTCCTTGACTGTGAAACTTTGTCACCTGGCAACAAGAGACCTGGCGTTAATTAGCATAATCTTGACGCCAGCCTGCAAGGAAGGCAGGGCTGAAACGGTCTCCAGGACAGGGTCTGGGGTCCCAGGGGCTTGTAGAGGGCTTCCTCCTGGTTTCCCCCAGCAATGCCCTGGGGATTACAGTACAGGACAGCTGCTTTCCATGGCGACTGCCGGAAGTGCACGTTGCTAACCGAAGGGAAAGAGCCACGCTTGCCTCTTTGAAGGGACAGATATCTTACTGTGGCTCATGAAATATCATTCGACTTCCTTGTAATTTGCCTCAGTATTTCTTTCTACTCTTTGGTTTTTGAGAGGATGTCCTATCTGTTTGTTTATTTATTTGGCAAAAAGGTTAAATGTTAAAATTATTTTGCAAATAATAAAATAACATTATAGGAAAATTAGAAAATGCATATATAGAAACAAAAATATAAAAATACTCTAAACTGTATTACCCAGATTGAATTAAAAAATAAATGAAATAATTTTCAAATAAATCATTTGAAATGCAAAATTAACGCAAGCAATGAAAATTTCGGAAGGTATGAAAAAGGAAAATGAAAAAGTTCAAATGAAAAAATAAAAATATGGTAAGCCATTAAGTTAGAAATATAGTTAACTATAAAACTTCTTAAATATGTGAATACTAATATCTATCCAAAATGAAATAAAATTGATAATTTAATTTAGACAATAAATGGATTTAACATAATGAGCAAATGAAGATGACTAGAAAATTAAAAGTTACCTGAACTTCTAAAACTTAGTGCACTTCTAATTAGAATTTTCTAAAAACATATAATTTAAATTAGAAAATAAGTAATCTGAAAGTTATAAAACATAAACAAAAATAAAATTAATATTTTAAGGGAGAAAATATATGAAAACAATACATTGATTTTAATTTTTAAAAATTTTATTGAACTATAGATTTACAATGTTGTGCTAATTTCTTCTGTATAGAAAAGTGGATCAGTTATGTACACATGCACACATACATATATATATGCACACACATATGGCTTCCCAGGTGGCTCAGTGGTAAAAGAATCTTCCTGCCAATGCAGGGACACAAGTTTGATCCCTGGCTCGGGAAGATACCCTGGAGAAGGAAATGGCAACCCACCCCAATATTCTTGCTTGGGAAATCCTATGGACAGAGGAGACTGGAGGGCTACAGTCCATGGAGTCACAAGAGTCGCACACAACTTAGTGACTAAACAACAACAAATAACACATATATTAATATATTCTTTTTCATACTCTTTTCCATTATGGTTTGTCATAGAATATTGAATATAGTTCTCTGAACTATACAGTGGAACCTTGTTGCTTATTCATTCCATAGATAATAGTTTGCTTCTGCTAACTCCAAACTCCCATTCCTTTCCTTCCCTACCAGCTCCCCACCACCCCTACCTTGGCAACCAAACTCTGCTTTCTATATTGTGAGTCTCTTTCTGTTTTGTAGATGTGCTGATTTGGATCACTTCTTAGATTCCATATGTGAGTGATATCATGGTGTTTGTCTTTCTCTTTCTGACATTTCACTTAGTATGATAATCTCTAGGTCCATCCATGTTGCTGCAAATGGCATCATTACATTCTTTTTGTGGCTAAGTAAGATTCCATTGTGTAAATATAAAATATATACTACATCTTTATTCATTCCTCTGTCAATAGACATTTAGATTCCTTGTCTTGGCTATTGCAAATAGTGCTGCTCTGAACACAAGGGTCCATCTGTCTTTTTGAATTACAATTTTGTCTGGGTATATGCCCAAGAATAGAATTGCTGGGTCATATGGCAACTTATTTTTAGTTTTTTGCGGAACCGCCTTACTGTTTTCCATGGTGGCTGTACCAATTTACATTCCCACCAACAGTGTAAGAGGGTTTCCTTTTCTTCACATCCTTTCCAGAATTTGTTATTTGTAGACTTCTAATGATGGCCACTCTGACTGGTGTGATGTATCTCATTGTAGTTTTGATTTTCACTTCTTTTATAATTAGCGATATTGAGAATCGTTTCATGTGCCTGTTGGCCATCTGTATGTCTCTTTTGGAGAAATGTCTGTGAAAGTCTTCTGCCCGTTTTTCAATTGGGTTGTTTGGGGGTTTTGTTGTTGTTGTTGTTGTCGAGTTGTATGAGCTGTTTGTGTGTTTTGTAAATTAAGCCCTTATCAGTTGCACTGTTTGCAAACATTTTTTTCCCATTCCTTAGGTTGTCTTTTCGTTTTGTTTATGGTTTCCTTTGTGGTGTAAAAGCTTGTACTCTTGATTAGGTACCACTTGCTTAGATAAATACCTTTTAAAATGCAGATACGTAAACCTTTGTAAAAATCAGAGCCACTTGTTTTCAGCATCTAGAGGTAATTTGAAGTTATGTAAACCCCCAGACTTTTCATGCATCAGCAGCATCAGGTTTGCAGCATAGTTGTGCAATAATAATTCAGTAATTTTGCTAATGTTCATTTTTAACTTCCAAATATACCCAATTTGACAATCAGGTAACTGCCCTCTAATCCAGCCAGATTTTTGTTGTCATTTTGGGGGGTTTTTTGTTGTGGTGGTGGTTTTTGCTTTTGTTTTCTTTTCCCCTTCAGAGGAAAGCAGTTGTCTTCAGAGTCAGGGCCTGGAGTCAAGGTGTGGTCAAGATATGGTCCAATAGCTGCTCTGCAAAGCCTGGTATGCTGAACACTCGTGGGTGCCTGCACTAGGCTCTAGCAAACCCTAGTGAAGTTCCCTAGTCTGCACATCATCTCTTATCCCACCTTCATTTTTACACCTGAAGATGTGTGAAGAGATCCTGGCTATCTCATTGAGTCCTTGTGAAAATTAGACAACAAACAAAAAGTCTTTACAGTTTCTAATGCAATAGACAAATATTATTATTGTTTTAATAATAGATTTATACATGTTAAGACAGGAAGTTACAATAAAGGGGATCAATATCCTTTAATTCAGGAGGATATCTCTATTTTCCAAGAACACCTATCTATTACTGGATTTCTATTGACCTACAGGGAAGCACAATGGTAAAGAATCTGCCTGCCAATGCAGGAGATACAAGAGATGCAGGTTCAATCCCTGGTCAGGAAGATTCCCTGGAGTAGGAAATGGCAACCCACTCTAGTATTCTTGCTTGGAAAATTCCATGGACAGAGGAGCCTTGTGGGCTTCCATCCATGAGGTTGCAGAGAGTTGGACACAACTGAGCAACTGAGTATGCAGGCATTGACCTACAATCTAGATTTGAAAACTAGACTAAACCCAAATTTGCTTCTGAGAAAGGAAAATGAGGACAGAGTATGTTTCTATTAGCAGTCTCTCAGCTTCTCGCAGAAAACTCTGCCCACCCCACAGATGGCTTCCCCAGAATGCTCCTCCAGAGCCACACCCAGGCAAAAGATGCTGGCCTGAGACACAGCCCAAACCATTAGTAGACACACTTCCAGTTTGACAAGATGAGTGAGTTTTCTTCTCATTATGGATTATATTTTCTTGACACCTCTTAGTTACTCACTAACCCATTTCACCATGGCCTCATAACTGTTTTGCGAATAGAAAAGATACAGGAGAATTTGGAGAGGCATCAGTCTTCTTAAATATGTCTACTTCAGCTCTGGAGGCCCAGTTTCCCTGGAGGCTCTCCCTGGTTATTTTCTTAGTGTCTAAGGACTAGCCATAGCCTTCTAATCCCAGAGGTGAGAAGGACAGGCAGGGACACCTCAGATCCCATCCTTTCCTGGGCTGAGAGGGTGTAGCCTCCAGCCAGATGAGTCCATTGGCAGAGACCATTCTGGCCTGGGCTAGCCTACCCGCTTAAGGCCGCTGGCAGGCTTCTCTACCAGCCTCCCTAGGAGAGATGTGAGTTCCTGGGCTATGCCTCTGGCTCATTCTGAGAGACAGGCTCAGGGTAGAGGGGAGGTGCCAGTCAGGTGGAGCTGGACTAAAGGGAATGGAGTCAAAGGCAAGACAGTGAGGCACGCCATGGGCACTGGGGTTCTGGGGTAGAGAATGCCCCAATACCACGTGGCAGCAGGACTCAAGCTTTGACCACTTCTAGGGCTTCACGGACACAGATTTGATTAAAATGAAACAGCACAGGTAAAAGTCACTCTCAAAAGAGGAAAGAATTTGAACCCAGCGTAGCTGTTGGCCAGCCACAAAGTTCTACTTGAAGTTAGTGTCCCATCTATGGAAGTCTTCCAGAGGAGTTTAGACACCTGTCTTGGGGTAAGGGTGAGTTGGTAAGATGTCCTCTGTGAGCCCACCATGCTAGGCCACCTTAAGATTAAGCAGAATGACCTACCTAGGCCTCAGTGACTTTAAACTCTTCCATTCTTCTCAACTCCATCCTAGGTGGCCTGAAGGCCTGGACTCTTGCCCCATAGACTCCATGGCAAACCCTGAGTTGACAGAGCAGGAGATCTGATTCACACGTGACACAATTATTCTAAGAGCTTTCAGAATGGTATTGGCAGAACAAGGCAAGTCTTGATGAGAAACAAGTCTTCACTCGTTTTCCACACTGTTCTTCCTCCCAGAGTAAAAAAGAATCAATCCTGCTCTAGGATAACATCAACATCCCCTAGAACTATACCCACTGAGGGAGCCCTGTGCCCACACCTGTGCTAACCTGTCCCAGACCCTCGGCCACACGTGCTCCCCAGCACTTCTGGGTCAGCCATGTTTGAAGGATGAGGTGACAGCAGTTCAGAGCACGCAAGTGGTGGGGGCAGAATTTGAACCCAGGTTCCAGTGACCCCAAAGCTGATGCTTTTTCCCATGTGGGCTCCCTCCAACCTTAGATGGGCTTTAGAAAGCCAAGATTGATCTCTGGCATCTTGTTTAATCTACAGCTTATGCTATAATTATGGGATAGTACCAATTCTGAAAGAAGTACTTTAATGACGAGATATGCATAAAATTCACATAGACCATTACGAAAGTTCTATAACTGTCTTCAGATGAACATGATTTTTTGAAAAAAGAAATCTTTCAGAGAGAACTCACCTTTGGTTAGATGAGTTTCTGGATACTGCTGGTAATGTTGTCCTTTTTTGATGGTAAGGGAATGATGGATCTTCCTTGGAGCTCATAGCCGGTGAAATGAGGGGTAGGACGGTAAATTGCCTTTATCTTCTGCACACCATTCCACATGATGGCAATGTCACAAAAGACCATAGGCAAAATTCTAGAACTTTCTCTGAAAGAGGAAAAACAGAGGCCCTCTCTTTTCCTGGACTTTTGCTCCCCTAGTCCTCTTCCACTGTCAGATTTCTAAAATGAAGTTCAGCAGGCTTTGCTGTACTAACTCCACACCCTTGAGGCTCAGCCCCACATCCTCAGAAAGGCTCAGAACACATTCTTTTCAAGGTGGAGCTCTTCACTGTCTCCAGCCTGGGCTCTGTCCTCATTTATAGCCTTCAAAGTTTTCTGAAACTGGGGGCTTCAGGTTTATAGACTGCATAGAAAAGCTTGTCTCCACTTGAGTCTTTGCAAGCTAATGCAATAAATGTGACCATGTTTTGTCTGTTTCCTGTTGTTACTGTTTGCCTGAATAAAATGGACTGAAATGATGATTTCTCTATTGGCGGGAAGAGGTGAATCCCAGCAAGGGAGTTGCTTTCTGTTTATAGAAAATCTGCCAAGGAAGGTATTGAATGAGGAAAGTTTGGGGAGCCTGGACAGACATCACAGCAGTGATGTGATGCAAAGATGAAGAGGTGCAGGCCTGCTGGGGGCACTCGGGCACCAGGCCTTGTCACATGAAGGTGCAGTCCCTGTGGGCTGAACGTCCCTGTGGGATGCATGTGGGAGCAGAGTCCATGGGTACCTGAACAGGACTGAGGCAGAGGTCATGGCTAGAGAGTGGCGGATCTTGATTTGGTTTGGAGGAACATCCGGAACAAAAACCTGGTTTGGGGAGTAGAAGGGGCATCTCGGGGAAACAGAGGAGGAAAGAAATAGAACTGGAAAAGGAACCACAGAACCCCAGAGGCCAAGGAACTGGGATTTATACATTCTCGCTGAGCAGGAGAAGGCAATGGCACCCCACTCCAGTACTCTTGCCTGAAAAGTCCCATGGACAGAGGAGCCTGGTAGGCTGCAGTCCACGGAGTTGGTGAGTCGGACACGACTGAGTGACTTCACTTTCACTTTTCACTTTCATGCATTGGAGAAGGAAATGACAACCCACTCCAGTGTTCTTGCCTGAAGAATCCCAGGGACAGGGGAGCCTGGTGGGCTGCCGTCTATGGGGTCGCACAGAGTTGGACATGACTGAAGCGACTTAGCAGCAGTAGCAGCAGCTGAGCAGAAGCAGCATGTCACATGGAGAGGTTCCTTCCCCACGCCCTCCCCAACACTGCATCCTATACACTTTTATACTCTTCCCTACCACATAGCTTAAAATGGTGTTTCCTTGGTTTGATTTGTGTTTCTTAATTATATATGTGGTCATATAAATTGGTACAACTTCCTAAGAGGACAGTTTGGCGACATGTAGCACACTTGATAATTCTCATAGTTTTTAGCCGAGTAGTCCTGCTGCCAAAAATGTATCTCGTGGATACATTCAGAGATTCAAATCATGAAATCATTACAAGATTTAAGTCTCATAAGTCACATAGATTGAGGTCCAAAGGTGATCACACAAACATCATTCGTGAAGACCAAACCCAGCACGGGGGAAGCCCCCACCAGGTCCCATCCCTCTGTGCCAGGCTGCCCAGCTACTGTGGCCACAGGACAATGTGGGCACCTCCAGGAGCAGGGTGGAGACTCGCGTGGATAAGATGATCCCACATACCAAGAACAATTCATTTTAAACTGTGTGAGCAAAGACTGCCATATGGCTAAAACTCTTTTGGAAATTAACTATAGATGTTTCTTGTGTGGGAACAGTAGTTTGCAGACTATTGTTTTATACCTCATGACTTTCTGTATCGTCTGCACTTTTTAGCCATACATCCACGTGTCAGTATATTATATTCACAAATAATATACTGTAGCCACATGTATTTTGTTCACATGGGCAAAGAAGGTCAAGCTGTGGTTATGGGAAATCCAGTGTAGAGCGTGAGACCCCAAACTTGCTCTTGCATGGCCCTGGGACTTCTCCAGGGGCCATGCTTCAGGCAGCAGTGTATTCTGGAATCATATAATAGCAAGGGGAATGGCAAGAACCCAGCCTTCAGTAGGGCAGTGTGGGAGCAAGAAGAGCTTGGGAAATAATCTTGCTGCTCTGGGAAGTTGATGGCCATTCTGGATGCCCCAACCCCGCAAAGGCCCAGGAAGTTCCACCTCTCCCTCCATTTGTACCTTGAGACATTTGGTCACCACCATCATTTTCTGTCCCACAGGAGGTACCCCAGCTCCGACAAGACCATGCTGCAGAAGTGGCAGGTACAGTGACCCCTCAGAACACTGTGGGTTCAAGGAAACCCTCAGGAAAGCAAATCAGCAAATAGCTCAGGCCCCAGGGATGAAGAGAGAAGGCACACTGGTGAATCAGGAGGGATCTTGTTTTATTAATTTGTTAAAATGTCTCAAGCATTTCCCTGAAGAGATCTCAGTGACAAAAGGCGATTCTTGAGTCAGAGCTGGGGAGTTAGTATGAGCGTGTGTGTGCATGTACATAAGCTCTGTGTGCACACACATGCTTTATCCATGAAGGTGTACACATATGTATAAATGGACACACAACTCAGGAAGGTACAGATTTCACTTCACTTCCTGGGAAGTCATATGTGGCTCCCAGCCTGGATGAACTGACTCTTTGCCTTGGGTTCTCAGTGGAAGGAAAGGATCCCAAGAAAGACAGCCATACAGAGCCCATGGCAACAGGAAAGTAAATCTTGGTCACTCATGTCCAAAATCCTTTCCCAAGGAGCAGGCCAAGGAAAGGAGAGACCGCAGCATGCAGGTCCCATCAGAGATGATGTCTGTACTGGCTGCTCATGAGCCAGGTGGCCTTGGTGAATTTTTCCCAAATATAGTCCCTGGCTCCATTCATGACTATACATCTTGAAACAGAGGGCCCTAAGAACACAGAGTATCCTAACTGGCAGAGTCAGAAGAAAGAAAGTTCAGGTTCCCAAGAAAGCAGATCATTGAGCCTGTTGGTAAGGGCCTCTTTCCTGGTGACTGCAAAGAAGCCCCCAGCTTATATTTTCAATCATAAAGCAGTCAGCAGTAAGAAGGTCTGATATTTGTGCTATATATTTTAATCAATTTTTGAGTATTACCCAACAGTTAACACAAAAGAATGCTTTAGCCTTGGCTTGGACCTCTGAGCTGTGTTTTTTTCCTAGTAAACTTTGCTTCCTGACTATATTTACTTCAACTCATCTTGGAATTAGTGTGGCCTCCCCGAGTTGCCCCGGCTCCAGGCACAAGGTTCCCACCTACACAGCTAGGGCCTCCTGCACAGGTCTGGGAGTTAGACCCCTGTGGCTCTCAGGAGGAAACCTGTTGGGTTTATCCCCACTTTGTCTCTTCTGGCAGAAAAGAGACATCAGCAACTTCGAGTATCTCATGTACCTCAACACCCTGGCTGGGAGGACCTACAATGACTACATGCAGTATCCAGTGTTCCCCTGGGTCCTGGCCGACTACACCTCACAGGTAGGTGTTCACGTGGTTGGTATGCAGGTGTCCTGTGACTTTTTGACCCTGATGACCAGAGCACCTGCAGTCATGCAGAGCCTCTGCGATGGGCTCAGTCCACCTGGGCCTGAGGGCTGCTCCAGGCTTGGCCCCTCACCTGGCCTTTGGAGTCTGGGTGCCTGGGTCCCTGTCCCAGCCCCACATGACTAGGGCAGTAGCTGACATGTGCCCCAGAGGGTTTCTTGGCTCACTGCTACCATGAAGACAAGAGATACCCATCTGCTGAGATACTGCCATGGGCCAACACTGGTCCATCAAGTGAAGAGGGCCATGAGATGTGTTCCTAGAACCAACAGGTAGAGAGGGAGAGGGAGGGAGGGGGAGAGAGAGAAGGAGAGAGCAAGAGACACAGAGACACAGTGAGAACAGACTCCTCCCCTGCAACCTGACTTCAGTAACTGAGATGATGATATGTGGAGGTGATGCTATCACTCTAGATCTGGACCAAGACATGTAGCCCTAATGGAGGCTGATGGTAAGACTGGGTCATCGCTCTTTTGCCCTCTGTCCCTGGACCTCAGCAGGCAGAGGAGGGAGGAGCAGAAAAGTGACAAGTTTGGCCAAGGTGATGTCACTGGGGGACAACCAGGCTACGGAGCAGTGTCCTGACCACCTGGGCTCTGGCCATCAGGAGACTTGTGGGGCTGTGTATGTAAATGACCGGAGGTGTCTGGGTGCACTACAGATAAGCCCTGGCCAGTGCTGCCTCAAACTGTTTAGGCAGCTCACCCCCAGAATTTGGGAAAGGGGCCTCAGTCTTTTGTGAGCTCCCATCCCAATTTGAGACACAACACAGCAAACCTTTTCTCACAAGCCATACATTGCTTCTCATTGCTCGATCATCTGGGGCCAAGGTGTTTCAGAAAGGAAACTTGCCAATCCTAGCTTCAACTCACATATTACAAATAGGTGGGTCCCCAGCCCATTTTGATTAGCCCATATCCTGTATTAAAATTTGATTTCTTATATCAGTGTTTAAAAATTGGGAGATTTCTTCTAAAAAGCTGGTATTCCAATATCTTTTGGAGAATTTGGAGATGTGGCTACAGCATCAGCTATAGCTGAGCGGGTTTCCATGCTGCTGTCTCTCAAGGGGTCTCAGGAGCTTCACTCCTGCTCCCTTTTCTCACCAGCCATGGTGGCAGGCCCTGCCTCCCCAGGAAAACTGATGATTCACTACAGGTGGAAAGGAAGAGGCGTGTAAAGAAACACCTCCTTCTATAAAGACATGCAAACTCAGAGGACACCCAGCCCTGAAAACTCTTCATGGTGCTACTGTTGTGTATTCCAAGGGCAGGGGAAGGGGCGCCAGGACTGCTTTCACCACCCCAGAAGGGAGGTGCCTCCCAAAACACGAGGCCGTCGCTGTCATTTCCTCCCCAAACAGACGACTTCTGACTGTCTACAAAGTCAGTTTGAGTCTAAGCAAGAACCCTGAACCGCAAACTGCTCAGCGAGGGCAGAAGCCAAGTATCCATTGACAACAGGAATTCTTTTGAAAGTCTCTTGGGTAACTGGTGGCGATGTTCTGATTTGGGTCAACTTGGAAGAGTTCAGTGTGAAATCAATCTTCCCCTCCTCTCATTTCCCATCTCTCCCCTATTAAGTCTTTGTGGATCACTGGCTGTGGGGCCATAAAACCCTACCAGGCCTGCTAATCACCAGAGGAGGGGGGTCAGAGTGAACGACAATAAACCAATAAAGAGAACCATAAAACTAAAGACCGTGGCTCTTGCAGTCTCGCGGGGGCACAAGAGGGTCCAGGGGAGTTAACGCCAGTTGCACATTTACCTTCTAGACATTGAACCTGATGAATCCCAAGACTTTCCGTGATCTTTCTAAGCCCATGGGAGCTCAGACCAAGGAAAGGAAGCTGAAATTCATCCAGAGGTTTAAAGAGGTTGAGAAGACTGAAGGTGAGTAGATCCCAGCTTGATTTTTTTCTACAATGCTCTTTATCTGAATGCCTTGAAGTGAGAGTTGATAATGATTTAGGTGTCACCTAGCCTACAGACAATTACATTAGGATAGAGACCTCCCAAATCCAGCAGTCTGCACCCTGGTTGCCTGTGAGAATCACTCAAGAAACTCGTTAAAAATGTTAATGTCTGGGTCCCACCCTGGAAATCATGATTTAAATAAGTCTGTGATGGGGTACACTCCAGGTGATTCCAACAGGAAATCAGGACTGAGAACTGTGCTGCCAAAGTGCTTAAACACCTCCATTCCCAGGGGCAGGGAAATGACATCCATTCAGCCCTTTCTGTGTGCACACCAGCCTGCATTCATACATACAACGGTCCATTTTAAAGAGAAGGAAATTGGAACTCAGACTTCAAGCAATTCACTCAAGGTCATAGCCTCTAAATTACGGAGCCTGCATTCATCTGGTTCTAGAACCTAGTTCCCAAATCCTGTTCATTCCCACATTCCCTTTCCAACTTTACTCCCTTCACAGGCCAGCTGCACTCTTAGCGCCTTAGTTTTTCTTTAGATCTGTTCACCTTTTACACTTCAAAGGATGTATTTTAAAGAGAAAATTTTCTGTCATTTATTTGATGCCAGCTATACTGGTTTTCTCAAACATTTTGAAATAAAACATGAAACTACTAAAATAAGGAACATCTATCCGTGAGCCATAAATGATTACCTCATGTGCCGGAGGCAGCCCGTTTCAGAAGGCTCACTCAGCCCCGAAGCCCTGCCGTTGGTGAGCAGGTTCTCAGCAGGCTGAGGTTCTGCATCGCACACTGCCCTGAAGGCCCCTGCCCGCCCCCCAGGACCCCCGCGATGTGCAGGACTGATTCTCAAGCTTGTTGGGGGAGATGGGAGGGGTGGGCAGGCCACAGGTGGGGATGCAGCCCAGCCACGTGCTTTCATTGCAGGAGACATGACCGTCCAGTGCCACTACTGCACTCACTATTCCTCAGCCATCATTGTCGCCTCCTATCTGGTCCGGATGCCGCCCTTCACCCAGGCCTTCTGCTCTCTGCAGGTGAGCGCCCTGCTCCCCTACACACACACAGAGCTAGCTCTCGCAGACTAAAAGCTAGGCTTGGATGAGGCAGGGACCCCCCTGCTAGAAATCCAGCCTTGAGCCCATGATTCTCACTTGCCACTGGTTCCAGGATTCTGGACCATCCAGCTGAGGCAAGCTACTCTTCACAGACACACCACCATGTCTACCCAACAGTCTCACCAAAAAAACTGAAAAATAAGGAGTGAGATATGGGGGGAACATACTCAACATAAATAGGTTTTAGTGGGAAAGGAGAAACAGGAAGCTTGAAGACTTCCTTGCAGGTAAGGTAGGTAGTCAAAGGCTAGAAAAATAAACACAAAAAAGGAAGACTAAAAAGAATATCACTTGTGATGTCAGAATGCATAAAAACATGCTAAGTACAAGTTTGAAGGCTTAAAAGGACAAACAAATTATTTTTAATACTGAAATGCACAGCTAAACTGGAGAAGGAAACTCACCAAGTTGCCTACCCATAAATTAACAGAACATCATGCCAGCTTAGGGTTGCCAGATTTCACAAATAAAAATACAGGATGCCCAGGTAAATTTGAATTTCAGATAAACAATGGTTTATACTAAAAAATTATTGGCTGTTTCTCTGAGATTTGAATTTAGCTGGACATCCTATATTTTACCTGGCAGTCCAATACAGGCTGGAAGCAGGCCAGTCTGACTTTGGGTGAATGCTAGTGTCAAGACACATGGAACATCTGGAACAAAGTGCCTCATGGGAGGCTGGTATGTTTTTCTCTTTCTTTCCCTCTAACTCTACCACTGGGATCTTGAATTAAGGTTATCCAAGGGCACAAGGGTTGACTGGGGAGAGCCATGGGTATTCCAGTTGCAGGTAGCTGGCTCAGCCAATTCCAAAGAGAACACAGCACAGCATCCAAGCTTAGGGTCTCTCTTGATCGAGGCCTTTTAAGGGTCCTACACAGAGGAAGACATGGCCATGGAGGGTAACAGGCTGCTGAACTTTCAGGGACTCACTCTGACAGCCAAGCTTCACCAAAGAAAAAGCATGAGTGTCCCAGGAATTGTGTAGTCTGACTTCACCAGCAAGTTCACTCCTTAAAGTTACTCAGATGAACTTGACCCCAAGACAAAAGGCCACTCTGGGTCAGCCCTAAAGCCATCATCTGGGCCCTGGGTAGGAACAAATAGGCAAGGTCAAGGCTTTCTCCCCAACCAGCAGCAGACCCCTCCTGTCTTCTGTGTCTTGGCACAGTCCCCTCTCTCCTTGAAGGCATGGATTGTCTAGACGTTATATAACCCACCTCCCTGGAAATTAACTCAAAAATAACAAGCGTGCTTCCCCTGAGCCTTTCTCAGGCAACAAGCATTTTAAGTAAGTTTGGTTTGGAGAACAAATGGCCCCTGAGCTATTTATTCCCCATGCCAGGAATCCCATCCAGCTGTTCCTCATCAATCCACGTGGAGTGATGAGCCCGCTGACCGTGATGGCCCTGCCTCCCATGATGATTTTCCACCCAGGGAGCTCTAGGTGCTTCAGAAGTTTCCCCTCACCCCTTCAGTCTCACCAAGTATACAGCCCCATCTCTACCTGTTACAAACGGTCATCTCACAGAGAGATGAGGCAAACTGAAATAGAAATATCGAGCTGTGAGATTTACATCCCACAGTTATTTTATTTTATTTCTGCATGTCATTTTACTCTGGAAATGAGGGTTAATTATGCACATCTCACTGAGCCATTGAGACTAAAGGAGGAAATGTGGGTAAAGCCCCTAGCTCAGGGCTGATGCCATGAAGGGGATCAATCATCCTTGTTCCTATCTCCCTCCCGCCGTCAACCAGATCTCATCTGAGCCAGCCTGAACTGGTGCAAGCTGCCCCTCTCTGGTTTAAGCTAATTCAAGACGGCCTGGACTGTGTCAAAGTATTCCAAATGGTGTGAGCCAGATGAAACAGGTGTGCTGCCAACCTATTGGGTTAAAGCCATTTTGAAGCTAGTCACATGGGTCTGAGCTTATTCTAGCCAGTTTGGTCCAATGGCGACCAGCCCAAACTGGTTTGAGAGGGTCTAAACCAGTGCAATTTCATTTGCTTTCACATGGCACCAACGCAGTCATATTAGCTTGAGTTCTTTTGACTCCAGTGCTGACGTCTGATGTGATTCCTGGTTTTTCTGGATTCAACGCTCTCTGGGACACATTGGCTCATCCAAGTTGAAATCTCCATGACGCTTCTGAATTGGTTTCTCCTTCTGACTTTGAACTGCCTCTTCTAGTAGGTCACAACCAGTCCAGGCCTTGGAACCAGCCAAAGAACCAACTGACTCTGCTTTTCCCTTATCATAAAAAAGAAACTGTAATCTCTAGGGAATGAATACAGCAGCTACATCTGAGGGGAATGTGTGTGGCTCCCATCTGGGAGTCTTGGGGCCTGCGCAGACTTCCTTAGGAACTATCTGGTATCTTCCTGGAGTCAGGCTTCTCCCTCCATTCCACTCTGCCTCCTGGGGACAGACTTGTTTCTTCTCAAAAGACTTTTGCTTCACCTCTGTGTGGTGACAAGGAAAGGAGGCTCCCTACATTCTCAGCAGCCCAAGACTTCTAGCCCCCATCCCCAGCATGGATCTCAGAGTGGAAAAGTGGAAGAAAGGTGGAGAAGTGCAGAATCCAGGCAACGAAGCCTTTCTCACTCATCTGGAGAGCAGGGACATGAGTATGTCCAGTATCTCCAGAGCAGGAGCACATGCAAGAGTCAGCAGAAGAAAGTGCACACTCTTGTTCTGGATGAAACAAAGTCTGCCTCTGAGCTATTACGTGACTGAACCACAGAGATGCACTCGATCCATGGCTGGGCCAGAATGGCTTTGGTGTGGAGACGGGGTGCCTATGCACTCCCTCTGTGGTCTGATGGAAAACAGGTACAGCATTCTTTGGGCTGTAGCCTGCCCACTGGGCACCGTGCAGAGGGGTGTGGACAGCTTAAGAATGGCAGTGTGGCATATTCTGATCCCTAAGAATAAGGTTTCTTTTATTCTTTTCACATTTAAATCTTATCAAGTCTTATTAAACTTTATTAGGCTGGTCTTAGAATTGATGTCTACCTCTACTGTTGCTGTGTTTGCTTTTCTGCCTCAAACCTGTTATTACAGTGATCAGTTCAGTTCAGTTCAGTTGCTCAGTCGTGTCTGACTCTTTACGACCCCATGGACCACAGCACACCAGGCCTCCCTGTCCATCACCAACTCCCGGAGTCTACTCAAACTCATCTCCATTGAGTCAGTGATGCCATCTAACCATCTCATCCTCTGTCGTCCCCTTCTCCTCCTGCCTTCAATCTTACCCAGCATCAGGGTCTTTTCAAATGAATCAGCTCTTTGCATCAGGTGGCCAAAGTATTGGAGTTTCAGCTTCAGCATCAGTCCTTCCAATAAACACTTAGGACAGATCTCCTTTAGGATGGACTGGTTGGATCTCCTTGCAGTCCAAGGGACTCTCAAGAGTCTTCTCCAACACAACAGTTCAAAAACATCAATTCTTCAGTGCTCAGCTTTCTTTATAGTCCAACTCTCACATCCGTAGCCTTAACAAGATGGACCTTTGTTAGCAAAGCAATGTTTCTGCTTTTTAATATGCTGTCTAGGTTGGTCATAACTTTCCTTCCAAGGAGTAAGTGTCTTTTAACATCATGGCTGCAGTCACCATCTGCAGTGATTTTGGAGTCCCAAAAAATAAAGTCAGCCACTGTTTCCACTGTTTCCCCAACGATAACCTCTTATAATCCAGAAAATACAATACATGAACAGTGTGACCTGGGTGGGTGCACATGCAAGCCGTGTGACTCAGGCTCCCGCTGGTGATGTGCTTATCCCCACTCCCTGGGGTGTGAGGCTGCTGTCTACCGAGCTTGCTTCCCTGGATGCTGTGATCTTGGGAACCTTGCCTGCAGGGAGCCAGTGTCTGTGAGCCTTCAGACAGTTGAGCAACCAGGAGGCCACACCAGGCTGGGGCCACAGCACAGGCCCCCATTTCCACCCTGGCAAGAGTACGGGCTGCTCTCAGGCCTGAGCTGGGAGATCCAGTCTGGGCGGGGCAGAGCAAGGCAGCCAGCACCCCAGCAAGGGCACAGTGCCACCTCCACTGCCACTGCTGCATTTAATAAGAAATTGAAATCAAGTGCTGTGTTAATTAAGTCACAGCCCACGTGAAGTCAGCTGCTGCCAGCAGTGGGGAAGAATTTTCTGAACCACCTGAGGCGAGGTGACTGCTTTTGTGTAAGACATGCCAACTGCAGAGAGGACCGAGGGCTCTGGGCAGCATTGGGCACAGGCCTTTCACCTGGGGGCTCTGTGAATGCCAGCCCCTCGTGGAGTTGTGTCCATAATAAAGGGGTAATTGTTATTACCCTTGAAATGCCTATCCAGGGACACAGGTGCACATAGATTCCGTGTCCTCATACAAAAGGAATAGCTCCTTCAATACAAAAACTCCTTTCAAGGTGTTTGCAGTTTTAACCAATGCACTGTAATCATGAACTTTACTCTGATTTTAACTCCTGTCAAATACTCAGCAACAGTGCAAAGTGGAACTTGTCAGTCATTTCTTCCTGCACTCAATTCAGTTCAGTTCAGTTGCTCAGTCATGTCTGACTCTTCGCGACCCCATGAACTGCAGCACTCCAGGCCTCCCTCTCCATCACCAACTCCCAGAATCCACCCAGGCCCAATTCCATTGAGTCGGTGATGCCATCCAACCATCTCATCCTCTGTCATCCCCTTCTCCTCCTGTCCTCAGTCTTTCCCAGCATCAGGGTCTTTTCCAATGAATCAGCTCTTCGCATCAGCTGGCCAAAGCACTGGAGTTTCAGCTTCAACATCAGTCCTTCCAATGAACACCCAGGACTGATCTCCTTTGATTCATCTCTTAGTAAAATTGAGCACCTCTTAAAGTATTTTAATTGAGACAGATACTTAGGATTGTATTATTTCTGACCCCTTCAATATTGGAAATATTCTTCTGGTGTCTTTACATATGAGTGATGTTGGCTGGGCGTAGACTGTAAGCTTTTGCCTCAGAAACCTACGGACTTAGTTGCCTTGTCTTTTGGCTTTAATGTCACCTGGGAAATCTTCTGCCAATAAGAAGTAGCTCCTCTGTTGATAAGAGTAACCTTGCTATTAATTTTTTTGGTCTGTTTGGATACTCGGAGGATTCATTAATCTTAATATTCAGAAATATCTGCAGGATAGATTTAGGAGCATGTCTGGGCCCAGAAATTCTCTCTTACCACCCTGTTTCCATCCAATCTCTGGACCCAGTTTGATTGTTGCTTGATTTTGTTTTGGACTTTCCTTATGGGGACTCTCTGTAAACCTTGACTGTGCTTCTCTGCCTTACTTCTCTCCTTTCCTCCTTCTGACTTCTCTTCGTTATCTCCTTCCTTCCCTTCCTGAGACTCAAGTCCTGATGGGACTCCTTGCTGGCAGCCACCAGAGTCTGTGTCAACCCACAGACTTTGTAACTAATATGAGTTACAAAGCAGCTCCACTTTTCCTTCCAGGGAATTCGGCGTTTCTTTTGTATTGCAAAAGTGAGCAAACCCATTAATTTTGAAACAAATGTATGCAAATACATTTATTAATATAGGAAATAGGAAAATCAGTTATTGCTTCCTTTATAAATAATACAGGCTTAAGTTTTAAAGATATTACTTTTGCTAAAATGCATTAGA
Source organism: Dama dama (assembly GCF_033118175.1). Taxonomy (NCBI): domain Eukaryota; kingdom Metazoa; phylum Chordata; class Mammalia; order Artiodactyla; family Cervidae; genus Dama; species Dama dama. The sequence goes on from NC_083695.1 coordinate 46,076,446, forward strand.
CAGCTGTGAAAAAAATAACATTTTTCTTTGTAGTAATATCTTTAACCAGATTTGTAGCACTAACAATATTTCCCATGTATATATTATTTTTATTTAATACAGGTAATCTTTTTATTACCAAATCATATTGTTTCTCAGGAGATTACCATCAGCACTCATAAAAGCTGCAAAAGGAAAGCGGAACGACGAGGCAGCATCCATCTCCCTCCGATGCAAGGCTCGGGCTGCAGATTAAATACACAAAGCTCTTAATACATTTCAATGAGTCACTTGTTAGGAGCAGATTTATTTAGAAACACCCCCTCCACCATTTTGTTTCCATTTCAGTTTGAATCTGAGAGTGGGCTTCGTCCCCTAATTTTACCGTTGTTTAGTCACGAAACAACCTGTCCGACTCTTTTGTGACCCCGTGGACTGCAGCCCACCAGGCTCCTCTGATCATGGATTTTCCTAGGCAAGAATACTGAAGTGGCTTGCCATTTCCTTGTCCAAGGAATCTTCCTGACCCAGGGATCGAACCTGCATCTCCTGCATTGGCAGGCGGGTTCTTTACCAGTGAGCCACACGGGAAGCCCTTGCCTAATTGCTTAAAACCAAGAACAAAACAATCTTGGAGAAAAGTCACATCTTTCAGCTGCCCAAATACTGTGTTTGGCTGAAACTCCACTGGGTTTCTTGGTGTCCCCGATCCTGTGCAGAGAATGCTAGCATTTTCTTTACACTTTGTCTGCCGCTGATGATGGGAAACCTCAGTCCCTGAAGAGAGAAGGGAGCTGATGGAGCAGAGGAGGGCACTGGCAATTTGAGTTCTATCCCTTTGTTCTTTGGGCCACATGTGCCCTCTGCAGAGGTTGGCAAAAGAAAGGCTAGTTCTGGCGGAACAAAAAAGGCCCAGTTACAATGGGGACAAGTGAATTACTGAATCCCAGAGAGGAGTTGTCCCTTGGGCATCCCTAAACTTAAGCCAACAGACCCAAATCCCAGCTTCAGAAACTTTCTTTTGAAGCCCCTCTGCCCACAGCGTCTTCAGTCATCCAACTAGGACCTCTCTGTCTCCTCCCGACCCCCAAGATCACATGCTAAATAAGGGTAGTGTCAACTGAAGCGATATGACAATTCAAATGAGAGGCACAGAGACTCCAAGGAAGGAATTTGAGCTTGGCTCAGCTGTCAGTCTCAGGACTGCATGGACCCGTCTGTGGCAATGGGCCTTGGAAACAAGGTTGACCCTCATGCAGCACCATATGCTTCCAGCACTCCATCCTCAGATCAGTCCCCTCTTGTCAAGGCTGCTGTGTTACACGTCACCAGGGCCCTACCTGACCTGCTTTCCAGGCCTTGCCCTCAGCTCAGAACATCACTGTTTTCTCCATCACCAGGCTTGCCGTCTCACCAGGGGTTGACTTCTCCAGGAAACTTTCCTGCACATAGACTGTCTGACCCACTCCTTGTACTTTGACTCAGAGCTAACCCTCAGTGAGTGTGTCAAGTGGTCAGACGAATGACTGTGGTTTTCCTGTCTCTGATCTGAACCCCAATTTCTAAACCAGGGAAATGTTGCTCCCTAATCACAGTAGACCATGCATCCTCCGTGGAAGCTCTGGTGCAGGGTTCCAGTGAATGGTCAAGGTGATTAGATGCTTGAAGAAACAATTGCCCACGTGTGTGGCCTGATGTGTGCACATGTGTGGGGGAGTGAATGAAAGGGCCTAAAGGCGGAACCCATGTCTGGGGAACAGAGTGGATGAAGAGGGCCCACTCTAGTGACGTCTGTGCACCCCAAGTTATCACCACACAGTTGATCATATCACCCCTTTTCTGCTTAGGGCGGAAGCTTCGATGTGGCAGATAGAATGTTCCATAGTGTGAAGAACGCGTGGGAATCGGCCTCCAGGGAGAACATGAGTGATGTCAGAGAGCTGACTCCGGAGTTCTTCTACCTGCCTGAGTTCCTGACCAACTGCAACGCCCTGGAGTTCGGTGAGCGGAGCAAGGCTCTGGGGCTGGACAGCTTGTGGGTCATGACATCAATATCTTTGTTAAGCGGCCCCACACACAGGCCCACACCAGACCAGTCTGGTGGGCAGATTAGAGCGAGGCCTCCACTGAGTGGTGTCACTTGATGAAGAGGTAGGAGCCAAGGAAGTGCCTAGCCCCAGGGTGCAGACCACCAACCACAGTTCTACCCAGGACCGCCCGCCTAGAATCCCCAAGGCCCCAGTCTGCAGCAAGATGGCAGCTAGAGAGCAGGAGCCCCTGCTGACAGCCAGGCCTGGCACTGCCCTGCTGAATGCCTCAGGCAAGCCCGGCCCTTCTCTGCCCCATTTTCCCGCAAGTCCCACAAGGGGGTTAACCTGTGAGCAGGACCCAGACGTGCTGCATCTCCCAGCACGGGCTGCTGGGGTGCCCACGGGCACTTTGGTGGCTCCTTCTCTTTCCTCCCCTCCAGACCCTACAGTAGGGTGAGCCATGCTCTCTCACCCACTGCTTTAGAGGAGGGACACAAGTTTCAGGAAGCCCCAGTGGGCAGGCCCTGGCAGCTACACGTACTTTGGGAGCCTCCACTGTGAACCTCAGGGTGACTTGTGGAGGGGATGTGGTCAGAACCCCCTGAAGGGCATGGCCCTCCCCACCCAGAGGTGAGGGGGTGAATCACCCACTCTGAGGAGGCCCTTGGGAGCCAGCGCGGTGCACACGTGTGCTCCGGAGCCCCTCTTCCTTAGGGCCCTCCTTCCTCTAAACCGCGCACATGGGCCTGCACCTCAAGCCAGACCAGGGGCAGGCCCAGGAGAGCTGCCTCAGGCACTCACCTCCTGTGCGGTGGTCTGCAGACGGAACACCAGTGGGGCATTTAAAGCATCCCCAGGCCCAGCCCATCGACTCTGAGCTCGTGGGACTTCGTGGCCTTGGCAGTATTCACATTCTCAGATGCTTCACTTGTTTTAGATGAGAGCTTGACAAATATAAAGGGTAGTTCCCGCAAGTTGTGATGAGACCATGAAAGGAGTGAGTCTGAACCAATGAAGCCAAGAGGAGGGTCCCAACTGGCCTGGGGTGAAGGGGGCACAGAGGGGAGGGCACCAGTTCTCCTTGGCAGTGGAGGCTGGTTCTCTGCTGGAGGGGAGTGCTCAGCGGCAGATAGAGCCTTCAGGCCCAGGCCCAGGGATCCACAGGGAGGTCAGGAAAACAAGTGTGGCTGTTATGCACCTACTGTATGCAAGTCCTTTTTAAGGCACTGAGGATTCAGTTGGGTGTCCTGGGGCGGATCACCTGGAAGGTGTTAATATTCTTTGGTGGGGGGGGGGGGGGGGCGGTGAGGGAGGGATAGAAAAGAATAGACAAATAAGTAAAACACTATTCAATGCTGAGGAAGTCCTGTAAGGAAAGAAGGCAGGAAAATGGTTCGAGGTGCCTCAGCGGCCATGTGTAACTTGGGTCTCCAGGAAGGACCCACCTGAGGAGGTGACAGGTGTGAGCTGAAACTGAATGAGGAGAAAGGCCAAGCCAGCCCTGCAGGCCAGAGAGAGGGGAAAAGGATGCTTTCACCCCAGTTGCACTTGTGGGCCCTGGAGGGTTTCAGAAGGGCTATAGCTAGTATTTACTGAGCAGCCATCATATGCCTGGAACTATTCTAAGCATGTTATGTGTATTTTCTCTTCTGATCCTTATGCCAGCTTAGGAGGTAATAGGTAGGAAAGTGACTCCCCAAGAGGCTAAGCAACTTGCTCAAGGTTATGTGGCTAATGGGGAGGACGGAGACTCGGGCTTGAATCCAGGCTCTTCTTCTTGGTGTCTGGGGAAGCTCCCTCTGAAAACCTTCTGCCTTCACTTTAAAAGTGGAGAGAAAATGCGTAAATTATCAAGTTGAATGAAGAGTCAATAAGATGATGTGTGCCAAGCACCTAGCACAGTGCCCTGGCATAGAGTGAGATGCTCAAAATACAGTCGCTTTTACTGTTACTGTTATTATCTTATTGTTTTAGCACTGTATAAAAAAGCACCTCCATGAAAAGGCATAGAGTGAGGGGAGGGAAATTTACCAGCAATGATGACACAGCCATTTTATGCACGGGCACTGCTTGGAAGCGAGGAGGGTCTTATGGAGGCCCAAAGGCTTAGAATCCAAGAAGGAGTATTTCAGGCAGATAGCGTGGGGTGACTTCCAACAGAGGAGACAGGAAGCAGTGTGGTCTATGCAGGAATCCCGGTACCAGACAGCACAGTGTTTACACACCCCTGACTCCTAACCAGTTTGGCTTCCCATTTACCCAAAGACCTGCTGTCTCTCACCCTATTCAGGCTGCATGCAGGACGGAACAACACTGGGGGATGTTCAACTCCCTCCCTGGGCTGATGGAGACCCCCGGAAATTCATCAGCCTGCACAGACAAGTGAGTTGAGTGGGGTCATGGCAGAGTCCCTGGTATCCTGAATGAGGACCTCGGTATGCCCTCAGTGTCCACAGAGGCTTTCTGTCTGAGTGGAGGGCTGTGATAAACACTCCAGTCCATAAAATAACCTTAAGCAAGAGGAAATAAAGACATAAATATGTCTAAAGAACTCAGAGAAGGGACTGGGCCCCATGCCCTGGGTCGGCAAGAAAAAGCTTGGGTCTGGGCTCTTTTAAGAGCTCCATTAGGCTTTGCCCTTGTGCCAATTTATTGTGGAACTCATGAGGGGAGCAAATTCAGATTCTTATTAGATGGAGGGCAAGTCAGTGCCCTTAGCCAACCCCACAGTCAAGGCCAAGCCCTGGACCGTATTGCTCAGTATAGATCAGAGAGGGGCTGGAGGCCTCAAGGGGTTCCCACTGGCCAAAATATTTGCCAGGACCAGGGAGGACTTGGTTTATGACTCAGAAAGACTGATACGGGTACAGGCCACAGGTCATCTGGGGACAACATATGTTCAACATCATTAGTCATCAGGGAAACATACACTAAACCATGAGATGCTACTACGTAGTCACAACAATGGCTAAATTTTAAAATATTGCAAAATCCAAGAGTCAAGCAAAGATGTGGAGCAACAAGAATTCATCATGCATTGCTGGTGGGGAAAAATGGTACAACCACTTTGAACAAGAACTTCTTATAAAGTTGAAGATGCATTTACCATATCGCTCAGCAATTCCACTTGTATGTATTTACCCAAGAGAGATGGAAACACCACAGAAGAGTTTGTACATAAATATTCATCAGTGTTATTTATACTAGTCAAAAACAAAAAACAACCCAAATGCCTATAACCATAAATGGCTAAGTGAATGATACACCCACATGATGAAATCTTACTTAGCAATAAAAAGGGACAGATAATGGATACATGAAGCAACATGAATGAATCTCAAAAGCATTGTCCTAAGCATAAGAAGCCAAACCCAAAGATATATACTATAGGATTCTATTTTTGTGAGATGTTAGAAAAGGTAAACTAAAGGGACAGAAAGCAGATCAAATCAGGAATTACTAAGTTCTGAAGTAAGAGATAAACAAGGAGAAGAAAACTTTTTGAGTTGATATGAATATTCTATATCTTGATTATAGTCTTGATTACGTCACTGAATGCAGTTTTCAGGACACATTAAGTTGCACATTTATGGAAAATTTTATTATATGTAAATTATACCTAAAAAAGAAAAAAAACCTGGGGGCAAACCTAACTAGTAACAAAGCTGTGTCTTCTCCTCTGTCCTTCTCCTTTGGTAAGGAGAAAGTTCTTCCCTGGTTAATCCTTGTCCCTGGAAATTCAGTAACAGCAGTCCTCACACCTCCTATGGCATTACCCACGTGTGGTCTTCTTAAAAGCATTATGGTCATATGCATCAGAAAACTAACCAAGCCCAGATGACCTGACTTTCCCAAGTTAGCATCAACAGGGAGCCCAGCCAATTCCAAATGACTGTCTTTGGGTTCTGGAGACCAAGCTTTGGATTTGGGCTCTACTCAGCAGAAACGAATGGTGAACCAGAAATCCAAACACTGGCCCACATTTCCTCTTGCTTAAGGTTATTTTATGGACTGGATGGGCCACTAGCTTGAGGCAGGACTGCGTGGTCCTTAGAGGGACTGCACATCCTGCTTAGTGCTCATCCAGCCCAGGGAGGCATCGCTTATATTTCCTGTGCTGAGAGAGCATCCTGAACCACATGCCCCCTCCTGATCTGGGCAGAGGGCCCACGAGTCCATGAGACCCCTGTGTTTTTCATGCTCTTTGGGTTTTGGTTCCAGGCTTTGGAAAGTGATTTTGTCAGTGCCAACCTGCACCACTGGATAGACCTCATTTTTGGGTACAAGCAGCAGGGGTCAGCCGCAGTGGAGGCTGTTAATACCTTCCATCCCTACTTCTATGGTGACAAAATGGACCTCAGCAGCATCAGCGACCCCCTCATCAGAAGTACCATCCTGGGGTTCGTCAGCAACTTTGGACAGGTGCCCAAACAGGTACAACATACCATGATTTTTGTCTTACTTTCTCAAAAGAGTGTGTGCAGGGTGAGCTTGGATGGAAGAGAGAGTGAGAAGTAGGTGAGGACTGGAGAGATAAAATGGCCTGCAGTCACCTCCCTATGCCTTTAATTGCTGTTGTCATGCAGTCACCCAGTTGTGTCCGACTCTTTGCAAGCTCGTAGACTACAGCAGGCCAGGCTTCCCTGTCCTCCACTATCTCCAGGAATTTGCTTAAGTTCATGTCCATCGAGTCCATGATGCTATCTAACCGTCTCATCCTCTGCCACCCTCTTCTTCTGGGACTTTAATATCAAGGTTTAACTCTCCGTAACCCACTGATGTCAAGGGAGGTGATGATATCATTAACAATGATGAAGGCTGCATCCATCTGTGACCCATGTGACAGACACTATGATAAATACACAGTATTTAATTCTTTATATAGGTTTGTTGTGAAGATTAACCAAGTGCGTGAAAGTGTCTGAAATATGATTAACGTTCAAAAAATGTTATTCCTGTGATTCCCTCATTAAATCCTCTCTTAAGTTCTGAGTATGGGGATTATACAGATCAGGAAACTGAGGCTCAGAGAGGCTAAATAAATAACTTGCCTACACTTGCACCATTAGCAGGTGTCACCAGTGAGACCTTACCCCATCTGGCCGGCTCCAAAAACTACACCATATTGACCCCACTGTGAGAGCATCCAAGCTCTGCCCTCAGGGTCCCTGGGCCTTTTGCTCCACCAGCTCTATCTGCATCAGGGCAGTCCCATAGAGATGTGAGACTGCGTTCACAATGACATCTTGAGGCCTTTTTAGCTGATCCCAGCCCCATTCATGGAGAAGGCAATGGCAACCCACTCCAGTGTCCTTGCCTGGAGAATCCCAGGGATGGGGGAGCCCGGTGGGCTGCCGTCTATGGGGTCGCACAGAGTCAGACACGACTGAATTGACTTAGCAGCAGCAGCAGCAGCAGCAGCCCCGTTCATGTTCAAGCTTCCATTTGGTGTAGAGATTTTTTCCCCCCAGCACAATCATTTGGAGGCAGAAGCATGGCCCCACGGACTAAGCAGTCAGGAACCACACCAGAAAATGAATACATAGGCCCAGCCAACTCAAGACCATCCTGGGCAACAACCTTCCCCATCTGTAACCATGAGGCTTGGATGGGCTCATCTAATAACATCTCTTCTGTCTGGCCTTATTGTGACTTGCTCAGGTTCACTCAGCTCCTAGGTAAGGGGAATGTGGAAAGGCCTGAGGGTGACTTGGAGAATGGACCATATATGCAAATGTGGGTTTGGCCAAGGAAGGCTTTGTAGAAAGGAGAGAATTTCAGGAAAAAAAGCTAGAGTAGCTAAACAGTTTCATTTCTTTAATTTTAAAAATATTATACTAGAAATAAATAATTTGAAGTAGTAGTCCACAAGCAAAAATATGTTAATATCAGTAGGATCATGGAATGTACACTCTTTAAATTCTGATTTTAAGTAAGGAGGTATTATATTCCATAATGTCTTACGGGAAAACTCGAACAATCTTTTTGACCAACCCAATATGAGCTTCTAAAAAATATTTCTAAAATAATTATCAGAATTAGAGTTCCCCAGGTGGTCCCAGCTTGAAGACAAGATTAAATGCTTTGGGACCATTCACTGTTCCAACAAGGAGCTGTGCCTGCGAAAGCCGTTACAAGGGTCTAGCCTGTGGTGCTTTCGTTAGTCTGATGTGCATGAAGAACATTCTTTAATGCTCATTTAAAAGTCATCATTCTGAGGTCGGCGGCCCCCGGCGCGGGCGGCCCGGATGCACCCAGCGGCCCGGGGCGCAGGGGAGGGCGCGGCGGGCTCGCGGGGCCTGCAACCCGGACGGCGGGAGCCGGGGAAGCGGGGAGGAGGAGGCTGTGTGAAGGTGCCCTCCAGACGTGGTCCTGATGACCGAACTACAGCAAGATGTGGACGACACCAAGTCTGCCAAAGTGCTCGGGAAGAGGGAGAGCAAAGTTGGCTCAGCCCACTCAGAGGCTGAGAATGGTGTGGAGGAGAAGAAGAAGGTATGCAGGTCGCCAGCAGCGCTGTCTCCCACCCTGTCCAGCGAGGCCGAGTCCCAGGACCAGAAGAGAACCATTTCCATGCGGTCAAAATCCAGTTTCGATGGTGCCCCTTTAGCAAATGAGAAAAGCGACTATAAAACGGAAAGCAAGAATGACTCTAAGATTGAAAGGAAAAAGTCCTCATCTTCAAGCCAGGACAAAGCAAACATGCATTTCCACAAACTCTTTCTAGACGTCCCCACGGAGGAACCCCTGAGGCAAAGTTTTACGTGTGCTCTACAGAAAGAAATATTATACCAAGGGAAGCTCTTTGTATCGGAAAACTGGATTTGTTTTCATTCCAAGGTCTTTGGAAAAGACACTAAGATCTCGATTCCAGCTTTCTCAGTAACCTTGATAAAGAAAACCAAAACTGCCCTCCTGGTGCCAAATGCCCTGATTATAGCGACAGTCACAGACAGGTACATATTTGTCTCCTTACTCTCCAGAGATTCAACTTACAAACTACTGAAATCTGTGTGTGGACACTTAGAAAATACAGGTATTGGCAATGGTCCCAGTCCATCTTCTCTTGAAAACAGTTTCCGGGCAGACCGCCCTTCATCTCTGCCTCTGGATTTCAATGATGAATTCTCAGATCTGGATGGAGTGGTGCAGCAAAGACGGCAAGACATGGAAGGATACAGTAGTTCTGGATCTCAGACCCCTGAATCTGAGAACTCTCGAGATTTCCATGTGACAGAATCCCAGACAGTTCTGAATGTCTCCAAGGGAGAAACGAAACCAACTCGGGCAGATCCCCTCATGAACAGAGTACCTGAGGGAAAAGCCAAGAGTCTCCCTGGGCATGCAGGTCAGTCAGAAACCATTGGACTCATACCCAGAGTAAAGTCTGAGAAATGGCCAACTCTCCACCATATTCTTATATTCTATGCAATTGTTGTCTGTGCACTGATCATCTCGACCTTCTACATGAGATACAGAATTAATACTCTGGAGGAGCAGCTGGGGTCACTAACCTCCAGTGTGGACACCCATCAGACTGAACAGACAGCACCATCTGGCCTGGGGTCACAAGTACAGTTAAATGTGGAGGCCTTGTGCCAAGAGCTTACAGCTAACATAATCAGATTAGAAAAGATACAAAGCAACTTACAAAAGCTGCTTGAGAATGGTGACTGAAGCTCAAGCCATGCAATACCTCGCACTTCCCTTGAAGAAGGTGCTCCCGGGGTGTTCTGGTGGAGTGCTCCCTGCTGGCCAGAGGAGCTAGCGGACGGGCAGCCTCGCTTGCCCTTGGAGGTCTCAGGCTCAGGAAAGGGGGGAATGGGGAATAGTTCTGGTTCCTGTGCAATTAAAAGTTGACCTTGACTCTCTGAGGAAGTTTTCAGTTCTGCTGCCTGAAGCAAACCGTCTCTGGAGGTCTCGGGAAGGGCCCGGCGGACACGTGGATGATTGTGGTTCAGCAGGTTATTGTGACTGTGTCAGCAAACATATTCCACTCCAGCCTTTTCAGTCCTACCCATCTGCCTTTTCTCTCCTGTATCCACCCCCGCCTTAACCAGCCTTCAACGGAAGGGATATATCATGTGCCAACAAACTCGATACAGTCCCTTAAAGAATTTGCCATGACTTTCCAAAAGGAAAAAAAAAAAAAAAAAAAAACTCTGATGGACAAACTTGCTTCAAACAAGTGACATTTGAATTTTGGGGTTTTTTTCCCTTTCTGATGTTATTTTCTGGTTTAAGTGACGTGTGTATCTTAACTTCTCAGCCGAGTATTGGCAAGAAAATTTGGAAAAGCTGATTAAACTATCCCATTAAAAAAAAAAAAAAAAGTCATCATTCTGATTTCTGTTTGTATTGATCACCCACTTGACTTTTCTAGATAGTCTAGCATGTGGTCAAGGGGTGTAACCAAGGCTGCTCTGAGGTCCCGGGGCTGCCTGCTGAGCTCCACCTCTGTCCTTGAGCTCAGCCAAGGCCAGTTCCACCCCCTGTCATGGCGCCCAGGGATATTTCCATCTGGAAGCAGAACACTGTGCTGCTGGCTAAAGAAACCAGCCTAGCACGAGCCCAGTCGGGGAGGGAGGGTGGAAAGCTGGAGCAGGCCTCAACTGCATTCTCTAGCCCAGCACCAAGGATTCTGCCAGGCAGCCTGGCTTTGCACTTCAGACTGTGTCCAATCATGCAAAAAGTTTGGCATTAAGGACAATTTGAGAGATCTAAGAAAAATGAAAATAAGAAAGGCCACTAATGGGGTTTGCCTGTGTTCTTTAGAATACTTGAATGGTTGCTATTAAAGAATTCTGTGTTGATGCCCAGATGGATGGGTCTGCAGAAAATTTATAAAGAAGAGAAAATATGAGAAATAGCTCAAGCAAATGAAGAGAGACGTGATCTAGGGAGGAAAAAGTGTCATTCTGACGCTGTAGCATGAAAGGTAGCTCTCCCAGGGATCAGAGGCTCCTCAGGGGGCTCATCATTTGCTCAAGCAGCTTGGAGAAGAAGACAGATTTGGCTTCCAAGAGAGTTCTCCACCAGCCCCACACCATGGCCTTGAGAAAGTAGCTGCCTGTGACTGAGCCCCAGGCCACTCCCCTGCAACATCCAAATGTTGAACCAGATGATTCTGTTTCAGCTCACCTCAGTCAGGAGCAAGCTCAGCCCCAGCAGCACCCAGGGTAGAGGTACAGCTGGGACTTGCCCAAGGATGACTCCCCTTCTGTCCATCTGTCCTAACAACCGACACGGTGCGTGTCTGTCTGCTTGCCTCTGCAGCTTTTTACTAAACCCCATCCAGCCAGGACTGCTGCAGGGAAGCCTTCCCCTGGGAAGGACGTCTCCACACCGGCCAGCCTGCCTGGGCACCAGCAGCCCTTTTTCTACAGCCTGCAGGCGCTGAGGCCCTCCCAGGTCACAGTCAAAGGTGAGCACCTGGTCCTGCTTTGTGTGGTGTACTGTCCACAGTTGTCCCTCCAGTGACTGGTGTTCCTCTGGAGGTTCAGGGGTGCAGGCTGGGGCAAAGGTTTGGGGTCTGACTGCCCAACTGTGTCTCCAGTCATATCAGGAGTCTGCGGAGGCCTCTGCTCTGGAAGTGTCTGGGGCCACTTCTGTTATACCCTGACTTCTGAAGACCCACCTGTCTGTCTGTTGAGACAAACACTCATCTCTCTTTCATGTGCACACACATCTATCAACACACACACACACACACACACAGACCCCTCCTCACCTTCAGAAAAGTGAAAGTAAGAAAGGCTGCTAAAGGGGTTTGCTCTTTGGAATACTCAAATGGCTGCTATTAAAGAATTCTGTGTTGATGCCCAGATGGATGGGCCTGCAGAGAATTTATAAATAAAAAGGGAAACTATTAGAAGAAATAGCTCGAGATTGCAGCCCCCTCTCTGGGTCCCGGTCGCTGTTGCTCCTGACCACCCAGGTGGGCCTGCAGCCACTAGCTAAGGGCATGTGCATGAGGCAGATGGCCCCAGTGCAGGTCCCAGCCCTGCTTCCTAGAGGGGCTGGGTGTGTATGAAGTCCATCCTGGGGCCTCAGTGCATTGGGGATGTCTACCTGGAACAGCTTTCTGGTCCCAAGGAGTATAAGGTCAGGTTTGTCAGGGTTTCTTCTCTTGAATCCAACAACAGTGTCCTTAGCATCTCCAGCCCTGCTAGACTTGATGCCTGGAAGGTGCAGGAAGGACAGAGCCCCTGCCCCCCGGCTTCTCTGGCTTTGGGCCATCTGCCCTGACAGCCTCGGTTCCTCTTCCCCTGGTATCAACGCATAAGAGACACTAAAGACCTGCATGGCCACATACTTCATGTATGTGTTAAGTCTGGGGAGAGACCCAGGGCCCGGGGACCCAGCTTGGGGCCAGAGTGTAACCTGGCCCCTAGAGGGAGGCCCAGGATGGAGGTACCAGGACAAGGAGTGGCTCCTGCCTGGGTGGGTGTTTGCCAAGTCTGGGTGGGCTGTGCATGGCTCATCTCTGGGCCCAGCTAAAGCAGGTGTTGTCCTTTGGCAAATAAATTCCTCCCTACTGACTGGGGAGCAGATATGTACCTCTTCTCTCTAGGCTCGGAATCCCCAAAAGGAGCCATCGGCCACATCGTTCCTACAGAGAAGACCATCCTGGCCGTGGAGACAAACAAGATGCTGCTGCCTCCACACTGGAGCAGGACCTTCAGCTGGGGCTTTGACGACTTCAGCTGCTGCCTGGGCAACTACGGCTCTGACAAGGCGAGTGGTGTCAGGGTGCAGGGTGGCCCCAGGGCCTCAGCCTGCTATTGGTTGGGGCAGAGGTGGTCAGGAGACCGGCGAGCCCAAAGCAGCCACAGCTGCCCACACCCCCACTTCCTCCACGTGCCTGTGCCCCCAGCCTGGGGATGAGAGGGTTTGAGTAACCGTGCCAAGAGCCCAGTGGGCTAAGCCTTCCCCCATGTTACCAGGAGTCGAGCTTGTAAATAGGCATGCTGTCACCTCTGCAGTGTTCACTGCTGGCTGGTCACTTGGCTGCAGTGAGAAGGCCCAGATTGTCATTCAGTTTGGGTGGAAAGTCTTAGGGGCCCCTCTGGCCCTTGCTCTGACTTAGACTCAGATGGCACAAATTGAACATTCTACAGGCCACCAGAAGAGAGCCACTGGGTTACTGGTCCTCCACGCCTGTGCGAGGCCATCCACTCCTCTCTACCTTCTTGATGTGGCCTCTGGCCCTGTTTTCTACCCTTGCTCCTCTCCCACCCTAGCACATGGCATGAATTCCCTGCTCACCAAGCTTTCTCTCCCCTCCCTAGCCTTCCCCCACCTCCTGCAGGAGGCAGCCAGCGAAACTGGTCCCAGATGTCCCCACGTCCTGAAAGTGGGCTCTGCCTTTCCCAAGCTCACAGGGCATTTCTGCTGTATCCCCAAACTCTCCTGCTTACTTGCCTCTTCCCACCTGTTCCTTGGGTGTAGGCGCTCTCTGGAGACATACGTGGGCAGCCTGTCCCCAGGGCTTTTCTTGAACAAATGACCTGTCCCTCGGTTCCCGAAGCACACAAGCAGGCCAGTGGAAGCAGCCAGATCTGCCCGCATGCCCCTGTCGCCCTGTTCCAGCTCCCTGCCCGTGTGGGCCCTGGCGCCAGTGTTCATCTCCCTTGCCTCCCCTCCCACAGATCTTGGTGACGTTCGAGAACTTGGCCGCCTGGGGCCGCTGTCTGTGTGCCATGTGCCCGTCCCCCACGACCATCATCACCTCCGGGACCAGCGCCGTGGTGTGTGTTTGGGAGCTCAGCATGACCAAAGGCCGGGCCACAGGCCTGCGCCTCAAGCAGGTACGGAGCCTCCACGGGGGTGTTGGCTCAGGGCAGGTGGAGTCCCTCCAGTAGGCACAGTGCCTTTGCATGCTCCAGCTCCCAAGCGCCGAGAGCTCTGCCCCTCTTGGGAGCTGATAGCGCAGTGGAGCATTGAGGGCACATGGGTCCCTGTCATTCAAGGGTGCGGTTTCATGTCTTTGGGTGGATTTGATAAGCACACAGGGCTGGTGCTTCCACGGACACCTGCACCTCAGTGAGAGATGCTGCTTACACATCAGGGCCAGTGAAATTGGGAGCTTTTTGCACTAGAAGACATTTTTTAGCATTTTTCACAGGCACTTTTATGTGAACAGCCTCATTTTACCTCTTCATTTTACCCTGTCATAGGAATCATTATCATACCCACTTCACTGGGGAAAAATCAAATCAAAGAAGTTAAGTGCCTTGTCCAAGAGCATAGAGTCAGAAAATAAAAGACTGTCTCAGAATAGGGGTGATTGTGGCAGACACAGAAGGAAGAGACCAGGAGGCAGAAAACTCGTCTGGTCTTACCTCGCAAACCACAGCTGCTTGGAATAGTAAATAGAGTGAAGCTGACTGCTTACTTAAGGTTCTGCATGTTAACTGTAATCTCGGAAAGCAGGTACTCTTAGTCCCACTTTCAGATGAGAAACGTGAGGCTCAGAAAGGTCAGATTTGCATTTAAATCTAACTCTAAGCCTTGTGCTTTCCCCTGCATACACTTGAAGTTGCTGGAGAATATTTCTAGGAGACACTTCCATCTCCAAATGCAATTCATGTTTCCATCTGTGTTTTAGTGATCCATACAGCCCCAAAGTGACAAAAAAAGAAAAAAAAAGTTAACCATACAAGGCTTGCCACTGACTAGATTTCCTAAACTGGACATGTTACACTCGAATTGATGCTGGGTTTCTCTGGATGCTTTCCTAGTCAATGGAGTCTCCCCAGAGCCTGCCCTTATTCCCTGGCACCACCCCCAGCACATGCATGGTACACAGCAGTGGACATTCAACAAACGTGAGGTAGGGAATGCGTGGGTCAGGGCTGAGGGAGCTGGTTAATCCTGCAGAGCCCGTGGCACCTATGAGAGGCAGTTGTGCAGGTCAAGTATGGGCTGCCTCCCCCCAGACTCTCCAGGGAAGTCCTCCCAAGCCAGGCTTACAGCCCTCTGTCTTTCCACATCTTCACTTTCCTGACCTGCATGGAGAGACTATGCAGCCATTATGGGTGTGGAGAATCCACCTCTCCCAGACATCGCTCCAGGGATGAGGGGATCCACCCCAATCCCAAAGACACCTTGGGGAGCCAGGGAAGTGACCCCTCTCCATTTCCCTTCCAAGATCCTGGTTAGTGGTGAAGATGCAGTGTAAAAGCCCCAGTACTGACAGCATAAAATGTAATTTATCATCCTCTCCTAGCTATAAATCAAGACAAAAAGGTAGGGGGATCCTACATGCTCTTATTTCCTAAGTGAAATAAAGTACTTTATCATTTACCTAAAGAGGCTGACACAGCCTTGGGGGTTCCCCAGACTGGAACCTGCTCAGAGAAAGGGGTCCCTCCCTGACTTATAGACTTGTAGACAGAGACGTCATCATTAAATAGCTTCATTAACAGTTTTTTCAATTGTTTTATTTCTAAATATTACAACATGAAAGACATATTTCAGAGTCAGATGATTATCTATAATCCATACAAAAAATGTCATCCTTGCATGCTCTGATCCCCAGATATACATATTTATATCCTTCTGATCATTGTGTAGATATGTTGATTCCATTTTCACCCAGCCTATCAAATTGTTTCCTCTTTTCTACAGGTTCTATAATTTACTTTTCAATTGTTCCATATTATTCCATCTCCACAAAATTATATTTCAATTGTTTTATGTCAATGTACCACAGTTTAATAAATCATTTCTTCTAAAACTAGACAATTACATTGCTTCCAATTTTAAGTATTTTAAGTAGTGCTGCAGAAGACATCTTAGATTGCTGTTTGCTTCTGATTAATCATTTCCTTATAGCAAATTTCAAGAAGCCGAATTACAGAACAGTGACATAATGCTTTCTATAATGGCTGTGTGGTTTTACAGTGCCACCACAATCAGGAGTGCCCATTCCACCACGACATATCCAGAATAGGGAATTATTTTCAGAGGTTTGTATTTTTTTATTTTTTGCTCCTTTAGTTAGGTATAAGGTGATACAGTGGAGCTATTTCAATTGGCCATGATGAGAGCTTTATTCTGAGAACAGAAGAGCCAATGGAGAACATTTAAAATTGCTGTCCTCCTTCATTTTTTCCCAGGCCTTTCCAAATAGGGAGTGGTGCTGACTGCCTCCAGGTGCTTTAGTGTCCAGGCTGGTGAGAGGCCTACAGAGGTGGGCAGTGCCCATGCACACAGTGGTCCCTCCCTCTCCAGCGCTTCCCCCAACGCTTTCCCCAAGAAAGCAGAGGCGCTCCGCTCCAGTAACAGACAGCTCACACAGGCAATGGACTCACAGCCGATGTCTCTGCATCCCCAGTCCTCACACCTGGGTCCCCAGCCTGCACGCTCTGGAGTTGTCCTGTCCCCGGCAGTCAGAACTTAGCCAGTAGACAGAGGTCATTCTGGGAAGACTACCAGAAAGTGCCTGTCAAGGCCTCTGCTTTCCTCTCTTCTTTTAGATAGTTTTCACTTCCCTAAGTAGCCCCTAAAGTGACCCCAGCCTTCTTCCATGGGTCACATCTATCAGATTGGTGCCATGTTAGGATCCATGGAGCACAAATGGGAATCTGCAGCTGAACTTTTAATTATTGTGACCAGGCCAAGTGACAACTTTGAAAAATGGTGCTCAACCTCATTGACTCAAATGAGTGAGTGGTGGACAGTCCTGAGGGTGGAGGTTTACCACTAGATGCGGGGAGTAGTCAGGTTTCAGAGAACCACCTCTGCACTTCTCAGGCTGATTTCAGAGGACAGCAGGCACATGTGTGCCTGCCAGCTCTCATACCAGGCTTACCTGGAAGCTGCTGGGACAGTTGTAATGGAAACCACACTGCCACCAGCAGCAGCAGGCCAGGGATCCCAGTGTGCCTGGGAGGCATCCCTAGTCCCCCAGTCCCCCAGGAACATGTCCATGGGGAACAAGGCCTCTGGCCAGGTCGGGACACATAACCATCCATCAGCCAAGCCGGACCTTCCTAGGCCAACCTGAGAGTCAAGAATGAGGCCCCGAGAGTCAAGACTGGGCAGCCAGACTGGACATGAACGTGGATCCTTTGGGCTTGAAAAGTCAAATCCTTTAAACTATAACCTGACCTCCCTGCCTTCTTCCCAGTTTAGTTTCCAGGGGCACATGTGTTTCTGAGGTTCCCTTAGTGTGATGTTCACAGTTGAGCATGCATGAAATTCTCCAGACAGCTTGTGAAAACCCAGATTTTGGGGCCCCACTCCCAGAGTTTCTGAATCAGTAGACCTGGGAGGGGCCCAAGAATGTCCGTTTCTGACAAGTTCCCAGATGATACTTGTGCCACAGGTTGGGATACCACACATGACAAACCAGCACCCTTGCATCTTAATAGTGGTGTGCACTGCTTCAGACTGCAAGATAACATGGGAGGGCAGAGAGCATGAGGATGTTACTGGGGTCTCCGCTTGAGTATAATAAAAAGGACTACTGACTCTCCTCATCTGGATTTCAACCCTGGAAAGGGATGGTTCTGAGAAGCCAGCCACAGACCCGTGAATACACATGCGCATGCGTGCACACACACATACACACACACACCCCTGACACATGTTGGAGTCACTGGATCACTCTGAATCTCTGTTCTCTCATCTGGGGCCCAACAGTAAAAGGGGAGAGTGGGGTATCTCCCCGAGTAACTGGATTAAGGGCCCCTCTCATAACCTGCACTCTCGCCCCTTGTCCCCAGGCCTTGTACGGACACACACAGGCTGTCACATGCCTGGCGGCATCAGTCACCTTCAACGTCCTGGTGAGTGGCTCACAAGACTGCACGTGCATCCTGTGGGACCTGGACCACCTCACCCATGTCGCCCGCCTGCCTGCCCACAGGGAGGGCGTATCTGCTGTTGCCATCAGTGACGTCTCGGTGAGGCTCTTCTTCCTCAATGTCTGTGTCCTCAGCATGTCTAATGATTCTTCATGGTGACATGGTGGACAGTCCCCTGAGAAAAAACCCGGGCGCAAAGACCACCCCAGAGTGTATGGAGGCCCCAAATATGTGGGACATTCTCTACACAGGCAGAGTGGTGCCATCAGCAATCTCAATTTTGGTCTCGATTTTATTTTTTGCTTCTTTATTTTTTTCCCCTCAAGGAGGTGGGCTGGTGGGAGGTGTCTGTTCTGACATGAGCATCAGGGAGTTGGGGAAGGAAGTTAACTTTGGTGAGGGATCTTCTGGGTTTGATTGACTGATCCAGCCAGTTGACTGCAAATCAGTGTAAGCTTGGCAAGCACCTCTGGTCTCCAAGTCAGGAACCACCTCTGCTTGTCCCTCCATGCTGGCTACCAAATATAAACCTGTCAGGAAGCGCACCATGCGTGTGTGTATGTGTTTGTGTATGAGAGATAGAATAATATATATACTGTGTATATACATATATGCATGTATGTATACCAGTGTGGAGCTTTACACTGGAATCCCCATCATGGGATATGGGGTTTTCTGAGGCTCTGCATCTGCTGATAGAAAACCTGAGGGGCCTGGAGCATGCATAGACTGAGCAGTTGTATCATAGGAGGAGAGAGAGGTCATGGATGGAGGAGACTTCTGGTGCTAACTGTGGCTGAAAGTGGTGCTCCAAATGGGCTTTAATCCAGGAAGAATATTAGATGGGCAAAAAGAGGATGGATGGATAGGTGGTTGGGCAGATGGAGGGATGAATGTGTGGATAGATGGAGGGTGGGTAGGTAGATGGATGGATGTTGGCTGAATGGATGAATGGGTAGATGTAATAGGGAAAGCACCATGTTCTAATATGGAAGAAAATAAATTCATAAGGAATTATGTCCCCAGCCCTTAGAGAAGACTGCTATCAGGAGTCTTTATAACTTGTTTGACCCACCGTGAGCTGGAGCTGACTGAGTTCATGAAGTGCTGGCTGGGTGCTGAGCAGAGATGTATCAGACAGGGTCCCTGGCCTCAGGCAGACTCCACCAAACGATTCAGGAAGGGACGTGATGGAGCTCAGCCCAGGGCACTGCAGAGGGGCATGGAGCTCCCAACATCCCTTCTGTGGTCAGGGCAAGGCTCAAAGGCTTAGCCCCAGATGGCTCTTGGGGTCCTTGGTGACAGTGACCACAACTCTACTGGACACGACATAGACAAGGACTTAAGGAATGAACACTGCAGACATACACATTTCAGGAGATGCAATGGGCAAATTTCTCCTCATAAATTGCCCCCAAGGGACCTTGCCCTACTTTATGAACTACATGCAGTCATTCAAGCGCCTGTTCCCTGCCCTTCACCAGGGGTCATCCAAAGCTGCTTCACAGGGACAGGGCTGGCCAGCCAGGTGTAGACCCCATGTCTGGGCCTGGGATGGTACCCTGGCTGGGTCTTTTTTGCCAGTCAGTATGTTGCCAGGGAGAGTGCTGTGGGAGGAGTCCAGAGGGTGAGCCAGTCAGCTTGTGCTGGGGACAGCAGTATCCAAATGCCTGATTTCAGTACGAAAAGAACCAGGAGTGCACCGTTGTATGAAAACACAGCAGGCCTGTGAGTCACCTGGGAAGAAGTGGATGTCTTAGGAGGTCTGGGAGTGCCTTGGTTAGTCTTCAGAGGACGGCAGGTGGAGGGTGCTTGGGTGTGCAAGCTGAGTGAGTGGACAGACAGACAGGCAGTGATCCCAACCTGAAGTGAAGCCCACTCTCACTGCTGCAGGGCACCATCGTCTCCTGTGCGGGAGCCCACTTGTCCCTGTGGGATGTCAACGGACAACCACTGGCCAGCATTACCACAGCCTGGGGCCCAGAAGGAGCCATAACCTGCTGCTACGTGGTGGAGGGGCCAGCGTGGGACACAAGCCATGTCATCATCACTGGAAGTCAGGATGGCATGGTCCGGGTAGGTGTGCCTTGGGTGGAATGAAGGCATGCTACAAGAAATGTGTTCATCTCCATTCTGTCCACTTCCTCTAAGAGTCAAATCTGCAGACTGCATTTAAACATTCCAGACCAGGTCCCCACAGCATGTGAGGGCAAAGGCAAGGGTTTTTTTTAATATTAATATAATACATAAAATTTTATACACACATATACTTCAACAATTAGAAAATACTTATTGTCACAAGTTATGAAAGCTGAATGGTCAAATGCATCAGAATATAATTCAGTACTGACAAGAGACATATAGGCCATCCTTTCATCCATTCACCCACTGGTCTATTCATCCATCCATTAATCCATCTACCCATCCAGCTACTTATCTCTCTATCTACTTCTATCCATTTACTATTCCATTCATCCATCCACCCTTTCATTATTGCATTCATCCTTCCATCTACTCATCAGCCCACTTATTTGTCCCTCCAGCTATCCATCCACCTAACATTCATTGAACTCTGGCTATGTACCAAGCACCTCATACATAAGGGATCCAAATTGATGATAAATAGGTCCTTGTCCTCAAGATGTCATATTCTAGAAACAAAAGATGAACAGAAAATGTACATATGTGTTTCATGCTATGACTGGGACAATCAGAGTGCCATGTATGCTCTGAGGAAGGCCTTGGGAAGAGAAACCATCAAGAAACCAAGAAGACAATAAAGGAGAAACATTGAGGAGGGAGGAATAGTGTGGGAAGAGCAAAACACAGGTGATTTTTCTGAGACTGACAGCAAGGAGGGAGGAATGAATAAGATGAGGAAGAGTTAAGAGCTTTACTCAAGAAACTGTCATTTGAATTCCACAATTTTTGAAAGGAAGTGTCAGTTGCATACCTCGAAGTATTCTAGAAAATGCTCTTCGAATTCTACATGCATTTGTGAAAGCTCCCTGTGGGCCAGCCAGCATGGCTGAAACGCAGCCCTATCCTCCAGGAGCCTCCATTCCCAAAGTCTGAGAATCATCACAGAGGTGATGCTTCAGGAAGCAGAATGAATAACAGGGTGGGGGCCAAGTGGAGAGTGGATTTATTTCCAGCAGAGGAGGTGGCATTTCAGCCGAGCCCTGAGGATGAGGAGACGTCAGGGCATACAGAGAAGGCCATGCAGGCTGAGGGGTCAGGGTGCGTGGACAGGAGAGACGACGCTGAGGAGAGCCCTCTGGGAAGTCCCCTTGCAGGGCCTCATCTATGGACTAGAGGAGCACAGGGTCTCTGCAGAGGGAAGGGCATCCTGGGCTGGCTAAAACACGAGGAGATCATGAGGGTCAGGGCTGGGTGGGTCGTGGTCTGTCCTGTGCATCAGTCAGAGGAGCCCGGGGTGGCTGGGGGCAGCTGCATTTCCTTCATGGGCCCCCAGAGCAGGAGCGTGAGTCTGCCAGGCGCCCTGCCCTTGTCCACTCAGCGCACTAACTGAGCTCCCGGGACGGCCCAGCGCTGGGCTAGACCCGGTGCGGCTCTCACAGAAGCCCGCAAGTGGAGGTTGCTCATTGTCCTGCGGGGAAAGAAAGTTCAGGCTTAGCAAGTGAGATGCCATGTGTGGTCAGCCTGAGGGCACTCACCACAGACCTGGCACCATACATAGAGGACGGGAAGCCGTGCTGCTTAGTGATAAGGGAGGCCTCTGGGAATGGTGGCAGACAGACAAGTGGGCACTAGCTAAGTAAAATGACATTGAGCTGACTGCTGAGTCTCGTCCCTGCAGATACGGGGTCAGGCTAAGTGCCCTATGACCCAGGGGTGGGGAGGGAACTCATCCCGTCTACATCCTTCTACAGCTGCCAAACTGTAGGCAAACTGAAGCCTAAACAGGCTTTTATCCTGAGAATATGTCAACATCAGAAGTGAAAGGGGGCCATGCGCCCCTTCCCTCAGGGTCCCCCAGGTGTGGAGGAAAGGATGGGCCCCGAGCCTGCAGACAGGTTCGTTGCCCCAGCCCATGGCATGTTCTCTGTTCTGGACAGATCTGGAAGACTGAAGATGTGAAGATGTCTGTTCCCGGGCAGGCAGCGCCAGAGGAACCTTGGGCTCCATCATCTCCAAGCCCCAGAGGTAACTGCTATGCTCCTGGTTCCCGGGAGCACCCTTGCCTCACTCAGCCCTCCCTCCCCTCTTCTCTCCTCTGTTGAGGGCTGCAGCTCCAGCCAGGCCTGCAGAGATCAGGGAAGACAGTGAGTTTCTTGGGGTATTGACAGATCTCAGGTCAGGAGCACAGTTTTCTGTGAGCGGCTGGTGGAGTATGAATCCATGTTTGGAAGCCCCACTGAGGCCCAGCCTCACCCTTCAGGGACCGGCTGGCTCTGGGAGGCTCCTTGGGCATGTGAACAGTGCTGGTGGTGGTTGTCAGGGGTTCCCGAGCTCTGGGGGGGACCACACCCAGCTGAGCTTGGCTTGATGCTATCCATCTTCCTGGGTGACTCTTAAATGCCAAACTCCCCAGCCCAGGATCTGGGTCCATCCGACTGGCCACTGACCTGAACTGCCAGGCTGCAGACAGGAGCAGGGATGGCTTTGCTGCTTCCCCGGGGAGAGGAAGTTGTTCCATCAGCCCCATTCTGCCCTGTTGTCCCTGACTCAGCATCCCCTACTCACCACGGCAAGTTCCTCAAAGTAGGTCTGAGGGTGGTCTGCATCAGCATGGCCCAGGAGGCTCATGAAACTTTTAGAGGTGGGTCCTAGCCTCAAGAAAAAGATTGGAGAAGGATAGAGTTCCCGTATCTAACAAGTCCCCAGGTGACTGCTGGTATCAGCAGAGTAAAAGAACCGCCACTCTGCAGCAGAGCCCTCTTTGGGGGGTAGCCTTTGGGCCTGGAGTAAGATGATCTGTTCTCACTTCTGTCACCATGGCCTCTGGCATCAGCACCACCAGGGCCACCATCACAGAGCCGTGAGGGGCAGAGCTGACCCGGAGCAGTTTCCACCATCCACTCCTCCCGCGTGTTCTCTTATTTCTCACGGCAACCCCATGAGGAAGATACTGCGGTGATACCTGGGTGAGAAGAGAACTGAGGCACGGAGTAGTTCAACAACTTGCCTGAAGTGACCCGAAGCCACTGCTACTATAGTTCTCATTTCTGCCTCCAGAGTAGATACGCCCACTGCCAGAGCACGCTCCTTGGCCAGGGCCAGACCATCCAGGATGAGCGCAAACACAAACCTCACTCCTGGGGGTCCTGCATGGCCTCACTCTTGTCATCATGGGTTCTTCTGGTTCGTTCTGCATCCCGGGACCCATGATCAACCACTAGAGAGAATGTTCCAGATTGTGGAGGCTTGTCTTCTACAGGGAGTAGCCATTTTTAGTTCATTTCTAATATGTGCTCCACACTTCCTTGATTCATTTAGTCACTGATTCATGGATTCTTCATCCACACAAGCAGAAGTGGACATTGGCTGAGCCCCTGCTAGGTCCTAGAATCTACATGGGAATCCCTTCCTTCAACATAATGCCATCAGACAATGCCCTTGTCAACAACCTAGACTGACCTAGAATGGTGACCTTACAAGAATCTACAGCTACTGGGGATTCAGTTCACTGGTCCTAAGATCTCTAGGGTCCTTTGGGACCACAATGAATCAGCCCATCACAGTGTAAAAAGAGTCCTGTGCATTCTTAGGAGCTCACAGTTCTTCTTTGGAGGACAGGGGCCAAGGTCTCTCCCCTGCCTCCACCCACTTGGAGGAGAGCTAGAACAGAGTTCTTATTCTCCCCCTGCTCATGAAGTGTTCTGTGGCACACCAGTGTGAGAGCAAGCCACCTCGATCTTGGACTCAGCTGACCACTTCTGAAGCTACTGAGCTCTGATAAGCTAAAGGCATTAGTTCAGCCCATGGTTGATAAGTGGGTGTCCGAGCCAGAATGTTAGCTGAGTGGGTAGGTAGGTGGATGAAGGGACAGATAGACAAAGGGCGTCTCAGAGCCATTCCATTGGTTCTGGAAGTGCCAGTGGATTTTCGGTTTCTACTCAGGATCGACAAGGTTGTGCTCATTGGGAAGGGGGCCTAGTGAGATGAGAAGCAAGATGAAAATCAGGAAACAAAAGTTCTAGACCCAGCTCTGTCTTCTGCAACCTCTTCGGTCCTCAATTTCCCTCTCTGTCAATAGAGGTGCTTCCTGTACCTCCTAACTTGTAGGAAGCAGATGACAGAAAAGTAATAACGTAGACAAAGATCTCCTCGACAAAACGTGGGTCATGATTATCATTTTCTCAGATTACTAGGAGACTTCTCCCCTAACACACCCGCCGATTACACGAGGGGACTTACCTGATGGTGTCAGGCAGACAGGAGCCTCACACCCATTTCCTTCCTCTGCTATTTGTCCTAACCAGCCTGAGGTCACCACTGCCAAGTAGAATTAATTGCTCTGTTTGTGGTTACAGTTCAAAGGAGGATTGGATAAAATGACACAAGGGCACAGACATAGTCATAAAAATCAGGTGAGGCCGCTGCTTAGAGTTAGCAAATCCATGTGCAGGTTTACAAACCTAAGCCACTGGAGGGCTCGCTGTCCTCATAATATTGCTTATAACTGTTTTGTTGGAAGGGGACTAGTCCTCGGCCTGACACGCAGATATTTATGCATGTCTCTTGGTGTGTATATTATTGCATTCCTTGAATACCTTGAGAGGCAAGAAAAGAGTTCTTTGAGGGTACTGAGGATATGAGGGTTGCTGCATTTGTGTGCAGATGTCATCTAATTCCTGCCTGGAATTCATTTATTTGTCGTTTGCAGCCAAGACCAACCCAGCGGAGTCCAATTCACTTTAGGAATCACTCCGTAGATTTGGGCTCAATCCGGTACACAAAAAGTCCTTGGGAAGAGCTTGGTTTGGGAACTTATGCACAAACACAAAACACACGTGCATTTCCTGGGGCACAGAGCTGTCTGTCACCCTCGGTCAGCTGGGACAGCTGCGTCGCTACTGCCCTGACTGCAACCAAGTGACCTCGTAGTGGTGGCCCCAACTGATGTCTCTCCACCTCACCCTCCACAAAGGAGTCACCATCTGTCCCCATATACAGTCATTAAAATGAGTGAAGTAGCAATCATTGAGTTCTATTTTTTGAAAACAAACATTCTCAGCATTTAATTATTGGTCATGGCATGAGCGGATTTAGGTAAGTTGATAATGCCAACTTTATGTAATTTATTTTTACTAAGCAATTACAGGCTGCGTTACATCCTGGCAGCAAGGTATTGTGGGGTATCTTATTAAGCATAAAGCCAGTAAACACTGATGAACAATTTTGCTGAACTAGGCATGCAATTTAGAAAGCAATAATACACAAATCCAATTTGGTACACAATGGATACCGCAGCACGTCAGCACATGTAACTATCACAGCCTGCAAATTAAATTGGGACGGCCCTTTTTGCAACAGCACAGGCCAAGATTAAATATATTTTCCCCCTCAATTTAACAAGTTGC
The DNA here is from genome assembly GCF_033118175.1 of Dama dama. Classification (NCBI taxonomy): domain Eukaryota; kingdom Metazoa; phylum Chordata; class Mammalia; order Artiodactyla; family Cervidae; genus Dama; species Dama dama. The sequence goes on from NC_083695.1 coordinate 46,101,817, forward strand.
TGACCACAAATATAAATATATGTGTATGTGTTTGCAGCCCTGTGTGTGGATATACACACGCATGTGTGTTAAACCGCTTGGGTTTTCTAACTATCCCCTTGCACGTTCCTCATAGTTCACCGATGGGAGAAGAATCTTGCCCTTTGCAGAGAACTGGATGTCAGCGTGGCTTTGACAGGGAAACCCAGCAAGGCCAACTATGCAGTGACAGCTCTGGCCGTGTCCAGGTAACAACAAGCTGGCTGCTCCAAGCCTCCAGCAGAGGGCGCTGTGCTGCCCCTAGGAAGCCCTGGCTGTTGTATTCAGGACACTGGGCCCTAGGAGGTGGACTCACGACAAGGACCCAGGAACCCAGGGGGCCCCAGCATGTACAGTAGCAAGATGGCCATGTTAGGCCTAGGAAATGGTCCTTAACACACATATTCTTGCTCTTTCTTTCTCCCTCTCACTCTCTTGAATGTCTATGAATTCATAGAGAAATCCAGAAAGTAAAAGTATATTGACTTGTAATTTTATCCTAAAGAGGGACTTTTTTCCTGAGGCCCCTTGATGATTGTAACGTTTGGTATGATGGTTTTCCTACATTATAGAAAATGCCTTTCAAGGGCTCGAAGCCAACGTGGAATGGACGGGTGTCAGATACTACCCTTGCAGCATTGTTTTATTCTTTACAATTACTCGATGGTGGAACTTAGAATCATTAGCCTGTTCTAAACACTAGGCGTGTTAGTCTCAGGGGACCAGATCTTCAGGAGCCCTGTCCTTCTCCCCTCCTGCCCTGGAGTGGGGCACGCAAGTTCTGCTGTGGTGGGAAGGCCAGACTGAGGCAGGGTGGCTTAGGGTGGGGCGTATGGGAAGGCACAGAAGGCCCTGAGCCCTCTGTCCTTTGCTGGAGAACTTGCCCTACCTTCTGCCTACTGGCCTGGCTGCATAGCTCAAAGGATAGGAGATACTCCCAAAGATGCTGAAGGGAGAATGTCAGGGTCTTGCCCTGTTCCCCAGAGCCCCAGCATCTGGGAGCGTCCCCTCAGTGCTTCCGAAGCCGTAACTCTCCCAGGTCAGAGCTCTCCTTGAGTCACAAGACTCTCCCCTGCTTCAGGCAGAGGCCAAGTGCAGGCTCTCCTGGGGTCCTGGCCTGAACCCCCTCCCCCGTGTCGTAACGTCCTGAATGCAGTCTGGGATAAGCAGGGTGCACAGGTTTGCTCTCATATTCCTCTTTATTTGTTCTCTTCCCAAGAAACCAGACCAAACTCCTGGTTGGTGATGAGAAGGGAAGAATATTCTGCTGGTCCGCGGAGGGGTAGGAGGCAGGAGCCGGTGGAGGCTCTGGCATGGCAGCCATGTGACCCAACGGGCAGCAGGACCAAGCGGAGGGCTCAGACGCAGCACCTGGGATGCAAAAGAAACCCGCAGGACCTCCCTTCCAACAGGTCCCCAAAGAGGAGGCCACAGGCCGCTGGAGCTCCATACCCTGAACTTTGGCCTTGGATCACACACGGATGTGAATCAATAAAACAGATACACATGTGCATCGGGACCCGTAAGCGGCATGCTGGAGACTGTGGCTCACGGGTGCCAACCAGCACTCGCAATTACACAACTCACCTTTCAAAGGGCTCATTGAACTGAAAAAACATTGGGCTGCTTCCTGGAAACTAGTGGGAAATATGGTATTGTTATTTTATTAAAACAACTATTTTCCAAATAGAAGAGGTCTCTTGATTTTAAAATTGCCAGCCTTTCCCACTGAGGTATTTGTGGCTCCACACTTAGAAAGGCAGAAAGGCCTCAGGGATGCACAGCCCACTTCTGGAGTGTTCTTCAGCCCTTCATTTCCCTCAGTGGGATCAGAGGAATCTTGTGGTCTTGCTCTCTGTGCAGGGGACCTTGGGGAGCAGGAGATCACATTCAGGAGGCCCAGCTTCCATGACTGGGCTCAGAACATAGACACGATGGCTGCCCACCGCAAGTATAGGCAAGTCAGCTGGGAGGACGCACTCTCCCTGGGGTGCCTGCCCCTACTCTGCACGCCACAATGGGTCCTGGCTTGGCTCGGGCTTAGCAGGCTTTTCTGGGGACCTGTCTTTACAAGGTCAAGGGACCCAGTTCACATACTGATTTTAAGCTGCAGCTTATCCTGGGAGAATCTGGACTGCCATGTGACCTTTTTCTCCATCTGAAAATATATGGCAGGGGGCAAGTATTGAGCCCCTTTGAAAAATTCCAGCACCTTAAGATTCAGGCATTAGACCATGAAGGCAGCACCCTCATTCTTACATCTCCCCACCTCCATCCTTCCAGAAGCCTTGAAAGGAAATTCACCTGCCTCTTCAATGAAATCCAGCTAAGGTGAGCACCCAGGGATTTGGGGTGGCAACGCTCCTCAGCTTTAACTCCCTCCTCCCCACAATTTCCCTTCTAGAGAATACCAATTCTTCCCATATTTCTCTAAGCCCTGCAGACACCCTGGTGGGTGGCCCATCCCAATTTAGCTCAGGCCTGGGGCTAACAAGAAAAACAACTCAGTGTCTCGTGGTCCAGGTCATCTGGCCTCCAGGGAGCAGCAAGTCCATGTAAAGATAAATATTAAGAAAGTAATGGTGGTATGAACTGTGTCAAAAATAGTGAGTGAGTGAAGGATGATTAGGAAATAGTGATCTACCTATCAACTTCGAGTTCTTTGCAAACGGAAAGATGGAGGAAGAGACTCAGCTCAGGTCCAGAACACCCCTCTCTGGGTAAGGAGGGCATGTGTCTGACCCCGGAGCCAAGGATCATGCCTCCACCCATACTGTCTGCATGTGCTATTAGTAGACAGCCCATTTGCAATGCCTTAGTCAGTCTGGACCTGCAACGGAAGACCATAAATTGAAGTGCAGAGAGTACCCTCCCCGGGAAGGCCAACAAGCAAGGTCATAAATATCAAGGGCTGTTGTCATGTTTCAAAACACAGCTCATGTTATTTACCCCAGACTGAGAGGTCTGCTGGCCCAAAGGCTGTCTGGGGCTCATTCATTCAACAAGCATTTCCTGAGCTCTGCATTTTGGTTCCCCAGGTCACAGGAAAAAAAATGGAAGGATAGGGGTGGATCTTGTTGCTGGGGTCTTGGAGCTAAGATGCTTGTGCAAACAAATGTGACATGAGGTGGCAAGGCTATAGAGAGATCTCTCGTGTTCTAGGGCATGTCAGTCTGGCTGGGCTCACTTGCTAGGACTGCCAGAAGGACTTGCCAGCCCTGCAGGCTGGGGGCGTAAACCACAGAAAGTTTTCTCACAGTTCTGGAGGCCAGAAGTCTGGAGGAGCGTGTCCTCAGGATTGACTTCTTCTGAGTCCTCTCTCTTTGGCTTGTGGACAGTCACCTTCTCCCTGCATCTTCACGTGGGGTGGGGCAGGGAGGAAAGCCCCAGGAAGAGTGGGGATCCAGAGTCAGAAGGTCGTTGGCAACCTGGGTGGGAGGAGACTCCAGCTGGTCTCAGCATTTCAGAAGCAGCCAGCCTGGGGTCCCTGACAATTGTCAATAGTGGAGGGAAGTCCAGGACAGAGGCCTGAGGAAGGGGGAGAGAGCAGGGGGGAGCACTAGGGCCCCCAACAGCCAGGGCAGAGGCCAGGAACACTGGCAGATTGGGCCAAAGTATAAATAAGGACCACATGGATGCAGCCCTGCTGACACCCCAAATCCAGCAGAGATGAGGGGCCTAGGAGCAAGAGCTGAGCCAAGCTATGCAACCACAGCTCAGCATCCAGAGACCGGAATCTGGGACCAGGCATACACAGTGATGATCACAGCTGAGAGAAGCGCCCAGGGACCAGGGAGCCCCAGCCCCATTCCCAGGGTCCCTACTGCCTGCCAGCTTTGGCCTCAGTTTCCGTATCTGGAATATGAGACTCCAGTGCCCACATGGTGACTGGTCCTGAGACTGAAATCACATCTGTTTATCCGATGGTGGAATGAAGCAGACAACAGACCTCTCGTCCTTGACATGATGTCATCTTTCAATGCATCACTTGTTCATTCACTCACTGGTATCTTCTCTTGCTGAGCCAAGCCTTGTGCCGGGGCCCTGGTAGAGAGCCATTCCGCCCCCGTCCAGGAAGCCCTCTGCCCAGACTGGAAAGAGGCACAAAGAAAGCACAACAGGAAGCAAGTCCCTCTCACACCCAGAGGTTTATCAGGCTGGAGCCAATGTGCTCACGCAGGGATGGCATTGCTACAGGAATATCCTGGAAGGCAAGTCTGACTCCCAGGTGCTGGGTCTCAGCTAGAGCAGAAGCCACAGTCTGTCTGTTTTTGTTTTTTGTTTTTTTAATCTCTTGAATGATGCTAATGTGGGCTCTGGAGTCACCACTTGGAGACATTCTGGAGAAGACAGAGACAGGCTGACTCTGGAGGTATTTGCCCGCAGCTCCCCACCCTGCAGTGTTAGAATTGGTAGCTTGTGAGGGGCCTCTGGGGTCAGGGTACCCCCACATTCTACCCACCTTCACCAGGTCAGCCTGAGACCTGCGCAGCTCTCACCCAGCTGAGCTCCTCCCGTGACAACTTCTTAATCACTGAGAAGCCAGCACCCAGCCGACCTCCACCAGCCATGCAGCAGCCCCTGCTCCCGCGCTGGGAAAATCGCAGCTCTGTTACCAGCAGATAAAGGCTGCTCTCCCACCCATCCCTCATGGTAAGGCTCCACCTCCTCTGAGAGGTGGGAAAGAGGAGCCAGTGCAACAGACATTCCTCTAATTGCACAGAGGAAAGGAGGATTCTCTGTGGGGCTGCGAAAACACCAGATCAGGGTGTGCACCTGAGTCCACCCTCAGGAAGATGTTCTACATCCTGGGGTCCCAGGGAGGCTCAGGATGCACCCATCTGGCCATCTGGACAGGTATAGGCCCACATGGACATACATACTTAAAGAAGTATTAACTGGGCATCTCGTATTTGTATTTGCTAAGTCTAGGCAACCTGCTCCCTGGATCCCTTAGAGGCCACAAAAGATGGTACCCTGCCCAAGGGCCTGATGCACCCAACAGGTCCTCAGTATGTGACAGGTGAATCACTTCTTCTGAGCAGACTGACATTCAACCGTGGAAGCATGTGGAGGGTCCACATGGGGCTCTTTGTGCCACCAATCAAGCTTCCAGGGCCTCTGCATCTCCCTGGCTCTCACTCCTGGTGACAGAGCCTCGCGCCCCTTGCTGGCCCTCTGCTTTCATTCCTTTGTTCCCTGAGCTCTAAGAGCAACCCAGGGCCTTGGAAGTCACGTGTGACAGCAACTGCCTCCCCCGGTCTCAGGCAGCAGCCAGGAGCCGAGTCCCAAGAACCCAGTTCCAGGGCCTGCAGAGAACTCGGAGATTGGATTTGACCACATTAACATGCAGCCAAGCAGGGCACACATGGGGAGGAACAAACCCTTCATATGAAAATCCTGATGAAATTTGTTTAGCATGAAATCAAATCTCTTAAACCAAAATCGGTTTTGCTTTAGTAAGTTCCTGGGTATATAACAGATGCCCAGGTGGGATGGGTTGTGTGTATAGTGAGTGTGGGCATGTGCACACGCATTCAGACCTGAGTCTGAATGCTTGCTTCCATTGCTGTCTGATGGGCTGCCACCTGCAGCACCTTCATGGCTTCTTAGTAAATAGAAGGAGTCTCCCAATTGTCTCCTTCCTCCAAATCTCTGAAATCTCAGGGAACACTGTGTTTCCCAGGCTGTGGTCTCTGCCCCACAAGCTGATAGATAGAGACACACCCCTTGTCCAAGATCATTTCCCACCATTTATCAGGAGAGCATCATTAGAGGTACAGAACTCCGCAATGACTGGGAAGTGGGTCATGCCCCAAGAGTGTCTGGTGCTCAGGAAGGCTGAGAACATTTGCAGAGGCTTAGGCAGCAGGGCCAGTGGAGGGGGGCGCCCTCATGGGGCTAGAGGTGATACAGTGAAGCCGGAGCAGGGGGAGTCCTTACGGATCAGACCTTAAGGGCATGCAACACCTTCCAGACAACTTCCTACAAAACAAAAGGGGTCCCCAGTGGATGACATGCTCCTGTGCAGTAAGGAACACAGCCCTTGAAAGCAGGGCACTCCCACCCCTCTTGAACCACAAGCTGGAGAAGCCCAGGGACCTTGTCCATGGTACAGCGGGAGCAGAACCTCCACTGGCATGAGAGGCCTCAGCTCTTCAGAAGCCTGTAGTGACCAGGGCATTGGCCAATTGTGTCCCCGGCCCGTTTAATCCTCAGCAAACCCAATAGTGACACTCCCATCAGCCTAGGGGAAGGGGCGCCCAGCCCCTCAGTCTCCATACTGGTAATCTTCGAGGCCTTGAGACCACAGCAAAGTTACAAACTGGTGGTTTGGGGGACCAGGTAGAGCCTGTAGGTAGCTTCGGTTTGGGCCATGAAGTGCTAATTGTTATTTTGAATTTAAATGCCTTGAAGAGGCTGGTTTAGCATTTCCAGTTTGCAACAGACCCCCTCCTCTTCCCATTGCTTTGTTTCTGCAAGTTGTTTCTGGCATTCACATTATTAGACTGGCCCCAGAACCTGTTTTAATTTACGACAACTGGGCCAGCACTTGGGGATGGATGCATGGCTTGGGAAATGTACAGACATTCCATCTTGCTACATCAAGGCAAAAGAGCACCCACACCATCCCACTGAGCCCAGTGCCTTAGGGTCACTAAGAATGTCGCTGAGGGCAACACCCTCTGCCGGCCACCCTCCAATTCAGTCATGCGTGCATTTGTGCTCAGTTGCTTGTCATGTTCGACTCATTGCGACCCCATGGACTGTAGCCCACCAGGCTCCTCTGTCCATGGGATGGATTCTCCAGGCAAGAACATTGGAGTGGCTTGCCATTCTCTTCTCCAGGGGATCTTCCCAAACCAGGAATCAAACCCACTTCTCTTATGTCTCCTGCATTGGCAGGTGGGTTCTTTACCACTATCATCGCCTGGGAAGCCCAATTCAATCATATTTATTCATAATTCTTTATCAAGCTCCTGCTCTCCTCAGTGCCAGGATACAATGGTGAACGAGATGGATGAGGTCCTTACCCTCAGGGAGCTTACAATCCCCTCAGGGAGGAAGACAAAAGAAAAATGAGAAGATCATGGCTGGTGAGGAAGGCTGTGAAGGAGCGCTGTCCTGTGAGATGGGACGTCAGCGGGCACGGGGCAGGGGAGTGAGGAACGTCCTGCAGAGACCTGGGAGCTGAAGGGTAAAGGATCCAGACCCTGTCTGCATGTAATGCTCACATCTCACCGTCTGTGAAACTGAGGCTTGGGGAGCTCAGTTTGAGTGCCCTGTCCCAGCCGAGGATGAGCCTAGCTCCACACCCTTCCCCGCTGCTGCAGGAGAGCCTTGTCAGGGAACCTCCAACCTCACTGAGCCCTTCAGTTATCTTCAGCCTCCATTCCTTGGCTCTAGAACAAGGCCTGCCCTGCCCCTCCTTGTCCTTCCAGAATGAACTGTGGCTGTCTCTCCTCTGTGCTCCTGCCTCCCTCAGTCAGATCATCTGGGAAAAAGGAAGCACTTTTCTATTTGCTGTCTGCCTCCCCCTGGGTGGTCCCCTCACCAAAATAAGGGTCCCTGATTGCCTCCTCTGATAGCTAGTACAAAGCCCAGGGCCTGCTGCAGGGGAGCAGGGACCCCAAAGCACGAATTGGCCTAAGAGTGGGATGCCCCTTGGTTCCTTTTATGCCACACTGCCTCTTTCCCAGCCCAACACTCTGGGTTGAAATTCCCCATTTTTCAGCCAATCCTCTAAGCATCTGTGAGTTCCTCAAGGTTGGAGATAATGTCCTATTTCTTTATCTCTATACTGCCCAGAGTGGGGCTTCCCTGGTGGCTCAGATAATAAAGAATCTGCCTGCAATGCAGGAAACCCGAGTTTGATCCCTGGGTCGGGAAGATCCCCTGGAGAAGGGAATGGGTACCCACTCCAATATTCTTGCCTGGAGAATTCCATGGACAGAGGACTCTGGTGGTCTACAGTCCATGGGGCCTCAAAGAATCAGACACGACTAAGTGACTAACATTTCACTTTTTCACTTTTCTCATGCTGCCCAGGGCATCAGGAGTGCTGGTCCCACATGGGTGCTCCATAAAGGTAGGAATGAATGAGTGAATGGATAAATGAATGAATGATGAATGGAAAGGAGCCCATTAAAGTTCTACAAACATTTTCTCTCAGTGTCTTGCCAAGGACATAATAAACGGAGCGTTGAGCATCACTGCAACTGGGAAGACAGGAGCGAAGCTTGGGCCGGAGGGCCGCCTGCTGTGTTGTGCTGAGGCTGCCTCTGCCTGGGTGCCAGCAGACCCTTGACCGAGAACAAAAAGAGTGAGGGTTGGAGATGGGGAAACAGAGCCTAAAAAGGAATGAGAGAGGCAAAGAGAAAGAGTGGGCAATGCGATGGGAGCAGGGGCTGCCCAATGGCCCCCAGCATGGGGCCCCCTCTTGGGACAGGGGCTGGGCAGACGCAGGAGACCTGGTCAACGGCTACACACAGCTGGACCTTCCCCAGGCTGGTAGCCTCACCGCAGCCGCCATCATCTGGGAACACTGAACTGTGGTCAAGACGTGGCTTTGAAGGAAGACAGATTGTGGCCCACATCCCCGCTCTGCCCAAGCCCAGCCGAGAGGCTCAAGAAGCCTTGCACGACTCTCTGAGCCTCAGTTTCCAAATCCATAAGATGTCACCGGTTACACCCATTCCTGGCAGAGGGTTAAATGTTCAGCTGTATGTGATGCAACATTGTGAATCAACTATGCTTCAATTAAAAACAGTTACAGTAAAACACATCATGTACAATGGATGCATTCTCTGAGCCAAGTTCCTGGCATAATTAAAAAGTGGTGAGGCTGGCCTCAGAGCCTGCTTTTCAAGCAGGCTAGAGCCAGGAGCTGCCCTCCCTGGACCTTCCTACCTGCTGGTCTGCTCCCCTGGCCTTCCATCCGACCACTCGTTCACTGCCCACTGCACACTAGTCACGAATCAATTACTGTGTGTCAAAGTACTGAGATGGAGCAGCGACTCCTAAAAACCCCAGCCTGCAGGGCACTTGCATTCTACTTTGAGACACAACCAATAGTTATGTAAGAGAAACACCAATTCAATAAGGTACCTCTTTAAGAAGAAAGAAAAAAAAAAAAAAACAAATGAGGAAGGGGCAAGGAAGTACAGGAGGGGAAACGTAAGCCTTGGGGCCAAGATGGACTTCCCAATAAGAAGGCATCTGGAAGCTGAAGCAGCAGGAGAGTGAGCACTCGATGTCTGGGAGAGAACATTCCAGCATGGGGATGAACAGGTGCAGAAGTGTGCTGCTCAAAGACACAGCAGGGAGGTGACTGTGATTTGGAGCAGTGATGAGGAATATCAGGGACAGAGTCAGAGTAGAAATGAAGGGAGGATCTTAAGAGCTTGCCACTCAGGGTGGCCAGGGGCTTTTGGGCTCTCTAGAGTGGAGAAGGCAACAGCCTTCTGAAAAATGGCAAGAGATGGTACCAGTCTGGTCAGGCCTGGGTCAGATGACGCTGGCCTCACCTCACACCACCCACATCCTAGGAAGGTACCTCCTGCCTTTGCCCTAGGAGGCAGAATGCCTACCCCTAGCTCCCAGTGACCCACTTCCAGCCATTCTTTCCAGTCCCAGTGGCCCAGGGATCTCACATTCATGGAAGCTATCCCCTGAGTTCAGGCACATGGCTATGCCTATTAACCAACTGGGAAGCCCACATCAAATCTCCTCTCCCAACTTGGCTGAGGTCAGGCCCCTTGGCAGAAACCCAGTCCCGCCTTCTCCCAGAACAGCGCATCCTCGGCCAGGGAGAAATTCCAGTTGCAAGACTCCAGGCTGAGCCCAGGGCCGTGCGCGGGGATCACTGTAAAAAATAATAGAGATGGTGAGCTCGGCCATTTCCTGTACAACACATAATTAGGTTAGATAAGAAACTAGCTGTGTCTAAGTGCTATAAATGTCTATATTAAGCTATTTTGAAAGTGCCGAGCACTTTGACATTTGAGAGTTCAGAGTAATTGAGGTATTGAAATAAAATTGCTTCTGTTATTTAAAAGGTCATTATCGTCTTCAGCTAGATATATGAGGACTATTTTCCACTCTAGTGAGCCGTTCTCCCTGGCACAATTAGTATCGCTTCAGCAGAGGCCGCTGGGGGACTCCCACCCGCAGCCCCCGCCAGAAGCCCGAGGTAGCTGCGAAGACAGAAGGAGCGCGAGGAAAGCCTCCATCACCCAGCATCACCACCAGCTCCCGGAGAGCCGTCCCTGTCAACTCAGCACCTACTGTGTACCAGTCTCTCCACAGATGCTTTTGGTGTGATTTTGTCTCATCCTGACAAAAGGGCCTAAAGGATGCCGTTAGTGTCAGAACATCACAGAGGAGGACTTGAGGCTGTCTGGAGTGAAGGGGCATGGCGGTAAGCTGGGTAGGAGGTTGGCAATGTCCCTCAGTTACCGGGCACAGAGCTCACCCTGGGAGGCTGCTAGCCGTTCCCTGTCCTGGCTTCTTTAAGCCTCCTAGCTATCCCAGGGGGGGAAACAGCTCCATTTCATAGGTGAGAAACCTGAAACTTTGAGAGGTTAAGTAATAAAGCAGCAAGAAAGTGGCTGGAAAATGCTTCAAGACCCGAGATTTTTTTTCTTTTTTTAATGTAGACCATTTACTTTAAACTCTTCATTGGGGGACTTCCCTGGTGGTCCAGTGGCTAAGACTCTTCCCTTGCAATGCAGGGAGCCTGGGTTTAATCCCTGGTCAAGGAGCTAGATTCCACATGCTACAACTAAGATCATGTGCAGCCAAAGAAGTTTTTTAAATATTTAAAAAGTCTTTATTGAATTTGTTATAGTATTGTTTCTGTTTTCTGTTTTGGTTTTTGGAGCTCAATGCATGTGGAATCTCAGCTCCCTGACCAAGGATTGAACCTACACACCCTGCATTGGAAAGCAAAGTCTTAACCATTGGACTGCTAGGGAAGTTCCAAGACTCAAGAATTTTAAGAATGTCACCCAGTGTGTCTAACCCTTCTACACTTCACCCACAAGGGCTCAGACAATTCCAGCTCTTTCTATAATGTCCTGCTGCTCCCCCAGCCTGTCGGTCTTCATGCGTTTAGAGTTCTTCCCAAGGAACAGAAACAAGAGTGGCCCCAGCTGGACTAGTTGGATAAATGGATTTAGACCAAAGGTTTCTAGAATAGAGACTCTGCGGGTGCTGGCTTGTGGTGAGCACGCCACTGGCCTGAGATCTTCACGAGGCCCCTGAGTCTGTCCGTCCTCATTGGTCACATCGTTTACCTAAGTAGAACCATTACAGATATCAAACTATACTCTGAAAACATGACTATAGAACATTCCACTATTTTTTAAAAAATTACAATTTTTCTCCAATTCTCATTCAAGATGCTTCACCCCCTTTCACAATTGTTAAGGTAAATAAATAGAATGTTCTTAACTACAAATTAGATATCTAATTTAGAACTAAATTATACCCTTATTGTTGATTTAATATATCACAATTTTTCCATGTTTCTCAAAGAGAAACTTGAGTTCCAATGGCATCTTCATCTCAGTAGCAGGGGCCTACTTCTCCAGAGAGGTGATAAATAGCAATAAGTCAACACTGTATAAGTCCCTGTCCTGAGCAATGGTGAACAGCCTCTTAAAAAAAATGCATCCTTTGAAAGCATGGTCTGTGCTTTTATATCCAAATTCATAGCATCATTATTCACAGTAGTCCAAAAGTAGAGATAATCCAAGTGGATGAGTGGGTAAACAAACATCTATACATACAACAAACTATTATTCAGCCTTAAAAAGGAAAAATATTCTGATATGCGCTATGATATGAATGAAAATTTAGGACTTCATGACGAGTGAAGTAAGCCAGTCACGTAATCCTGGAGTGTCTCAATCGCCAGCATCACAACTTTGGCACTCTGAGACCATATTAAGTAAAACAAGGGTGACTTGAACACAAGTACCACGGAACAGATACTGCAACTGTTCATCTAATAACCAAAATGGCTACTAAGTGACTAACAGGCGGCATACTCTGGACTAAAGGATGATTCACACGCTGAGTGGGACGGAGCAGGATGGTTTGGGATTTCATCACACTATTCCCACTCAGGACAGCATTCAATTTAAAACTTACAAAATATTTGCTTCTGGAATTTTCCACTTAATATTTTTGGACCACTTTGACCACAGATAACTGAAACTGCAGAAAGCAAAACTTCTGATAAGTGGAGTGATGACTCTGATCCATTTGACGTTTGTCTTACTTGGATTCAGTAAAAGTTCTGTTTTTCTCTGTTGCAAGATTTTTGTGAGCTGCAGAATCCCACTGAATTACTCAGAGGAGAATTGAGCCAGGCTGGATGTGACAAACGGCAGGGCAGGCAGTGACGTGGCATCATTGGGGTATGAGAGGCAACTTAACAGGGACAAGGAACAGGAAAAGGATGAATGGGCATTGGGTATGGAGAGGCAGCAGGAGACACCCCTGTTTCTGCTAAGTAGCAGGAAAGGTCTAGAGTGGCTGGAAATTAGACCAACTCCTGGGCCTTCCTCAAAGAAAATACTAAAAAACGTATGTGTTGAGTTTGGGGGAAGAAATACAATACACCAGAAACACCCTTTGGAAAGTGGAAGCAACTTACAAACATAAGCTACACTCACTACCTTGCTCCAGAGTTGGGATTTCATCTGAGGAAGTAAAATATTGTTGGAGCCTCTATATACATTAGCCTGACGTGGAGGCCAGGTGTCTTCCTAGGAAGTCAAGGACGTTTCCCCCAGGCCAAGTCCTCAGCTGTGGCCTTCCGATGGACGGGGTTTCAGATGCTGCTGCGGGTTCTGAGACGGGTGCATTCTGCTCCCAGAACTTCTCTGGGAAAATATACCAGCTCTTTCTTGTCCTACAGAAGAGGCAGCCCTGCAGGTCCCCGAGGTGGTAGATGTCCCAGTATTCCCATCAAGCCTCCTTCCTCCCCAGGCTGGGCCAGACCACAGCCAGAGTGGCTGGCCCTTGTGGCCTTGTCACCCCTCCTTCCCCCGGCCCCAGACAAGTGTGTTATTTCAGGCTGTTCCTTGATGGAAACTAGCAGAGGGGGCTGCCAATGGGATAAATATAGCAGTGCCTTTTTGCTGAGTTGTGGAAGCTCTGGATGATGTGGTTTGAGGCGCAGGATTTGGATGCCTCCAGGGAGGAACAAAATCTATAGGAAAAAAAAAAAATCCCTTCCACGTGGGTTGTGTTTTATGTTTGTTTGTTTTGTTGTTTTTGTTTTCAAAACACCTCCCCAGTCCTTCACTGTTTGTTTCCTTTCTAAGCAATGAGAAGCAGGTGGGTACCAGGCTCTGTGACAGGCCACAGGGACAGTGTGCTGACAAAACAGGGACCTGCCCTTAGTGGCATTATTTAGTGACTTTGCTTAGAAGGGAATGCAGTCTAAGGAAGCATAACCAGGAGCTGGAGATTGATTGCAGGGCTCAGGGAAGGTTCTGGAAAGCTTTCTCTGCACCAGGTCTAGTGTTCACATGGGTCGGATAAATATTAGCAGATGTTTTTATTCCCAGCTAAGCTGAGAACAAGCTGATGGGAGAACCAGTCCTGGGGGCTGGACCTCCCAGCTTGAGCACTGCCAGTCCTGGGCCTCTGGGGCGGCTCCTCCCTGGGGCGCAGTCACGTCTCCATACCCTCCCCGTCGGCCTGTCCCTCCCCTGCTTTCATCCAGGGCCCACATTGAGGGTTGGTGGTGGCAAGGCCAGCCCTGCCCTTTTCCCAGGGAACTTATTCCACACGGAGAAGCCACACAGATGTCTCTTTAAATCCTGTTACCTCTGGCTATTTTCCTCATGAGGACACTGAAGGTCAGAGAGCTCAAATGGTTTCTCAAAGACACACGGCAATTAAAAATCAGGCTCGGGCTTTGGATCCGATCTTCTGACTCTAAACCCTACACTGACACTGCTGAGTGAGAAAAGCCAGGACACCAGCAAAAGAAAGCAAACTGTGTGTGAGGAGAGAGAAGGCCAGACACGGAACTCATCTGGAGGCTCTGACCCTGACTCTGGCACCCAAGCTAGAGAGATGGCTTGGATGTACTTGCTCGGTTCATATGGCCTCCTTGTGGCACACCATGCAAATGATCTCTTGTAAATGGAATGAAGGGGCAGGGAGAGAAACAGAGACGATGAAAAGGAGGAAGGGAGACATCTGGGCCAAGTTTGGATGGGAATGGCATGTGTGAGCACGTGAAGGAGAGGCAGAGGCGGCAGAATGAAGGACCAGGCAGGGAGGTCTCTGGCAAGAAGGGTAAGCCAAGGCAGTATTTCTGCAAGTTCTCAGAGAAGGCCACCAGGTGGCGCTGGTAGCAGACTACCAGGGTTGATCTCAGAGGTGGAGAAGCTTGGGTGTGGCCAGGGAGGGGGAAAGGAGACTGCCACCACCTCCCCCCACCCCCCGCGTCTGTTAACTCAGAAAGTCCGGAACCCTGGATGAATCCCTCCTGACATCCCTTCTTGCCACTCATATGCTGTCAGTGCTGAAGCCACCCATAAACTAGAAAATGTCTCTTTATTCGCATATCCATAAACCATGTGGACAAGTAATGTGCCTGAATTGCCAAACTGTCAAAATCAAGAGAACAAGCCAGAGACAAAAGTAACCAGGCTCCAAGCCCCCTTCATCAGAGATGAAAGTGGGGAAGAATTCCAGAATTACAGACTTGAAGGTGCAGAACTTCTTGCAGAGTATCTTTTTTGCTCTCTCTCTACCATCCCTTGGGGGCTGCTCCGATGGCTCAAGCAGTAAAGAATCTGCCTGCAATGCAGGAAACGTGGGTTTGATTTCTGGGTTGGAAAGATCCCCTGGAGGGAATGACAAGCCACTCAGACACTCAGTATTCTTGCCTAGGAAATTCCATGGACAAAGGAGCCTGGCAGGCTACAGTCCATGGGGTTGCAAAGAGTCAGACATGACTTAGCATGTATGCATGCTATCCCTTGTGCATTCATCATCCCAGTTTCTGATGATAAAATAAATTATCTCAACTGCTGGACAGCATGATGGAATAAGGCACCCATGATTGTGGTCAGGATGGGACAGTGGCTTCTGAGAGGTATGAGAGATGCTCAAGGGGACAGCTGGTGGGTAAACATGGAGTCAGGAGAGGAGTCCAGTTGGAGACGTGGATGCGGAGTCCTCAGGCTGCAGCTCGAGAGCAGTCAAAGACACAGGTGTGCATGTACAGAGAGAAGATGGCAACTTGGAGAAAGCCACCCCTGGAGTGGAGTGAAGGAGAGGTGATTACAAGGTGGCCTAGGGTGTGCAACTGGATAGGTCAGGGAAAGGACACCTGTGTCACACGGTGTGGAGAATGATAGAACCCACGTTTAGCCATGATCCCCAAAGGCCTGGAGCAGAGTTGAGGTCAGGGATGGGGCTGAAGACAGTGGGCAGAGGCTGAGAGACCAGAGGGGCAGTGCAGGAAGCAGAGATTCCTGACTGGGGGGATGGGGGGGGGGTTGGGGGGAAGCAGCAGGAGAGATAGCTTGGGGGGTGGTCCACCCAGCTTGAGATGTGTGTGTCACTCTGGAGACTGAGGGGACAGCGGAAGGTACAAAACAAGAAAGGGATTCTTAGTGAAGGAGACTACCCGAAGAACCAGAAACAGAATCCGGAAGAGGCAGGAGGATGAGAAGCGGAGCAGAGAGAGACATCTTAAATGACTCCGAGTGGGCCACTCTCTGGGCCACGTGCAGCCATGAGCCTCTTAGACCCTGGGATCCCTGAGAACCAGGAATTCACAGGAGGGACTGAGGAAGGACAGGGACAGAGGAGATCTTGCAAGGCGAGGCTGGGCAGCTCTTATACTCAGCAAGGCCAAGACCAGCCCCTCAGGCCAGAGTGGGACCAGGTAGGCTTCTTGAAGCCAGAGCCCATGGGTGTGGGGCTTTGAATTGGGCTGCATGGAGGTCACCGGGTTGAGAGTCAAGAGCTCTTTTCCAACTGGTTCTGCCCACCAACTAGCAGGCCCCTTCCTATCTCTTTAGTTTCCCCAGCTGCAAAGTGACCAACTTCATCAGGATGCTCTGGGAGATCTGGCAGCTAGGATCCCGGTACAGAGTCTCTAAAAGAGGATGGTGGACCCCTTTAGTAAAACCAAAGAGAGCATCAGTCTCCCAGACACACAGTGCAAACTTCTGCATAAACTTTTGAGATTCTAATCGTACCCGTAAACAAGAAACAATCACACCCAACACCCCATCAGTTAAAAAGCCTTAATAAATGGAAATAGGATGCCAGCTCTTTCAACATGGCCCCCACACAG
Organism: Dama dama; assembly: GCF_033118175.1. Taxonomy (NCBI): domain Eukaryota; kingdom Metazoa; phylum Chordata; class Mammalia; order Artiodactyla; family Cervidae; genus Dama; species Dama dama. The sequence continues at coordinate 46,118,174 of NC_083695.1, forward strand.
ACCAGCTCCTAATGAGTTTTTCTCCTATTTGCTGATGGAGAACATTTGTAATAAAGTTTAATGTGGAAGAACAAGGTGCATTTAACCAAAGCTGCAAACATCTCTAATTCTATTTAAACTATAGGATGTAGTACATTAACATTTAACAATCAGACACTCAGTCGGTGTGAAACTAGTGGAGCTGTGCTTACTAGAAAGCAGGCACCAAGTCATCTTTTATCAATGACCACAGAAGAAGCAGAAAGCTGCCGTGGCTGCCCTCCAACCCCACCCTGTGCATTAATTAAGAGTCTGCTCCAAATCTTCCACCCTGTTGAACGTAACTGATGGTTTTGGAGAAAATCAGCTGAGCAGGGCAGACACACTCAGTGCCAAAGTCTGTTAGGCTTGTGCATTCGGGGAATTGTTTATCCCAGCAAAATAAATCTTTTAATAAACTTAAAAAAAAATGTAAAGTGTGTACTGTTAGTTGCTCAGTCATGTCTGACTCTTTTTGACCCCATGGACCAGGGCCTGCCAGGCTCCTCTATCCATGGGATTTCCCAGGCAAGAATACTGGAATGGGTTGCCATTTCCTTCTCCAGGAGATCTTCCCAACCCAGGGACTGAACCCATGTCTCCCACATTGCAGACTGATTCTTTACTGCCTGAGCCACCAGGGAAGCCCCAAAACAAAAATGTGAAATGAGCAATTAATTCAGAATGAGCAGAGGTTTAACCTCTATTCTACTTGACCACTACAGAGTACATACTGCTGAGCCCATTCTCCTTCCAGAAACTCCCAGACCCAGCTTTCCCCGGCTCCCCTCTAACTCCTCTGGAAGTTTGCTCTGCTCTGGTACCCCTCAGGCATCTCGCCTGCTTTCTGGACCAGACCTGCAGGCAGAGGAGCACCCATAGCTCAAGCCTGGCTGCAATGCCTCTCTTGGGGGAGTTAGCTCACTGTTAGGGCTTCAGCTGTGACTTCTATTCTGAGGCCACTCCCAGCATCTCCCCAGGGGTTCCAGATCTGCATTTCCCAACAGTCCCAGGAACCAGAAGCATGGGCATCCCCTGGGAACTTGTTAGGAACACAGACACCCAGGCCCCTCCCAGGCTTCCTGAACATGCGCCACTGTTTACCATGATCCAGGTGATGCATGCGCATGTTAAAGTTTAGGGAACACCAATCTATCCAATCCATCTGGACACTCCCCAGAGCTTAACACATCCAGGCTGAAGGCAGATCCTTCCTCTAAAACATGAAATTCTTTGTTTCCCAACCCAGTGAATAGCTTCTGTCTGATGTTTGGGGTGGGCTGCGGGGGTTATGCTGGGTGAGGGGGAACATCAACATCCCCACCACGTGGCTGTCTTATCTTATAACAGGCTCCCTCCTGACCAAGGATATTGGGTCAGGGTGTGTTGGGTCAGGGATACTGGAAAGACAGCATATTCCATGTGGAAGCCAGCCTAAACTTCAGAGCCAGCCAGCACAAAAAGGCTCCCTCCAACATCCATGTGACAGGGTGCTCACATGTGCTAATTCTACCAGAGCGGCTTCCGCAAGAGTGGCTCAGTACTGCCAGAGTCCCTACTCTAAACCCAAGAGTCCCTCCCTTAGGAGCACGTCAGGCCTGAAGCCAGCTGGTCCCTCTCCATGTGAGGGTCCTGTGAGTGGCCTGTGAGGGGCCTACTGAGTAAGAAGCAGACTGTGGCACAAGCTCATGGTTAAAATTCTGGATGCTGGATATGATGGAAGTGGGCTCCTTGGGTGGTGCCCTCAGCGTAATTCTTTTGCTTCCTGGTTTGGGAAGCAGCTTTGATGCATACTGTTTTAGTTGGAATTCTCTTGACTGCAACCTGACCAGCTTGAGCAAAACCAGGAGTTAGATGGTAGGAGAAGGGGCTAGTTTATTGAATCAAAAGAAGATCTAAAGGAAAAAGAAGAGCCTGGGGGATCTTAGTGGCTGCAGGCTGGGATTCTGTCTGTGCTCCCAGGACCCTGTCTTCCCCACTGCTTTCTCAGCATCTTTTTGTTCACCAAGGCTTCACCCCTTGGCAGATGTTGCTGTAGGTGGTTCTGACAGGTGGCCTCCTGGCTTAGCTGCTTTCTAAGATGCTTTCTTTCTCCTAAGAATTCTGATCAGCCCAGACCAGGCCTCATGCATGCTTTGGCCCATTTTTTGTGGCCTGGAGCATGAGTCCCATTCTTGGCCCAGCCTAGGTTGTAGTCATGCATGTCAGAAACTGAGGGATGAACTAAGCCACGAGCAGTCCCTAAAAGCATCAACTGGTTTAGTGTTTTTATCCTGAGTGAGTCTTTGGGCTCATCCATGTGTGGGTTGATGACTATGTACTAAAAAATATATAGTGCCCAGTGTCATTTTCACACCAATGAATATGAGAGGGAGGGTTAGGCTTAGCTTTTTCCTTCTCTGCCCTGTGAGTTAACAGAGACATGATGATTTAATGAAAATGTGATCTAAAAGGAATCCCAGCCCTGTCTTCCCATCACAACTGCTTTAGTTCAGGGTCCAGGGCTGTGACTTGGCAAGGCAGTCTCATTTGGGGATACCCCTTCCCCATCCTTGCTTCCTGTGATGATTCCGCCATGCATGACCAAAACCAAATCCCCACCAAATCTGAGAGTCTGTGCACTCTGCCTGCAAGAGGACTGCATTCCATTCTGAGCAGTGGGTTCTTTGTCCTTCATTTAAATGTATAAGCCGTTGTCCATGTTGAAAACTATCTAGTTGTTCCCACAGATGCTTTACAGCAAAAAGAAAGTGAAGAACTTTTCCTCATTTCTATTTGAATGATATATATTCCTTATCTTTAGAAATGACAATACAGACATAGTGGTGTATTCGATAGAAAACAAATAAGGAGACTTACTTTTAAGTTTATTCTGAAAATAACATCAAGGTTTATCATCCCAAAGAAGCACTAGGTACAAATCATCCATTGCTCCCAGTTCTGAGCAGAGTTTAGACAACTTGCTCCTAGATAATAGTGGAGCAAGCGGTGCTCAGATGTTGCCAAGAGCTTCCATGATTCCCTTAGGAAGCATGTTCAGTAGGAGGTATTGGTCTTGAAGCCTCTTCTTATACCCCATGTCAGTGGATCCCCTCCTCACACACCTCGGCATGGATTTATGCAAATATGACCAGAGTTTTGGAGCAAGAGTCTGAATTGAATCTATAACAATGACTTGTTGGATTTTAACCTACAGAGACTCTTCAAAACCTGTGCTCTTCTCAGTGGAATGTATTCATTTCCATATGTGATGACACAGAGCCCCCACTGAATTTAACACGGTGGGTCTGCAGGTGACTGAGGTTCGATTCAGTTCTGCAGAGGCCCAGAGTCCTCCTTCTCCATCGCCTTCTCTCCATCACCTCTTCAGACGCCCCACTCTCCACTCCCACCTGGTACTCCCAGGGCCCCACCCATCTGTATATTAATAGCTCCTTGTGCAAATCAGGAAATTACTTTCCTTCCCCACAACACCATGTAACTATGCCCTACCGAAGAGTGCCATGATAAAAGATGATAGGATGCCCAGGATAATGATGATATGAAAGATGTACTAACCATATATTCTCCTGTTCTAAAAGATGTCCTCCTGTCTGGAAGGTTCTAGTGAGTTCTTCAGAAATCGCAAAGCTTACTCACTACCTTGGAAACTTGGCGAGAAGGAGAGCATGAGACGCAAGCACAGGCAGCGGAGAATGACTTCCTTTTTGTAAAGTCAGGATATTTTCGCTTCTGGAAAATCATTACCTGCTCCTGACTTGGACCCTTTCCAGTAAACCATGAGAGGCACTCATCAGCTATGACGGGTCTTTGGGAAAGTTACCACAGAGCTAAGTTCATGGACAAATATTTACTTTTTAAAGTTAACACAATGAGAGCTTTAAATAGTAAAGGCATTTCATTTTAAAAATATGGACTAGTTTTAGCATGCATGTTAACATAGTGTACTTGTGTAGCAATTTCTAGCGTCCAGAATCTTCCAAGTCATTATCCCATTATAAGAATTCTATGAGAGGTTAACTCACCTTTGTATAAATAAGAGTCTGAGACCAGTAGGGGATAAGAACCTCAACCAAGTTCACATGGCTGTACAGAGGGGCACAACTCACATTCAGATTGTGTTTAAAATATATAATTTAACATATATACATGGTCCATTACAAAGCCAAACAATTTCTGTAGTGTGCAGTAAAAACCCACCCATAGCACACTCACACATCAGGTGTCCTTAACAACATAGCTGATAGCTTGGCCTGTTCCAGAATGATGAGGTCATGGATGTCATATAGGTCCACAGAGCAACTTTCTCATAGATCTATTTGCCAGGCATCCCTGCCTCCCTCCCACTCAAGTCCATTCGAATTAACATGCAAAGTTGAGTCAGCAAGGCACTTTGTATTGGGCTGGTGCGGGGGGAGGGTGAGGGGGGTATCCAGGACACGTTTTTCCAGCTTGGCTTATACTTCCTACTCTCCTACCATTGGGGAAGCAGTCAAAAGACTTTGCTCTTACACAAATGGATGTTCAATTAGAGTTAGTAACCTTGGCACACTTCCAAGAGGCCCCCTTCCTCTATTCTGTCAATCAAAAGCACACCACCCTGCTCCTTTTGGAAAAGGGTAAGTAAGAACTTCTTGGAGAATAGTCTCTATACAGGGATAAGCCCCCCCTGCCAAAGAGGTGGAAGCACTTCAGAATGAACAACTTTCTACTTGTCCTGTGGCTGTGAACAATAACGGGTGGGGAAATGGGCACAGGGGTATCCAGACAGTTCATTGTCGGCTTAGACCTCAGACCGCCCCACAATCTGTCTCTCTGCCCTTGAGTCACCAGGGTCAGTGCATCTATTTAAAACAAGAGATGCTATCTTGAATGACTGCTTACAATAAGCACTTTATGCTGCTCTGGGTGCCCTGGCAATGTTATCTGATCCTTTGAAAACCAATTAGTACATCTCTACCATCTCACACTTGGGCCCATAATGGTATTTCCTCTAGCTATATACTATGAGCTTGATATCACAGATACAGGAAGGGTAGAAGATTAAAATTCAGATTAAAAAAAAAAGATAAGAGAAAAAAAAAACATACAGGGGTTTGGCTCAGCAGAAAATCCTCTTGAATGGTCTCAGAATCAGAGTCCTCACCCTTCAGGGCTCAGACCCAGAAAATCTTGTCCTGGGAGATTTATCCAAAGGGCTGCGGCCCCTGCTCTTTGCAGAAAGGAGCGTCATACCTCTCTGAAGGCACCTGAAAGGCCGTCAGAAAGGGGCTCCCACCACACAGAAGGCACGAGTGAAAATACAAAAATAAGGACTTTGTATCCAAAGTTTCATAAATAACTGGTGGCAGATATTAAATAGGACGCAGGGTTACAGCTTGTTCTCCTCGAAGAGGATCTGCGCATAGACCGTGCTGGTGGGGATGCCCTTGGCTGCCTGGTGGGGCTTGATCAGCTCCAGCTCAGCGTAGGTCAAGTTCTCCTCGGCAATCTTTGGCTATAAGACAAAAAACAACACAATTGGAGCCGACCACAGGGAGTTCAGCACCACACATCCATTCATCAGGCATGTATTTTCATAGCACTTTGGGGATTCAAAGGGAAATAAATGAAAAAAAAAAATTTAAGGCATATGTAAAACTTAAATAACCTAAAGCTACATCCTGTCATCTTATATAGAACACTATGTCCTGCAGAGAAACACCACATGATTTAAGTTGTCACAGAACACTTATCAAAAATGATTAAACATGAGGCCACAAAGCAAACTTTAATTCCAAAGCAAAAATAATGTAACTAACAGTCTCTGCTGGAAAGAATAAAACAGAGACAGAAACAAAAAGTCCTAGAAATTAACAACAAAACTAGAATGCTATCACCTAGAAATTTTAAGTGACTCAATCTATATAAAACTAAAATTTCAGCATATGATGAAAATAATGGCAAAGAAAATATTACATACCAGAACCTAAGAATGTAGTACTTGGAGAAAAGTCATAACGTTAAATATTTATATTAAACAATATGGATGAAATGGATCAAACATCCAATTTAAGAAGCTAGGGAAAAAAAAACAAAATAAACAAAAGCAGAAGGAAGAACCAAAAAAAAAAATTAACACTGGACATATAAGTCAGAAGATAGAAAAATCAGAGAATAAATAAAAATATCCAAAAGTTTATGCTTAAAAAACACCAATGAAACAAACAAAAACTTAATCAAGATAGGAAGGGAAAAAGCATAAATGAATGGAATGGGAAATGCAAAAACCTTGAAATACAAGATAAAGTGAGTAATATTCTAGAAAAATATAAATTACAAACAGTAGCACGTGACTATACTAATTCCATCAAAGGAAAGAAAGAAAAGAAAGGAACAGAAGAAGGAAGGAAGAAGAGAGAAAATACTGTCAAAAGCACCTGGCACAGGCAGTTTGATAAGAGAATTTCTAAAAGAAATTCCTTTGAGGAACAGATAATCCGAATATAATTAAACTGATTCGGAGCATTACAAAAAAGGAAAAAACTTCACATACTTAATAACAATTTCATTTATTAGTGTGTAAGTTAGCATAAATCAGATTGACTCAGCACAAAAAAGCACACTGAAAGATAATCATGCTCAAATTGATCTTATTCTAGGAATAGAATAAATGGAATAAATAAATGAATGGAATAAACGGTTCAGTACTAGAGAAATCTATTAATATAATTCACAACAGTAATACAGAGAAAAACCATATGGTTATCTCTATAGATACTGGAAAGGCATTTAAAATTTTTGTTAAAAAATAATTCTTGATAATATAATACAGTCATAGATTTTTTTCTTACCATAATTAAGGAAAATTATTAAAATAAAGAATAATTTGTGATCCAACTCCAGTGACATTAAAAATATAAAGCTACTATAATTAAAGCTCTGTGATACCAACAAATGAATAGACATCAATGGGATTGATGAAAACATGCATAAATTAACCCAAATATTATTTTTCAATAAATGGTGTTGGGATACTTGGGTAGCCAATTGAAAAAAGTCATATTGTTCACATCATTCTTTACATTAGATAAATGCCACATTAATTTTAAATTTTAACATGGAAAATAAACTCAAAAGTGCTAGAAGACTGTGTGGGAAAATTTTTAAAAAATAATCTCAGCAATTATTTAAACAATTATTTAAATTATTTAAAAATTATTTTTTAAAATCTCACCAATTTAAAATATGTGTTTTAAAGTCTTACAAAACCCAGGAGCAATAGAAAAATGACATGTAGATTTTCATGCAATATATTGCAGAATATCCTCTAAATAAAGTCAAAGGACAGTTGAAAAAAATGAGCAAAATATTCACAACTCAGATCAAAGGGTCTCACAATTGAATAACAATAATGGCCAACAGTCCACTAGAAAATTAAGCAAAGAACAAGAGACAGGATCAGAGACTTCACAGGAAGGGAAATACAAAAGTTCTCACACGTATTAAATGAGACTTCACCTCTCTCAAAATAAGACAAGAATGATTTAAAATCACTTAGACATCAGTTCTTGTCTTTCAAGCTGACAAACTACAAGTTTTCGAAAAGAAACAGCAAGAAACAAGTCCTCTTGTATACTGTTGGTGGAAATGTTATTGGTACAAGCAAAAAACTGGAAACACTTCAGTGGACATCAATAGGAGTCCGATGCATTCTTAATGAAATATTCGGCACAGTCTTTAAAAAGAATGATGAAGCCATATGGGTACTGCATATTTTACTATCATTTGTGTAACTATGTGTGTATGGGAGTAAATACACATGCATATATTTTATGTGCTCAGAAAACCCTTAGAACTCACCTGGAAATCAAGAACTTGGTCTTCAAGGTTCCCTCTGGGCAAGTAAACTATGTGGTTGGAGAGAGACTCACCCTTTATGGTACATATTTGTTGAATCTTGTAGATGGTACATTATTTAAACAGCAGATTAATTAATTTTAATTCACAATTAGAAAAATAAAAGTTAGTCACTGATTTATAGTTGTAAAAGACACCTCACTTTTATTTAAGCAGCTCTGGTTTTGGTTTTGGTTTTGGTTGTGTTGTCGTAGATTTTTTTTTTATTTTCAGTGCTATACCTTGATTAACTCACAAAAATTCAGGACAAATAAATCATATACATTCCTATTAAGTTCCTTAAAATGTGTGTCAAAAGCAAAAATCCTCTTTTATTTTGAGATGAAGCATCATACTAAGGTGCAGGGAGGGGAATGTAAAGAATGACTTACAGCCAGTACCTGCTGGTGAGGGACACCACCAAGCCACCTTCATAGTCACCCGGCTCTCTTTAAACTTCAGTGTTAAGGACAGGTACATGGGTCAGAGCCTCCTGCTTATCTTTTTATACCAAAAATCTTTACAGTTCTTCTTAGTCATCCACATCTCACCAGCCAACAAAAATACCATTTACCTCTTGCCTTTCAGTTTAATTACATTTCACGTTATAATGATTCCATTTAGAAATGTCATGTGTCCTCAAATAAGCACACAAAACCCAACTCATGTAAATTTTAGAACCAAGATTTATGAAATCGTATTGTCCAGGTGTTTTATTACATTACTCTGAAACTGCATTGTTTTCTAGCATAGATTATCTGTTTATTCTTAAGTTATTCCATTATGTTTGGATATGAAAAATAACACTAGCTTTCTCAATACAGGTCACTAGGCTGGCTTGGCTGATGTGTTGTTTTCATACATTTTTATGATGTTCCTATAGTAAACATAATTTAATAAAGCCAAAGCACACTAAATAAATAATTGCATCTAGAAAAGCAATAAAAACAAATAAAATTAGTACTTTCATAAGTGGAAAGGTACTTCAATTACTGCTACAAGCAGCAACCCACCATAAAATGTGTAGAATCATTTCCCTTATGCATATTTCTGGAATATAATAATTTGATTGAAGGTACGAGGCAGCACACAAGAGGCTCTGAATTGTGAAGTGTATACAGTTTCCAACAGGAGATGCATATTAGTCCTTGGCACCTTTAAAGAACCTATTGTTTTTCTGGCATGCATCCTTGGCTATCCCATCAACCATGTGCTTAATTACGTTTCCCAGCTTGTTTAACTAGAAATAAATTTCTTACCACCACTAAAAAGGGGAAAATGTAGACTTCTCACCAGTTTCCACTCAGCTACCTTTCTCTGCACTGATGCTTTAGGGGAAGGCTTAGGTGCATTAAGAAGTAGCTTAGAGAACAATATTGGCATATCAGTGAGAGTAGGTAAGACTCAGCTTCCCTGTTGGCTCAGCGGTAAGGAATATGCCTGCCAGTGCAGGAGATGCAGGTTTGATTCCTGGGTTGGAAAGATCCCCTGGAGAAGGAAATGGTAACCCACTCCAGTATCCTTGCCTGAAGAATCCCAAGAACAGAGAAGCCTGGTGGGCTACAGTCCGTGGGGTCACAGAGAGTCAGACTTGACTTAGTGACTAAAACAATAACAACAGGGAAGACTACAGAACTGGGAGTCAAACTGGGAGCCAGGAGCAGAATGTCAAGGTCAAAGGGAACAACTGCAATGGCGCAGAGCCAGGGTGAGCGACCTGCTATAGGGCCCCACCTGTATTTCAGGTGATGTCTTGCCAACACGAACGTGTTTAGATTTAAGATAAAGAATTACTCCTAATGTGTATGGCAATTCAAGAACTGGAGTGCAGTGAGTGGGTCTCTGAAAGTAAATCAAGACACACTTCAGCTAGTTCTCTGACAGCTTCTGGCCCTCAAATGGCCCTCTTCAAGCCCCTGTCCTATTCCTGGTGGTACTGGAGGTAAACGGGACATCAGCACTCGAAAACAAACTTAAATACTCTTGAACTGGCTGTTCACAAACACTTCGACAGCAGGTCTTGCCTGCACTTGAAAACACAAAGCAAAGTGCAGAAGGCAGGACTTCCAGGCCGCGGACATGAACTTGACACCTAGGTCTGCTGTTGCTGTTTCCCGGACACAGGACGGGGCAGCGGACCAACAGCTGGAAGTCCTGGTAGGGGCTTTTAGAAGAAGCCCCAGAGCTTTCTAAACATGTGAGAAGCAACAGTCCTCTTCCCCAGGACTGTTTGGTTTTACTTTCTTTTCCCTTTCACCAGGCCTGAAAAGACTCTCGGCCCATTTCTCTCTCTATTCCTCCAATAGAAGCCTGGTGTTTGTGTCAACTGCGTGGTGTCTTGTAGGCTCTAAACCCCCTTGTTTTATGTGTCTTTAATCTCACTTTTCATCCATTTCCTCCCAGTCATGAAGAATCCACTCCCCTGGTCTGGAGTGGAATTCTACGAGCAAGAGGGGATGGAAGCTCAGATGTAGACACGTGTCAGCGCATCCAAGGAAGGCAAGAATAAAAGGAAATTTTCTCAGTTCAGTGAAAGTGTTCATGGGCAGGAGGTGAGGAGAGTGGCCCCGATGCTGTCACCCAGTAGCTGCCTGCAGAGCATGGGAGCAGGGGCAAACTGCTCACCGGCCAAAGAATGAAGAGATTTTACAATACATTTTTATTAATTAATTTATTTGCATGGATATTTAAATCTTTCTAACCATGCCCCTGAGCTATGTTCTCCAATGCGGGTGACACCTCCTACCCCTCCACCCCATAGGTTCACCCAGGCGTGGTGCACCCCCTGAGGCAAGATTAAGATCTATTCTCTGACCCAGAGGGATGGGATGGGGAGGGAGGTGGGAGGGGGATTCAAGATGGGGAACACATGTAAATCCATGGCTGATTCATGCCAATGTATGGCAAAAAAACACTACAATATTGTAAAATAATTAGCCTCCAACTAATAAAAATAAATGAAAAACAAAAAGATCTATTCTCACCTCCTACTATGTCTTCCAGGGACACCAAGAATTTTGTTTCACTTCTTAATTTAATTTTCTTAAAAGACATGTAGTAAAAGTGACTTTCTAATGGATCATTATATGCATCCAAACACAAGAACAGGTTTCTGGGCGCATTGCCCCGACAGGACTCAGGACAGTCCCGTCACACGCCCTCATGCTATCTCTGCAGTCACGTCCTCCCTCTAACAAGACCCTCAGGCAACCCTGACCTGTGTTCTGTCACTGAGGCTTTCTCTCTTAGAGAATGTCATGTGAAAGGCATCACATGGTATGTAACCGTGTGGGGTCAGCATTTTTCTCTTGGAATAATTCCCTCACGTGTCATCCAGGTTGCTGCATGTATCAACAGTCTGCTCCTTTGGATTACTAAGTATTCCACCGTGTGTCACATGCCTCATTTTGCTTAGCCATTCACCTGCTGAAGGACATCTGGGTCATTCTAAGTTTTCGGTGATTATGAACTGAGTTGCTATAAATATTCATTGCAGGTTTGTGTGGGAGATTTTTGTTACTCTAGGGTAACACCCAAGACTGGGGTTGCTGGGTTGTATGGAAAGTATGTTTAACTTTGAAAGAAACTGCCAAATTATCCATCCAGAGTGTCCACACCATTCTTCCCTTCCTCCAGCAATACTGAGAGTTTTCATTGCTCTGCATATATGATGGGACTTGGTGTTGTCCGCTTTATTTTTTACTTTTAATTTTTATTATTTTTTATTATTTTATTTTTTATTTTTTTACTTTTATTTTTATTCACTTTTTATTTTAGCCATTCAAGTAGGTGCTACTGGTCCAGTAATTACCTTCTCACTGTCCCCAGGGGACTCAGCAATTCCAGACTTGCACTCAAATTCTCACTGATGCTGTGCCCGATTAAATTCCTATACTGCACGACATCCCCTCAGAAGAAGTTGGAAAAGATTGCACAGACCAGTTTTCGAATACAGTAATAGAATCTTCTGGACTCCAGGTGTAACAAAGTGAGTCTGCAAGCATCAGAGTTTGAAATGCCATATCTCGCATCCCTATCTTTCCTCTCTGCCAGTGGTGAGACGCTGCTACAGCAGATGACAGCCTCCAGGCTGGATCTCCCACTTCTCATTTAAGCCCCACTTACCCTCAGTTTTAGAGTGATATTTCAATGGGGAAGGATTTACTGGCTAAAGCTAACACCAGAAAAGTCAGCCTCAAAGAATTCAGAAGTTGTGTACCTCTTGGAAACACACCTCACTTCAAGCTCCTCATTGGAAGTTTCTGAGTGCTTCATTTTGTAGGTATGTTTTTTTGGGAATCAAGCCAAGAAATAACTTTCCTACCAGGAGAGAGAGAGGTTTAACATTCTATGCAGACTCCTGCAAAACAACACCTTTTCACAGAGATCACAGATGGATGTGCAAGTTGAATTAAGTTGAAGGAATAAAAGAAAAATGCAATTGCAGCCACTGAAAGTTCTCCAATGTCAGAAGTTCAATTGGGTAATACCATTATTGCAGTAACAGATCAATAACTAGGACATGGGATGTTTATGCTAACGTCACCTTAGAGTTTAAAAATGTGATTGCAGTTCTACCGAGTTGCATGATCAGGAATCTATTTACCCAAGAGAGAATTACATATTATCCATATTATCGAGGACAGACTTCCTCTTCCCCTTTTGAGATAAGTGCTCATTTTTTATTCAACAGAGGAGTACCTGGTAAAAACAAATGCTCCCCTCCTAACATCCATACATGTGCAACAATGGCCATTCAGTGGGGGGGGGGGGGGGGTACTGTACATTCAGAGAAGCTCTATTTGATGAAAAGCCTTTAGTGGAAACTTGTAGGTTCCAACTCCTTAAATGTCCTGTAAGAATCAACTTGCCTTGGAAATAAACTTGACTTAATTTTGAGTTCCACAGGTCTGTCAAATGGCTTATTTATTTACAGTTAAACATTTTATAGAAGGAAAAAGTAGAGTTCCCTGGTGTGCACATTAAATGAAAATAAAGGCTCAAAATGAACAAAATAAACACATTTCCAAGACAGAGACATTAAATGATGGTACAAAGGATGCGATCCAGAAGTGATTTGAGAGGCGACAAACGGCGGGGTTTGAGAAGTGGTCCTTCTGATACAGAACTCAGGAACTGTTAACTAATCTTCATTAACTCACTCACTCCTCACATATCAGTCCTGTGAGGTGGGGCCAGTGGTCATGGCTGCTTCACAGAGGAGCTAACAGGCTTTAAAAGGCAGGTTCATGGTTCCAGGTCCTGCAGCCATTGCTAGGCAGAGCCTGGCCTCAGACAGGCTCTGATTCCAGTCCTGCCTGGAATCCACCCTCTGCTCAGGAGCAGCCCCCTGAACTTACAAGAACAGGGTCAGCAGCAGCGACTAAGACTCTCATGTGGACGCACTGCACCCAGGTGAGCCAGCCAGGCAGACAACAGACCTTGAAATCCCAAAGGGGAAAAGAGAGACCTTCCAAAGACAACAGGGAAGCTTTACTGGTATGAATCTCTGGAGAGCGTGTTTTCAGAACAGGCCTGCACTGTTCAGTGGGCAGATGAGCTCCGGACAAAGGAGAAACGGGGTAAGGAGAGCTGCCCACCTCCACCCCATGCTCATCATAGGCCTGGCTTGGTGTCGGGGGACAGAGGCTCTGAGGGCAGACATATGGGGCTGACACCAATTGCAGGACAATGAATGAGGAGGGGAATTTTGTTGGAATCCCTTCAGGCCACCCCTTGTCTCGCTCCACAGTCTTATACCCAAAGGACTCTTAGCCCCCAAGAAAGGAGCAAGTGTGCCTCTGACCAGCATGGAAAGAAGATGAAAAAGGTACAGGCTCTGCTTTGACCAGGCAGCATGTGGGGTGGCAACAGACTCTTGATTAGAGGTGCCCACTGAACAGGTAGAAATATGCAGCCAAGGAAGGACTAAGGATAGGATTGAAAAATCCAGGGGAGTTTTCCAAGGTACCTTGCATCTAGAGCCACATGCCAGGGCTAAACTCACCATCTCCTCAGAGCTGAGGTCAGTGGAACACTGGGACCTCTGGCTGTAGCAGCGTAACTCGTACCAGAATCCTCCTTAGCTGGGGCTGGGATCCAGTTGCACTCCCAAGCCCAGCAGACAGCTGTGACTGCAGATCTAGGTGCACCTTGACAATCTGAACCTAGAGAACAGGACTCTCCACTACTGTGCATGGAGACAGAGGACCCTCTGAGGCCCACTTCCTTTGTTCCAGCCATCTATAAGCCGTGCAGAGTCCTACCTCACACCTGGCTTCCCCTCCCCATGGTTACCCAGTGACGGATGGTCAATACCCAGTGTTATCTAGGACTTTGGAAGGATTAGAAAGCCTCTGTAACTCAGCAGAGAAGCCTTGGATGGAGATAAAGGTTTCAAGGTCTTATCTAGGTGTGTTGGCACCTTGCGTTGGATGAAGTCATTCGGAAACCATGAGCAGAGCAAATTCACATCATGCTCCTAAGTCTAGAGAATTCAAAGGATGTTTAGCAAAGTGCATTCCCTGAATGAATCTGATGTGATGGAAAGTCACATGCCCCTGACTAATTGCTCTGAGGATAGGCAGAAGTGACTGGCTTTAGACGGTGCCGAAGCTCTACCCTGAAAGGCCCGAGGTTTACGAGTCATCAGACAGATGGATATCTCTAGATTTCACCAACATGTGTTTTGGAAGCGAAAATGTAATTATGGACAACGCTCTTGGGAGGGGTCCTGATACATGACACTTCTCACAGTGTCACAGTGAGAGCTCCATGATCTAATACAGTCACTCATTTTCTCTTCCCCATGGACCGCAGATGTATGTTTTCCCAGCTGTCTTCCAAATGTACTTTTCCTGGCAGTATTATTCAAGAGAATGCTTATGCTTTGAATAAGAGAGTGTTTGGTTATCTACTTCCATGTAGAAGTCCACTTTAAAAATCTTCACTCTTGAATCTCAATCTTCTAATCAACCTCAATCTTTAACACTTAGATTCATCAGTTCGAGCAAGGGTCTGCCTGGTGGTACTTAAGAGCATGGACTCTTGCAGACTGACTTATTTACTGTCTGTGAGACCTTGGGTAAGTTACTTAACCTCTCTGTACCTGTGTTTCTTTGTCTGTAAAGTGGGACCCATACTAGTACCTACCCCACAGGGTTAGTTTGAGGATTAAATGCATTAGTAAATGTAATGTACTTAGAAAATTACCTGGCAGCTAAACAGCAAATGCTACACAAGTGCTCAATTATTCTTATGACTATAATTTTTATCATAGAAATGAACAAGTGTTGCTTTAACAATCGGTCCCTTTGAAATATTTAGAAGCAGAGAAAAGAAGACAGTCAGAGATTATTTGGAGAACATCATGTACCAGATGCTGCTGGATGCCACTGGACCTCAGACAAGTGCCAGAAAAAATCAGGTAATTTTTTAATAGTGGGACAGATAGTTCTAAAAAGATCAATTGAATCATGCCATTCACTGCTCTGCACGAAATTCCCTGTTGTTTCTCTTTACACTTGGAATAAAATCCAGTGTCCTTATCAAGATCCTCATCCTTCTGAATCTTACCCTGGGACTCCTCTGTCCCCAGCTCACATCATATCTCCCCCATGCTGACCAGTGTTCCAGCCATGCAGGTCTCCTTGTGTTTGTTGGACATACCTGGACAGCACTTCCTGTGTGGGGCCTTTGCCTGGGCTATGCTCTCTGCTTGGAATGTTCTTTTCCCACATGGCAGTGCAGCTTGCTTCCTTCTTATCAGGTCTTCGCTCCAAGGCAGCCCCCGCCCCATCAAACATGTCCCCGCTTGGCTCCCTACCCTGCTCTCTTGCTCTGCTGAGCGCGTATCACGCCTTGGCACTAAAAAGCAGTGTACGTTTGGTGATCACCTGGCTTCTCACGTTGGAATGCAATGATAGCACCTTGTATTTACTTAGTGCACCAATAGCTCTTTGCATAAAGTCCATCTTACTGTCCTTTCACAAGAAATGGCAAGCTTGGGGCTAATAGCTAGCAAGCGCCAGAGCCAGCGCAAGAACCAGCCTCTGACCCCATCACTCAGCTCAGTGGGAGCAGGGGCTCTATCAAATGTATCCACTGCTGCACCCAGTGTATGCAGGGAAACTGCTGAGCAACTGACCCTCCAAGAAGAAAATTCATTTGTAGCATTTGCGGACTTATACATGTAAATCTTCCCACAGTGGCTGATTTCAAGATGCCAGAGAGATTTCCTCTCTCTAGTAGACAGGAGTGGGCTGGAGCATGCCACAACTTAGCTCCTAGGAAGATACCCGACCCACGTGCTACCTGGCACACAGGAGCTACTTGATGTGTGACCCACGTGCTACCTAGCACACAGGAGCTACTTGATGTGTGTACTGGCAAGCACTGGGGTAGGACCTGCATGGGCACATGCCATCAAAGTGAGGTGTGTGTGTCACTACTATCAAAACCATCATTATCACCGCCATCATCACCACCAGCACCAATACCATTACCAACACCAGCATTATGTCACAGACACAATGTACAACGCACAAAGCAAGCATGAAGCACAAATATAAAACAGTAGTAGGTATGCTAGCTTATTTGTTGGATTTATATGTAACATGGGCAATGGGCACCTATGACTGAATTCATAGTTTGCATTCATCATCTTTCTATGCATACTCTATAATCTTAATTCATAGGGCTGTGTCTTACTGCCACACATGTGCTTATTAGAATTTATAAATTCAGCTTTAGGAAATTATAATAATAAATAAGCACTGAATGTGGCTAGGGAAACAAAATCCCCTATATATACCATTAGTTTGTCATGAACTGAGCTTCACATAGAAATTTTCTTCCTGACATTCTGGATGCCTAACTTGATGTTATAGATATCACAGGTTGCTGATGCTTTATTACTCTCTCTCCCCCCCCCCCCCCCCCCGCAAAATGGTACTTCATTTCTCGTATTCTCTATTTGAGATTGAAAAAGTCTTCTAATAGCAGCTCTGAAGTGCTCTGCATTCAAAACTGAAGTTTTCAATGAAATAGGCTTTAAAAAAAAAAATCAAATATGAGCACAAATGATATTCCTCCATGAGATTACAAAAATAAAACAGAATGAAAAAGTTAAAAAAAAAATTTCCTGGCAGTGCAATGATCCCAACAATGAAGTGCCCAATAAAGGCAGTAAATTAGCTGAGCTGAGATGGAAAGCAAGCTGCCTCTCACAGGGACATTCCCTGTAGACACACAGGGACGGGCCTGCCCCAGAGTGGGCTCAGGACCCCCAAAGGCCGGGTGGGTCTGTATGACCAGGCGGAGTCACTCAGTGGACTGGCCCTGCTGGACTTCCAGGCCTGCTTTCAGCCTGGGCTGTCTTTGGCTCCAGCTCACCTCTATGACGCCTATTCACCTTTGTCAGGGGTCAAACTGCAACCCCTAGAGCAACTCGTACACGCCTTGTCAACATTGAATGAAAGACAGCAAAACAATTCCAATGAATCTGTGATGCAGCAAATGGGAGAAACACAGTTCCGAAGTGTTCAATCCCGAAGCCACCTGCCTCCTGGAAGCACACAGCTGCACTATCCTTCGAGAACAGAACGGGGAAGACTCCCTCTGTATCACTTCTAGAGGATTCCCATTGTCTCCCAAAAGAGGGTCCCCAGTGAGTGCCTAGGGTGCTACCAGTCTTAAAAGATTCCTGAAAGTAATGGCTTCACTTGGGCCCTCGTTAAGAACATCAGAGTCTTGACCAACCTCCATTGGCCTGTGATAGAGTTGAGAAGCCTCCAGCCCAGCAGCTGTTTGGAGACAGCGCGAGGCAGCGGAGGGACATCAGAACCGAGCTCCTGGCCTACAGGGAAGGGACAACCCTGCATCAGGGCTGAGTCCCTAATACGGGATGTTCCCACTGCCACTTCTGGGATGCCTGATCTTGACTTCTTGGTGATCACATCTCATTCATGAAAGACCCAGCCGCTCACCCCTCCCTCTCTGACTGAAGGAAGCACATGAAATGAAACGACTTCTGTTTTCCCCACTCTCATCCATTCCGAAGCCCCACATCTCTTCTTCCCTCCAGTCGACATACATAACTCCCTGTGACAATAATGGGATGTGCATGTGTACCGAGGGGGGCATAGAAATTTTATCTCTCTAAAAATGGGACTAGCGTGGTACAAGCATAGTTTTTGTTTTTTTCCCAAGGCTTTTACTTGGGGCGATATATTGTTCATGTGGTTGTGGGTTTTTTCCTTCTTTTTAATTTTAAATCGAGATTATGAACATATATTATTCAGGTTAATATATCCTTTTCATGTAGAATTCAACTGAAACCAGTGCTAGCACATTTAACGACAACAAGAGAAATTCTCCAGCTTATTATAAACATCCTTCAAGAAACCTGAAATGCATGTCCTCTGGAAATAATTTTGCTGGAGTTTGGGTTATTATTAAAATCTTCTCAGAATTCCATCACTGGGGTCTAATGGGCCTCAAAGCCCTTTTCTGCTACTGATCAGAGAAAAACTCTTTTTGGTCTTAGAAGTACATTCTGGATAGTGAAAACTAAGCTGGAAGAAAGGGGGGTTCTTTCCAGACACCAGGGAAACACTGAACAGAGCTGGCATCTCGGTCCTGGGCTGACACTGGGTAGAAGGAAGGCCCTCTCCTAAGACAGGTTCCCTTCAACAATGATAGAATGAACCTCATCCTCTGGCTGTTTTAAGTGCTCTGATCTTTCAGATTCTATGAGAGGAGGCAGGTTTACTGCAGACTTTATAAACTCAAGGGAATCCCAGGCAAATGGGTCTTGGCTACACATTCCTACACGTCAGAATTCTCTACCTGTGACTGAGAGGTCCTAGAAGACCATAGGACAGGGCTACGCCAAGCTGAGACGGGGATGAGCTATCCAGGAAAGGTTTTCAGGAATGAGGAAGAGTCACAATACCCTTTAAAAGCAGATCCTCATGTTTAATTATCTCTGTTGATAATGAGAAAATTCACCATTCTCCCAAGTGGGCTGACCTGTCTTACTAAAATATTTGTATAACTATTTCTGAAGGTGGCCAGCGATGACTCTGTCTTGCCAGCAATAACCCAACCAGAGCTGGCTACTGTTTAAGTTACTCAGAACTGTATTTCCTAAACTTCAAGGTGCATTGGATTCATCTGGGACCCTGTTGAACTGCAGATTCTAATTCAGTAGATCTAGGGTGGGGCCTGAGCTGCTATTTTCCCAACAAGCTCCCAGGTGATGCCCAGGTTGCTGGTCCCTGGGCCCCACATTGAGCAGTGAGGACTTAGAGCTGCAATCTCAGATCTTTGTCCTCGATTCATTCACTCCACATACAGTCTGCAGATCCCAGGTCCCCCACTGAGGACACAGTGATGAACAGGTTGTCTATGACTTTAAAACTAATGTTAATCAAAATTTAAAACTTCTGGGCATTAAAGGACATAGTCAACAGAGTGCAAAGGCAATCTACAGAATGGATGAAAATATGTGCAAATTATATATCTGAAAGGAGTTAATATCCAGAATATACAAAGAACATCTACAAACACACACAAAAAATCTGATTTAAAAATGGGGAAAGATTAATCCTTTGTTGCTTCATTTGTCCATTCTGCCCATTTTCTCCCACTCTGAAGGCTGTCTTTTCACCTTGCTTATAGTTTCCTTTGTTGTGCAAAAGCTTTTAAGTTTAATTAGGTCCCATTTGTTTAGTTTTGCTTTTATTTCCAATATTCTGGGAGGTGGGTCATAGAGGATCCTGCTGTGATTTATGTGAGAGAGTGTTTTGCCTATGTTCTCCTCTAGGAGTTTCATAGTTTCTGGTCTTACATTTAGATCTTTAATCCATTTTGAGTTTATTTTTGTGTATGGTGTTAGAAAGGGTTCTAGTTTCATTCTTTTACAAGTGGTTGACCAGTTTTCCCAGCACCACTTGTTAAAGAGGTTGTCTTTTTTCCATTGTATATCCTTTCCTCCTTTGTCAAAGATAAGGTGTCCATAGTTACATGGATTTATCTCTGGGCTCTCTATTCTGTAAAGGATTAATCTCAAAAATATACAAGCAACTCCTGCAGCTCAATTCCAGAAAAATAAATGACCCAATCAAAAAATGGGCCAAAGAACTAAAGAAGAGATACAGATGGCTAACAAACACATGAAAAGATGCTCAACATCACTCATTATCAGAGAAATGCAAATCAAAACCACAATGAGGTACCATTACACGCCAGTCAGGATGGCTGCTATCCAAAAGTCTACGAGCAATAAATGTTGGAGAGCGTGTGGAGAAAAGGGAACCCTCTTACACTGTTGGTGAGAATGCAAACTAGTACAGCCACTATGGAAAACAGTGTGGAGATTCCTTAAAAAACTGGAAATAGAACTGCCATATGACCCAGCAATCCCACTCCTGGGCATACACGCCGAGGAAACCAGATCTGAAAGAGACACATGTATCCCAATGTTCATGACAGCACCGTTTATAATTGCCAGGACATGGAAGCAACCTAGATGCCCATCAGCAGAGAATGGATAAGGAAGCTATGGTACATATACACAATGGAATATTACTCAGCCATTAAAAAGAATTCATTTGAATCAGTTCTAATGAGATGCATGAAACTGGAGCCCATTATACAGAGTGAAGTAAGCCAGAAAGATAGACACCAATACAGTATACTAAAGCATGTATATGGAATTTTAAAAGATGGTAACAATAACCCTATATGCAAGACAGAAAAAGAGACACAGATGTACAGAACAGACTTTGGGACTCTGTGGGAGAAGGTGAGGGTGGGATGTTCTGAGAGAATAGCATTGAAACAAGTATACTATCAAGGGTGAAACAGATCACCAGCCCAGGTTGGATGCATGAGACAAGTGCTTAGGGCTGGTGCCCTGGGAAGACCCAGAGGGATGGGATGGGGAGGGAGGGGGGGAGGGGGGATCGGGATGGGGAACACATGTAAATCCATGGCTGATTCATGTCAATGTATGGCAAAAACCACTACAATACTGTAAAGTAATTAGCCTCCAACTAATAAAAATAAATGAAAAAATAAAAATGGGGAAAGACTTGAACAGACATTTCTACAAAGAAGATATACAAATGGCCAAAGCACATGAAAAAGATGCTCAGCATCACTAATCATTATGAAAATGTAACTCAAAACCACAATGAGATACCACCTCACACCCATTAGGAAGGCTACAAAAAAAAAAGACAGAAAACAACAAGTGTTGGCAAGGATGCAGAGAAAACAAAACCCTTGTGCACTCTCAGTGAGAATGCACATCCATGTTCATAGCAGCATGTGGCAGCATCCCAAGAGTCCGTCGACAGATGAATGGATAAACAAAATGTAATATATATACATAAATCAAAATATTATTCAACTTTAAAAATGAAGGAAATTTTGACACGTTGCAACATAGATGATCCTTGACAATGTTATACTAAGTAAAAGAAGCCAATCACAAAAAGATAAATACCAAATGATTCTATTGATATGAGGCACCCAGAGTGGTCAGATTTAGAGACAAAGTAGAAGGGTAGCTTTCAGGGGCTGGGGGAGGGGAGAGTGGGGAGTTATTTAATGAGTACAGACCTTTGCAAGATGAAAAGAGTTCTGGAAATTGTTTGTACAACAATGTGAATATACTTAGCACCACTGAACTGTATACTTAAAAATGGCTAAGATGCTCAATTTTATGTGTATTTTAACACAATTTTTAAAAACTTTTAAAAAATATTTTCAGTATCTAAGGTGTCTACCACGTACAGCCTTCACAGTAAGAGAAACATAAAGGTCACTTTGTAAAAAGGCACGATGTGGTTCTAGTGAGGGAGAAAGTTGAGTCAGGCATGAGAAGTGCTAAGATACAGATGAGGTCAGGTGCTGTAGAAAACTTCGGGGGGCAGGGGGGGTGGGGGCAGTCCTGAAGTCAGATGGATGGGGAGGTGGTGGGCATGGGGGCCAGCTGTGGCTGGGAGGAGGAAAGGACAAGCCAGGTGCCTGAGAAGTAACAGACAGCCTTCGGTCACCAATGAACATGAGGATGAGGGAGAAGGCACCTAGAGTTCAGCAGGGATATCCTAGGTGGGGCAGGACCGGGGGAAGGTGATGAATTCTGTGTGTCCAAGTGTGGGGTACATGTGTAGCCTCCTGGGGAATGTTTCATAAGCAGTCAGAAGAACCAGTGTGGAAGCGGCTTGAAGACTGAGATTAGGAAACCAATGTGCTGCACAGGTGGCTATTGCACCTATGAGAGTGTTGAGCCTCCCAGGCAATGTGTTCAAGGAGAAGAGGACCCCAGAGGAAGGTAACACTCTGAAGAGGTGGAGAAGCAGAAGCCAGCCTAACCATCTGGGGGCAGGTGACAGCAAAGAGGGAAAGCAGTCAGCTGGAGTGATGGCAGGTACTTGGTGATGGTACATGGCAGGTGATGGCCATGTTTACTTCCAGGGACAAGGGCATCAACACCTTGAGGGGTCAGATATAACAGATTAACTAAAATGTGCCATGAGAGTTGGCGATGGGAAGTCCCTGACATACACAGGGGAGCACTGATGCCTAGAAGAGTCCAGATGTGTGAAGAAATGGGGCTGAAGGAGCAGCAGGCCTCACAAAAGAAAGTGGTGTGTGAGCTACATCCTGGAGGTGAGAGGCAGCCCTGTGGGAGGATAAGGCAGGCAGCAGGTGCAGGACAGAGCCCATGGAGCCAGCAGGAAGGGGACCTGGACCACACAGGCTAGTGGGGTGGAGGGGTGGAGCGGGAGATCAGTGATGACAGCTGCCGCTCACAGGAAGCCGTGCTTCATCCTGGAGGCAAGGGGGAGCCACGAGAGTATTTTAAGCAGGGAAATGACATGACTGGAGTTGTGTTTGAGAAAGATCCCTAGGCAGTAGTGCGGGAGATGGATCCTAGAGGGAGACAGGATACAAGAGACCCACTGGGAAACTTGTTGTAATTAAGCCCCTGATGTTACTGGTTTCCCCATGTCTTCAGCCTTTTGCTCGCAAGGGATAGCTTCTCCTTAGAGAACAAGGGTGGTCTGATCTTTCTAGCTACAGAGCGCTACAGGCGAGTGACTTGGTTCTAGAGAGACAGGAAACAGAGGTAATACACTGAGGCAGCCTCAGTGAGGAGGCGTGACCCTGCGGCAGAAGGAGCCCACGAGCCTGCATCCTCTGTGAGTCGGTCTGGGGATGCTGCCAACCCGACCCTCCAGCTCACAGTCCCTGTTACTGTTGGGGTCTCGCCTCCCCATCACAGAAACTGTTTTCTCTTCCCCCACGAGGTCTCTGAATCAATAATGGGCCTAGGGCAAGAAAAAGAAACATATTCTGTTCCTTCTGAGACAAGGAAGCAACATCAGCCTTTTCTGGAAGTGTGCAAATTATCTCAGTGGGTTCAGGGACCCCAAAACCACGGGGAGGAAACAGGGGTCCCCTGAAGGCCTCCAGGAGTCTTTGACCTAGTGCCCATCCCCCCACCGCCAACTGGAAGGAAAACTACACATTTTGAGTTTTGAGAAAGTGC
Source organism: Dama dama (assembly GCF_033118175.1). Taxonomy (NCBI): domain Eukaryota; kingdom Metazoa; phylum Chordata; class Mammalia; order Artiodactyla; family Cervidae; genus Dama; species Dama dama. Next base: position 46,141,635 of record NC_083695.1, read on the forward strand.
ATCCTGGCCCCCTAAGGATGAAGAAACACTGATATTTTGGAATAATGATTCATTGTCAGCATTCCAGGTTGTTAGACAAAGGGAACACACTGTCCATCAGAAAGACCCTTGGTGATAAGGCATGGCTTCATAAGCTAATTTTGAGAACAGGTTGTTGTGTTTGGTTGTTTTGTTAAAATAGGGGAAGGCAGTTTTGACACTTTGATTATAAAATATCTAAAATGCCTTTCTCACCTCTTTTTTCTTCTTGAGTCCTATCATTTTTTTTCTTTCAAACCACTATTAGTCTCTGGTATATATACTTCTTGCAAAATGCCATGTTATCTTGGAAACATAAGAAAAGATGTTATGCTTTGAGGGTGAAAATGCAAGGACCCAGGCCTGTCATTTTTGCCTGGAGTCCGAGGGTCTGCTGGGAGTCGGCGTGTGTGGTTGAGATGAGGGAGATGGAGCCTGCAAAGCACCTAACAGAGGAGCTGACACATAGTAAACGCTCAATAAATGGAGGTTCTTCCTTCTTGCCAACGAGTCAGTGGAGGGAACGGGCAGGTTGCTTTCTTGGGATGAGCATGTGTCAACATCACTCTGGAAAGAGGGGCTGGGGGGCTGGAGAACTCTGTGGCCTGTGACCACTCCAGGAAGCACTATATTATGGACTTGTGGCAAAATGCAGCAATTATAGAATTAAACACCTAAACTGGTACCAGATCCCAAAGAAAAGATGTTGCTAAATTATTTTCTAAATTACCCACCAAGGCCTGTGTGAGTCAACAGGTAGCTATTGACTGTAGTTTCAGCTGCCATCAAGACTTATTGATCTGAGAGATAAATATCGACCAAATTAAGACTGAGGTCAATGCTGGCCTACTGGGAAAATAAATCTTAATATTAACCAAAACCTGTAGATGCTAGGCCTGGTATTTTTGACTCTAAACTGCTGATCAGGCAGAGGTACACTCAGAGTCAGGTCTTTCCTTTATTGTGTATTGTTGTAGATGCAAACTGGTTTTCAAATTGACTCATTTCTGGAAAATTTGGTTTAAAACATTTTAAGTCTTTTCATATTTTAAATTATCAAAGGACAGGAAAATTGGTATTTAATAACTGCATTGTGAATATTTCCATAAAACAAAGAATTCATTTTGAACTGCATATATAACTGCCCTGACTTACTTTCTGTGCAAATCAAGAATTTCCTCTGTTGGATCTCTGTCCCAGAGGAGCACACCAGCTCAAACAAACAAACAAAAAGTCCATAACATCGGGAAGGAGGTAGGAGGGGGTGGTTCAAGATGCAGGGGACACATGTATACCTGTGGCCAATTCATGTTGATGTATGGTAAAAACATCACAATATTGCAAAGTAATTATTCTCCAATTAAAATAAATTAATTAAAAAAATAAAATTTGATGAAAAATGAAAAAAAAAAAAACTCATGTGGGGCCAATTTAGGTGTGAAGGGGGTTTTAACCACCCCCCCAAAAAAGTCCACAAGAAAAAAACGTGTGATTGGGACCAGTTATTTTTTTAAATGCTACTGAATCTACTTCATTTATAAGTGGCCCCAAACTGCTGAAGGAGGCAGCGCTGTGTCGCTGTGAACTCGAGAGTTGCCCATTCAAGGCTGCTGACACTGCTCCATCCTCTGGGGGAGCAGCCTTTTCTTCATGAGAGATGCAACGCTACCCCCTGTGGGTTGTAAGAACCCACTTTCCTTAAGCAGAGTGTTTGAGTGTCCTCACAGGCAAGTCTAGGAATGGGGGAACTTACTGTGAGAATTAAATATGATGACATGCAAAAAAGCACTTTTTCTTATATATCCCTGGGATGTATCAATGGCACGTCAATAAAGAGCAGTTTCTGTTTTTACAAGGGGTAAGAGATTAGATTAGAAACAACAGGCCCTGAGCAACTTAGAATGTAAAATGGGGAAAATTTACAAAAGTATAATCAGTCTTGAGGTTGCTGATAAATACCAGGATTAGGAATAAAAGATCTGGAAAAGATGCACCCACACCTACACAAATGTGCAGTGGTATGCACAGCTGGGAGACTGAGCTCAGACTATCGGGGGAGTCTGATTCTCATGGGTAGGATGTAGGCTGCTCTAAGAAAAGTTGATCATTTCAGCCTCTGTGTTCAACTGAGTTTCCCAAAGTCCACTGAATGACCATAGATCTATTGAAATTAGCAAAACCTTTGCTGCTATATTTGAGGACAAAACTGGTATAGTCAATAGAGCAGAAATGGTGAGGGATTTTTGATGACATGAACCAGATGGAATCACACTGCATGAAAACAGAACCCACAATTCATTGCAGGGGAAAGGAGGTTCTCTCTTGGAAAACAGAGGAGCCATCCTGCCCAGAGGAACAGCAGGTAACCTGGGCACAGAATAGGTCATGAGTAAGGCTGAGCCAGAAGATGTCAGAGTCATGCATAGAGATCCAGGTTTCCCTCTGAGACAAAGCTTTGAATAAGCTGGTTAAAACCTCATGCTCTGGATTCAGAAGGACACAGGTTCTGACTGCAACCATCAAGCTCACAACATTACAGATTTGAAAATCTTTGCTTGCCCTGACTTCGTGTAGATACACTATGCTTAGAAAGCTTTAGTTTTACCTTTCATACTAATTAATGTTTTGTGTGGTGTGAAGTACCACATACATACGGTACCATATATGGAAAAGATAATCACCACATACGGAAAAGATAATCCCTTCTTCACTGCAGTGCGATGTCACTTTTGTCATAAAATCAAGTGACAATACATATGCAGATATGTTTGGGGCTCTTTATTATGTTCTTTTGGTTTATATGCCTATTCTTGTGCTAATACCACTACTTGAAAGTGAAGTAAAAGTGTTAGCCACTCAGTCGTGTCCAGCCCTTTGTGACCCCATGGACTGTAGCCCACCAGGCTCCTCTGTCCATGGAATTCTCTAGGTGAGAACACTGGAATGGGCTGCCATGTCTTCCCCCAGGGCATCTTCCCAACCCAGGGATTGAACCTGGGTCTCCTGCATTGCAGGCAAATTCTTTACTGTCTCAGCCACCAGGGAAGCCCAGTTACTTACTACATGGCTTAATTACTGTGGTTTTAATGTAAATTTTGTGAACTGGCATATAAAAACTTTCCACTTTTCTGTTCTTTTCCTTTGCAATACATACACATTTTAGAATAGGCTTGCCAGTTTCTCTGCCTCTCTCTCCCTCTCTTTTTCTGTTTCTCTCTCTCTCTTTCTCACACAAATATACAATGGCTGAACAAAATTAGCAACAAAATGAATAACAATACAAGCACACATTTAAAAGAAATTAGATCTCCATGTATGCACACTGATGTAAAGAAATTAGTGAATAAATCAATGAGAGAAGGGAGCCAGCTCTTGCTTATAGAAGAATTTTAAGTAGTAAACAGAGACGGGTTGAGGAAAACAGAAAATCACCATTAATTCACCATAGTAATAAGTGCTATAAGCAAAACCCACCGATGAACACTAAAATAAGTAGATGAAAGTTCAAGGAAAAACACACTATTTGCATAGGCTGATGTATCTCCCCTAAAATACCTATTACTGTGGTGGTTTTCATGTGTCCACAAAGTCTTTGATACCCCTCCCTGCAGGAGGTGCAGCTTCACTCCACTCCCCTTGAGTGTGACCTGGACTTAGTGATTGAATTCTAACAAATAGAGGATGGAGAGGAAAAAGTAGTGATTTTATATGAAGAAGTCTGGCAGACTCACCCTCACTAAGTGGTCAAGGTGAATGTCACAGCAGGTCCCTTCCATAGGACGCAATGAGAAAGGCATATCTCTTCTGTGTTGTTCTTCCCTCAAATCCATAACCTCATTTCTAATCACTGAAAAACCTCAGAGAAACCCAAAGCAAGGGACATTCTAAAAAATGTAGCTACTACTCTTTAAAAGTGTCGAGGCCATAGAACTGAGGCACTGATTGGAAGAGGTTAAGGAGACAGGACCATGAAATCCATGTGCTAGCCTGGATGGGATCCTGCACCAGAAAAAGAACATTCATGGAAAAACTGCTGAAATCTGACCCGAATCTGGAGTGCAGCTAATGGTAATATGCTGAGGCTAAATTCTTAGTTTTGTGAGATGTTAACCTTAGGAAAAGCTGGGCACAGAGTAGACAGGAACTTTTTGTATCATCTTTCTAACACTTTTGTAAATCTAAAAAGTATTTCAAAATAAAAAGTACAACATATATTCTGGAAGGTTCTTTTGCAGTCTCTTCAGAGTGGTTATCAAGACAAATGTATACAAGCTGGTCCACTTTATATTTTAAACATTCCAGAGTGTGACTTTTTTTCCTTCTTTTCAAAAAAGAGCATGGATGATAAAAAGCAATCCTATGTGGATTTTTAAAAAGCCACTCTGGGAACTAGGTATGGAGAAAAATTGGTTCGAAAGCTGACCCAAGAAGAGAGAACGGCTTTGCTTGGACGAAGCACCAAAAACTTGGAGCATGTTTTGAGTCAATAAAGGTACTCCTTGGACCAGAGTGTGTTTAGGGCTTGAGGGGACAGCACAGAGAATGTGGTTACTCACCAGGGTGACTTTCCTTTGTGGCTTTAACAGCTTCGGTTTATGGAACGTGGTGGCAATGGGAGCTGTAGAAACATGTCAAGGGTTTAGTTTGCAATTCCTTCCAGGACCCTTAAAGTCCACATTACCATGAGCACCACAGACACAGTCTTATGGGCCCCTTCCTGCCTTCGTGGAAGAACTTCAGTTTCTGATCCAGGTAACAGTTGGACTGGTGCCCTTTGGGGAATGGTGATCCTCTCCTAGCCTTTGGACATGTCACCCTCTCTCCTCAACAAGGTCGACAAAACACCACCAGCTACAAAGAGGTCAGTGCAGGTGAGAACCAGGTACACTTGGTTAAGGCTGAGGCTGGAACTTTCCCTGGGGCTTCCTCCTAGCTGCATACTGACCCTGATGGTGGTGACCTCTGACCCTCACAGCCACCCTGTGAGGTCATTAGGGAGGGTCTTATTGTCCCCATTTAACGGAGGAGGAAACCGAGGCTCTTCCTGCAATGTCATGTAACTAACTAGTATTAAATGATTTGGGGCTTGAACCCAGAGTCAGGCCTTACCACGTGGTTCTGAGTCTCATTTTCGTCTTTCGTTAGACAGGGCACTGTCTACTCTGATTGAACGAGATGCTACAACAGTACACTGCCCAACCCAGAGCAGGGACCACCCCCTTCCCTCCCCAGATCCACACATGTCATGCCTCCCAGGACACCCATGACTCCCAGCCTCTTCCGTCCACCTGATACATGTTCAGACTCAGCACCACTGCCTTCTACCACAGGGCTCAAAGGGTGCTTAGGGGACATCCTAGAAACTCCCAGTTGAGGAATATAATGGATCTTGTCTTGTTATTAAATTATTCATCGGGGAAACCCTGTATTCCCAACTATATATCAAAACCTTTGAGGTATGACCTCCTAAGTTAGCCACAGTTATTTTAGGAACTATTTAAAGACACCTTTAGTTCTTGCCTCAGGAAATGCCCATCTTTCTCATTAATGTTTCTCTGTCATAATTCCTTGGAATCAAGGAATAACCCTCATTTTATCCCTAGAACAAATCCAAACTAAGTTACACACCTGTTTTTTATCCTTAGAAAAATCAAAAAAAAAAAAAAAAAAGAAAAATCAGAGAAACTTTTCCGCTTAAATGAACAGACACCCTTTTGCCCCATCCTGCTTTGCGCAGATTAGTAGTTCAGAGGGAAATACACTTTAGAATAGTCTGTAGAGGTGTGTGGCCAATGGCCCCACGCCCTCCTCAGCCCACCTCAGGGACAGGGCTCAGATATGATCAGAATCTAGGTGGAGTTTTGCAGACCATGTAATCAGGAATGTCACATCCTCCATCTGGCTCTCTCCTGTCCTAAATGCACATCAGACCCCAGGTGCTCTGCTCTCCATGGGGGTGCCCACTGGCTAGTTTCCTACCTTTGGCAGGAACTGCGGGAGGAACATCAACTTTCTCCTTCCGCCTCTTGCCCTTCTTGGGCTGTAGAGGGGCCAAACTGGTCACGCTGGTGACAGTCTCCCCTGAGCTGCAGAAGAGAAAGGTCCCGGTGAATGCAAAGGCAGGTTTGTTCCAAGGAAAGGGAGCAACAGTTTCTGAGAACCCAGATGAACCTATGTAAGGTAGGAGTTTTTTAGAGCTGAAATGAGATGGCTCTGTGCTTATCCCCAGGGATGTCTGGTACTGACCCTTGGCTAAGGATGATGAAATGAGCCGGTTAGGAATATATACTGTGCTGTGTAACATTCCAAAATCTCTGGAGAGACCCAGGGCCAGCTTGCTTACATTGTTTGGCGATGTATAGACTAGTGGTTTACACGGAGTTAATGGGTTTACTCAGTCTGGCTTGGCTATATCACCAGTAGGGTATTAAGATATCACTAAAAACTTCTTGAGCTCCCCTAACACCAGTGTTCCTTGCACATGTCTTTGTAGTTCACAATCCAGAGACAGAGCAGCCCCTGTGCAAGGGAGAAAGGACCCTGGGGAACTGCAGCTGGGAGCCCCCAGAGGCCACCATGATTGGTCATACCCTATCCTCCTGCTGTACGTTCACCTATAAGGTAGAGGCTGAAATGATCCTCAGGAGTATGGTGAGTGTTTTCAGTTATCTGGGTAGTTACTTATGTAATCACTATAGTATCATATTCTATGTGTTATCCATTATAGCCCAAAGTAATGGGTAAACCTTATATTACAGGTAAGAATACCAAGACTCAAAGATGCCAAGTGACTTGCCCTAAGCGACACTATAAACTGCACACCCAGACTGGCCTGATGTGAAACCTGTTGTCAACGCTACCTGCGTGTAGAGTTCACACACTTCCTTGAATGGCCATCAGTCTTCTTTCAAATGCATCCTATTGGCTCCAGCAACCCAGAGGAGAGTACCTCTCTTGTCCTCAGACACATAGTCGGCCAGGTAAGTACAGTTGCCAAGAGAGGCTATCTCCATGATACACAGGACTTCTAGAAATCCATTAAAATTATGACCCAATAACCAAAATGAACGAAGGTGGTAAAGTTTTCACCCAAGAGGAAAGGCTCATAGCTAGGAAAACGTGCTAAAACTTTCTCAAGAAAGAGGAATCCAAATAAGAATGTACTGCACTCTCTTTCTGCACACATCAGAATGGCAACAGTCAAACTTAAGGCAAAGCACTCTTTTGGCAAGGGTGTGAGGAGTCAGGCACTCAGAAGTATTGGGGGTACAAGTGGAAACCCTTCCTGATGCAGAATAATTCAGCAATCAGGATCACAGGCCTATCAGAATTACAGAGGTTTATATTCTATGACCTGGCAGTTTCACTTCTGAGAATTTATTGTGTGGATATTGTTGCATGGGTACAATAGGTACATATAAGTCATTATAGTGCTATTGGCAACAGCAATAGATTAGAAACAGCCTAACTGTCCATCAGCATGGGACTGGTTAAGGAAATCATGGTGAATCCATAAGTGCATACAAAGGCCGTCCTTTGAAACTGGAATGAGGAAGCTATTTATACCAGGATAAGGAAAGACCCATTATTAAGTGAAAAGGCTAGGTGTTGGACAATGTGTAAAATGTGTCATTTTTTGTATAAAAAAAGGAGAAAATGATATATCTTAGTATTTATGTACACAAGCATAGAGAAACTTCGGAAATATTCACTTTGGAAATATCCATTAAAGAATTTAAAAAGTATTCCTTAGAATGTGGGTGCTGAGGAACTAATGAGACAGAAGACTGGACAGAGAGAATTATCACTGTACATACATTTTTTCAATTAATTATTTCACTTTTAAATTTAAATTACTAAACCATGAGATTGTATAGGGGCTTCCCAGGTGGCACTAGTGGTAAAGAACCCCCCTGACAACGCAGGAGACATAAGCAACGCGGGTTTGATCCCTGGGTTGGGAAGAGCCCCTGGAGGAAAGCATGGCCATCCACTCCAGTATTCTTGCCTGGAGAATCCCATGGACAGAGGAGCCAGGTGAGCTACAGTTCATAGGGTTGCAAAGAGTCGGACACAACTGAAGCGACTTAGCACGCACACATGTGATTGTATAATCTTTGAAAAACAGTAAATTAAACACAAATATCTATCTATCTAAATATTATACTTTTAATAAAAGAAAATAGACTATTCTAATACAGTCCTTGAGTTTTAAAACAACACAGACTCATAGAGTGACTAGTGGGGAAATTTCTAAGAATATAGTTCACACCAAGAGTCCCCAAAGATAGCTTATTTTTATTGGGAACAGAAACTCTAGCTGACCATGCCTTTAAGTATAAGGTCAACTGTGTAAACTCACAAATAGCCAAAAGGAATGTGTGTTTACAAAACTCTGGCCACTACGATGGAAAAGGGGTCAGAAACCCTCAGGATTGTTTAAATACACAACCACATGTACAGCTTCATTTCCTAGCATCTTAAACTCTTGAAATGTTTTTTCTTTTCTTTCCATTATAAATTAAGGCATGTTCATGTTTTAAAATGGTAATTACAGACATGAAAACAAAAATAATAAGTCTATTGTAACCTTCGTAAATATTTCCAGTCTTTTTCCTCTTCTGTATTTTATTTCTTTTTTTTTTTTTTCCAACGTAACGTATCATATTTATTACTGGTCTCAGACTGATAGTGAGGAAATAAGAAACATCAGGAGCCAAGCATTACAGTAGTGATGTTCTCACTGTGATACAGCTGCTTAAATAAGTGATCTTAACATGTGTGCCACTTTTTATGTGAGGCTTCTTATAGACCCAGCTTGGTTCTTCTCCAATGTCTTCTCTTGGAGTTGTACCTAATTTTATTGCCAGTTTTCATTCGAATCCATTGAGGAATGGGACGATTCTGCTTTTGCTTCTTGGCCAGGAATCGCTTGATCCTGAAAGTCTTGTGAGAAGACATGGTGCGGACAGAACTCAACCGCACATAGGATGGCGGAGAAGAGAAAAGAGCTGTGTTTTATTTCTTTTTTTGACCTTATTTTTTTGAGCAAAACCGAGCAAAAGGTACGGAGATTTCAGACAGACCACTGCCCAGCCACATTATGAACTTCTTCCACCAGAATGGTATATATATTTGTGATAATTAATGAAACTACTTTGACACATCATTATCACCCAAAGGTCACTGTTTAATTAGGGTTCACTCTTGGTGGTGTACATTCTATGGGTTTGGACAAATTTATAATGCATCCATTACTAGAGTAAGGTACAGAATAGTTTCCATGCCCCCAAATTCCTCTGTGCTCCACCTAGTCATCCCTCTCCCCCATCTCTGGCAACCACTATTTACTATCTGTCTCCACAGCTTTGCCTTTTCCAGAACACCATACATTGTCTGAACCTTTTCAGATTGTCTTCACTCACTTAGAAATATGCATTTAAGTTTTCTCCATGTCTTTTCATAGCTTGATAGCTCATTTCTCTTTAATGTCAAATAATATTCCATTGTTTGAATGTACCAGAGTTTATTTATTCATTTATCTACTGAAAGACATCTTTGTTGCTCCCAAGTTTTGGAGATTATGAATAAACCGCTGCTAGCTACATCCACGGGCAGGCTTTTGCGTGGACTTAAATTTCAACTCTTCCCTGGCTCTTATACATTGTTTTTTAAAAAATAAAATTGCATTACAATTTTGCATCCTACTTTTTACTTAATCTACATTTTCCAAATTGTTATATCCTCCTACTGTTCTAATGACAAGACATGCTGCAGTTTACTTAGCCTTTCCCCAGCATCTAAACATCTGTTTCCCAATTTTTGATAAATAAATAACATTGCTATAAGTGTATTTGTACATAATGGTTTTCCATTCTTAGACTTTCATTTTTGAATTCTTAGACCTAGAAATACTAGTTCAGGAAAAAAGGATCATTTTAAAGGCTATTCAATACCCACTGTCAAAATGATTTCTGACAAGTTAGTACTATTTTATAGCCACTTGGTCAATGGATAAGCATATTTATGTTTTCATCCTTTTTAACACCAGATTTATCAGTTAAAAAAATTTCTCTCATTTAATAAAGAAAAATGTGCTATCTCCTTTTATTTGCATTTCTCTGCTGGCTAGGAGTAACCTTTCCTGTGTTTGTCTAATTGTGTTTTCTCATTTATGAATGATGTATGGACACCTTCTACTATTACTTATTAGGACCATGAGTCTTTCTTATATATTTGCTTGCACTTTTTACATCAATCTGACATGCTTATCACAAACATTTCTCCTGTTTTGAATTTTCACTTTTTGTTAAATGCATGGTCATTTATTTTTGTTAAAATCATTTGATATTTTCTTTTTGATCACTGCCTAACAACAACTTGCTCTGCTATTTTCTTGGTTTTAATCCTCTTCCTCCTTAAAATAAAATGAAAATTTTGAGATATGTAAGTCTAAGCCATTAAGTCTAGGGCTTTCTGTAAGCTGAAAAAGATCTCTGCTTTGTCATCACCATTCCCCCTGAAAACAGTAAAACTGCACTAAACTTAGTTCTGCTTCATACCTCAGTCATGAGCCCTCAGATACAATGAGTCACCACAATGGCATATGACAGACAACTGTTCTCTCAGCATCTTACATCTCCTGTTGAGCCAGCAGGCCTGGTAGGAAATTTTGAAGAAGAAAGTGCATTTTATGATTCACTTAAAAGAAAAGTTACTCTACATCTTGGGTTGCAACAGGGCTACATTTTGTGTCTGACACAAGGAAGCGAGCATTGCTGGAGCCAGTCAAACCGAGGAAGATAGAAAATAGGCCGGATTGAACAGAAGTGCTATTTGTGGGAAACAGGGCAGTTCTTCTGGCTCCAACCAGGGTGGGGCAGGAGGCGCATGTGTGGGCCCCTTGTTGTGACATGCACAAAGTTCCGGCCTAGCTGTCCCTCATGGGAGTCCCCATCCCACGAAGGCTGGGCACCTCTGCTCCACGGAGGCTGGATCCCGCGAACAGGCTCTGGTGCAGGCAGAAGTGCACTGAATCTGCTTCCACTCTGAGCAGGGAGGTGATACAGGGCAAGTCCCTCCCTTCCCTGGGCCACATCTCCCAACCTGCAAAGTGGGGAGATGTACCCTTGCTATTCAGCTTCCTAGGCTGCTCAGTAGTAAGAACCCGCCTGCCAATGCAGGAGATGCAGGACACACGGATTCGATCCCTGGGTCGGGAAGATCCCCTGGAGAAAGAAACGGCAATCCATTTCAGTCTTCCTCCCTGGGAAATTCCATGGACAGAGAAGCCTGGCGGGCTACAGGATAGCAAAGAGTCAGGCACGACTCAGCAACTAAATAGCAACAACAACCCCTGCCATCTATCTCACAGAGTTATCATTAGGGTCAGATGAGACAGCTCAGCCTAAATGAGATGGGACATGAGCTAAACAGCATGGATCCTACCCTCCAGTGTGTGGATGCAGGTGAAGAATGGGGACATTTCATGGTGCCACCTAGGGAGAACAATTTTACCACTTGGTTATCTTATGGTGCCACGTCTTAGCCCTGAGGGGAAGCACAAACTTCAACTTCAATCTTGATCAGAAAATCTTTCTTTCTGAGAGAGCACAGGGTGCCCTTCCAGAGCCACTGACGTAGCCACAGATATACAAGTACCAGGCAGGACAGAGCAGGCGAGCAGGGCGTAGGGAGAGGCTGCACCCGAGTGGTGGGCGGCGCCCTAGGCCATCAGGTAGAGCAGGCAAACTGGACTCTACCAGGCATTGAACCAATTGTGACCAATCATGTTTTGCAGAAGCTCAAGTTAATAAGAGTTCTATCAGTCTACCCTACTCAGGGCACTGTGAAAAGCACCTGATAGCCATAATCTCTGACCCCTCCTAGATGGGAAAATGAAGCCTCAGAGGGGTCAAGGCAGGCGCTTTGGGATCTGAACCAGTTCCATCTGCTGCCAGGCCCTGAAGCAAGGACTCTGGGCCCAGCCCAGACAACAGAGAACAAGAAAACTAGGGTAGGAAGAAGGTCAACAGAGCCAGACCCACAATGGCTGCTCTGGGCTTAAACCAGCTTCCTAAAGAGAAGTTAGCAGAAGACGTTATCAGCATTTCACTGCATTTTCAGTCTAAACTAAATGCAGGACTGTTATAGCTGCTCAGAGCTCTGTCCTGGTAAGAAGAGAGGTCGGAATGAGTGCTAGGGTCTATAGGGTGCTATAGGTCATGACAACTATGTTAGCAACTTACTGTCATTTGCAATTACAGGTCACCCCTCACCAAGGTCAACTGCCATTGATAAAGGCCAAGGACTAGTGTAAATAGGGTGAATTTCCTGACACCTGGCTTGAGGCTTCTGAAAGCGCTCCATAGGCTTCCACTACCACACAAGGTCATCCATAGTCCATGCCAGGAGCTGTGTACAGCCTGTAGAACTTCGCTTTCAAGGTGGAAGAATGGTGCTTCCCTTGAAAAGACTTTTTCTCATAAATATATCATATTATGTCAAGCACACAGAACTATATCTGGTAAGTAGAAGCACTAAATGGGTGTCACCTATGACTATCTTACCAGCATTGGTATCATCATTATTATGGAATCTGCTCTGCTAGAATAGGGAGCTGGCTGGACATGGCAGAGTTCTCAGAAATCTGCACCAGGGTGGGAGCAGCTACAAAGGACCTGCAGACCCCTGGGGATCCTGATGCATTACTTTCTACATACGACCTTCTTGCATGCATTTTGCAAAGAGCATCAGGATAAGAGCTGCTCCCTTGTGAGGTAATTGCCAAGGCACCTTCCTGTCCACAGCCTCCCCGTGGCCTTTCATCGTAAATGGTTTACATCACCTCAGAGGTTCTGCTGGGTCTTGTCATGAGAACGCGTCCTTTGCAGTCCCTGCCAGTTCTCACCAAGTCTGCACACAGGCTTAGGTTTAGTTTTTAAGTTTAAAATCTCTGAATACCAACTGGTAAGACGGGGAGGTGCTTCCTTAATATTCAGCGGTTCCATGCAGTGTTGGCCTTGGGTCATAAGAATAACGGCAAAAAGAGATCCCTAGGGTTATCTGCCCAGCATCCACTCCCTACCTTCTGGGGCTGAAGGGACACGTTTGGGTGTCACTGACCCCCAACCCCTGCTCAGCACAATCTTACCCTCTGGCCATAGAGCATGGTTCAGGTTGGTCCCATAACAGTGAGTGTAATTGTGCTTGCTTCCTGTGGAAGCAAGATGAGTCCTTCATGAGACCAGGGGTGAAGGCTCCTGCTGCCACCTTTCCTTTCCTAAGAGGAGTAGAACTGGCTGGAAGACACATCAAAACCTTGAGGCAGCACTGCCCAGAGAAAGGCTGGGAACAGAAGTCACTGCTCCAAGGACCCAGTGTCCCCTGGATGGAGGCCCACACCCTGCAGCATCGCCAGTCAGGAACCAGCCAAGTCTTCTCCTGGGTAAGACCATCTGAGCTGTCTTTTCTGTCACTTGGAATCAAAAGGTCCGTAAATAGTATACAGGGCTAGCTATTCATTTAACAGTTGGCAGTTTTATTCATGCTCTTAGTCTGGGGAGATTAATTTGTACCTAGCAGGCTTTTTATGAGGATTAGAAATAAACCCCATCAAGTGTTCCGCCACAGAGGTACACGGACACTTGGTGAGTAATTATGAGGAATTAGTCCACAGCCGGTATTATCTCACTGAATCCTCATGACAACCCTGAGCTGCAGGGACAAAGCCAAGTTGGTGCCCATTTGGTGGAGAGTGAACTAGTCCCACAGAAGCTGGATAGTCCCACAGAGACTGGTCCCACGTCACCAAGTGGCTGGTGGCATGGTTCCAACTGATGCCAAAACCAGGTGGAGGCTGTTCATATTATTCTAGGAATAACCAGATCCCATCACCTTGGTCGTCTTCCCCTTGCATGCCTCTGCCTGAGCCCCAGGGTGGGCGCGGATAAGACAGCATAGTGATGTCCTCAGGGATGCAGGAGCGAGACCAGGAGACACACACGGGAGCCTGTCGTCCCAGCCCTCACCCACTGACTTGCTCAGCTGAATGTGGTCACAGGGGAAGACATCTACAAATCGATGCCTATGACCAGAGCTCACTGGACTTTTCAAAGTCAGGAAGAGGCAGAGCAGCTGCAGTCATCTCCAGCCAAGTCCCTTCCGCTTCTCCTTCCATTGCCCTGACTTTTCTGCAGTATCTACTTCTTGTCCATTTGTGTGACTGCCAATATCCAAGCTCTCACGGTCAGACCCAAGCTCCCCAGCACGCCTGAGCTAGCGTGTGAGTCCCAGAGCCAGGTGGCCTGGGCTGGTAGCCCTACTGTTCCTGCTTTCACTGGTCAGGAGACCTCCCCAACATCCACACTCTTTTTGTACTGGTTTCTCATCTGTAGGATGGGGATAATCACAGCAGTCACTCATAGGGTTGTTATGAGGCCAGAATAAGACAGTGAGTGTCCCGTGCTTAGCACTGTGCCTGGCATTTAATAAATGAGGCTTTGTTATTACTTTTAATATGATGACTGCCATCCTCTGGAATCTGCCCTGCCACCATCTCCAGCCTCACCTCCCTGCTGTTCTGCCCTGAATCTCCAAGATTCCTCACCCCACGGACGAAATCCCTTCCCCAGCTGTGCTCTTCTCGCCCCACTTCTATGTGCTGCTGTCCCCCATCTCTCTTCCCCTGGAATGCTCTAACTCAACCTTCAAGACTCAGCCCAGATTTCAGCCCCAGGAGACCCCTGAGACAGGATTAGGAGCGCCTCCTCTGGGTGCCCGTGACAGTTCTGTGGGCCACGGCTTCTGCCACCATGTTATTTCTCTGGGTCTCCCAGACCTCAAGGTGTGGGCTGGTGTTATTTCATCCTCACTCAGTGGGTCTTACAAGCCTACAGAAGAAACACTCACAAGTATTGACTGAATAATAACAGAACTATTTGCATAGGGTTCACCATTTACCTGTTGGAACCACTTCATACAGACTAACTCATGAAATCCTCCTAACTCCTTACATGCTAGAGCTATGATTGCTCTCATTTTATCAGAGAGGTTGAAAAATTAGCTAAAGGCACACAGCAATCTATGGCAGAGCTGGCATGTGAACTGAGGCAGCCTGGTCACAGTTCTTTAGCCATCACAGCAGACTGCCCTTCACAGAAGGAATAAATGTTTTGTAACACTGCTCCTATTCACTATGCTTCAACTTGCTTCAATACACAAGAAGCAAGTAGTCACACACCTCAGTTTGGAGCACATATCTTTATATTCTCTTTGAAATCACATCTTTGCCTTCTCTCCAAGATCCTAAACAAATCACTTACTAAATCCCATACTTCAATTGTGAGGTATGTTTTAAAATGTTTATAAATCTCTGATGTTTCAGAAAAGACTGCAAAATGCTTTAAACTAAGCTCACAAAACACAGTAAAGCTGTGCCTGTAATTTATCCAACATGTAAAGAGTCTGTTGACCTGACTGTCTATCCTTGAGAAAGTGTATGCACCGAAAACATGAAGAAAGCTTGGAAGACTTCAGCTGTAACTGCTATCGGCACAGATAACATACTGCCCATCTTAATTTCTCCCACTTGGAGATACTTTATTATCTCAAGGGCATAAGACGAGTTTAAGCAAAAGGTCAGGAAATGCACTGGCCGGGAACTGCCCTTTTGTGCCCTCGTCCACCCTCTTGACAACTTTACTGAACTTGAAGAAAGGCACCTGAGTGCACTGAGGAGGAGTCTTGGTGTGGGAACACATTACGAATCTATGAAACTGGCGGCCTTTCATTTACAATCTGATTTTCCGGAACTTTGGGGTACAGTTTCACAGTGATCAGTTGAGCTGCTCTCTGGATAGTTAAAATCTTGCAGAGCCCTGAGATGCTCGCTAAGGTCCAAGTATCTGCTCCCGGAGAGGGCGATCTGCCATGGGAAAGGAGCGGTCCTCCGGCTCTGCAGGTCAAGGCCACCCTCCCAGGAGACAGCAGTTTCCGACTTCAGGGCCGACACACATGAAGATAAGATTTGTTTTCCTCCTGTTTGAACTCCTCTCAAAAAGTCAAGGAATTCCCTAGAGTCCCCAAGTTCTGCCCCAGTCGCTTGGCAAGGCCCCTCTCTCAGTGACCACAGCCTCAGGGCCAGAATGTGGCGTCTTCCTGAGGGGCCCTCCCCTGCCCGAGGGTTTTCATTCCTGGCAACTTGCCCTGGTCCTGTGCGCTCTGCCCATTCTCCCTTAGGAGGAAGTGGTCAGAGGACACAGACAGACATTCATCCCAATCATGGCTTGAGGGGCCCAGCTGCCCACTGCCATAGCACTGACGATGCAGCCCAGAGGTGGGAGCTCCCTGGCACAACAGGGACAGGAAAAAGAAAGGCCTGGGCTACAGAGGCAGGGCACAATTCAGGTCAAGGCCAGTTAAAATGGCAAGGACTGACCAGTTCCCAAGAGAGGCCCGGTGGCAGATATCAGCCTGCACTGAGTCAAATCAGCATGAGGTTCTTAACAGAAAGATGAGTGCAGGTCAGGAGGGCACCCAGGTTTCAGTGGGCAGGGTCCTGGGGCACAGTGAGTAGAGGCAGGTTCTCCTGAGGCAGATCTGTGGGCTGGCCCAACAGGAGACAGGTCGTGGGACGAGCTTAGCTCAGGCACCCAACCAGTCTCACTGACAGCCAGCGGGTCAAGGCGGCAGCACTTAAGCGGGACTGTGTGCTCATCTCTGACCTCTGGCAGGCTTTGCAGGACTGAGGGGAGACCAAACTCTAACGCCCACCGGGCTGGGGTGACATCCTCACTGTATTTATAGCATCAGCACCAGCTTGGAATAGATGCAACTGAGGGGGAAAACGAGGGAAGGGAAGGAAGCAGGGCCCAGACTTCCACACTGCTTATTAAGGATTTAAGGCTAGATGCTAGATGCAAATTCTGAGAAACACTGGCAGGCTGACCTCTCCACAGCCTATGATGTCCCCTGAGCCATAACCTCTTTCAGTGTCTGAAATGCCAATACTTAGAGCCTTTTCAGGGCATGTGCTTTAAAAAAAAAAAAAAATTTTTTTTTCCCGAGGCATAATTTACTCCCCATAAAATTCACTGATCATAAGCATACAATCCAATAGTTTTAGTAGATTTATAAAGTTCTACAACCACTGACACAATACAGGTTTAGAACATCTCTGTCACCCTACAAAAGTTTCCTCTTGCCAAATAAATAATAGTGAATATGGCTGAGTCTATGTCTACTGTTTTAAGAAATCACCAAATTGTCTTTCCAAAGTGGCTACACCATTTTACATGCTCACCAGCAAGATACAGTTTCACCACATCCTGGCCAACACTTGACATTGTCATTTTTATCACAGCCATTGTAGTGGGTGTTTAGTGGCATGACATTATGGTTTTAATGACACTTCTTTAATACTAATGATATGGAACACATTTTCATGAACTTGTTAGCCATTTATATATCTTCTTTAGGGAACTATCTATTCAAATCTTTTTGCTCATTTTTAAAATTGAGGTACAGTTGCTATACAATACCAAGTTTCAGACATACGACATAGTAATACACATTTTTTAAGGTTATATTCCATTAATACTTATTATAAAATATTGGAAAAGAATATTGGTTATACCCCCTGTGTTGTACCATATATCCTCGTAGTATAGTTATTTTCTATGTAACAGTTTGTACCTTCTAATCCTTTACCCCTATCCTGTCCCTCCTCCTTCCCCTCTCCACACTGATTACCACCAGTTTGTTCTCTATATCTGTGAATCTACTCCTTTTTATTAATATTATATTTACTAGTTTTTTAGTGTTTTGCTAACAATTTAATTTCTTGACTTACTACAGCTTATTCAGATTATAGCTTTATTTTTAAATCAGTTTTGGAAAATTTTTGTTTTCCTAGGAATTTTTCCATTTCATCTATGTTGTCTAATTTGTTAGAATACATTGGGATTATGAGGATTATAACCTTTTAATTTTTATAGGGTTTGTAGGAATTCCTTTTTTCCTTCCTAATTTTGGTAATTGGTTTTTTTCTTTCTCTCTTTTTTATTTTCATGGACAATCTAACTTAAGGTTTGTCAGGTCAACTGGTCTTTACAAAGAACCAACTTTTGATTTCACTGATACTTCTCTTTGTGTGTGTGTGTGTGTGTGTGTGTGTGTGTGTGCGTGCGAGCACGCACGTGCACGTGTGTTTTCCATGCTATTGATTTCTGTACTAATCTCTACTATGGTCTTTCTTCTTACTTCTGATTTCACTCACACTTCTTTTTCTAGTTTCTTATGGTGAAAGCTTAACGTATTGATTTTAGACCTTTCTTCTTGTCTGATCTAGGCATTTAAAGGCCATAAATTTTTATGTAAGCATTATTTTAGCTGCATCCTATAAGTTTTGATATGCTGTGTTTTCATTTTTATTTAATTCAAAATATTTCCTAATTTCTCTTTTGAATTCTTTGACCCATACAGTATTTAAAAGTATGTTGTTTAAACTTTCAAAACATTGAGAAATTTCCCAGATTTCTTTCTGTCACTGATTTCTATTTAATTCTGTTGTGGTCAGAGGACAGACTTGGTATGATTTCTTACATAAATAAAATACCTAATTTTATAAAGATATGTTTTATGACTTAGTATATGGTCTATCCTGGAGAATGTTCCTAATACACTTGAGAAGAATATATTGTGCAGTCACTGAGCAAATTATTCTTACTTGTCAGGTAAAATTGCTTCATCTTGTGTGTCCTGGTTGATTTTCTGTCTAGGTACTCATCAATTTCTGAGAGTGGAGCATTGAAACTTCCAGCAGTTGTTCTAGAATAATTGAAAATCTTTCAATTTTCTGTTTTTTGCTTCATGTATGTTGAGGCTCTGTAGCTAAGCCCATGTAACGTGTCATATCATCCTGATGAGTTGATCTTTTATAATTAAAAAAACTTCCTTCTTCATCTTTAGCAATATTTCTTGTCTTACATGATATCTTATTTGATATTAACTACCACCTCTCTTGTTACTGTTTGTATAGAAAAATGTGCTGCTTCTTTCGGCCCTCCATGGATTTAGATGAAAAAATGCACTGTCATTCAAATATGTGTTTCCCCATAGGTAATAAATTGTTTCTCTTTGGTTGTTTTTAAGATTTTTTTTCTTTGCCTTTGTCTTTCATAATTTTCTTCTTACTACCTTTCAGAGTCCTCCTTTGTTGGTCTCTTATATTATTTCCAGAATTGATAGTTATGCTTATTGGCAGGGAAGAAGAGCAGGGAGAAATTGATCTTACCCATCCTGTCTGGAAAAAAAGTCTCAAATTTCTAAATACTCTTGGGTTTGCAATATCTACTATAACTATTGTTACCTGCAAGGTGTGTCCCATCAGCTAAAAGGCGAGCCTCTTAGCGCACCTGTCACTAATGGACACATTCTGTAGAGTAGGGCATAGGACAAGCAGGCATTGGTGGAAGGGGATCAGGAGTGTTTGTGGTCAGAAGGCATCAAGATGGTTCAGTCCATCTGCCAGTCCCTTCCTACACAGGTGAACAGTCCTCCAGGAGCAGGTGCCAAGCCTCCTCCAGCATGCACATTGGGCCAGCATGAGTCACATGTTCACTGGCCCCTCTGGGAGTGAGAACCAGAATATGAAATCTGGGAACATGTAAGTGCATGCAGAATACATGTTTTTAGGTCAATCTGTAAACTAATATGCTGACCTTAAGATAAAGATATGAGTTTAACCAATTTCTTCGTAATATCAAAAGAAAGTAAAATAGCAAAGATTTCACATGGAAAAAGGAAGAAAATATTCCTACCTGTTCTGAGGGCATTTCACCAAATAGTGTCTCACTGTGAAAGGAAAAAGAAATAGAAGACGGTAAATAAATACTACCTTAGATATACATGCCCCAGGAATTACTAGGAAATGTAGGTGGCCAGGTGTTGTCCAGTGTTTGCACTAACCACCTCTCCAGGTTATCTTTGGATGAGTACAATAGACTCATAGCAAGGACGCCACGGTGACTTGATATTGTTCAACACCTGGATCAAGCCAGGCATGAAGCCGTAAACCTCAGACTTTCTGGTTACATAGCCCCCAATCTTCTTTTTTTTTTTTTGGCAAGCCAGGTTGAGTTGGATTCTAACCTGAAGAGTCCTGGAATGACAGAGTCACCCAATCTCAGAGCTCTGCCTTAGTTAGGAGAAAGGGTTCTCAGGGCAACTTGTTTCCACTTAGATGTTCCTCTCTATAAAGTGGGTTTCATTCTATGATCAAAGCTCTTCCAGGACTGAAAGGAGGCCCTGGGAAAGACAGTCTTTTTTTTTTTTTGCAATGACATTCTTCATAGTAGGTAGCCTTCAGAAAAAGAAAAAAAAAAATTCTAGCTGCAGAAGAAAAATAAGAATACCTAGGCAGTTATCCTAATAAGGGTCCAATCTAAGCTCACTGTTGAACTTACCTCAAACAGAAGTAAAGCTGAAACAACCACAGGGCTCTGGAGTTGTGTAGTAGAGTGTTACATCAATGGCCCCAATGAATCACACATTAATATATTCTATCTCTCCACATCCTTACGTGACTCCCTCCTACAATGACACCGAGCTTGGCCATGTGATGAGCTTTGGCCAATGAAACATTAGCCAAAGAATCACAAGCAGAAGCATAAAAGGCCCTGTGCTTTGAGGCTTGTGCCCTCTCTCTCTCTCTCTCATTGCAGGGAACTCTTCTGTCACCACACAAACAAGCCTGGCTAGCCTACTGGAAGATGAGACCACACGGAAGAGACATAAGACATCCCAGGTGAGGCCCCAAAGCAGCCAGGCCCCAAATGCCCCACCAGCAGGCTGAAGCTGCATAAGTGATCCAGTTGAGGCCAGAAGAACTGCTCAACTGAGTCCAGTTCACCTTTCTGATCTGCAAATAAAACAGTTGTTTCAAGCTCCTACACTTGAAGTGATCTGTGATGGAGGTGACCAATGCAGGCTCCAGACCAGGATGACAGAATCTCAGCTTTTGGGAGTTTTTTTGGTTTATCTGATCCAACCCCTTGTTAGTAACTGAACTCTTTCTGGATTGTGTTTACTAAATACCTACTATTTGTTGAATAATTTATAGTTGCAATAATAATAAAATCATAGTTCATATTTATTGAACTCGCCATGTCTTCCTGGCACTATCCTAAGCTTACTATATGGGTCAGTGGTCTTTAGTCTGGAGCTTGCATACCCCTGGAAAGAACAGTTTTAAGGACATCATTTTCTGGATCCTCACCTCCCATGTTATTCTTTCCTTAGAATTCATTCCCCTGGAACTTGCCCTAGGTCTAGCTGTATTCCTTTCCCTCCCTCCCTGTTAAATGAGCCTTTCTACTTCATAAAATCAAGGCATTCCTTTCACCCATCCTGACTTGTACTACAGAGACCTGTCCTGGGGCTAAAAGCCAGTGGGCACATCAATGGCCTCAATGAATCAGTAAACGATTTGGACTATTGGTGTCAGTGTTGAGAAAGTGAATGACTAATGACTGGGCACATAAACTTTTCACTAGAGGAGAGGTTTCCAATATTTTGCTTTCAACAAGGATTGAAATATGAGCTAATCCAGTCGTCAGCTGGTAGAGAATTAAAATCATTTTCTATGATAGATCATTATGACTTTTGACATATAACTTGAAAGCAGTTTAAAGTATCGAGTAGTGTAAGGAAACTTCATCCATTCCTGCCTCTTTTCATACTGAGATTTTGCAGAGCTAACATCTATTAAAAATATAGGACTAGAAACGATGCTGAATTCTATTACTAAGTAAATCCATACAAGGCTATATGAAGTAAAAATAAAAATCCATTTCCAATAACATTTTACTTCTTGTGATTATTATTTATCTAAACTTATAATATATTTATGTGGTTTTGATTAATTTTATATTTATTTTCTAAATCTTTACTAATCATGCAGTATTTACTGAGAACTCAATCCAGAAAAAAGTTTAACACCTACAGACTTGTGGAATAAGGACATTTTTAAAACCTTAATGCAAAATTTTATACACATACTATTTTACAGAAAAATATAACTAGACCTCGCTTGGAATCTCCCTTAAACATGCATAGCATAATCATTGCTGATGACATGACTGCATCACCTGTCTTAGCTAGGGGTCCCCAGAAGCAGAGTCTGTCTATAAGACAAGGATTCAAGTGCAGAGTCTATGTGGGAAGGAATCCTGGGAAACCCACTGGCAAGTGAGGAAGTGAGATCAGGAAGAGAGGAAAAGCCATAAAGGGTGGTTCTGGAGCCAGTCTCCACCATGGGTCATAGCTTAGTACCCAAGGCTCTTGATTCAAAGGCTCTCGGTGCCACACAAGGCAACCCCTGTGCATAGAAGCAGAAATTCAGGATGTGGTGCTTTTAAATGGGAACTTGTGATCTTCCGGACTCTGAGGACTCTAAAAGGAAGGGCTGTTTCTCTTACCTCTTCTAATAGGAAGATACCTGGGAGCCTGAGGTTCTGGCCACCTTTCTCTGCCTCCTCAGCTCAGGCCACACAATACCCACTGCATGGCTAAGGCTCCCAAATGACACATCCAGGCTGAAGGCCATCATCCCCCCGGGCCTGTCCCTGTCACGGGTAATTAGGGATGGAGGTAGCCATGCCCCCATCCTGCCGGTCCCTGTAGCAGTGTTAGGGCCTCTGAGGTCTGTTCCTGAAGGTTTGGCCAATCTGCTCTAAGGCTACCATGTCCAGGTGAGGGCTAACCCCAGCCTGGACATGGTCTTGCCTGGGCTACAGGATGCCAGCCTGCAGGTGGCAGTCGTACCAGACCGATGCCAAGCTCCAAGTTGCTGCAGGAGCTATGAGTTGCTGTCTAGGAAGGACCTCAGCAACAACCACATGGAAGGCTGAAGGAAAATTCCTTGGCAAGGTCAGTTCCCAGATGGCTGAGGTTTTCTTGAACAGAAACACGAAGGCTGAGGATGGGACTGGGCTTGGGTTCTACCACTCCCTTCTTTGGGGACTTGGACAAGCTCCCCAGCTGTGTCCTTGGTCAAAAGGGAGCAACAAAGGCTGTTGTTCGGGCTGGCAGTAAGGATTCGTGAGAATGTAGAGGGACCAACAAGGGGTCTATCCTGCAGTGGGTACTCAGGCCAAGCCCTTGACAGCTCACAGGGTTTCAGACGCTGTGTGCAGGTATACACGAGGGCATCTGGGCCCACTCCCAGGGGGTTGAGGGCAGCTAAGACCTGGGTCCCCAGTGGCTCTTTGAGAGGCCTGGAGTATGTGTCCTGGTCTGGCTTGTTGACTCTGGAAAAGAAGGACTTCTACTGAACTACCTATGTGGCTCTGTTTCCCTGCTCCTGCCCACAGCCTACCAGGACTTGCAGCTCCAGGCAGATTTCTCCATTATGCCCCTGAGCCCAGGAACAGATGCCTTTACAGCAAAACAGGCTTGTGGACTGCCCATGTGGCATCCGAACTCCAGCAGCTGGGAGCAAAGCAGCTGGGAGACAAAGCCACTTGCCCACCATTTGGTGAACAGCTGTCATGTGCCAAATTCCAAGGAGAATGGGTCAGAGGAATGGTCCCTGCCTTGCACGCTATCGGCCTGGAGGGAGGCAAATACATTTGCACATGTGCAACATGCGCTACGAGCTCATCAAAGTCATCAAGGGTTTGCAACAGGAGAAAAGCTTGGACACCGTGGAGAAGGTGGGCGCTGCCATGGAGGGGGGCACCTGGGGCGCAGAACTGACAGACCAAGCACGGTGGGCAGGGCGCGGGCTGCGGAAGACGTCTAGCTCTGTCTCGGGTGCTTTGGGGCTCTGTGCTCCCGTCCGGGTCATCATCATTCTTCTCCTCTCTACTCAGGCCCTGGAGGCTGACCTCTATGCACTTCCCTCTGGCTTCAGGTCTGGGTGGCAGGACCAAAGGAAAGCATCCCTGGGACGTGTGAAGGAGGAGGGCAGGGAGGGCCTGAGGAGTACAGGCTCCTGGCTCACTCTCTGCTCCTGCCTGGTTTGGCCTGGCTGAATCCTTCTTCTAAGGCTCCTAGTAGTGACAACTCTCTGAAAGCTACAGCTCTCACAAATTCCAGAACCTCTCCTTCTCTTGTCCCCTAAGGTCTAGGGTAGAAACAGCATTCCATGGGTGTTGGTCCCTGAGGGCCTCCCTCTTTGTCTCTCCCTGGTTCCCTTAGCCCTGCCTACACCTCTGCAGAGAATCCCCTCTAGAAATGCTGCTCGGTGTTCCTTTATTTTCCCCTTAAGCCATGAGCACCAAATGTAATACTTGCCAGCTTTATGAACTTAGGCTAACAGTAATCATTATTATATATATTAATAACTATACCCACATGTCATCATAAATACAGGATACTTACAGGGAATCAGAATGTGTTAAGGGTTTCATTTGTGGTTTTTTTAACTTAATCCTCACAACAATGCTATGAGACTGATATACTACTGTACTCCTCACTATTTAGATGGAGAAGGTGAGGCATGGTAGGTAAGACATCAGATAGGAAGTGAAGAGTTGTCACTGAACTGGAGTTATTTTAATTCCAAAGTCCCGCTGTTACCCAGGTCATCTCTGGGAGCTGCAGTGTCCCCATCTATTTCAGAAATTCCTAAGTGGGAGGGCACAGGAAGGGTATTTCAGAGGAAACACACAGGAGCTGGTGGAAACGTGTAGTGGAGGCTTGGTGAGAGGAGGAGGCTAGGGAGAGAAAGCAGGCAGTATTCATAGGGAGATTAGAGTCAGAGTCGCAGTTACTGCAATCACTAAGGAAGAAAGATTAAAGCAGGAAGGGGCTGAAGACAGAATCCAGGGGACATGGACATCAACAAGGAAGGAGGCAGAAGGAAGTGAACACTCAGACTGGACAGGAGAAGGGAAGGGAAGCCTTTCTAATCCCTGCCAGGCACAGTGCCAGATGCTGTAATTAAATTAAGAACACACAGCAATATTCAGTCTAAAGAAGGTGGTGTCCATCCCATGTCATTTAACAAATAAGAAAGCCAAAGTTCAGAGTGCATTAGGAATGTGTCTCAAAACCTAGTCTTAAGTAGCAGAACCAGAATCAAACCCAGGGTCATCTGACCCCACAGCCTCTTCTGGGAGGGAGACAGAGGTCAGGGCGCTCAGAAACCGGAGAAGGAAGGGCTTTAAGAAAAGGGGGGAACTGCAATGATGTCAACAGTGGTTATGTTTGATTTTAGCAGAGTCTAAGGGAGATATACCTCCCCCACTTACTTTGCTTGCCAGTCACAGGTAAATAACCCCCTGACTCAGGATGCGTTTTTCAACCAAAGTGATACTTTGCCCAGCCATCTTCTGTCTGTCTGTGGTTTGCTTGTGCTCACACTCCAGACATGACTTTATCCATTCTCTTACCTCTGGATTTCCTCTTGCTAAAGACAGACTGCCAGATGATGGTTAGGGTGAACAGCAGAACGCTGAGAATCCCCACACAGCACACTAGCACAGCATACACGTAGAGATCTGAAAAGCAGGAACACAAGGGTCACTGCCAGGACAGGCCACACCAGAGCAGATGCTCCAAATAAAAAGAACTTCACACATTATCAAAATTCAACTCAAAATGAACTACATGCCTAAATGTAAAGTAGACACAAGAAAACTTCTGGAAAAAGAGAAGAAAAATCTTTGAGATCAAGAACTAAGCAGAGAATTTTTAGACTTAACACCAAAGCATTACTCAAATAAGGAACACTTATTAAATTGGATTTCATCAAAATTTAAAACTTGTGTTCTATAAGTATCCATATGAAGAATGAGATAACCCATATACCTATCAGAATAACCAAAATAAAACTAGGATGATAATAGACGCGGACGAGGATATGAATAAACTGGGTCACTCAGACCTTGCTGTTGAGAATGTAAAATGGTACAGCCACTTCTGAAAACAGTTTGGTGGTTTCTAAAAGGACACACCAACAACTACCATGCAACTCAGCAATCGCTTTCTGGGGGCACTTGTTCAGAGCAATGAAAACTTAAGTTCACACAAAAACCTGGCTGTGTATGTTTGTAGCAGTTTTATTCATAATAGCCCCAAACTGGAAACAGCCCAGATGTTCTTCTATGGGTGAACGGTTAAACAGTGCTCCATCCATACCATGAAACACTTCTCAGTGATAAAAGGGAACAACTCTTAGCATAGAGCTATACTAAGTGAGAAAAAAAAAAACCCAAATTACATACTGTGTGATTTTATTTACACAAAGTTTTTTGGAGTGACAAAAATGGTAGCAATGGAGAACAGATTAGCGTTTGCCAGGGGTTGAGGAGGGAATGGGTGGGGGAAAAAATGGGTCTTGCTATCAGGGAGACTCGTAGCGAATATTCTGTATCTCAGCTGTATCAGTGTCAATATCCTGGTTGCAATGTTATACTGCAGTTTTTCCAGATGATGCCTTGAGAGAAACTGGATAAAAGGGTGAAACTGGTACAAGGAATCTCTCTGTATTACTTATTAGAAATATACATCAATCTACAAATATCTCAAAATAAGTCTGCTTTACAGTCCAAAGATTAAATCATGTTCACATCTATCTTAAACCAGGCTGCTATAACAAAATACCAAAGACCAGGTGAATTAGATGACAAAAATTTATTTCTCACTGTTCCAGCGACTAGAAAGCCCAGATCAAGGCACGGGCAAGTCCAGTGTCTGATAAGGACTCTCTTCCTGGTTTGGAGATGTCTTCTCCTGGTATCCACACGTGGAAGAGAACAGAGAGAGAGCAAGTAAGCTCTCACAGGTCCCTTCGAATAAAGACACTAATCCCATTCACGAGGGCTCAATGCTCATGACCTCATCACCCCCCAGCGCCCCCTCTCCCCGAAATCCCTACCTCCTGATACCATCACATTAAGGGTTAGGATTTCAACATACAGATTTTAGGGACACAAACATTCAGCCCATAACAGTATATACAGTCATTTCTTAAACTCCAGTGATCAACTTATTCATCAATCTGATTGATAAAATGCCCAAACTGCCCAGAAATTGAAAGGGAAACCAGAAGCATTATCTAAAGCTTGTACGAAGCAACAATAAAGTGAAAATGAAAGTGTTAGTCGCTCAGTCATGTCCGACTCATGTCCGGTCTTTTCTACAGACCCCTCTGTCCATGGTATTTCCTAGGCAGGAATACTGGAGTGAGTTGCTGAAAGAAACTAAAGAAGACCTAAATAAATGGCAAGATATAACACATTTATGAATTATATGTCTCCACATTTTGTGATGTCAATTTTTCCAAACCGATCAGTAAGTTTGGTGGTGGTGGTGGTTTAGTTGCTAAATCATGTCCAACTTTTGCAACCCCATGGAGTGTAGCCCACCAGGCTCCCCTGTTCATGGGATTTCCCAGGCAAGAATACTGGAACAGATTGCCATTTCCTTCTCCAGGAGATCTTCCCAACTCAGGGATCGAACCCCAGTCTTCCACACTGCAGGCAGCTTCTTTACCATCTGAACTACCAGGAAAGCTCACAAAGCAAAAAGCTGCAGATATTTGAATTTGGTAACTGTTTGAACTTATTAAAAATGCTTCTCTGCTGACTTGAATGTTTTTAGCCAACAGACATATTCAGCCTGGAATCAAGATCAGAATCAAGGTGGAATCAAGATTGCAGGGAGAAATATCAATAACCTCAGATATGCAAATGACACTACCCTTATGGCAGAAAGTGAAGAGGAAAGAAAGAGCCTCTTGATGAAAGTAAAAGAGGAGAATGAAAAAGCTGGCTTAAAACTCAACATTCAAAAACCTAAGATCATGGCATCTGGTCCCATCACTTCATGGCAAATAGATGGGAAACAATGGAAACAGTGATAGACTTTACTTTCTTGGGTTCCAAAATCACTGCAGATGGGCAGATGGTGACTGTAGCCATGAAATTAAAAGATGCTTGCTCCTTGGAAGAAAAGCCATGACAAACCTAGACAGCATATTAAAAAGCAATGACATTACTTTACCAAAAAAGGTCCATATAGTCAAAGCTATGGCTTTTCCAGTAGTCACGTATGGATGTGAGAGTTGGACCATAAAGAAAGCTGAGTGCTGAAGAATTGATGCTTTTGAACTGTGGTATTGGAGAAGACTCTTGAGAGTTCCTTGGACAGCAAGGAGATCAAACCAGTCAATTCTAAAGGAAATCAGTCCTGAATATTCATTGGAAGGACTGATGCCAAAGCTCCAATAATTTGGCCACCTGATGCAAAGAACTGACTCATTGGGAAAGATCTGATGCTGGGAAAGATTGAAGGCAGGAGGAGAAGGGGACAACAGAGGATGAGATGGTTAGATGGCATGGGTCTGAGAAAGTTCCAGGAATTGGTGATGGACAGGGAGACCTGGTGTGCTGCAGTCTGTGGGGTTGCAAAGAGTCGATACGACTGAGTGACTGAACTGAACTGATATTCAGCCTGCTCCTAAGTACAAGAGATATAATCATGAATATCCAAATGTCTTCTCGTCGAGAAATCAGAGGGCTACATGGTACCTGAACCACAGAAATATGTGCCCAGTACCAGAAACACACAGAGGAGGGACCCATCCAGCTTGGGGAGGTTTGGAGGGGCTTTCCAGAAGACTGGACCGCTGTGGTAAGCTGTAGTTAAAATAACATAGAAAATGCAAAAATGCAGAGAGAGAATAAAAGCAGAAAAAGAAAGAGAGAAACAAATCATCAGCCATCCATCACTCTGAGGTGCTACACTTTATGATGTATATGCATATAGTTTTAAGATCATAACTGTTTTATACCTTGCTTTTTATTTTATCTCATTTTCTCATTAGGGTCTCTTCAAAAAGTTATTTTAATTTTGAAAAACATGATAAAAGTTTCTGCCATTTATACATCATCATGAGTGACTTAGTATCTTGTCATTGGCTACTCAAAGTGTTCCTAACTTCCTTACAAGAAATGATTCTAAGATGAGTATTCATAACCTTAAACCTTAATGACGCTCACATTGTGTTCTCAAGATTTAAGTTCCTGGACGTGGAATTGCTGAGTTGACAAGAATGCACATTTATAAAGCTATTAGGACATGGAGAAGCAGCTGGTTAAGTGCTGAAGCTGAAAAAGCAAGCAGTAAGCCTCCTGGAGTGGCTGGCTTGCAGGGAAGTCTGGAGAAGCAGATAAGGTTACGGTCAGGAGAAAGAAGGGGAAATGGGACAGAATCACACATCTCAGGGTCCCCGGGAGGCCCTAGGTAGTCCCATCCCTGGAGAGCCTCCCTTGGTCTCAGGCTCAGCCAGAATATTCACCTAAGCTAGCTTGAGTTAGCTTCTTAGAAGGCAACTTCAAAGCCTAGACTAAAAAATAAGCTAAGTGTCAATAGAAAGGGGCTTTCCTGGTGGCTCAGAGGGTAAAGAATCTTCTGGCAATACAGGAGATCTGGGTTCAATCAACAGAAAGAACAGCAGGACAAGGTTGCTGGGGAAGGGAGCACTTACACTAATATTTAGGAAGAAGGGCAGGTAAGTGCGAGAGAGAGAGTATCCTATAAATGGAGCGGGAGCCAGGCGCAGGAGTCGAGGAGGAGCAAGTGAGAGGTGTAGAAGCCAAGAGAGTGGAATGTCGTAAGAAAGCTTCCCCAATAGCATCCAGTGCTCCTGGAAACCACCCTTGGGTTTTCCCACTAGGAAGTTATTGGAGAAGTCCTGGAGGAAAGCCCCTTTAGTAGGATGGTGGGGACAGAGCCAGATAACTGGAGTCAAGGAGCTAGTGGGGTATGAGGAGACTGAGACAGACACAGAGAAAACTGTCTCCTGTAAGTGAGATCAAAACTGCCTTTCTAAAGAGATGCCTGTGTCTCAGATGTGTGGGCTTTGCAGCTTAATTCAGTAGAGAACTCTGCAAGTGGGCAGTCAGGGGGACAAGCTTGGGCTTCCATTTAACATGAAATTCCAAGGGAGAGAGCAGAGGTCACAGCCTGGGACTCATGACAGGATACAGGACAGGCCAGAACACGAATAACATATGGCCAGTCCTGGGTTCACACACTGTTGAGCAAACTATTCCGGGAACAGGACTACAGAGCCATTTCTGGCTCTAGAGGCTGGGAAACAAATGCAGTCAAAGTGCCAGGCAGACAGAACGCGGGCAGGTGGGTGCAGCATCTGTCTCAAAAGGATTCCGGAGACTCGGGCCCCGGGAGCAAAAGGCAATGGCAATTGGGCTTCAGGATTGGGATGGAGAGAAGAACTCTCTTCCTTATGTTTCTGTGTCGATGGAGCAGAGCGACCTGAGTCACGAGTTCCCCTCTTTATCAGATGGCATCTCTGGTTTCAGGACTGCAGGAATCAAAGAGGGATGAGGTCGCAGGGAGACTCTCCCACCAGTGTCCCCCAAAACCTACTGCAGACATCTGTGGCCCACTCTCAGGCAGGAGGCAAAGGGCTCCAGGAGGCCCACATGACAGTTTCAGATCACAGCCTCCTCAACGTGCACAGAGGGGGCTCTCCACAGGCAGCCACGGCTACAGAGTCATAAAACATCTGGCCAGTCCGGAAGGCTCAGCTGCACCGCCAAGCACACAGGCCCTCCGGGCTGTGGACACTGGCCAGCAGGCACCAGCCACCCTCATGTGGGTCCCCACAGGCTTAGCACGGATCATGCCTGCTCTATTGTATTCTCAAAGCCACAGGAACATTAAACAATATCACCTTGTAGGAGGACAAAAAGCTCAAGAACACCTGAGGTTTCCCTGGATTGGGTAGCACCCCAGGTTGCTGGTTTTTCCCTCTGTTTTCAAGCCTTCCTTTGCTGCATAAAGGCACTCTCCCTGCTGGAACTACTCAGAACACTAGAACCACCTCCCCTGTCTTTCTCGGAAAACAAAGGTTAAACCCTGAGCCATCTGAAATGCCAGCACAAGTGGCTAAGACTCCAGGATAGTTTTTGCCAGCAAGCTAGAGCCAAAGTGTTCCCCGGGCGCCACAGTAGGGCTCCAGATGCTGTTCTCAGGCTGGATACTGGCCCAAAGTTGCCCGGTCTTTCACCTTTTCCTTTTATATAAACGCCTCTCTCATTATAAATGTTAGCTCAGAGGTTGTAAAACTCGGGCCAGGCCAAACAATGCTTGTCCGGAGGCTGAATCCTCACGTTCAGGTTCAAGCTAAACAAAACATCTACACTTAACGAAATCCAGGCTTAGCTTTTCAAATACCACATACACCTGAACACTCAAAATAATTCTAAAAATCTTGCTATGTTCTCCGAAATCACTTGCAGTTTCATCTTCTGCTGCTGGACTTTCAAAGACACCAACGTCTTTGTTAGATTCAACTGCAAGCCGCCATGCAGAAAGTTGTCTCCCCACTGCCCCTAGCCCAGGCCTCCCTGAAGCAGATGGTGGGGCCGGCAGGCGGGAGTGATGTGCACGCGGCAGGGAAGCCAAGATGTGGTGCAAAGTGTGTCTGCATGCCAGCTCCCATCCGTTCAGAAAGCCAGGCCACACCAGGCCAGGCCAGGCAGAGCAGTCCCCATGAAAGGCAACCTGCGCACCTGTTGCCAGGCAACCACGAGCCTGGCTGGAGTATTCAGCACTGCTTTGAAACCCAGTGACCCCAGCATTCCTCAGCACAGGGAAGAAGCTCAACTCCCCCCGGGCCATTGAATCCAGAAAATTAATGTTCATCCTCTATATTTCCAGGGCAACTACAAATCCCTATTTTACAGTTCTGGAGAGAAAACCAGGTACTTCTACTCATGTTTTTATCCAGCCAGTAATAATATCTTGCTTGGGGAGAAATACCTGAGCTATAGCCCGGAGGGATTTTAACTTACTCCAGCATCTCACCAAGAGGCCTGACAATGCTTTTTTTGTGGTGCAGGCATGCAGCCTGGCCGAGCTGAGTCCCAGGAGGACAGATATCCGTCCTCAAGCGCTGCCGCTGCTCTCCCATGCAGAAACAAAAGGGCAAAGGCCTGGGATCAGACGCCAGCAAGTTTCAACTGTACCGCTGACCTCGTCAACACTGTGGCTGGACTGAAAAAGCAAAACCCACAGATGCTGCTGCCGCCGAAATCACAGGGAAAGAGCGCCTTGGACACAGCGCTCTGTGTCCTGCTCTGAGGCAGGATGTACACTGAGAATTCCAGTCCTGCTTTTCTATAGAAACCGAGTTCTCTGTGTGGAGAAGACAGTGCACCATGGGTTATAGATTTTGTTAGAGTTAGACTGACAGTAACCCTGGTATTCCGTAGCTACACATGAACTAAAAAGTAATCATTAATTATACAAAATGTTTTAGAGATTCGGATTGTGCAGCAAGGTGTGTGTGTACAGACTTTTAAATGCTACAGTCTCTCCAAATATATAAAGTCTTGGGTTTGGGGCCATAGTATTTTCAAACAGTCCTCGGATCACTTGCACCAAAAACACCTCAAGCCCTGATGAAGTGCAAATTCTTTGATCTCTTCCTAAATGTAATAATCAGATTCTTGGCAGGGGTGGGAGTGGGGGGCAACCCAAAGTCTGGGTTACTAACAACACCCCCCAGGATATCCTTATGCATCTGATGATACACAGGGCTCCTACTGTCACGTCTGCCAGTGAACTATCTTAGAGAGCCCCCAGGGTAACTCCAGACGTCCCCCGTTCCCAGTGCCTGGGTTACAGGCAGCCTCAGAATATGGGCACATCAATTCCTTTTTCTACTGTTTCACTCTGTGAGGATGAAAGTCACACAGCTCTTTGCTAACAAATAGGCATTCACTGAATGAAAGTCTAAAGGAGGGAACTGCGGATTATTTTACTTGGAGAAGATCATTAAATACAGAAAAAGCCATCTACAAAATGTGCAGAAGAAAAGGCAGGGAATACAAAGAATCACTGTTACAGTAAAGTGCAACCTGAGAAATGCAATATTTATGACTTCAAAATGAAACAATCCTAATGGCCTACCTGAGTGACACTTTATGACTTGCAAACCAGGTTCATAATTATGGTTACATTTTTCTTAGGGAGACAGTTCCTCAAGTCACTGTTACTAACTAGCTATTGGAAGAGGTAGGTTTGAATCCAAATGCACTCTCCCATGAGCTTGTTCTCATATCCACTGAATTAATAAAAGGTGATGGTGAAGCCCCAAGGAACACAGGTCTCCTTAGAACATTTTCGCAAGGTTCATACATCATCAAAAAATGCAATGCCTTCACAAGATGTAATCCTTCACAATTTCCTGATCACACCTTAACATTAATCTGTGTGGTTTTTTTTTTTTTTAACTCATCAAAGGTTCTGCCTGAGAACTCACAAAGTACATTCTTTCAATGCTTATGGTCATACTCTTCAACCACTATACAATAATTTCTGTGAGTTGTCCATACTCTAAGGCCATATACTTTCTCAACCTTGGCACTCTTGAATTTTGGGGCCAGATAATTCTTTGCTGTCAGGGCTGACCTGTGCATTGCAAGACCCAATAGATTCCAGTAGCACCAAAATGTTACTGTGGCAACCAAAACTGTACCCAGACATTGGAAAATGTCCCCTAGAGGGACAATATTACCTCCTGTTGAGAATCACTGCTCCAAAGCTCCAGTCTGAATATACAAAACCTAGGTTTCTGGGGGTAACGCCCCCAGAGACTCTGATTCCATAAGCATGGGTGGCACAGAACACAGTGCATTTGTAACAGCCTCCCTCCCAAGTGTGCTGATGCTGATGTGATGTTGACGCTGCTGGTCTGGAACCAGTTTTGGGAAACATCTCTCTAGGGCCATGGCTGCAGACTGGCATCTTAGAAAGAACTTCTAACAAGTTCCAACTTAATCAGAATCTCTAAAGACGTGGTTCAGGCAACAGTGTTTTTAAAGCTCCCAGGTGACTCTAACATGGGTTGAAAATCACTGGCTTAAGGTTTACAAATGTTTCCAGAATCCCAAACTCTTAAGAAACCTGAGATAAAATTAGTCACAGTAGATGTAATTTGCCTTTTTATATCACTTACAGGTCTCTCCTTAATATCACTTAGGAGTAGGAATCTTAAAGAAAAACAAACACCACCAAATTATGCACATTGGAGCTTTCAACTCTATTCTTTCAAAATCTGTGGACTGATACCTCCAGGGATTCCCATCCTACTCCTGACTATGTTTAAAGCAAGAAAACCATTTGATGTTAGGAAAAAACTAAGAAGTCAGGGTCCTTTCTTCTTATTCTATTCATTTCCTATTATCTAAAAGTGAGGCTGCATCTTATAATAAAGAAATAATTAAGAATTACCTTCAAAAAATGCCCAGGTCTCTTTCTTTTTCTCAAAGGATGAATCTTCAGAAGATTTGAGGGAAATCACTGTAAGACAAAAAAAAAAAAAAAAAAAAACCTGAAATTGCATAGCATGAAGTGAAGTAGTTTATGAACCTGGCCCATCTCAGTCCAAAAGATTATATCATATGGGGTACATGGCACTTACATTTATAAAGTAATTTTCACATTTGCAAAAACTACATTTAATTGTCACAACTCACATGCCAGGGGAAGGTGCAATGACTTACATATAATAAGTAAGAGACCAGAGAAGGGAATTAAGTTTTTGGTACTCAGTTCGGTAGAAGACCTACTCACCCCATGTATATTTTTTTTTCACCCCATATATTAATACTTATTACATCTTCCAAAAATGTAGTGCACTTGCTGAGTATCTCTAGAGAAGCCTGAGGTCTTCTGCTGACTCAGGTCAGCACTCTGAGCACCGTTCTCCGTGTAAGACAGTCACACAGTAGCATGCATCTGATTTTGAGATTATTTTGTCTGCTTTCAGTCAGCGGTTAAGCACTGAATTCACTGTGCCTGCTTTCAATCATCAGGAAACAAATGGAGTTACAGGACTTCCCTGGTGGCTCAGACAGTAAAGAATCTGCCTGCAATGCAGGAGATCTGGGTTCAATTCCTGTGTCGAGAAGATCCCCTGGAGAAGGGAATGGCTACCCGCTCCAGTATTCTTGCCTGGAGAATTCCACGGACAGAGGAGCCTGGTGAGCTATAGTCCATGTGGTTGCAAAGAGTTGGACATGACTGGGCAACTAACACTTTCACTACTTTTCAAACCTTGAATGTAATACTAAAGAGTCTAGAACCATGGAACGTTTCCATGTAGAGGGGTAATCTAAAAATTAACCTAATGGAAAAATGTAAATGTCAGGGGATGAGAGCCCTGTCTAATAGGACTTTCT
Organism: Dama dama; assembly: GCF_033118175.1. NCBI lineage: Eukaryota > Metazoa > Chordata > Mammalia > Artiodactyla > Cervidae > Dama > Dama dama. The sequence continues at coordinate 46,176,878 of NC_083695.1, forward strand.
GAGATGAGGGAAACGTTCAGTGCCTGCACCGCGTACACAGCTGCCAATGCACGTTCGTTGAGCATGTGAAACGTGACGTGTCTGCATGGGACTAAGGAGCTGAATTTGTAACTGTACTTCAATTTAATTAACTTAAGTTTAAATAGTTACATGTGGTCATTGGTTACTGCATTGAAGAGTTCTAGAGAAGAGAATCTAGGACCCAAATAAAAAGACAAAGGTGGTTGGAATAAAAATTGAATATGAAAGGAAAGGAAAATGGCAAGGATAGTCTAAAATTTTAACTCTATTTATTGCTCCTCCCTCAAACTTTTATATTATTATTGCCGTGGGTTCCAAATCTGAATTTTCCATCTTTATTTTTCTCCAGGTCTTGGTACTTCCTATTGATCTACCACACAGATCACTAATCTTCTCTTCACCTGTGTCTAAGCTGCTCTTAAACCCATCTACTAAGCTTAACATTTCATTTATGGTATTTTTTTTTTCAGTTATAGGTCATTCACTTAATTCTTTTTTTGATAAAGCCTATGCTCTCTGATGAATTTCTCCAGCATGTCACATAATTTTTCAACCATATTAATCATATTATTTTACATTCATGCCTGATAGCTTTCACATCTGCATCACCTGTAAGCTTATTCCTATTGTCTGCTTTTCTTTAAGACTGTTTAAATTGTTACTTATTTACATATTTATTTTTTTAATTTTTTAACTGAAGGATAATTGCTTTACAGAGTTTTGTTGTCTTCTGTCATACATCAATAAGAATCAGCCATAGGTACACTCATGTCCCCTCCCTCTCGAATTTCCCCACCATCTCCCTCCCCCTCCCACCCTTCAGCCTATCACAGAGCCCCTGTTTGAGTTCCCTGAGTCATATAGCAAATTCCCATTGGCCATCTATTTTACATTGTAAATTTCCACGTTACTCTCTCCATACCCCCCCCCTCCATGTCCATAGGTCTGTTCTCTATGTCTGTTTCTCCATTGCTGCCCTGAAAATAAATTCATCAGAGCCATCTTTTTAGATTTCATATATATATGCGTCAGTACACCATATTTATTATTTCTCTTTCTGACGTACTTCACTATTATAGGCTCTAGGTTCATCCACTTCATTAGAACTGATTTAAATGTGTTCCTTTTTATGCCTGAGTAGTATTCCATTGTGTATATGTACCACAGCTTCTTTATCCATTCATCTGTCAATGGACATCTAGGTTGCTTCCATGTTCTAGCTATTGTAAACAGCGCTGCAATGAGCATCAGGGTACATGTGTCTTTTTCAATTTTGGTTTCCTCAGGGTATATGCCTAGGAGTGGGATTACTGGGTCATGTGGTAGTTTTATTCCTAGCTTTTTAAGGAATCTCCATACCATCTTCCATAGTGACTGTATTAGTTTACATTCCCACCAGCAATGCAAGAGTGTTCCCTATTATCTGTTTTTGATTTTGATCTTGTCCCTTGATGTGACTGATAATTTTTTAACTCAAAAGCTAGATATTGTATATGGAAAGTCATGGAGACTCTAGATGAAATTTTATTTTCCTCATAGGAAATTAAGAGTAGGAGGATGCTCACCTAATCCCATGAGAGTATGAACTGTAGAGAAGCTGAGTTTCAGTTTTCATAGGATATGGTCTATTTCTGGTTTGCCTTACTTCAAGGATTCCCCAATAGAAAGCCTCAAGTAATTATCATAGACCTTCCAATTTTCATCTCACAGTTAAAACTGCCAAAAGCTGTTTGCCTCATAAACAACCTGATCGTCAATTTCAGAATAACTTTTCTAAACAAGCACTGCATAGTTCCGTTCAGTCGCTCAGTCGTGTCCGACTCTTTGGAACCCCATGGACTGCTGCACGCCAGGCCTCCCTGTCCATCACGAACTCCCGGAGCTTACTCAAACTCATGTCCATCAAGTCGGTGATGCCAACCAACTATCTCATCTCTGTCGTCCCCATCTCCTCCTGCCTTCAATCTTTCCCAGCATCGGGGTCTTTTCCAATGAATCAGTTCTTTGTGTAAGGTGGCCAAAGTATTGGAGCTTCAGCTTCAGCATCAGTTCTTCCAATGAATATTCAGGACTGATTTCCTTTAGGATGGACTGGTTGGACCCCCTTGCAGTCAAGCACTGCATAAGGACGGTTGAATTTCTTATAAATGACTCTGACACAATTAGGCTCCTTCACTGCTCTTCTCTGCAGTCAATCTATGTGTCCTTCAGAGAACAATTAGGAAAGCTAAAATACACAGGCACATATGTAATTGTGTAATTATGTCACGCAAATATATCTATGAAATATAAATGAAAATAAACTTAGGAAAAAAATCCTAATAAATTAAGAAAACTGAAATGCAGACTACTTTTTCATCTTTTCTAATTGTTCTCAGAAGGAAGGTTTTGTCCTATGGGAAACAACTCCCCTCCCTGTAGATCCTAAATTCCTCAAAAACGAAAACCAAAAAGGTGATACCTCCATACCACCATCTTGGGGCACACTGCCTGGCAGCTGGTAGGCGTCCAGTAAATAAATGATCTACTTCTTTCTGATGGCCCCTGAAAGAAAGCAACCTGGACATCCAGGAATGAATGGTCTTGATGGACATTTGGTCTTTCATGCATTACTAGATATGTCAGACAATTCGTCTAACATCCTTCCTGCTTAATTTGCCCCACCCACAGGCTGTATAATCTACTCACTGTCAGAGCAACTGATCAGATTCCCCCTTCAAGAATTTAAACAGAGTACATATGGTTGTTGTAGATCCTGGGGTTGAAAAAGTCTATGGACTCTGGGGTGGGCAACCGTTTTGGAAAACAGGAAAGCAAATGGAGCAAGGGCAGAACCTGCAGAAGGAAGGTAGAGGATAGAGAACTTGATCTTGATGGCATTCTGGGTACCAAGAGGCTGAGGTGTCATTTTCTAACCTTGCATTCAATCAGCTCTATATCCTTAAACCATCCCCACCTCTCTCCTGAATTAGCTTGAAGGAGTTTTCATCTTTAACCAACTGAGCCTAGGCTAGGATAACCACAGAGTCTTAATAAAGACAATACCAAAAGGAAAATGGACCTCTGAGGACCTTAGATTTCAGGAGATCAGTGATGCCCATCATGGTCCAGAACCTTACTACTCTAAGTGTGGTCCACTGACCACCAGCATCAATGTTACCTGAGAAGTTGTCAGAACTACAGGATTGCAGGGGCCCCAACCCAGATCTACTGGATCAGAATCTGCTTTTAAACCCAAATTTCTCAAGTGAATCATATGCACTCTAAAGTGTGAGATGCACTGATGTGCATTGGGTTGAAATACTAAGTTGCCATTTGCTAGTTATGTGACCTTGGGCAAGTCACTTAACTTCCCCATTTGTTATGCCTGAGTTTCCCCATTTGTTATACAGGGATGATAATAAGTTGAGGATGAGTGTGAAGCCAGAAGGGTTAATATATGGAAAGTACTCAGAACAGTGCCTGAGACCTAATAAGCCATTTTTATTCATAAGACAGCTCCATAAGAGCTTAGCTCCCTAGCTCCACAAGACAGCAACTTGGTCTCTTTTATTTCCTGCTCTAATTCCCACACCTAATTCTAGCATGGTCCTTTACAGTCAGCCCTGTGCCTCAGAGTGTGACTCTTCAGTTGTCCAAATGGTCCATAAGAAAGAGTTCCTTACCCTTGTGGCTTAATGTCTGCAGTCCCTTTGCCTTATTTGGGATCAAAGGTAATAAATAAGGTCTCCCCAGTGGACCTGTAGAGATGGGTATTGAAAGAACCAACAAGCTGGGATTCAAAGCTAAAGGGCTCTAAGCAAGGAGTGTGTGGAGGTTCCTCATTTCTCTCCAGTGCGGCTATTTTATGGGAAAGTACAGCAACCTTGTTTGGCATATGAAGATCAGCAACACTGGTCATAATCTTATCTGTTCCTACAAAAAATAAAATTTTTACATGAATTCTGCCAGAGCTTTTGAAATCTTCCCAAGGTTCAGCGTAGCTATCTTATTTCAGCTGCTAATCCTGTGCTATCTCAAAGTGAATGTGATACATTGTCCAGCCACACATGTCTGAGTCCAGAGATTCAGGCCAATGCCCTGCTCGAGGTGGCCTCCGTCTTGCCCCATGCTCGGAACTCAGCCTCTCAGCCAAGAGCTAATGTGGGGCTGGGCATCGTGCCCTCCTAGAGAAGGTTCATTACTCTAGATGCTGGGAATGATGCCAGCCCTGCCTCCCAGGGAGCCTTGCCTCTTCTATCCTTCCTGAATCCCGAAGTCTTGTGAGGGAGGGCGGTACAAGGACCACCTCCTCCCAAAGGGTATGGGGCCTGGAAAGAGGATAGTAAAACTGATCAGGGAAGCAAAAGGAAGCCCAGCTTGGCCTCAGCACCAACCTACTCTTCTCAATACAGCTTTATCAGAAATAAAGTGGGCATTTTGAGTTCTGACTCCTGTGCCCATTTATCAGTGGGTCTGGGCCACATTATAAAGAGAAAGCAACGAGCACTCAAAAGCTAAGTCATCAGCTGACCTCTTGATGGCTCTGTAACTTTCTGGGGACTCCAGCACTTGCTGGGCTGCCCTTCTGGTGAGGTGGTGGCCTGATAACAGGGACAGGCCATTCTGGGCTCCTCCCTGAGACAGCAGAATCAGATGAAATTTAAGAGGGGTGGGTTGTGAGAGCCACCACACCTTGGCCCTCTGGTTGAAAGTGGTCGCAGGATCACACTGTCTGGAAGAACACAGCCCAGAGGCACCAAGACAAGATGATCCTATCAGCCGCGTGTCTGGAGGAAGCAGACTGGAGAGAAAGAATCTTAGTCAAGTATCCTGTGCTGAGCCCTGTGGGGAGACCGCCACGCAGAGAGGTGTGAAATCTGAGCCCCTTGATTTCTGACTCGGACAGAACATCCTGCAGACTCCCTTGGGTGGGGGAGGCGGATTTCACAGGCTGTGGCAGAGTGTGTCCCCCTGAGTTCACGCCAAGACCCGGTGATAAAGGCCTTCAACTGAGGGACTTCCTGGCCCCTTCCTGGTCTCCCGTTCACCGAGGATACACACACCTTTATCTGAGCCTGCTTTGAAGGACTGACCCACCCCCCCCCCCACCCCCAACCCCGTCATTCATGGAGCAGATGACTCAGGATCGTTAGAGGCCCTGGGAAAGCCCCCTTTCTCCCAACATTCTTTCCCACCTGCTTACCTATGCCTCCAACTCCTTTCATAAAGAATCCTATGATTAAAGGAGCTTAAATAACAACCAGGGGCTACATCCAAAGTGAGAAGCACATTTCTGACCCAGAACACCTTCTGGGAGGCAGGAGTTGGTAGAGAGAAGTGAGGGGAGGGCCTTGGTACACACAGAGCAGTGAGGGGGCTGGGGAGCAGCAGCCCAGATGCAGGAAGGACTGGCCCCAAATTTGTGAGACATGCCTTTACCTTCCTGTTTCTACTGCCTTCACTGAGCGCCCGAAGATCAAGGTTTTTAAAATGTTAGTGTACAGGAGAATTAACTAGGCTTCTTGGGGCCTCTTGAGGATTCCCAGGCATGACCCCTGAACTTCTGGTTCAAGTAATTTGGGGGGAGGACCTGGGAATCTGTATGATTTAGGAGCACAAAGTTGTGGAAATTCTGAGGCTCGAGGTCCCAGGAAGCCTCATGGAGAAGCCCTGCCTCACACACTCCTAGGACAGAGAGAGATGAGTTCCCAGAGACATGGGAGAGGGGATTCAGGTCATGAGGAGCCAGACCCTAGGCCTCAATCTCCCGCCTAGTCCAGGTTAAGGTCCAAAATTCAAAACTCAACCAATGCTCTTCAATTTAATCCAGGGAAAATAAGAGTAACAGCACGATCTAAAGAATAAGACTATCACACAAGTGTTGTTTACAAAGGACTCCAAAAGAGCCCTTTAATAACAGGTCTCAGTGCAGGGAAATATAAGGTGAAGAACACAGCTTTCAAGGAAGTTATTTTCAAAAGAGCAGACCATCTATAAAGGATGATGTGTCTCCCCAAAAGGCAGACTCAAACTTGGAAGCTGGAGAGAATTTGAGTCAGAGAGGCCTTCCTCTAGTGATTACCTAATATTTCATACCCTCTCTCCCTGCTGAATGCATTGCCATATAATGCATCACTACACTTTTCTCATTGGTCTGGTTCATTATCCCCTCCTCCAGCTGAAGAAAAGTTCTGTGCAGGCTCGAACTGCATCTGTTTTCATGTCCCAGAATCCTTCTTAGTCCATAACAAGTTACAGTTACTTTGAACGAATGAAAAAATGGGATGACTATGATGCTGTATTGGTGGGTCAAGGTATCCCAGAGAAAGCTTGGTCCTGGGACCAACTTACATTGTAGAAGGCTGAGAAGAGAGCCCAGGGCAGGGAGCCCAGGCCTACCCAGCACCTTGCTTCCCATGGAAGATCCACATCAGAAGCAAGGGGATAGCACCAGCTCACCAGGCCTTTGGAGCTGACTTCTCTGAAGGGCTCTAACCTTGGAGCTGCTGGCTCTGGGTCTGTCTTGATCACTTTATGGCTAGAAAGTTCTTAGTTTCTTATAGAATGGAGGCGGGAAGCCCGCAGACCTTAAGCAAGCAACATTCTGCATAAAGTAACAGGAGAGAAAAATCTGCAAGGACCAGAGAAAGCTGTATTCTTCGCCTTGTATTTCTGCACACAGAGACATGTTATTTTTTTTTCTTTTTTTTGAGACATGTTATTAAGGGGCTCTTTTGGAGTTCTTTGTAAACAACACTTGTGTGATATGTTTATTCTTTAGGTCTTGCTGTTACTTTTGTTTTCCCTGGATTAAACTGAAGAGCATAGGTTGAGTTCCGAGTTCTAGTGATACGAAATATGCACAAGACTCTTAAATAAAATAAAGAGGAGTCAACACTTTTGCTCAAATTCAAAAATTAATATAGTCATTTCACTGACCTTTCTTATTCAATGATGAGATGGTTTCCCAAGGAAAAAAGTAAATGTAGCTGTGTCCTCACTATTTATAACTGACTCGGTGTTCTCAAGAAAGGCAACTAAAACCCAGAGAGACACAGAGACCACCTCTGTTTCTGCTCTCTGAAGTTTGCCTATTGCTTCCTTCCTCCCTTGACCCTCCAAGCCCCAGGCTGAAGGCGGTCTCTCTTGGGGCTTGGACAAAGCCATATATGTGCATAGGACCTTTGGGTGACCTGCGCCGATGGAGCAGCTGATGAGAAACAGAAAAGCTCCAACTTTGTCTATTTTAAGCCACTCTTTCCTTTGCATTCACTCTAAGATAAATTCTAGAAAATACAGCAAAAGAGCAAACAAAAACTTGTATTAAATAGACTTCCTATTGTAACAAGGCAGTGGGATAAGAACTATGCATTCTGAAATGGAATCAGCTACAGAATACAAAGGCATGTGTATTTAGAAAATATTAAAACTTAAGGTTGGTAAGTTTTACCAAGCCCTCTCCAGACACAACCCTGGGATAGATCTATATATTATCTTCTTTTTTAAAAAAAACTATTCATTTTTGGCCGTGGTGGATCTTTGTTGCTGCGTGGGGGCTTTCTCTAGTGGTGGAGTCTGGGCTTCTCACTGCAGTGGCTTCTCTGGTTGTAGGGCACAGGCCTAAGGCACATAGGCTCATATTATTAGTTGTGGTGCAGGGGCTTAGTTTCCCCCTCACTCAGCATGTGGATCTTCCCGGAGGAGGGACTGAACCCATGTCACCTGAACTGGCAGGCAGATTCTTAACCACTGGACCATCAGGAAGTCCCTGTATCTTATCTTCTTGCTACCACCTTCCACTCCTTGCTACTATTAATTAAAATGGCATTTTATTCAAAACCATAAGTGACTTGGATCACTCATTCAGTCCTTCATCTACAAAATTCATTATACTATGCACTGTGGCAGGCATGTGGGTGCATCTAAGAATTTCACAGGGTACCTTGAGACAAGGTCCCTGACCAGGGCCACTGTGGCAACCTTTCCTCTTATCACTGTCTACCTCAGCCCTCACCAACCATAAACATGCATCCAACTCCATTCCTTTATTTGCAAATCCCTCTTCTCCCTCATCCATGCCTTTGCTCTGGCTGTTTCATCTCTTGACGTGGCATGGCCCGTAGTCACAGACCCTCCTCACCCTGTGGCCCCAGCGGAATGTCACATCCTCCAGGTGAATCTCTCCTGTTCCCCCAAGGATATAACCTTGTCTTTTCCTTACTCTCAAGCAAGTGTCAGCCTCCTCTTTGGCCTTTTCAGACTTTTTATTAGCTATTTCAATAAAGTCTATCAAATATATACCCATATCGACATACCTCTTCTCCTCCAGATTGTGAGGTTGGGTCCCAGGACAGTGGGGATCAAACCTCCCCATAGGTACCTCTCTTTGGGTAAATCACAGAGATCACAGGCTCATAAACTGGGGCTTCACACATGCTACTGAGTTTGTTCCAATCTCTTGAATTCTTCCAAGACCATGGCAGTTAGAATGAGGATAGACACAATGAAGGATTGTTTGAAGTTGTGTTTAAATTACACTCTGGTTGTCAATTTGTTCCCTTTGAGTATCTGGACCTGTTGACACTTTAAACATCATGATGTGAGCTTGCTTAATTAAGCAGTAGCACTAAATGTTTAGTTAATCTCATTCCTAATTATCTGCTCCGTGTCTCTGGGGAAAAAGGAATTATTTAATTTCTTCTACTGAAACTTGAAATATCGGTTCCCTGTGGTGGTACTTTCAGATCCAATTATTAAATTTTCTCTCATTTTTCAGGGTTAAATAGATGAGAAATTATAATTTCATCTTTTCCCCTAAATACATTTAGGGTAAACACAGTTTTCCATTTTCTTTGTCCACTTGTAACATTTAAAGCTCACTTATATAATCTGAAGTCAGAGAACAATATGGTTTGTTAAAACATGTTATTTGGGGTTAGACTGAAATACTGTTTAAATTGCAGGAGACAGCTCTTGCAAATTGCTTCCATTATTAGCATTTTCACCGTTAATGAAAACAGCTCCATCTGAAAGGAAGGAGATTCAATTCTGCTTAGAATATCAGACTGTTTCTGAGTCTGTGGGTGGCAGAACCAGGCTGAAAAGCCATTGACGATAATTTGTACAAAGCCTGGAGAACCAGGAACGGACGCTGTTCTACCCCTAAGAACAGAGGCCTAAATGAATGAGAGCATCACTCTGGAGAACCCTGGGGCCCACACTTCCCGGTGGGAAGGGCCCATGTGGGACCCTCACGCAGAGCCCCTGACTGGCCTGTGTCAACAACTGTTAGGGACATGTGGTACCCAGGACTCTGCCAGAGCCCATCGTTGACCAGGAGCCCCAGGGACTTTCGGGCTTCATCTTGGAAACTCTCCTGAAGAAAATCCAGGCTTAGGAGCTGGTCTACCCACTCAGGGCTGTCCTTGTGATTAGAACTATCCAGGGTCTGCATGTCCTGAGAGAGAGCAGGCTGATCGGTGCACAAAGGAGGACAAATGTGGGAGGTCACTGGGACATCCACCAGGATGGCAAAGGGCAAAGGTACAAAGGCAGAGACACCCCCAAAGCTTGGGGAGCAGAGGCAGCAAAAGGAAGTCAAGGGATGATTAGAGAAAGCAGGCACAACGTACAACCAGCAAGCACCCGGACGCAGGGACGCGGGGCAGACGGGGTGTGCGGAGAGGCTTGAGGAAGACAGGGAGCGTCCTTCATAAACTGCCCGCCTCAGGCACTACGAGCACCAGTCAGCGCTGAGTGCGCAGGACAAACGCAGCGTCAGATGCTGTAATACCTTTGTGTGCACAGGGACAGTGTAAAGCAAACTTCAGAAAGTATCGCGATTTGTGAAAAAATTGATTACATGTAGTTAAAATTCATTGTCTTGCACCTGGAGGACAGACGGTGGCCCCTTAAAATAGCAAATCTTCACCTCGATTTGTAAGTGATCTTGGAATCTAGCCCAAAGAGAACAGCTTGTCTCCATGCCTAGGGATATGTTATGCTCTGTGTTCAGGACAGAAATCCTTTTTAAGGTCGTTGGACCCAACTACTTAAAAAGCAAAATTATTATTTATTTCTTTTGGCCTAAAGGAACCATGAGCATTTGGAAAACTCTGCATTCATCAATCTATGACGCCTCCAACTCAGAAAACCCTGAACCTCCCAATCATCAATAAGGCTCCCCTTAAGAGACACCGCTGAACAGCTTCATCTCCCTGTTGGAAATTACCCCAAACCACTGCCCATGTCCCCTCTGTTCCCATCCTGACTTCCCTGTTCCATCAACTCCAGCCTCGCTCTGCCTGTTCAGTGCTGGGCACACGGCCCTCCAGACTGGACCTCCCCACATCCTTGGTGTCGGCCAGGGCAGGACTGTGTAGTTCACGTCCTCCTGTCTCACCTGGCAATGAGACCCGCCCCTGTATCTGACCTGCTCACGATGAATGAGCCAGAAGCTGTTTCCTAGAGATCTTTTTTTTTTCCCCCACCATCAAAATATTTATTGGAACCAAAGCAGAGAGAACAGAGATGTTAGGAAGGCAAATCAAAGGGCAGATTGGAAGGTGGGGTAGAGCAAGATGTGGGGTGGAGGGGGCACTTCAAATGCCACAAGAAGGGTCCCTGTGGTCTGGGCTGGAGAGAGGCCCTTCACCCCACCCTGGCAGTGAAGATCCCCCACTCACCTCTCCCATCTCATATCCATCCTAGGGGGCAGCTGGGGCCCTGCAGTGACCCCATAGGGAGGGACCAACCCTTTGATCCACCACGGCCATCAGTCGGTCTGTCTCCCTTCCTCATTTTCCCAATAAAGAGGACACAGGGCTTATTTGGCAACCAGAATCAAGCCAATGCACCTCCCTCCTGCCTGGAACATCTCTGAATTTCCCAGTCTGTGGGACTGTCTGGGCTCTGTGAAGAAGCTGCTGCTCTCCTATTGAAAAGACTTTGCCCTTTCCAGACAGCCATGGGGTTGGCCCAGAGGAGCCCATTCCAGACACCAAGCCAAGCTAGCTCCATCTGCTGCCCCAAATACTGGTGTTTCCCGGGGCTTCTCGCCTTTGCCCCTGCCCCTTGGAAATCAACTCACCCCCTGGTGAGTTCACCTGCCTGACTCAGATTCAGTTCTCACAAGCCAGATCAGATGGGCCCTCCAGCTCCACATTTCTGCGTACTTACTGGCCATCAGTGCGGGACGGCCTCCACCCAGCTCACTCTCAATTTCCCTGCAGACGAGCTCCATCTCCTATGCTCCCTTTGTCAGTCATGGGCACCACCCTGGGCACACTGAGTTACTCTCCTGGGTATCATCCCAAAGTTTTCTCCCGTGCCGTATCCAGTTATTAAAGACATCTTATTTGACCTCTAATGTCTCTCCATTCCTACTACCAAATTTGGCATCATTTAAAGCCTATGCAATGGGCTTCCCTGGTGGCTCAGATGGTAAAGAATCTGCCTGCAATGCAGGAGATGAGGGTTCCATCCCTGGGTTAGGAAGATTCCCTGGATAAGGGAACGGCAACCCATTCCAGTATTTTGCCTGGAGAATTCCATGGACAGAGGAGCCTGGCAGGCTACAATACATAGGGTCTAAAAGAGTCGGACATGACTGAGCAACTAACACTTTCACAAAGCCCATGCAACCCCAAAAGACTGCCTCTTCTCTGTAGCCTGGTCCCCCTAGAGGGGTCTGTCAAAAGACTTTATATGCTTCACAGACTTGCCAAGGACTAAAGAAAAGATTCTCCAAAAAATGCCTGATGATAAAAATCACCTAGTTTGCTAAGTCAATTCATTTGTGTCCTACTCTTGCAACTCTATGGACTGTAGACCTCCATGGAATTCTCCATGCCATGCCCTCCTGCAGGGGATCTTCTCGACCCAGGGATCAAACCTGCATCTCTTACATCTCCTGCATTGACAGGTGGGTTCTTTATCACTAGCGCCACCTAACAAGCCCCCAAAATCACCTAGACTGGGTGTTAAATATTCAAATTCCAACCCAGGCTGAATAGACTAGAATCTCTAAGGTAGATACTTCAGAATCTGGCTTTGGTGTTGAGAACACTAGCTTACAAAATCAAGTGTAAATTCTTTGACGTTCAGTACAGTCTCATCCGCCCAGCCCAGCCTGCTTCCCCTATGGTGGCAGTGGGTACTGCCACCTCCACCTCCCAGTTCAGACTCCAGCAGTCCTGATTCACTGCTGTGGGATGCCCTACCCACCAAGATGCCGCCTCATCTCATTCCCTGCCCCACATAAACAGCCAATGTCAGCTCAAGCACTGCCCACTCCTCATCCTTAGGGGCCTCCTACGCTTTCACACAATGCTCCATGCACATTTTATCACTGCACCTGACACCATGACATCATATCTGCTTCTGTATCTGCCACCCTATAGACAGATCCACCCTGTGTCCCCAAGTTTCCAGCACAGTGAGGTACAGAGCAGGTGCTCCATAAAATAAATCCCCACTGAGAGAGGAATAAACAAACCCACCAAACACTCTAGTCCATGTGCAATTCACTGAGCACAGCAAAGCTTCCTCAGCTAAACTGTTCACTTCTCTGAAGGCTCCCACTCATTTTATTATCATGTTTGCTACTCTCTTCTAGATCGAATCTATCTTTCTACAAATGAGGGTCCCCAAATAGACTGTGTAGTCCACATTAGTGTCTCCCCAGAAGAGTATACATAACACAACCAACTTCCTTCTTAGGGACACCAGGCCAGTTTATACATGGATGGAAATAACATGGGCTGTCCGCTTTGCCTTATCACCCTGAAGTGGTGGTTTAGTTGCTAAGTTGTATCCAACTCTTGTGATCCCAAGGACTGTAGCCCATCAGGCTCCTCTATCCATGGGACTTTCCAGGCAAGAATACTGGAGTGGGTAGCCATTTCCTTCTTCAGGGAATCTTCCCAACCCAGGGATCAAACCCAGGTCTCCTGCATTAGAGGTGGATTCTTTACCTACTGAGCCACCAGGAAAGCCCCCTGTCACCCTACAGATGAGCATCTAATTTGCCACTGATGCCACCAAAGTCCCTGCATGGAGAGCCTCCTATTGACTCTCCACAACTGCCTGTGAGTTGTTTCCCCTAGATATGTATCACTCTGCCATTTGCCAAACTGAATCTCATTCTGTTACATCCTGCTTGTATTACTCACCTCTTTGGATTCCCATTTGTTATGTTTTATTCCTTGTTGATGTTAAGAACAGTTCCCAGTTTTGTATTTTATGTAAAGTTCATTAAGGTGATGTGTCTACCCTTTCCAAATCATTGATGAAACAATTAAATGAAATCAAACCTAACATCCTCCCTCCTGGAAACCTCTCCAGAGGGTTCCAACACCATGTGTCACTTAGGGCTCTTGGATCCAGGTTCTCTGCAGGCAGGGCTTCTGGCTCACCGAAATGGTCACATGGAACAAGCAACTGAAGAAACTGCATGACATTTCTTGGCCTTTCCTCCTACCTCCGCATAGTAAACTGACACTGACAAGTTCATGGGATGTGACAGATTCTCTAAAATAAGACAAGCATGACTCCAGTCACCTAGAGGGTCACACGTGTTCATTCTTCATTATTTATCATCTTCTTTGGAAGATGATAACTATCATCTTCTAGAATCAGGAGCTCTCCCCCTCCATAGTCTCATACATATGTGGTTTTCACACAAACCCCAATAATCTTTCCCATTCTTCAAAATCCCCGATTACCCAATAATTTTTCCCATTCTTCAAATCCCTGATTCTCCATCATACTTTTAATAACTTGTTCAGTTAAAACATAAAATGACAACTTATGTTTGCCCCCAATTAATTCAACCTATATTTTTTAGCTACACCCTTTCAGAGATGTCCTCAGGAAAAACTCCAGGACAAATTTACTTATTAACATAGATTTTTTTTCTCCAATAATTTGCTACTTATTTTTTTAGTCACCTCAACACACATGCTCAAGGACTTAATCCGATTTTGGAGAAACTCAAAAACACACACAGACAAAATAAAGCAAGTAAAACTGCAATTGTTGGAGTAGATTGGTTATTTGGTCTGGTTTTAAATTTTTGTTCAGATTTCTCGTCTTGCATGACACTGGGAAAGGACTCTGCAACCACATGGCCAAGGAGCTGGACTGTGTCAAGAGACACCATCTTGGGGACACAGCAGGGATGTGACCGGTTGCAGTTTACAGACAATTCCCTGGACACCCCCTTGTAACCCCATCCCTCCTCTCACACCCAGAAGAGCAGATCAAAGGACTGAGAAGTGGGGGAAAGAGACTAGCTTCAGTGTAGCTGCGCAAACCACCTTAAGTTTCTGTGACACGTAACCAAATAAATGTTCTAGAAGGAACCCGACGTCATTCACTGAAGGGACACACATGAAATAGTGGACATGCCGACAGCACTCACTTGAATGCAAGGAACCTTTTTATCTATTCTAATTGGCAGAGAGTCGTTACTGCCCAGAGATTTAAACAGGGCTCCAAGAATACACCGGGACATAAAAATTAAAAGGGTATACGTAAGATCATATGTTTCAGAGCGAAGTGAAATCCAGAGTGGATTCTCTCCTCAGCCTGTGGTCATCTGATTTTTCTATTTTCTGTGCCAAAATACATATTTATATTAATAGTCATTTGTTTTCTTGAATTAATTTGCTTAAAGAGAAAAAGTGCATGACATTTCAGATAATACATCATTCCGTGCTTAAGAACGTGAAAATAAGCAAACTCTAAAGACAGATGAAATTGGACTACCCATGTAAATTATTTACTTTAACATATGCATGCTCAGTTGTGTTCTGACTCTTGTGACCCATGGACTGTAGCCCACCAGGCTCCTCTCTCCGTGGGATTTTTCAGGCAAGAATACTGGAGTGGGTTGCCATTTCCTCCTTCAGGGGATCTTCCCAACCCAGGGATCGAACCTGAGTCTCCTGTGTCTCCTGCTTGGCAGGCAGATTCTTCACCACTGAGTCATCAGGGAAGCCATTGGATGACATACAGGATATTAAAAATGCCTGTTCACAACTGAGTTCTATCCCTTTAACAGCATCACTATTGCTTTTAATATTAAATGACACGTATAAAATAAAATTAGATTCTTTTTCACACTTTGAGTCATCAGGTTTATTTTGTGGTTCTCTTGATTTTCTACCAGGCCATATTCATGTGCAAAGCAATCAAAGATGTAATTTTAGCACACAGTAACAAGTCATTAAAATTGCGATAGGTGGCCTCTTGAATGGAACATCAGTGGTAATAAATGATAACCATTGGGAAACTCCCTGGTGATCCAGTGGTAAGGACTCGATGCTTTCACTGCCTGGGTCCAGGTTCAATCCTTGGTCAGGGAACTAGGATCCTACAAGCCACACATGGGAACTCCACCAAAAAAAAAAAAAAAAGCTAACCTCAAATATAGCATTTGGTAGCTAAGATGTTCCAGAACATGGCCCATGCCTCTTACCTGTTTCCAGAAAGGGAAGGCCACCTCTGGTCCCTTGCCCACTTTTGGATGAATTTCTGAGTGAGCTGTTCCCTGAGGCTTGAATCAGTTCCTCTGGGCAATGGATCAGAGCCACCAGGCTGCCCTGCTCTGAGGCCTGGCAATTCACATCAAGACCTCCCAATGTGTGCCTCCTCTCAAAGGCATCCGGCACTCCCATCCCCAGGCAAAGCAATCAAGGCAGTGCAGATCTGAGCTAGAGGCAAATGAAGCACAGCCAGTCCCATCTTTCAGGTACAAAACAAGTTTGCCCAGGGGCAGGTTGGCTGGCATGGGGCCAGACACCTTCTGTCCTGACTTTACGTCTATAGCACAAGTCAGTCCCAGCATCCACGTAAAGATCTATCCTCATTCTCATGGCCTGGTTCATACAGGCATGGCCCTTAGAGTCCAGAAAGATGTATTCTAGCTCAGTAGGACTGTCCTGGAGGCCACTGCTTGGCCAGCTGGAGGGAGACCCTCTGACTTGCCCCCTTCCCCTCTCCCCAGAGAGAAGAAGTATTCTTACCTCTCATTTCTGTCCCTGAGGAACCATTGGACCAAGCTGTCCACTTATTCCTGTGCTTGCTGATTTCTTGGACTTTGCAGACATAATGCCCTTGATCTGCTGGCTGGAGGGTCAAGACAGAGAGCGTGTAGAGCGTCCCACGCCGCTCCTCAAGGAGGCGCAGCCTCTGCCGGTAGGCACTGCGGCTGAAATTCCCGTAGTACTGCACCACCCGGAGCTTGGTCATCTTAACCATCAGGGCTTCCTGGGAGTCTGGTCGCGCGAAGAACCAGCGCACAGCCAGCAAGCTGTCCTTTCGTCTCTTCTGGGAGACATGGCAGAGAAGAGTGGCATTTTCCCCCTCCAGGTAGTCAACCACAGGCCCCGGGGACACGGTGACATTGAGGGCTCCACAGACCTCTGCAGAGAAAAAAGGAAGGAAGAAAATGAGGAAGGCCACCGCCATTCCCCAGGTGAGCACACACAGCATCTTCTCTCAAGGAGCCAGAGTGATGTGCACGGCCAGAGAGGCGGGCCACCTCCACCCCTTCTACGCTCACTCTGCCTTCAAGAAGGAGCCCTCCTTGGGGCATGGAGTGAGTCTCTGTGGGCCCCCACGTCCTCAACCTATGAGATGATCCCCTGCAAGTGGGATGTCACTGATCACCTGGCCTAGATGCTTTTCTTATTTTTAGTTAGTTGCTGATATTTAAAATTCAGGAGATTTCACATAAAGATTTAAATTTGGGGAAGCTCTTAAAAATATCCAGCTTACATCAAATCCACCTTTCCTACCTGCCTCCCCAAGGCCTGCTTCAATCAGTTTCCTCACCTCCCTGAGCAGGCAATACTGTGGCCCCCTTCCCTGTCTCTGCTATTTCAGGTGTAACCAAGGCAGATTTTCAGTTCTGGTCAGGCGAGTGTTAAACTAGTACCAGGGAACTGGAGTGACAGAGATGCTTCTGTTTCTTACTCCATGTCTCTTAGGACCATGATCCACGATCTAACAGCTGAACTGCAGGAATAAAGACCCAATGAGCCCAGGAGCAGAGAGGGCTACCAGATTCACCCAACAACCCGAAATATGCTCCAGGAAACCAGGCCCAGGTCGAATTCTTGTCCTTTGGTCTCACCAGCCACAGTTCTACTCCAAGCTGACATTTGAGGGTGCCACCCCCTGTCCACTCAAGATCAGCCAGCCCAGCCACCCTTGCCAAGGTCTTCTCCCAGTAGACACACCACACAGTGTCTGCAGGGATTACATATTGCAGCCGTGCAGCCCGGGAGCTCACGAGTGCAGCCTCCCCCTGGCAGGCAGAGTCCAGGAAGGACAGGATGCCCAGAGCCTCCTACTGTCCAAGCTGGGTTGTCTTCTCAGCAGGCCCCACATCATCATCCCTGCGCTGCCCAGCAGGCAACTCCAGGAAGCATCATGCCCTACTGCACGAGCAGGTGTCCCCAAGGTCATCCCAAACTACGAATGGTCCCCAAATACCACCTCCTGGTCACATGAGGGGACTTGGGGGCCTTGATGGCAGAGTCACCCAAGACTTTGAACCCTGGTCAGTGCTATAGGTAAGCAAGGAGGAAGGATGAAAAAGAGAGTAAAGATTTGGACCTTCCACTGTGAAGAGGCTGTGAGTCAACAAGGTGAGGCCCTGTGTGTGCTGGGGATGACAGGGAGAGTTTAACACAAACAGTATCCTTCATTGTAAAAATTCAGGCAATAGGCTCCTCCTTACATATGGTTTCCACATAGTTTCCACTATTCATTTAATAAACTGAACATCTCAAGAGATATCACTTGAGAGTCAGTTTTCTTTTGTTTCTCAGCTCTTAAAAGCCAGGCCACCAGGACACTCCAGGATACTCCAAGATCCTTAACTTAATCATATCCATAAAGTGTCTTTTAAGCTCCATTCACAGTTCCAGGGATCAGGATGCAGACATCTTTGGGGGTCATTATTCAGCTAGCAGCACTATAATAGTCTTTTGTTACCATTAAAAAAAAATAGATGAAAGTGAATTCAGAAGGAAAAGATGGATGCTTGGCTGGACTCAGCTCATTGTGAACAAGAATGAGGTCTTCTATGTTTACAGTGGCAAAGCCAAAGCCACCCAGGGAGACGCTCGGGAATGCAGATCAACAGGTACCCAAGGAAGGCACACGCCCCCTAGTAACAATCTCACTATCTACACAAGTCACTCACACAGGACAAAAGAGGGACTGCCCTCACCGTTTCCCTGCAGCTCACCCACCAGCCCACACACCACGTTATATTAGACCAAAAGCATTTTCCCCAAAGTCCACTCAGGCCCCATGCTGGGAGCTCCCTGAAGAGAACAGAAATGCCAGGCTGACCCCACTTCAACAGCTGCCCAAGCGGAGAGCAGCAGAGATGAAGCAGCTGGCTTCCAGAACTGAAGTCCCGCTCTGCCCGCCCCCATGGTCTCCCCACTGGAGGCGAAGAGAGCTGGGGAAAGCAGGAAATTGAAACAACGTGGATGGGATGAGCGCACAGCCGGGACCCCACACCCTCGTCTCCTCCTATTAACGCTGCATGAAGGCGGGATTATTTATAGTGACTGAAACCGGGAGAACACGCCAAGGGCTCTGGTCCTCATGGGAGGCCAGATTCCATCCTGGAGGCAAACTAGTAACTCTTCCACTTCTGCAGCTCAGGCCGAGTCAGCGGCTCCCAGGAAAGGGAGCAAACTGCACCATCTTTCCCAGTTAAAGATGGAAATGCCTCTCTGCCTTCAGTTAGCCCCTCTCTTACAAATGGCCCAAACATGTCACTCCCACTGAAGTGCAAAGACCCCTGCTTTGGGCTGAACAGTGTCCCCCACAAATTCCTATATTGAAACTCTAATCCCCAGGAACTCCAAATGGGACTGTATTGGAGAGAGAATCTTTAGGGAGATGACTAAGTTAAAATGAGACCTAATCCCCAGGAACTCCGAATGGGACTGTATTGGAGAGAGAACCTTTAGTGAGATGACTAAGTTAAAATGAGGCCCTTAGGGAGGACCCCAATCCAACATGTTGTCATTGTTTAGTCACTAAGTCGTGTCTAACTCTTTTGCGAGCCCATGGACTGTAACCCACCAGGTTCCTCTGTCCATGGGATTTCCCAGGCAAGAATACTGGAGTGGGTTGCCATTTCCTTTTCCAATCCAACATGACTGGTGTCCTTATAAGAAGAGATTAGGGAGCAGACACAGAGGAAAGATCATGTAAACACACAAGGAGAAGAGGCCGACTACAGGCCAAGGAGAGAGGCTTCAGAAGGCAGCAGCGCTGCAGACTTCTGGCCTCCGGAGCTATGAGAAACTAAACTCTGTTGTCGAAGCCCCCAGTCTGTGGCACTTTGTGATGGCGGCCCCAGGGAAGCAATACAACCTTCCTCTCAGGAAGGCTCACTTCAGCCCTAGTCTTATCACCAGCCCAGATATTTACCCCTACTTTCAACACGAGAGTATTAGGGGTGTGACTGAAACGATCATGCCCACAGGTTCCTCGGGGCATTGAGCTTTGTTAAAACACACAGGCTCTCAGGCTGTGTGGCTCCCCACACATGCAGTGACCTTTCTCAGAAAGCCACTGCCCCAGGTAATGCCCTCCCCTCTACACTGGAAATGACTACCTCAAACCCAAGGAACCCAACTCAGCCCAAAGGCAGTTGTGAGAAGTGGCATTGCTCGAGGGAGGGAGAAAACGCAGGTAGAGGACCCAGTGCCTTGCAGACAGTTGCTTAGCTGGATGTTTAAATACTAGAGGAGAGCATCATCCAGCTTCTGCCCATAGCAATTATCAGGCCCCATATGGCTCAACAGAGAAACTGCAGAGTGGCCAAGAGTTATGCAGTAGAGACAGGCTGACCAGAGTGTGGTGCTAGGGAGGGGTCCAAGCCTTTCCCCTCTGGGTCTCAATCTGAACAGAGCATCCACACCCTGCAGGGCAGAGGGGCAAAGCAGGCAACATGGACCAAGCCAGCTACCAGACAGGAGAGTCAGGTGTCACTAGACCCTCTGACACCATACAAGGTAAGGGAGTAGCCCCGGGCCGGGCAGAGTCTCCCCTCTCCGGGCAGAGGAGGAAGTACTGAAGTCACTCTGTGCTGGAGAACTAAATTTCTTGCTTTCTGGTCCTGCACTGCAGGGACGTGGGCTGGGAGTAGGCCCCCCAGCCCCACCCCCACCCCGGCCACCTCCACATTCAGTGCTCTGCTTCCTCCAGCTTACACCGTAGCTTATGCTTTGTTCACTTAATCACTTGACAAATAGTTGCTGAGAACAGCCATGTGCCGAGCACTGTGAGAAGAGGCATCCCTCACCTCAAGGAGCTGAGAGTCCAGTGGACAAGGCACTGGTCATCAGGTAAAAAGACACAGGAGAACTTCAGAGAAAAGATGCAGGGCTTACAAAACTGAGAGTGAGATTCTGATCTCCGTGTGTCAGGGAGGAAAGAAACCCTGGAGAGGTGAGGGTGAGTTGAAGGCTGAGGGGGAGCTCATGACACAAATTCAGGGTAGCAGCGAGGCAATGATCTTTGTGGAAGATGGTTCTACCTGTGCAAAGGCCCTGAGGCAGGAGGAACCTGGTGCAGGCTGGAAATGGGAAGATCAGTATCCTCCAGTGAAGTGTACCACACCATTGCCCAGGCAGCCACCTAGGTCTGCAGACAGACCTCAGGAGGGGCCACTGCACCCCAGCCAGGGCCCCCAAGACCAGTTCTTAAAGGAGGAATATGACAACATGGGCAAGAAAGAGACTGACCCAAAACAGACGGTTGGGCTTCCTGTTGCAGAGAACCTCACTTCTTCAACAAGCGCATGTCCCATGACCTGGTAGGCAGGTATGCCCTCCACTCATGGGCTGGGTGCCAGGATGCTCAAGGCCCAGGGCCTTGCCCGTGGTGTGGCAGGACTGGGCAAAGAGCCAGGGGTTGGAATCCAACAAAGCCGGACTGGAAACCTGGTTCTACTAGGAGTGAGGTCCTCAGGGCCTCAATTTCCTCATCTCAAAAGCAGGAAGATGATGCCTTGCATGGTGAGTATAAGGTTCCAACAAGAAAACACCTTTAGGGACTTCCCTGGTGGCCCAGTAGCTAAGACTCTGCACTCCCGATGCAGGGGGACTGGGTTCAATCCCTGGTCAGGGAACCAGATCCCACACGCAGCAACTAAGAGTTCATATGCCACAACTAAGACCCGGCACAAACAAATATTTTTTTTAAATAGATAAAAATGCTACTTTAAAAAAGCACCTTTAAAATACTGATAAATGTTTGCATGCTCTGAGAACAGAGCAGGTGGAAATAACAGAAAGTGACACACACAGCGATCTATAAGAAGAAGGCTGGGCTTCTCGCAGGCATGATCAGCAGTCATGCAGGGCCTTAAGCTTGGAGGGTCTCCATTTGATTTAATCTCTGCTTTTTTTAATCTAATCTCTGCTTTTAAAAGCCTAAAAAGTTTAAAATGAAGGACCCTGCATTTCCGTTTTGCACTGAATCCCCTGTTTATTTACAGCTGGTTCCCCCTGTAAATAAATGTTAAGTTCCTGTGGATAAGATTTATGGGGTCTAATCCTCTTGTTCCCATTTGGATAATGTTATGAAAAGAACTAAAGCTCAGAAAACAGCCTAAAAGGACTTCAGTATAGCCAAATAGTACACAACCTATTTATTTAGTACTCAACCATCTTCTCTCCTTTACCCCACTTACCTCCTCCCCACACTTAATATGAAGTGAGAAATGGCAGCTTCCAGGTACAGGGGAGTATAGAACTTCTAACAGAAACAGAGTACCTGCCTCGCCTGGGACACAGACGTGGCAAGGCCAGGGTCCCTCTGTTCCAACTTGGCTAGCTAAGTGCTAATGGCTCTGTGCCCCACACTTCTCTGTCTAGAAGAAACTTCCTCTCTCCTTTCAGGAAGCCAGGAGCCTCTGCATTGATAAGGAATGCAAATTATGTGTACCAGTTAGCAGTCATCTCACTCTTACTAAAAGGATAGTCTGAATTTGTGACAAATAAATCTCTGAAAGAAATATAACTGTATTACTTCAAAACTCATGGCACTAGAAGCCAGTGTTTACCAAGTACCAAGCAGAGATCCAGCCTACAGGGTAATGCCTTCATATTAAGGTGGTCACCTTAAAATAGCTCTCATCCAGGATGAACGCAAGGCCCTGACCAATGATGAACACTAACATTTACTGGATGTGAACTCTAGATCAAGTACTGTTCTAAGCACTTTAGTTGTGTTTTCTTAATTTATCCTCATAGTATGTTTATCCCCATTTTACAGACAAGAGGGTTAAGGCCCAGAGAAGCTAAGCCACTTGTTCAAGCTCACACAGAACATGACAGAGCTGGAATTAGCAACAAGGCCATCTGGCATCAGAGACAGTTCTCAACCACCAATCTGGACTACAGCATAGCTCTGAGTAAACATTTTGCCCCTTCAGTTTGCTATAAAATGACAGGTTGGACCAGGTAACCCCTAAGGCCCCGCTTTTCCCCAAAAGGGAGATGTAGAAAAGTACAGCAGTTAAGAGCCCAGACTTGGGTATAAAGTGGATCTGCCAGGCCTTCTCTTGAGGTGTCGCAACCAGGGGCTGTGGATGAAAAGCTTAAAAGAAGGACTGGCATCCTGAGTGCAGCACAAGCAGAAGCTGCCATCATCACATAGCCTTGGGCACAGCCAGGGCTGACTAAAGGTTCTCGGATTCCAGCGGACTTCCTTGGCAGTCTGGCAGTTAAAAGATTCTGCACTTCCAATGTAGAGGGCGTGGGTTTGATCCCTGGTCGGGGAACTAAAATCCCATATGCCGCACAACATGGCCAAATAAATAAAGGTTCCCTAATTCCAGTTCTCAAAGCTCCTGAGGTTTCCTGGAAAAAGCCCCTCTCTGGGGACACCATTGCTGACAGCACCTGAGATTAGGAAATTGGTCGTGGAGCCCAGGGAACAAATACCCTTGTGCCCCCCTCTTGCATCTTTCTGGCTGCTGGCCACTAGAACTGCCCTGGCCCAACTATCTCAGTCGAACCTCCAGTAACTGTGAGCCAAGACAGCAACAACTGTGAAGAACATTTCCCACAGGGCCGATTTCAAGTTCACTGGAAACCCCACTGCACTGGTAGCCAGGGGACAAGGGGTAAATTTCTTCCCACTGGGAACCAAGTCCCTCCCCCAGCAGAATCGATCTATGCTGGCTCAAATGCTGGGCCACCCACCCAAATGCTGGGAAATTACTTTAACTCTGTTCATCAGCCCCCTTACTTAAAAAACACTGGCAACACAGCCTAGCCAGTAACAGCGGTCTAGACCCAGGATTCTTGCGTTCAAATCCCAGCTAAACCAGGTATAAACCTTGTGTCTTAAAGCAGGTCAACTCATGGAACTGGCCTGTTTCCTCATCTATAAAATAAGGGATAATAATAATAGCATTTCCCTCAGAGACAAGTTTAACTGAATTAATGTTTGCAAAGCACTTGGATATATATTTACTCTTATCATTATTACTTTGAAGCACTGTGTGATTAAAGGAGATATCTGTAACACCCAATGGGCACCCAGGAAATGTGAGTGCCATCAATATATTTATTATTAGTATTATTCTAGCCAACACTGCCCTTTCAGGCTTGGGAAATAAAGAAAAGTCTTCAGCGCCTTAGAAGTGGGAGCAGAAACACCAAATGAAAGCCAGTAGAGCCGGTAGAGGCTGCCCCGAAAGTCGGGTGCTCAGGAAAAGGGTAAACGGCCCGGCTTCATCCAGCCGAGGATCCCCTAGCTCCCCAGGCCGGGTCATCGCAAAATGCCCGCGATCAAGTCCCCAGACCCCACCGCCGGCGGCAGATGCGGCTCCTTCGGACCGGTCCTCCAAAGAACTCTCTGAAGAGAGTTAAAGGGAAGTTGCTGCCCACACTAACCTGCCAACAGCTGTTGGCGCTGACTGTTGGGAAGAAAACAGAAAACAAACCAAAACTAGGACTCGCAAAGTCCTGCTCGCATCTTCCACTTGGAGGCCTGGCCCCTGGAAGAGAACTGGGCTGCGGAAGGTCCGGCGGAGCGCTGGGGTCCCAGCCGAGCGGGAAGGGAGGAAGGGATGCCGCATCCCCGACCCTCGAGAGGCTCCGCTGGGCTCCGCCGTCTGGACCGCCAGACCCCCGCTCGCGGGCGCCGACGGAGACCGGGAGGGGGCGGCCCGGAGGCGTCAGGGCCTCCCGGCCAGGCCCGAGTCCCAAGTCCCCAGCCCCGGCCTCCCCGGGACCCGCCACCCGAGCCCCACCCCAGGGTCCCCGAGCCACCCGGTCCCGCCGCGCTTACC
Organism: Dama dama; assembly: GCF_033118175.1. Lineage (NCBI taxonomy): Eukaryota > Metazoa > Chordata > Mammalia > Artiodactyla > Cervidae > Dama > Dama dama. Next base: position 46,201,227 of record NC_083695.1, read on the forward strand.
CGGGGCCGGAGCCCGCGCCAGCAGCACGGCCACCGCCAGCGCCAGGAGCCGCATCTCCCCTCCGCGCCCGGCGCTGTGACGCGGGAGCAGCGCCACCGCCTGCCCGCCACCCGCCCCCCACTCCTCCCCCGACCCCGCCGCCGCGCAGCCCGCCCCGCGCCCGCCCCCCGCCCGGCCCCGGCCCCCGCCCCTCCGGCCGCCTGCCCCCACGCCCGGCCAGGGCTTCTGGGCTGAGGGCAAGGGCGAGGCCGCCGCCAGCGATCCTCTACCAAAACCTGCAGGCGGCTCATTTCACCACTCCCATTTCACAGATGTGAACACTGAGGTTCTGGGAGGCAATGGGTCGGACACGGGGCATACGTAGCTGCAATGATATTGGAGGTCAGTTTGCATCACAGGCCAGTTATTGCTACGGGGGCGGTGTCTGGGAGCTTGGGTGAAAGATGGGGGGCAACTACCAAATGCGGGAATTTCTTGGACCTAAGGCTAACCTGTTGCCCAACGAACCTCCTGCAGTCTCTACACAGAGACCTTTGGGAGCCAAGGAGCAGCTGAATTCGAATGAGGGTGGGGGATGTCATGCATGGGGATGCTTGGAAAATTGAGAAGGTTCATACACATAAGTTCAGAGTGTGCGGGCACTATAAACTGTGATGACCACTTAGGGTGCCCCCAGCCGCAGACATTGGCTAGATACTCTGCAGCATGTCACTAAATCCTGCCACTGTGAGACCCTGGGACAGCTCTTCAGCCTCCATGTGCCTCAGTTTCCTCCATCTGTACAATGAGAAAATGGGCATGTCCACCACTGGGTGCTTAAGGAGATCAAGTAAGACAGTTCCAGTTAAGGTGTTGTATGCGTACCTGGTCCCGGACCTGTGAATGTCACCTGTCTTTACTATTATTGCTGCAGATAAGAAAGCAGAGGCAGGGAGATGAAAGGGCTGTTACTGGTCACACAGCCAGGATGTGGTGAGAAGGCCATTCAGCCCGTCTCACCCTGAGTCAGTGCCTGATCTCTTCCCCATGCTTCTAAATTTGGGGCCAGAGCCTGACTGATGTGTTAGTCCAGCACTTCTGGAGCAAAGAAAATGTGTGTTAGATATGTTTTGCATGTGTCTGTCAAAGGAGGGCTTTGTGAGGTTCCAGAAAAGGTAGACCCTAATTTGGAGTGGGGTCCCTGAAGGAAGAAGAGAACATGGCCCCCGTCTCCTTCCCTCTAAGAGCAGCGAATGAGGGTGGGGAAGGCATGGGACAGAGGTGGCAGTGCCCACAGGCTGTTTTTAGCCCAGGTCACGTCCCAGAGGACAAGTCCACCCTGCAGCCCCAGCCAGTGGGGGCACAGCACTTGTGATGTCTCCAAACGCCAGGTATTCCCTGGGGTCCTAGGGCCAGGAATCCACAGGACTCTTGTAGCTGAGGACCCTCACAAGGAGCAGGGCTCTGCAGGGACTGGGCTGACCATCCAGGCAGCCTGACTGGAGGGAGCAGCCCCACCTCTTCTCACCAGGTGGTGACAGAACTGAGGAGTCCATGGGGAACTGGCTGCAAGGTTGCTGAGTCTGATGCCAAGGACAAGAAGTGAGGGCAAAAACTAGTGTCAAACGGGATCCTACAACCCAGGAATACAGACATTTCTGGGAGACTTCCAGATCAGAGCTTGGAAACCACTTTGTGTGTAAGAGCCTCACACTAAACCTCACACCCCACCCCTGTGAGGTTCCAGGCTCCATTTTACAGGTTAGTAAGCTTAGGCTCAAAGAGGTCTCCTATCCAGGGCTCTTGGGCCGCAGTGTCTGGATGGAGAACTTGGATTCTGACTGTGGAGGACAGTGCTTGGTGAGACAGGGGAAAGGAAGCCAGAGGAGGAATGCTGATTCTGAAAGCTGACCAGCATCCCACCCTGCGTACCACTTGTGGGTCCTTGGGCAACATAACCTCTCTGAACCTCATTGTCCGGATGATAGTGACACATGTAAAATGGCATGTCGGCATGAGTACACGTGGGCAGGAAGCTAAGGAAGTGGCAGGACTGTGTGGTATCCTCTGTGACCTCCCACCTCGACCTTTGTGCTTGCGATTCACTCCCCGTGGGTGAAAAGTAGAAGGAGCCCTTCACACAGGTGGGACACACTCAGGGGAGCCTATTATCACTTTAGTATCATTTCCAAATATCTTTCCCTACAGAAGTAAGCAGATATTCAATCCAGAATCAGACTTAAGGGCCCACCCTTTGCCTCGCTTTCTCTTTGCCAAAACTGATGTTGTGCTGGAGATTTAGGGGCTGAAAAGTGCTTTTCTTATAGTTCTGCGACACCTAACAATATTCTCTTTTCAGCTATGTGCTCTCCCAGTCCTTTTCAGCTTCTGAAATAATCTACCAGACTATCTCGACCTTTGCTGCATGACATAGGAACAGGGAAACACACCCAGTCTTCAGGTGAGACACCATCAATGACCCAGATGAGATTCAGGATTTCAGTTATTCTGGATACAATAGCAAAGGCCTTCCCGATACTTCCCTTCACCTTGCTGCTGCTAAGTCACTTCAGTCGTGTCCGACTCTGTGCGACCCCATAGACAGCAGCCCACCAGGCTCCCCCGTCCCTGGGACTCTCCAGGCAAGAATACTGGAGTGGGTTGCCATTTCCTTCTCCAATGCATGAAAATGAAAAATGAAAGTGAAGTCGCTCAGTCGTGTCTGACTCTTAGCGACCCCATGGACTGCAGCCTACCAGGCTCCTCTGTCCATGGGATTTTCCAGGCAAGAGTACTGGAGTGGGGTGCCATGCTGCCTGCTAACTCACTCACAACCTTAAGACAATTTGAAAACCCTCCACCAACTTACTTGTCCAACTCCTGGCTCCATCAGGTCTGACTGTGTTCTGAATTAGAAGAATAATGCAATCCAATTATTTTTAAAAGTTATCTCTTCTAAAAATCCCTCTGTCTGGGGTTTCTGGATGAGTATTCAGACTGTTCTGAAGTTGATCCAGGTCCCTGTGGACTCTAAGCTATGCAGAGGCCCTACTCAACTAATCCTAAATCTATAGCAGTCACTACCGAAAGAATCTTAGAAATCCAAGTGCCCTTAAAATAAATTACGTGGCAGGCTACGAAGTGGAGGTCTCCTTTTCTTCTTCCATTATTCAGTTGTCTGCTAAAACCTGGTCTGAGATGAAAGAGGATGGCATGGTTTTATAATCAGTTTAACTTTGTATATAGCAAGTATATTCTTAAACTAAAAGCACCAAGGGAAAGTAAACACCCCCATCTAAGATGCTCAGCGGATTTCTGTGTTGCTTTTTCACTCTGGATTTACACAAGTAATTTTTAAGATCTCCTCTTTCTTGCTGTTCACAGGCATTTTGGAGCCAAAAGCACTTAGTTGCATGCTTGAATAATCACCAATAGGGAGTGAACAAAGAGTAGACTTTGGACAAAAGAGGTTTCAGCTGTGACTGATGAGAGAGAGGATAGGAAAGAAGAGATCGTGGTTACAGAGGATGCATCTGTCCAATCAGAAGAAGAAGTCATGAGCCAGCAATGGTGGAATTTGGACAGAAATTACAGCAGCTTTCCCCTGCATAAACAGGGAAGGGGTGGGAAATGCACTGGTTTTTCCCTAAAGGTAAGGAGATGTGAAGCTATAAGGCTGACAGTACATCTAGATAGAAAGAGCTTCTCCAAGCCAAGCTGTAAGATATAAATTCAGGTCATTCCTTGACTTTAGCAGTGATTGTTAGTTTGATTGTCAGGCTCTGCAGTCTGGTTGGATGCAGGAAGAAAAAAAAAAAAAAAATGACCCCTAGGTTCTAGAACTGGAGAAGGAAATGGCAACCCACTCCAGTCTTCTTGCCTAGAGTATCCTATGGACAGAGGAACCTGGTGGGCTGCTGTCCACAGGGTCGCACAGAGTCGGACATGACTGAAGCGACTTAGCATGCATGCATGCTTTGGAGAAGGAAATGGCAACCCACTCCAGTATCCTTGCCTGGAGAATCCCAGGGACAGAGGAGCCTGGTGGGCTGTCGTCTATGGGGTCACACAGAGTCGGACACAACTGAAGCGACTTAGCAGCAGAAGCAGCAGATTCTAAAAGGCTTCAGATAGAAGGGATTGGAATGAAGGCAGGTTTAGGAACTGGACAGGTCATCTGTATCACTGATCACAACAGAGGCCGTGCCTGCGTCCTCTTTCTCATCTTGCTGGAAACCTCAACAGTGAAAGCAGGCCTTGAACTGAACCTTCTAGTATCCTGGGAGAGTTCCACCAGCAGAGGGTAAGGGACTGTTCCAGAGGAGGGAACAGATTGCCAAAGCACAGTGACTGAAGGTCACAGGAGGGACATCAGCACTTCTGCTGCAAGGGACATGGGTTCAATCTGTGGTCAAGGAACTAAGATCCCACATGTTACCAGCCAAAGATATTAAAAGTAATAATAACAAATTAAAAGACACAGACATTTCAAGTCTTGCAGGTGGCTCCTGAGAGCTTAATAGACCAGTTGCACCTGGGGAGTGAGAGGTGGATGGAGGTACAGGCAGGAACAAAGCCCTAGAGGCCACTGAATGCCAGATCCAGGAGTTTGTACTTCATCCCAACGATGGTGGGTGACGTCGGTGAAGGAGGGGAGTTGTCACAAGGGTCCTCCAGGCACACAGAGAGGGCTCCACTAGGTTTGGAAGCGGTGACTTCATTGAGTCTAATATCCCCAGTATTACTGACAGTAATCCAAGGGAAATGTGGAATTTTAGAGTCTGTGACTCACAACAAGGGTACAGAAAAAGGAAAGACAATTGACTCAACCTCAAGCCAATATGAGATGCCTTGGAAACCAATGTCATTGTCCAGGATCTGAGACAAGAGAAGGGCTGAGTGCTGAGCTCTAGAAAGCACATTCTTGCATGGTGCCCAGTCCATGGTGGGCCATCAGTAAACATCTCAGGGGTGCGTGGGTGCCTTAGTAAATGGAGAAAGGAAGCTGTTTCTCTGGCTCCCATAACAAAGTGCCACAAACTGAGGGACCTAAAGCACAGGAATAAATTGTTCTAACCGTTCTGGAAGCTAAAAACCTGAGATCAAGGTCTCAGCATGTTTGGTTTCCTCTGGAGCTTCTCTCTTCGGCTTGTGTATGGGCATGTTCCCCCTGTGTCTTCACCTGCTCTTTCTTCCCTGTGTGTCTGGGTCCTAATCTTCTCTTCTTATAAGGGCACCAGTTATATGGGATTAGGGCCCAGCCTAATGACCTTATTTTAATTTAACTACTTCCTTAAAGGGCCCATTTCCAAATACAGTCACTTTCTGTGATGCCAAGGTTTAGGACTTCAGCAGGTGAATTCTGGGAAGGATTCAATTCAACTCATAATAGTAGGAAAGAAGGGAGGAGGAGGGAAGAAGAAGGCAGACAATGAGGGAGCAGATAAAGGAAGCTAAGAAATAGAGATGGGGGTAGGGAGCCAGGAGACTAGAGACTCAGTCACCAAGGTCAGCTAGCAACGAGAAGGATGGCTAATCCCAAAACAGAAGTAACAAAAGAACCAAGAAAATCCCTCACCCTAACCTGGGATTGAAAAACGAAGAGTCTAGCAGAAGATACTTCTTTCCTCTCACACACTCAGACGTCCGTGAATAGCAGCCTTTTTTATTGGTGTTCAATTACTTTACAATGCTATGTTAGTTTCTACTGTCCAGCAAAGTGAGTCAGCAATATGCATACATATATCCCCTTTGTCACCAAAGAGCATAGAGTGGAATTCTCTGTGCTAAAGAGTAGGCTTTCATTAATTTTCTGTTTTATACATGTGTGTGTGTGTGAAGTTGCTCAGTCATGTCTGACTCTTTGCGACCCCATGGATTGGAGCCTACCAGGCTCCTCTGTCCCTGGGATTTTCTAGGCAAGGGTACTGGAGTGGGTTGCCATCTCCTTCTCCAGGGAATCTTCCTGACCCAGGGATCGAACCCCGCTCTCCTGCATTGTAGGCAGACGCTTTACTATCTGAGCTACCAGGGAAACCTATATATATGGGCTTCCCTGGTGGCCCAGATGGTAAAAGAATCTGCCTGCCAATGCAGGAGGCCTGGTTCAATCCTTGGTTTGGGAAGATCCCCTGGAGGAGGAAATGCTGTATATATGTCATTCCTAATCTGCCAGTTCATCTCACTTCACTTTTCCCCACTTGGTGTCCAGACATTTGCTCTAAATAGCAGCCTTTCTTGGACCACAGCAATCCAGAGCTATGAGCTGCTTTCATACCAGCACCCACCCGCTTCAGTGCTCCATCAGCCCCTCTCTGATGAACCCATCCTGGTCTCCTTGCTCCACCTTCACTATGTGCTGTGGGTACTTATTACTTTGTGTTTAATCAAACAAGGAAGGATCAGTGCTCAAGGCTGGCAGAGCCTGTCCTTAGAGAAACAGCCTTCAATGGGCAGCCTGGACCCCCCTAGGGGTTTTTGGAAATGTGTGGAACAGTTTTGATTGTCACAATGATTTGAGGGGTGGATGAACAACTAACATGAAGAGACCCTGACGTGAATGCCCTAGATTGCAGTGGGCAGTCCTGCAAGGGAAATAACAGTGCACACAAAATGCCAATCATGTCCACGTTAGAAACAAGAGAGAGTGATGGGAGATCACTGACTCAGGCAAGCGCAGGCTTCTGGAGTTTGTAGGAAGAGTGTGCACAGAATTCAGAGTCATGTCCAAGTTCCAACTGGCTGTTGATTGTCTTCCTTCAGCTGCAGGTCAGTGTGCTGCTCTCGGACTAGGCATCTCCAAGCCGAGTCTCTCACTGCCAGTCTGGCTTTTCTCTGCTTCCGCAGAGGAGTGCTGAGTCCAGCTCTCAGCACCCCTGGCCTAGGAAATTCAGAGACAGGACTGCTCAGCTGCCTCCTGAACACTGGCCCAAATAGAGCCAGGGCTGGTCAAAAGGGAAGCCTGGCTGATAGCTCAGCCTCCATCACAGCCAGGCCGGGTTGCTCCTCCCAGCCTTCCTTTCCAGATGAGGACAAGATGCAGGAAGCTAGTGCTTTGTGCAGTATCCCGAGTAACCTCTTTTTGAGTGAGAAAACGTCCCACTTACTCCCCCAAGGGCACACACACATGTACCGCACTCCGCACACGGATGGATGAGATGAGACATCTTCAGGGTATGTTTCCCTCTTCCCAGTACCCACCCACCCCTCCACAGGTAAGTTTTGAGATCTGGTCCTAACTCTTCTCCGTGGTCACACCCTAACTCCATTTCCATTCCCTCAGGGGCTTCCTCTATAGCTAACTGATGAATTAATTCATGTAAGAGACCTAAATTAGTATGTGAGCTTTCCAAGGATATTATTATTAAAATAGAGAATGACAAGTCTTTATCAGTGAATGGCTCTCTGATGATGAAATTGCTGAGCCATTAATTGCCTGAAGAGAAGATTGTGGGGACAGAGGAGCCAGCGCTCTAGAGGACAAAACAAACCTTTTCCCTCTTTATAACGATAGCCTTTGTTCTAGAAGTTCAGAGTCCCAGTCTTATCTCAGTTTGGGATATCTGGACTAATTGCCTCGTCAGGGAGGTGCTGGGTTTCTATCCTCTTAACACTCTGCTTGAAGAGGTAACTACCTCTTCCAGGAAGCCTTCCAAGCCCCGAAGACTGAGTTAGTTCCCCTCTTCAGAGCTCCCACACTTTGCTATACAAACCTCAACACACAGCATCGTAAATGTGCCTACTGGACTCTCTGACCCCCAAGATCAGACACTGGCCATCAATCATCTCTGTGTCCTTCCTCCTTGAGCCCAGGCCCTGGCTGTGGAGGAAGCAGTGGGTGAGTGTCTGTGGAATAAATGAGGAGTATTCCACATGAGTGCTCCTTGGTTTCATTTCTCAATCAGGGTTCCAGGGCTCCTCCTGCTCCCTAATGGAATTCTTAGAACTTTAGGACAAAAATTCAAAGCACATGGGTTTTCTGCTTACACACTTTATAAACATTTTGTGGCACGTGATTTCTGTGCCCTTGTTTGCATGTAGGTTGGCAACCGGGGTGACCTTAGCTGATACAGCTTTACATATTGTCCACACTGGGAGATTGTGTCATCTTACTATGCTGCAGTTAGGGCCCATCAGCCCCAGAGAATCTGTCTTGCATTCAATCCCATACTCACTTAGGAGGCAACTTGGTTTTGCAAGCACCAAGCTCAACAGTGACATAAAACAAATGTTGTCAATTTGAGTTTCATTGCTGATGTAATTGCTTTGTATTTAATGTATAAATTTGTTTTTATTTTAGAGTTATCAAGGAACTATAAACTAGAATATTTGTTATTTAAGTCATTGTGTAGGCAGCAAAAAAATACGTCAATGTGGGCCCGGTAAGAATGTTCTCGGTCTTTGAAAGAATAGTATTCAAGTTTGCAAAAATAGTGCTGTCAATAATTTTCTCTCTCTCCTCCTCAGATGATGGTAACTGGCACAGCAGTTCCTGGGTGTGCTCTGGGAGGGGCTGCAGGAAGTCCAGCAACAAAGCATCAGTAAGCCCCAACAAGCCCATTAGAGCATCATTCATGGACCTTCTTTCTAGGTCCTTGTGCTCCACCCCAGCCAGGGCAGAGAGGCACATATCGTGTGCACACATACATACACACCCTGTCACACTCATCCATACCCACGCGCACACACGTGTGTGTACACACACATGCTCTTGTCACCATGGCATTTTCATGAACTGCTTGTTCCATCTTCCCAACAGCTCAGCATGTCCTGGTCCTCATCAGCCCTGACCCAGCTCATTTCTAGGTGGGGCTTTCCAGTCTGTCTCCCTGAAAAGGGGAGTAGTAGAGGCTTAGAATAGAAAGGAAGGGAACATACTGTATTCTCTTAACCAACTCCAGGCCACCACATACTCACATGCCAGAATCCCTCCAACCCCAGCCCAAAGCACTCTGCATGCTCAGGACCAGTAAGCCACTCTGTATTTGCCAAAAGTCAACCTCTTGATTTCAAATGCCTTCAAGCCATTCTGGGTATATAAATCAACAAGTACTGATTGAGCGCTCACTGTGTGCTCACTCTCCTGAGGACCTGGGACCCAGAAGATTCCCCACCAGAAACACGGACCTACATGCCTGGCTCTGGCCCTTGTCCTTCAGCATCTGTAGTCATTTGTCAGGCCTGCCTTGACAAGACAGTCAGACCGGGGGGTCTGGACAGCAGACATGTATCATCTCCCAGTTTTGGAGGACAAGTTCAAGATCAAGGCATCTGCAGGGTTATGTCTTCTGAAGCCTGCCTCATTGGCTTGCAGATGGTTGTCTTCTCTCTGTGTCTTCATGTGGTCTTTCTTCTGGAATATCTGTGTCCTAATCTTTTATAAAGACATAGGTCACAATGGATTAGGTCCATTAGGTGCTAATAATGACCTCATTTTACTTACTCCTTTAAAGGTCTCATCTCCAAGTAAGATCACATTCTGAGGTTCTAGAGGTTAGGACTTTGACCTTGAAATTTGGGAGCAAAGGACACAATTCAACCCATGACAGCATCCATAACTGAACACCTCAGAGACTCCCATGGAAAGGTCAGTCAGGATTCCACCATCTGCAATGGACCGTCATCCTCTCCCACCAGCCTCATACCTGGACCACCTTGGTGATGTCACATTCCCCTGTCAATGCATCCTTCTTAGCATCTGCCATCTCTCTCTTCCTCCTTCTCTCCCCATTCTCCAGCTTCCTCATTTTTCCTTCTTCCTGCTGCAATGCCTTCCCCTTCTTTCCCTGCAGAGCCCCACTTTGATGATCTTCTTCTCTTCCCAGTTTCACTTTCTTTCAACCTTTCTCTCCGTTGACCTCCCACCAGTTTTCTCACAAGATCTCCGTCTCTCACTCACAGCTGTCAACCTTGATCAGAAATGACAACACACCACAAAAAGAACTTTGCAGTTTAACTCTTGTGAGTTGGCTGCGTTCTCCTCATTCATTATAATGTGCTCTTAAAATCAAAGCTAATTTAATTCAGAAGAGCCAAAGTTTAAGATGTCAAGAGCTGGGCTTTTGAAAGTGTGGTCTGTAGACCACAAATGTGGAGGCTGAAAGACCCTTGTGTCACTTCTAACCTCAGGTAATGTTTGATTAAATGTTTTATTGCCTTTTTATTATAAAATCCATACTTCCTCAAATAGAAAACAAAGAATAATGCATGTTACAGGAAAACTAAAACTTACCGACAATAATCAACTGGAAATAATCACTGATATTTCATTGCACCTGCAGTATTTCCATGAATTTCTATTTATCTAGTAAATGGACAATTTTCCATGTTATTTCATTGCACCTGCAGTATTTCCATGAATTTCTATTTATCTAGTAAATGGACAATTTTCCATGTTATTTCCTAATTAGTTGCATTTAATACAAACAAAATTTTTGATATCCATTTTGTCTCAATCTTTCAATTACCTCTTTTTTTAAATTTATTTGAGCTTCCAAGGTAAATATATTCTTTTTCTAAAAAAAGAACAGAATTTTCTATTATATATAACATTTTTGTTTCATGTTTTATTGAATTAATTGTAACTTTCAGAACAATGTTAAATAAAAATTGTGATAAATTACATATTCTAACTGATTTCATGATCCAATGGATGTTGGCAATTTGTTCTCTGGTTCCCCTGCCTTTTCTAAATCCAGTTTGAACATTTGGAAGTTCACGGTTCATGTACTGTTGAAGCCTGGCTTGGAGAATTTTGAGCATTATTTTACTAGCATGTGAGATGAATGCAATTGTGCAGTAGTGTGAACATTCTTTGGCATTGCCTTTCTTTGGGATGGGAATGAAAACTGACCTTTTCTAGTCTTCTGGACATTGCTGAGTTTTCCAAATTTGCTGGCATATTGAGTGCAGCACTTTCACAGCATCATCTTTTAGGATTTGAAATAGCTCAACTGGAATTCCATCACCTTCACTAGCTTTGTTCATAGTAATGCTTCCTAAGGCCCTCTTAAATTCACATATCAGGATGTCTGGCTCTAGGTGAGTGATCACACCATTGTTGGTTATCTGGGCCATGAAGATTTTTTTTGTATAGTTCTTTGTATTCTTGCTTCCTCTTTGTATTATCTTCTGCTTCTATTAGGTCCATACCGTTTCTATCCTTTATTGAGCCCATCTTTGCATGAAATGTTCCCTTGGTATCTCTAATTTTCTTGAAGAGATCTCTAGTCTTTCCCATTCTATTACTTTCCTCTATTTCTTTGCATTGATCACTAAGGAAGGCTTTCTTATCTCTTCTTGCTATTCTTTGGAACTCTGTGTTCAAATGGGTATACTTAGCAACTGAAAAATCACAGCAATCATCTGAAGAAATTTACTATCCTCAGTTCAAAAAATAATATAGGAATTATTGCTGTATTTGTTATTTTTAATTGCTATATAATTTGCATACTATAAAATTCAGGTTTTTAAAGCATAAAATTCAGTGGATTATAGGATATTCACAAAGTTGTGTAATCACCACTGCTATCTAGTCCAAGAATGTTTTCATCACCCCAAGAAGAAACCACAAATCCATTAGCAATCACTTCCCATTCCTCTTCTTCCCTTGAATCCCAAGCAATCATCAATCTGCTTTCCATCACTATAAATTTGCCTGTTTGAAAATTTCACATAAAAAGAACAATGCATTTGTAGCCTTTTGTGTCTAGCTTCTTTCACTTAGAATAGTATCTTCAAGGTTCATCTCTGTCATAGAATAGATTGGTACTGAATTCTTTTTATGGTTGAATAATTGTGTTTATCCATTCATCACTAGATGGTTATTTTCACTTTTTTGTATTAGAAATAATGTTGCCACAGTTAATATTTTTGAAAGACTGAAAATAAACCTGAGTTTCTATTTGCAAAAAAAAAAAAGAAATAATGTTGCTATGAATATTCATGTACAAGTTTTTATGTGGGCATTTGTTTTCAATTATCAGAACTCTGGGCCATATGCTAACTTTATTTTTAGCTTTTTGAGGAACTGCCAGAATATTTTCTGAAGTAGCTGCATCATTTTACATTCCTACCAGCAGTGTATGAGGTTCCAATTTCTCTACATCCTCATCAATGCTTCTTATTATATCTTTATTTTTATTATAGGCATGTCACTGTAGTTTTGGTTTGCATTTCTCTGAAGACTAATGATTTGAGTATATTTTTATATGTTTATTAGTCATTTGTATATATCTCCTTTGAAGAAATGTTTTTCAAATTTTTCCAATTTTTTAATTGGGATGCTTGTTTTTTTTTGAGCTATAAAAATCTTTATATATTTTGGATAATACTAGATCTTTATCAAATATGTGATATGCAACTATTTCTCTGATTTTGTGGATTGTTTTTCACTTTCTTAATAATATTTTATGAACACAGAAGTTTTTAACTTTCATGAAGTCCAATTTAAATATTTTTTGTTTGCTTGTGCTTTTGGTGTCATATCTAAGAGAAATCACTGCTTAATCCAAGATCATGAAGATTTACACCTCTGTTTTCCTCTAAGAATTTTATAGTTTTAACTCTTACATTTAGATCTTTTTTATTTTAACTTTTATATATGGTATGAGGTACCATACCAACTTCACTCTTTTGCATACAGTTATTCAGTTGTTTCAGATGAAAAGATATTCTTTCCCCAGTTGAATTATCTAGGCACCATAGGTGAAAAACAAGTGACCATAAATATATGGGTTTTTAAATATTTTTCTTTTTAATGTCTACTGAAACTATCATAAGATCCTTCTTTCCATATGAAGTATTGTTAGATTTAATTTTGTCTTTACCGTCATGTCTTGGTGAATTGTTCTTTCCACACTATAAATTTGATTTGATATCATTTAGTGTTTCTAAGTGAGATCAATATATTGTTCACTGTTTCAGCGCCATCTTTATCAGGCTTTGTTATCACATTTCTGTAAATTTCATAAAACAAGTTCCATCTCTGTTTATAGTCTGGGAAAATAAAGGGTGTAGAGTGGTTCAAGATCTAAAATGTTTGAGATCCCACGATCCTCTGGAAAGGTTCCCCTTACTCACCCTGATGCTTGTCTTATTTGGTGGAGGTCCCAGGTCTCTACAAGATGATAAGTTTAAACCACAAATGAATGCTTTCTTGAGCAGAGTTTAAGATATGTTTTAAAAATAAGTCATTATCTTAAGAAAAATTTTGTCTCATCCTTCCTTCATCCATGTCAGCTAAAGTTATCCCCTACATTAGAAATTTGTTTCCCCATGGTTCTTGTCATCTTTCGTTTTTCCTGAACACCCGTTATTTTTCCCCTGATCTCCAGCTGCTACTATTTAATCCAAAGAAAATACAACCTGTGGAGTTGACATGTTTGCTTTTATAAATACCTTGCATCTGTCTTTATGTTAAAATTTGGCTTCTCCGTGTGATGGTTAGAGTGCAGGCTCTCGAGCCAGGCTGCCTGAGTATGAAAACTGATTCCGCTGTGAACCAGCCCTATGACCTTGGCAAGGTCTCAGCTTACTCACCTATAGGACAGGACTAATCATAAGACCTACACCTCACTGGATTGTGGAGAGCATTACATGACTTAATATTCGTAATGTGTTTAGAACAATGTTTGGCCCTTAGAATATCTGTGTTTAACACAAAAATACACTTGTCTTTTAAAGGCTGAAATTCCAGAGCTTAGATACTATGCCTCATTTTATTTCCTTTGCAACTAATTTCTAAATAGAAAAGTTCTCCTCCTTACCAGTGCTCACTCTAGCTCAGCTTCTTCCTCCTAGATTGTCCTCAGAGTCTACCTGCTTATTGCTCCTACTTAGTCGCTTCAGTCATGTCCAGCTCTGTGCTACCCTATGGACTATAGCCATGCTCCTCTGTCCATGGGATTTTCTAGGCAAGAGTACTGGAGTGGGTTGCCGTGCCCTCCTCCAGGGGATTTTCCTGATCCAGGGATCAAACCCAGGTCTCCTGCATTGCAGGCAGATTTTTTACCGCTGAGCCACCGGGGAAGTTCGCCTGCCTACTGCTGCTGCTGCTGCTAAGTCACCTCAGTCGTTTCCTATCTGTGCGACCCCATAGACGGCAGTCCACCAGGCTCCACCGTCTCCAGGATTCTCCAGGCAGGAACACTGGGGTGGGCTGCCATTTCCTTCTCCAATGCATGAAAGTGAAAAGTGAAAGTGACGTCGCTCAGTCGTGTCCGACTCTTCGCAACCCCATGGACTGCAGCCTACCAGGCTCCTCTGCCCATGGGATTTTCCAGGCAAGAGTATTGGAGTGGGTTGCCATTGCCTTCTCCGCCTGCCTACTAGACTCCCTCAAACACCACATAGTTCTTCAGATAAGATCTTGACAAAGTTTGAACCATTGTCCCATCCCTTTTTTCTTCCTGAGGATCCTCTAGCCTCTTTCAAAGTGAATTGAGAAAGTCTCTGCCCCTGCCACATCTTGAAAATGGTGCTGAGATATCATTCCCATGGTTGACATCTGTTCCAAAATGACCCCATGGCTCCTGTTGCACTGGGACCTGTAGAGAATGCATCTAACACTAGGCCACAAAGCACCATGGTAACCACACATGCATAGATGACCACAAATCCATCTCCTTTAACGTTCTTCCAAGTCCCAGATCCTTCTAACTAGCTCCCTTCCAAAGGTTTCTATCACAAACCGAGCTTATTCAAGAGTGGGCTCATCGGCATCCCAGCAAACCTTATCCTTTGGTGTTCCAAAATAGAACCTACACTCATCAACCACACAGGGGGAAAAGAACAAAACTTGGAAGTCATTGTGGACAACTTCCTCTCACTACCCTCATCAAATACTTACCCAAACCTTAGGTGATTCCCATCTCCTAAGTCTCGTGAACTCACCCTGCCTCCAACCGTTCAACTGCACCCCTTGTCACCAGTGATGTTCTCTCATCCATTCTTGACCCTGCTCACCAGAAGATCTTTCACAGAGGCCAACCTGATTTGCTTAAAATTCCTCAAGAGCTCCTTGCAGTTTCCACAGGAAAAAAAAATTAAGTTCCGTCATTTTGGCTCCCAAGCCTTACGTGACCTAACTTCCCATGTGCCTATGAGAGAGGACATGAAGGGACCGTCCTCAGGGACTGGTCTCTGCATCTGGTCAGGATCCAGTCTCCTCTCACTTACTTGACTCCTCTTTTCTCATTTTTCTTGCACTCTCAGCCTCCCCTTCTCCTCTGGATCATTCCCACTAGCATATAAACTTTCTCTCTCCCCATCTTTGCCTTGTTGCAGTTTCCTTTTGTCCAGCTAAACTACCATTGCTTTCCTTTTTAGACAAACTTGATAACAGAGCTGGCTAATGTTTGTGTTTAGTGTTTGTGTGTGTGTGTGTTCACTACTGCTCCATGCCCGTCTGGCTTCTGCCCCCCTCGGTCTCCAACCCTGCTCTCCTATAGCCATCAGAAATTTCCATATACAAAGGATAGGAAATGCTTTAGTCTCAGCTCTATACCACTTGCTCTCACTATTAACAAGGCTCACCCACTCCTAGAAACCGTCTTTCTTAGTTTTGTTGATCTGAAGAAAACTCCAGGTCTCACTAATTCTACCTGTCCTCCAAATCTTTGTGAGCATCAACCTCTTTGGAAAGTTTTCTTTTTCCTTATCAACCAGCATGAGTTTGGGAGCCTTCCACTGGGAGCCCTCCCCTTCCCTTTGCAATTGCCTATCCTAGCTACCGCTCACTGCAAGTTGGACTGCATGCCCATCAGCATGCCTAACACACAGTGGGCCACCAAATATTTTCCTGAAAGAATACAGCCCCATGAAAGGGCAAAGGCAAATTTTGCAGCAATATTTTAAAACAGTTCTGAATATTTTAAAACATATCTGAACTTAGGGTCAGCAGGACTTATCCAGCCCCATCTCTACCTCTGGGAACCTGCCATTCTCAAGATGTCCATGCCAGTGGGTAACCTGCAGAAATGGCAATTTCCTGTGGGTCCAACCCAATAACATGATTCACTCCATTAGTCATTGCCTTAAACTTTGGGTTATTCAAGTTTAATTCCAATAAAATAAGATATAGAATTAGGGCCTATGATGAGTTCCTAACAATGAAAAAAATAGGGCTGAAGTTTCATTTGTAGTTGTCTCTCCTGTGAGTCATGACCTGCTTGACCCACCAGCAAAAATAGAAATCCCTGTGGCCACAAGCTTGCGGGTTTTCAGGTCTTGCACCCACTGTAAGAAACACTTGATTCACGTTTTGAAATGGATTCTGGTTGAAATGCTGTGCCCTTTGGGAGGGTGACTTCCCCGACGTCCTCACGGCCTTCCCACCTCTACACTCTGCTCGCTTCCTTCCCCGGCCCTCATCCTTTCTCCCTGCCCCGGTGGCTCTGGTCCTGATGGCCGGGAAAGGAGCGACTGAGGTGCCGGAGGTGAGGACAGGGCAGGGGACATACCTCCGGCTCAGTGCTTCTGCAACTGTGACTGTGACGAAGGCAGCTTGACACGGGGCCTTGGACATTCACTGCTGTCCGAAGCGCTCTCTTGCGCCTCCTCTGGCTCTTGTTCCTGCCCTTGGTCCCGGGCCCTCCTCCTCTCCAGCATCTCCTCGAAAAAGATCTGGCAGCTGAAGCCCTCTTGGATGCCATACTGGGCGTGCTCCAACAGTGCCTCCAGCGTGGGGAAGACCCGGCAGCAGGCCACGCACCGCAGCCCATAGTTGGTGGTGACCAGCCAGTCCGGGGTGTCCCGCAGCTCCTGCAGGCAGCACTCCAAGGGCGCCAGCAGCTCCGTGTCCTCTGGCTCTGAGCTGGTGTTGTTCTTGCTGGCTTCCAGTTCCCAGCGCAGGTCCGTATTGGAAGCCATCTCAAAGGAGGAGCCTTTCCGCCTCTGCCTCTTGATGAACTCGGCTTCGTGGATGCGGGGCTGTCGGGTGACTGGCTCGAAGCCACTGTCGGTCTCCCAGGCCACGGCCACACCCTGCACGGTCTGCACATGGGTGTAGAAGGCGCACATGCTCTGCTGGGCAGCGTCCTGGTCCCCGTAAGTGCAGGAATAGCAAGACTGGTACTGGGAGTAGGACTGGTACTCAGAGGATGACTGGGATGATGGCGAGCTGCTCCAGCTCAACATCCCCCGACCCTTGCCCGGGAAGTAGATGTTCTCTGCATGGGGAATGGCTGGGCCTGGCCGTGGAGACAGCTGCTCTCTCTTCATGGGCCCTGGGAAGTGGAAGGACATTTTTATCAGTGCCACAACCTACTTCAGGTCTCTGAAAGGATGCAAGCTCTGGGGGCCCCAGGCAGGTACTTTTTCTCTCTGTGCCTGTTTCCCCATAAATTAAGGATGATATATACTTTCCTTTTGGGGTGATGATAAGGATCAAATGTAGAGATGTAGCTGCGCCTTATGGATGTGATGACAAAGATCAAATAGTGTGTGAATGTAACATCTAAGCCCTTGACTAAACCCCAAAGGGCCACCACCTGAATACAGATTGTGGGACAGCACAATCTTCTTCACTGATAAGAAGAAATGAACTACTGTTGCATGCCAAACATTGATGAGTCCCTAAGGCATTCTGCTAAATGAAAGAACTTAGGGTGAAAAGGTCATAGAGTATTTGATTCCATTTAGATGACCTTCTAGAAAAGGCAAAACTGTAGGGAGAGAGAACAGAACAGGGGTTACCTGGAGCTAAAGGCAGCAGGGGAACTGACTGCAAAGGGTCACTAGAACTTTTGGAGGGTGATGAACATATTCTGCATTATGGTATTGATAGTGGTTAAACAAATGTGTACCTGCCAAAATTCTTCAAATTGTACACAAAATTGATGTGGTTTGTATATGCGAATCACAGCTCAATAAAGGCTGGCAGGGGGAGTGCTTTGGCCAGACCAGTCAACCCTACCTTCCCCCTGGCACCTGTGGGACATGTCTCATCTTCCTCCAGGGGAATCTCACACTTTCCTTGAAACCCTCATTGGATCCCATCACCATATAAATGCTAAGTGCTTATCATATTTTAACTCCTTCAGTATTCAAACAACCCTAAGAAATTGCATTGTTCTGATTTTTGACAAGTTAGAAAACTGAGGCACAGAGCATTGAAATGATTGATAGAGCTGGTGCCAGTACCTTGGCCCCAAGATAGTGTGACCCTTGGGTGCTACCCATGGTCACTTCAAAATGATGTTACGGATTAACTTTTATCCATTTATTATAAAGGGACTTTTTATATCACTGCTGAAATCACAGAATTGGCACATCAATTCTGGTTTTTCCAAAGCAAGTTAAAATACATGACTCACATTTTAGGATGTCACCCTCATACCTCCTGAAATCACCTTGTGTACTCACAACAGTGGCCCCAGTAAACCCATGGTCCATGTTTATGGCCAACACAGGACTTTGGTGCCAACACTGAGGGGTGGCCTGGCGCCTTGCCTTCCCTTCCCTTTCCCCGCCAGGACCCCTGTCCTCTCAAAGACATGCCAGCCACACCCTTTCTTTCCACCGACCTGCCCGGTGCACTTCTATGCTCTCCTCCATGGACTCTGGGCTGGCCAGGCTGAGGGTGGACTGGTCCATGGGTGACTGTTCTCCCCTACGGTCTGTAAAGTGGTGCTTCATGATGACCCCAGTGCCCGGGGGCACACACTTCCAGCTGTTGGGCGAGAGTTGGCTCGGCCAGTGCTGAAGCCTCCGCTGGCCTCAGCCCGAGTGGCTGCTAGGTGCCCATGGTCACTAGGCTCCTGGCTTTATTCTGTGACCTCATCAGTGACTTTGGTGTGTTCTGTGACCCGTGGCCAGGACAGAGCCCCAGCCAGGCTGCCAGGAGAGGCTCCCCATCAGGATCTCATTCCCTCCAGGACCGTCCCTGCTTTGTGTATTGTCAGAGACGCAGACATAAAGTGCTCACACGCACACACACAAACACACACACACACATATAAACACATGTACATACACAGAGACACGAATGCCTAAAAATACACATGCAGACACTTATACATACATGAACACACATACACTCATGCTGACACACATAATCCCTCAGGCACACATACACTCAAACAGACATTCACACACACACACACATTCAGACCACGTTCGCTTAACCGCACACACGCTCACATACATACGATCATCACCCAACATCAAAGTGGGCCTACCTTGAACTGTGGCGGCAGCAGGTGACCAAAATCTTGCCTCCTCCTCACTGCTTCAGAGTCCCCACCACTGGTTCATTAGGGCTTTTGGCGCTCCGTGGCCTGGGTACTCAGGTGCCTCCTCACGTCTCCCCACTCTCTGCTTACCCTCGCTCAGGCCTAGGGGCTCAAGCACACACCAGGGATGCTCCTGACCCCGGGCTTTGCATCGACCCTCCCTTCTGCCAGGAGTGCCCACCCCTAGGCCCCACAAGGCTCACGCTTCTCTGCAGTCTCTGAAACAACTCCTGTCAGGGCCTTCTGGAATCCGTTCCCCTTAGACTCTATGATGTGTGCGTGTACAGTCATAACCACTTCCCAGCATTCATCTGCTGCTACTTAAATGTCAGCTCCATGAGGAGAGAGACATCATTCATTCATTTCCCCCATTATATCTCCAGCATCTAGCAGAATACATGGACACATTCACAAGGATTCCATAGATTATTGTCAAATTAATGAATAAATAGTGGGCAAATATGTCGGACGTATTTGGATGGACCGACAAGGGCGAGTCTGTCTAGAGGAGTTGCCTTCTCTCTGTACCTCAGATCCCTGCAGCCCCAAGGCACACTGGTTCTCACCCCACAACTCCGAGTCCCCTCCTGCTTCTCCACCTGCACAAACCTCACTCCACACTCAGGCGCTCTGGCACTTCTTCCAGCTTGCCATCTCTCTCTGCTCCAGGATGTCTTGAGCACACTTCCCCCAAAACATTTCTCCTCATATCCCTCCAACCCCTGCTCAGTCTCACCAACTCAATTCCTTGGATCCCAAATTCTCAACAGCTCAGAAGATGATTGGTTGAAAATAATCCCCAAAGCAATACAACCACCGCCAGCATAGACAGCACCTAGGAATATTCTCCTCTCCAGAACTCTCCAGAACATAGAAGCCACTATGTAAAGAAAAATGCCACAGAGCTTTACTGAGTGAAGGAGAGTCACACTTGCACCTATAAAGAGACAGAGCTCCCTGGCAGGAAGAGGAAACACTGTAAGTGTATTCTTTCTCCCTTAATAAATCAAGAGACTTGCCTTATAAAAATAAACAGTAAGAGCACAAAAATTAAATAGATCAATGGAAGACAAAGGTAGTCCAGAAAAAGATCATGTTATGTATTAATATTTGAATTTTTAAGAGATGAAGTAATAAAGGTCTAGGAGGAAAAAAAAAGACTCAGTCAATAAATGACACTGAACATTTTTATTCACTTTTTAAAAAATCAACTTTGGCCTTACCTCATATAAAACAACTAAGACTAATATCATGTGACTCTGGGGTTACTTTCTAATGTAAAATATTTAGAAAGAAAATATAAATTAACATTTGTTATTATAGGATGGCTTTTCTAAACTTAAATGCATCAGTCAACATGAGCATTGAGAATCTTTTTAAATTTCATTGCTTAAGAAAAACACAAAAAACTTGCTGTTTCAGTTTCCACTTCTCTGCTTTTTAGTAAAACTGAAATGAATAGTTCAGTAAAGGAAATGAATAAGCAATCCCCAGGAGAAGGGCAGATGGCTGATAAACATATGAAAAGATGTTCAACCTAACTCTAGGAAGGAAACGACAAATTAAAAACACATGCTATATAGTATATTGTTTTCACCCACAAGGCAAACAAGAATTAAAAAGATTGACAGTTGTTAAGTGCTGGTGAGAACAAAATGAAATGAATATGTTTATATTCTACCTGTTAGTGCATGGCTTGCCTTTCTCAAGGGAAATTTGGTAGCACCCATTACAATGAAAAGCAGGCTCTTTCAACTCAGCAATTAACATCCCTTACTGGGAAGCATTCACATTTTGTGCTAAGTGCATAAAATAGCACATCAAGAAATATTTATTACAGTAGTATTCATAATAGAAAATAAAAAGAAACTTGTCAAAGATCCATCAACATAAAGCAATAGTTAAATAAATTACACCATAACCAAATTGTGGTATACTATACTGCAATAAAGAGATCTACATGTATTAGTAAGTAAGTTCATGTTAAGTGAAAAAAGCAAGAGATAAGTGAATCCCACATATGTAAAAACTAAACATGTAACCCGTCCCCACAAAACCCTAAACCAAGCCTATATTGTGTATGAATGCAGAGGCACAAAGGAAGCATGCACATCCCAGTGGGAGCAGTGGTGACTTTAAGGAAAGTGAAGATTAGGTGGAGCTATGGGTGACCGGAGGTATTTTCCCCACGTAACCACACCAGTGCTCCCATCCCACATGCCCTTCTTACAGTGTGAAACTGACAGCCCTCCATTGAGAGGCAGAGTCCCTCTTCCTGAGCCGGAACGGACTTGGTAACAACCTCCAGCAACTGAATGCAGAGGGCTGACGCTTGGAGACTTCGCTAGGTCGTAGAAAACAATATCACTTCCTCTGGGTTCTCTCTGTCTCTCTACTCTCCTCTGCACCCAGCTGCCGTGTTGTAAGGAAGCCTAGGCCACATGGAGGTGTTCCAGCCAACAGTTCTGGCAAAAATCCCAGCCAGCCACCAGACATGTGAACGAATATGCCATCGGATGATTCTGACTTCCAGCCTTTGAATCTTCCAACTGGTGTCCCAGACTTGTCAGGGCAGAGAAAAGCCACCACCTGTGAATTCGGCCATCTTCTGCCTGAATTCCTGACCCTCAGAAACTGTGAGCAGCTTCACACACTAAGTTTTGGGGTGATCTGTTACTCAGCCATAGTAATTCACTAGTCTGATTTTCTGTGCACTGTTGATGTATGTTCTGGTGAGACGGCTCATTGAGCAGCAGCAGGACTACGGTGTACTGTCCTGGCCCAGCTGATCACTGCGGCAACCCCAGCACAACTTGGGAGGAAGGTTGCCATTTGGTTTCTAGTTGAAAACACCATTTTCCAAAGGTACTTGGGTCTTGGGTCAGTTCCTTTATTGCCCCAGAATCTACGTATGTTCCTTCTAACCCTCCTAATAACCCCACCAGCGAGACACTATTAACTACATGTTACAGATGGAGGCTGGGACTCCAAGTACATGTAGGAGACAGGAGGATGGACTGCTGACCCCTCAAGCCCAGAGGCAGGATGGCTTTGTCAGGCTGCCCGCTGCTCTTCCCCTTGGTCTACTTACCGGGGGCGAGGTGTGGTGGGGGGGATGCTTAGAGCAAAGCTGCACCAAAATGTGCCACTGTCCTTCATTTTTACACGGGCTCTGAGCAGCATCTGGCCATGGGAAGGCTCTCTGTCACAGCCTCATCTTCTGCTCCAAGTAGATACTTATCAGAGGCCACCCATACAGGGTTCCTGCCCTCCCTGGGCAGGGGGAGGGAGGAGAGTGGAAGGGGAGGGTGGTAACAGATCAGGCCCACCCAGCCCCCTAATGTCCCAGCCCCCGCAGCTTTCCAGCTGGGTCTCCAACCTCGCCAAGAACTTCATGCTCCACTGCCAGAGCTGGCAGGGTTGGTGTGCAAAACCCCAGAAGGACCAACACAGCACTTTCTTGGAGCTCTGACTCCTGGCCAACTCATTTCACACATCACATGCGAGTCTTAAACCTCATCAAGAAGGCCTGGAGGATTTTCCAGTCTCCACTTCTCTTCCAAAACCTCCTCTTCTCAGTCCCCCTCCCTTTTCTTTCTTAGCTGAGAAGAAACTAACAGGAAGCGAACCAGCCCCAGCCCCAGCAGGAAACAGAGACGCCACTTCTTGCTTCCCTTCACTTTTAACTCTAGAGATGGGCTTGTGCCACAATTTAGGCTACAGGGAGAATCGGATTATTCATCCTGGAGCCAATGAGCCTCCAGAAATAGCCTGTCCACTTGGCCAAGGAGCCTGACGTTCCCCGGGGTGGTGTACAGGACGCAACATTTCTGAGGCTGAGCCCATCGCTGTAAGTGTTTTAAGTGGACAACACTCCTCTCTTCAGCTAGAAATTAGGGCCACCTTGTCACTGCCCCTCTCAAAAAACTTCTATTGTCAGACTGAACACCGAGGGAGGCAGGAAAGTGGTGAGTTGCCTTAGACGCTGCTTGCTAGGTATAGGGCAGGCTCCAGACTGGGAGCTCATTCCAGTGAAAGCCAATTTCCCAGGAATTGTTTATGACCTTAGCCTGTGCTAACGCTGCAGAGAAAGTGCCAGAAGATAAGTTGAGGATCAGAGTAGAGAAGTATCATCTTTTGAGGTCATTTTCTGTTGCTTCTTGTCACTATTTAAAAAGAAGTGAGTCAGTGGACCACGTAAGGAAAAACTCAGCCACAGAGAAATGTGATACGAAGAGTTCTCCCTCAGCCTCCCCAAGTGAATGGGGAAGGGACTTTTGCTTTTGTTTTCCTTCAGACTTAATAACAGGCTGCTTCTTCTCCGTGGTTTGTTTGGAGCTGTCTCGGGTTTTGACCTTAACCTCAGGGTGCCCACACAAATAGCCTAGGACTCCTCTGTCATTAGGCAGCAGGGAGGGGCACACCCATATGGGCCTCTCAGGCACATCCCTGGCTGTGCCCCAGAGCCCCAACCTGGCCCAGAGCCCCTCCACCCCAGCTCTGGCTCCATGAGACTGCGAAGATTCAACAAGTTTGGGGGATTCAGAAGTGTCTTTCCAAATTGTGTTTCCTTGAAAAGGTGACCTCAGCTGGGAGGAAGGACATCCCAGCTGAAGGCCACGCACGCACCCAGGAGCTCTGGGATCCCAGCTGCTGGTCCCTCCCCTTGATTGTTCTTAGAGAACCACAGGGAGAGCTCTGGGGAAAGGTCTGGGTCTTCCTCCCCTGTGTCTAAAATGTGCTGGCCATAGGCCACCTTGGATACAGCGCTGAGGACATCAGCTGCTAATTCATTCTGAGAGAACTTTCTGGAAGCATGGCTTCTGCGTGGAAGGGGAGATCCCAGGACCCTAAAGACCATCAGTGAGACAGCACAGTTTCTAAATGCGTTGGGCTGACTTCCTGTGCAGCCTTCAGCTCACATCCTGGGTATCTACAGCCAGAGCAGAACTGAGATGATTTCTTTTTATCCCCAAGATCAGAATGACTATTGCAGACTCCTCTCTTAAGACTGTCTTTTTCCTATCCCAGTCATTCAGAAACAGTGTCTCTTTCGTAAGTTGATGGGCTTACTTATTGGATGGTAGAGGTGTCCCAGGGGAAATAGCCACTGTCCCTCCCCAGCCTGCCACTCACAGCCTTGCAGGTAGTCCCACACCTTCCGGGAATGTAAGGGAGTAAGGTGGGAGGACTTCCAGGAAGGCTGGATCAGGCTGTGTTTTCCTTGAGAACAGGAAATGTCCCAAGAAAGGAACCCAAAGCCAAGAATGAGGGGCCAGCAGGTAAAACCTGTCCAGTCCGCTGCTGGCTGCGTTCCTGCAGTGCAGTGAGACTGGTTCCAGCGACGCCTCCACAGTGGGATTTGTATGTGTGTTTTCAATGTACAAACCCTGCCTTCCTTGATTAAAATTGATTCCTACGTATTATATTCTTTTGGATGCTGTGTAAGTGGATCCGTTTTCTTAATGTCTTTTTTGGATTGTTCGTTACTATTGTATAGAAATACAACTTTAGAATTCAGTTTTGTTGAATTTGCTTATTCAAACAGATTTTTTTTTGCGGAGGTGTGGATTCTTTAGGGTTTTAATACATAAGATCATGTCATCTGCAAACAGAGATAGTTTTACTTCTTCCTTTCCACTTGGATGTCTTTTATTTCTTTCCCTTGCCTAATTGTTCTGGCAAGAACTTGAGTATTCTGCTGAATTGAAAGCTGGCGTTCTTGTCTTATTCCTTATCTTGAGGGAAGCATTAAATCTTTTACTATTGACAATGTCGATGGTTTTTGTAGATGGCCTTTTTCATGTTGAGGAAGTTCCCTTCTAATCCTAATTTGTCATTGTTTAGTCGCTAAATTGTGTCCGACTCTTTGTGATCCCATGGACTGTAGCTTGCCAGGCTCCACTATCCAATTAGGGTTCCCAGGCAAGGATACTGGAGAGGGTTGCCATTTCCCTCTCCAGGTGGTCTTTCCTACTTAGGAATCAAATTCATGTCTCCTGCATTGGCAGGAGGATTCTTTACCACTGAGCCACCAAATCCTAATTTACCAAGTGCTTTAATCATGAAAGGATGTTGATTTTTTAGAATGCTTTTTATGTATCTATTGGCATGATTTTGTCCCTTCATTCTATTAACATGGCTTGATTTTTCAATTGTTGAACAACCCTTGCCTTCCTAGGAGAAATTTCACTTGGCTTTGCTGTGGTGGGCAGGCTGCTCCATGTGATCAGCATGTCCAGATGGGTGAAGTGGAGGGCCCCAGTGTCAAGGAGGCAGCCCTAGGCTGTAACACGCCCACAAGTGCACAGATAATGGGCAGAAAGTAGTGAGCAATGCACCTGACCACCTGTCACCTGAACCAGCCAGCATCCTGGGCAGTAGGCACCAGTCCTGGAGAGGAAAGATAAGCCCTGCCAATGTGGGTGAGAAGGAGATTAGCATTGATTCACATCACAAAGGACAAGACAGCTCTCCTCAAACGCTGTCCCAAGTCCACTCTGGTTGTCAGAAATTCAATAAACATGCTAAAGATCAGAAGGGAACATAAGTGAATTATTTATTATTTACAAGAGAAGAGTAAAAGCATCTGCATATTATTTAAATTTTGGCTTATAGCTTTAAAATGACTCCCTAAAACTTGAAGTTAACTCAGTAAATATATTATTACTTTACTAGCTACAAAACACAATGAGCTGTTGTTACAGCACAAATTCACAGGCAGTGGTACTTGACGGTGAAACAGCAGTGTAGAAATCTCAAAATAATTTTTTATATTATTTACCTGCCTTTGTGGAAAGAGTATGACTAGCTGGCATTTGAACCACAATATACATACAAATCAAGTCAGCTTTTTGGAAAATGACAGTCCATGAGCATGTGATAAGGAGCAGTCACACTGTAGGATTCACCACTCAACGCACAACAAATTAAATTGATCACGATAAAGCTAAGCAAAGAAAATTAAAAGGCAAGAACGGCAGCAGTTGAAAAACCCATCTTTCAAGACCTCATTGTTTCCTCATTGGAAACAAAGCCTACTTCTTCCACATAGCTGGGTTTCTCTCTACACGACCAGAGTGTGCAGGAGGAGTGTGCAGGAGTGTGCAGCCATGCACGAGAGCCAAACGTCTTCGGAGGACCCCAGACCCCAGTCCTTGCAAAGGCTAACATTAGACTATTTTATACATAAATGTCAAATGTTCAGAAACCAAATCATTCAGATTGCCAGTGTTTTGGCCACACTCAAATGTGAAAAAATGAAGTTGGCATAACTAGACGTTATTCTTCCAGAAAGACAGAAAAGTGACTTGCATTTTTAATGAGTTTACAGCCAAGAGGGGAAGCCAGTGGTGAGCTGGGGCCAGCTAGGACTGGCTTATGAAAGCCAATTGTTAAATCTTTCAAGAATTTTGAAAGTCAGTTGTGAAACAGCTTTTATCAAAATCAGAATCATATCAACTTATAATTAGATTATATAATGCACAAAAGTAACAAATATTCAAAACTTATCAATTCCCAATTATTTTACTACATTTCATGACACACTGGCAGCTTGTAAGAGGACTTGGAGGGAAGATTTACATCATGGTAATTGGCAAAGTCTAAAATCAAAGTCTTTCCTGCTTGCCCCACTACCACCCCAGAGAAGGGACATGTTGTTAAACATTTACTGTCCCACCACTAGGGCCTCCTGCATGCAGTTAATGGAGCCCACAGTTCTGGCTGGGAAGACAAGCCTTTTAGGCAAATTTCTCCTGGTAATTCTAACTTTAGGGAAGTTTCCACAATAGGGGCTGCTTCTTAATTCTTCAGGGAAGTGCTCAGACCCTCTCATCTCCAAGTGAGTCACAGTGTTGAAAGGGCCCTCAATCCTACCATCATTTTATGATTCTCACAGCAATCTAGAAATGTGATCAAAGGAGGATTCTTTCTCCATTAACAGATGAAAAAACAGCTTCTGTGCAGTTGGTGCGGTTTCCTGGGTCCACACAGCCTGTGGGAGGGGAATCTAGCTTTCTAGATAGATTAGCTAGATCAGATGGATACATTTTATATTTAAAAAAAAAAAATTAAACAAATGCAAGGTCCAGGAAGGGCATACTCTGGTAGAAATATAAATTGAAACAATGTTCTGGTAATATGCAGCAACAGCTTTAAACCTGTGATACCCTCAGTCTCAACAATCTCACTTCTAGAAATTTATCTTTAAGGAAATTAACAGCATGCCAAGATTTTTTCTGACCTATTTTCAATACAGTGCTATTTGTACTCACGAATTCGGAAGCAACCAGTGTCCCAGGAAAGGAATTTCGGTTGATTGGGTTGCACCCTTGAATCCTTGGAATTTGTTAGAAATGCAGATTCTTGGGTTCAACCCCAATACATCCAGGCCTCTGGGTTTAAATAAATCCTCTGTGTGACTGATTTGAGTTTGAGAACCCCTGGGTTGAATAAAATATGGGATAACTAAACAAAGTGATGCCATAATGTTGATGAAGAGGGAAAAATATGTTCATAATATAGTAAGTGCAACCGTATATAACTGACCCTTGAACAACTCTGGTGGTTGGGGCACCCATCCTCTACACAGTTGAATTAGGAATATAACTTCTAGTATCCAAGTTTCCTCATCCACAGATTCAACCTACTGTTGTACTTATTATTGAAAAAAATCCACATATATGTGGACTTGCAAAGTTCAAACCCGTGTTGTTCAAGGGTCCACTGTACTGTACAAACCCAGTTATGGAAACCTAGTATGTGTGTGTATATTTATATTTATATATATACACACACAAGCTCAGATATGTAAAGTTGAGAATGATAAACACCAAAAAGTGAGCAACATTTATCTTTGGAAAAGGAGTTCCCCCATCCTTTTATTTATCCTTGTTTTTTTTAATTTTTGTACAATAAACATGTAAGAAAATAAGCAAAAAATTGTGGTTGTTTAGTTGCTAAGTTGTGTCTGGCTCTTTGTGACCCCATGGACTGTAGCCCATGGGCTCCTCTGTCCATGGAATTTCCTACTGGTGTAAGTATTGCCATTTCCTTCTTTAGGGGAATCTTCCAGATCCAGGGATTGAAGCCACATCTCCTGCATTAGCAGGCAGATTCTTTACCACTGAGCCACCATGGAAGCCCAAGCAATAAATTACCCCTAGTTTTATTTAAATACTACTGGATTTTTAAAATAAATACATATATATACACATATAAACACAAGATTTTGTAAAACTCCATACCTCCTGCCCATCCATCCCCGGGATGCTTCATATCAGGTCCTATAGACACGCCCCTCAGTCCAGGACCTGGGGACAGATGTCAGAAGGCAGCATTTGGCTCACTGGGTGCAGGAAATAGGACTGGGGTGAAGAGCAGAAATCTGGCCCTGTCTCAGTTCAGTTCAGTTCAGTTGCTCTGCCGTGTTTGACTCTTTGTAACCCCACAGACTGCAGCACGCCAGGCTTCCCTGTCCATCACCAACTCCTGGAGCTTACTCCAACTCATGTCCATCGAGTCAGTGATGCCATCCAATCATCTCATCCTCTGTCTCATCTGGTCCTGTCTATACAGGGTTAAAATATAAACTGGTTAGGGAGAAGCCCGTGGGAAAGGCATGACATTTGTTTGCAAGGAAACATAAACAAGGACAAATGAAGACAGAAAAGTGGCCCAGTGAGAGACTGATCAAAGCCAGCTGGGCAAGCAAGCTCCTGCCTTCAGGAAAGACAGAGAACCAGGGGTGGGCCTGGGGCAGGGCATGGCAGCCTCTCTAGCCCTAAAGTGCCCAAAGGAGCCAGCATGGGGAAATGGAGCTTCAGGCACTTTGGGACCGGAATTAGCTGTTCCAGTTGCCTGGTTGGGAGGAAGCACCATCCAGATTCCGTCTTCTCAGCTCCAAGTTCATACACAGAAAAGAATCCACATCTATTTACCACCAGCCACAGGCCAGGTACAAAGCAAAGCTTTTCATCATGTTATTTGATCCCTGTGATGGTCCTGGAGAGCCCTCATCCCTCTCCACTCCTGCCATTTGCCCATCCAACTTGTCCAAGGTCAAGCAGCTCCTGAGTTGTGGACCAGGTATCCAAACCAGGACCCATGTCCATCTGTAGAGTGCAGGCTTTCCCCATCACCGCAAGCCAGGTGGTCCTCAGTGACTGCCAGAGTGCTTCCAGAGCTCTCCCCATGTCCCTTCCTGCCCGCTCTGGACACCTGCTCCAGTCCACAGCTCTTCCATCCACCACCATCCACCAACTCTAAGTATCTGAGCCCCTTAGAGAGCTGAGCCCTGGCCTTGGTATCTTGTAATGAACATGTAATGATACATATCTTGTAAAGAAATGATTACATATCTTGTAAAGGCTAAGGCAGCTTTACAATACTTCTTTTCAATCATGCCAGGCAAATGCTCAGAAGTAGTGTAAATTATCATTAATTTGAAGAGAGATTTCCCTTTGAAAGACAAAATAGCTCACTGATTTCATGAATGATAGCTGAAGCTTAGAAGTTACGCTGAAGTTTTCTCCCTCGTCCTTGGTCTAAATCTGACCTTTTATTCCTTCTCCTCACTGCTTTTAGAGCAAAGACACGGGGACCCCCCCCCCCAGGGGGGAAGTGGTGGAGGGGTTCCCTCAAGACCAAACAATGTCCGAGAGCATGACCTGCCCCCGGCTGCAGGGCCCAGGTGTCAGTCACCTGCTCTGACCACCCCTGTTACTCCTCTCCCTTCTCACCCCTCTTTCCTCATCTGGGTAAGTCACTGCCATCCTCCGAATGAAGTGAAGCTGATAAAAGGAGACAATCTCAGCCTGCTTGAGGTCACGTCCATCTTGACTGGCACCCATTTTTCCTTATGGGGACTTCAGGGGCTTAACATGACTCAGCTTCTGATAAAGCTTCTTTAGATATTATTTCCTCTCTAAGGAGGTTCATTCACACAGGAAAAACTCTTTTTTTTAGGGGCAAACTCCCTTCCTGTCATTCTGCTCACCTCCCCTTCTGGGGAAATGCAGTTAGCCCCTTCTGCCCAGACTTTCTTGGGAGGGGAGGCACCTGCAATTAAGGTGCACAAAACCTTCCACATGGTCCTCTACACCACTGCTGGTTTTTTCAGGGCTGAGCCATTAGGAAATGCATGGTCACCATGACAGCTGAGAGTGTCTGGGTCATGTGGCTGTTGTCACTCCAAAGATCCCCGTACTGATTGAAGGCCAGTCCATATCAGTTCATCCAACTGATGGAAATGACAGCCATTATGTCTAGGCGAGTTACTCCTCCCAAACTAGAGGAGAGACATCAGTGTAGCCTTGCCCCTCCTCTTGCTTATTCTACTGCTCCTGACACCCACAGGTACCCCCCACCCCCCGGCCTGACTCAGCCTGTGCCTGAAGCTATCCTCACAACATCCCCACCCTCTGCCTCACCAGGCAATGGGCTGTCCTGTCCTCTACTAATTGTTTTTTACCATGTTGCTCCCTTTTGGATAAAGTGGTCTTACAATTTATTCCGTCAGCTTCCCTCCCAGAGGACTTCCCAAGACCACTGGAGGCCACCCACTCAGGCTGGCAGAAGCAGCACTTATTTCCCTTACTCTTGCTCATGGCCATCTGGCACAGGAGCCAAGTCTGAGGTGGAAACTAGGATGGGGAGGCCAGAGAGGGATGTAATTTCCTTATAATATCTAGGTCCAGCATCCTTGGAGACCAGGCTTCTCAAAATGCTGGCGGATAATATCATTATCCATAATGATATCCTGTTCCTCAGGCCATTTTCACACTGGTCATGCCACCCATGCTTTGCAGTTTTAGGAATAGAAATTGTATCTGCCCCAGAGCAATTTTTATGTCTCTCCCAAAAGAATATACCCAAGAATTTTCATTCTTCCTCTTCCCCTCCTCCTCTTCCTCCTGCTGCTAGTTCTTTTTCTCCTTTAGAACTGACTCATTGGAAACGACCCTGATGCTGGGAAAGATTGAAGGCAGGAGAAGAGGACGACAGAGGATGAGACGGTTGGATGGCATCACTGACTCAATGGACATGAGTTTGAGTAAACTCCAGGAGTTGATGACGGACAGGGAAACCTGGCATGCTGCAGTCCGTGGAGTCGCAAAGAGTCAGACACGGCTGAGTGACTGAGCTGAAGGCTTGTAATTATTTAGATGTTTTCTATCCCTCCACTGTTTTTTGATTCTAGTGGTTCTTCCTGAATTTACATTATGCAAATTCAATACTGCATTTTTCTAATATTATTGAGAACTAATCAATATTCTTTATTATGTCCCTGAACAACTTAATGCTTTTATACCTGTCTTTTCTCTTTCTCCCACACAACCTCCCATATTGAGATCATGTGAGATTTTAATGTATTATAACGGCACCACAATTTTTTTTTTTAATTTTTTTATTAGTTGGAGGCTAATTACTTCACAACATTTCAGTGGGTTTTGTCATACATTGATATGAATCAGCCATGGATTTACACGTCTTCCCCATCCCAATCCCTGCTCCCACCTCCCTCTCCACCCGATTCCTCTCGAAACATCCCACCCTCGCCTTCTCCCACAGAGTTCAAAAGTCTGTTCTGTATTTCTGTGTCTCTTTTTCTGTTTTGCATATAGGGTTATCGTTACCATCTTTCTAAATTCCATATATATGTGTTAGTATGCTGTAATGTTCTTTGTCTTTCTGGCTTACTTCACTCTGTATAAGGGGCTCCAGCTTCATCCATCTCATTAGGACTGGTTCAAATGAATTCTTTTTAATGGCTGAGTAATATTCCATGGTATAATAGTTGCTTATGTAAACTTACATATAAATTTTGCTGGTTTCTTTGCTCACTGCCACTTCTTTTATCTCACACATTCTTCTTAAATTCATTTTTCATTTTGCTGAAGTCCATCTTTTTTTTTTTTTTCAGAAAAAAAATTTGGGAGTAGTAAATTTTTTTATTTTTTGTATTTTTTTTCCTTTTCACTTGATAGTTTTTTAGGTATAGAATACTATGGTGCATAATCATACCCCTGAGAATTTTGAAGATATTGGTTCTTTATCTTCTTTCATTCAATTCCACCAACAAGAAGTCTAATTTCTCTCAAAATCTCGTATTTTTATGGATCATCTGCTTTTACTTGTTCCTGATGATCTCAAGTTTTACTTTGGTTCTGCTGTATATAGATGGTTTTGCATATGTCTCACTACATCCTTCCTTTTAAGCTATTGTCTAGTCCCTTTCAGCAATTCTGCTCACTTTTATTCTCTCTCTTTTGATATGTCTATGTTTTTGTTCTATTTGCTCATTCTTCCCAGAACACCTAACAAATGAGCACTAAGACTTCTGTGATCTTTCCAAGCCACTGAATTTCTATTTCACATATTCACTTACTGTCTTTCTGAAACTAGCTTCATGAAAGAGAAAATGGATTTCACATATCCAGACAACCAAGTGGCATGATCCACTGTGTCAGTGTATCAGGACATTGCGCATCAGGAACTGATTTTTCCTGACTGTCCTCCTGTGCAGCCTAAGCCCACACACAGTGATTGCTTTGCCCTTTCTTCATTTTGTCCAGGTCTTTTATACTCCTGGGTGTTGGCATCGCCAGAGCCAGTGAAAGTCGCTCAGTCGTGTCTGATTCTTTGTGACTCCTTGGAATTCTCCAGGCCAGAATACTGGAGTGGGTAGCCTTTCCCTTCTCCAGGGTATCTTCCCAATCCAGGGATCAAAGCAGGTCTCCCGTAATTGCAGGTGGATTCTTTACCAGCTGAGCCACAAGAGAAGCAGGTATTGGCACAGCAGGTTCCAAAATGGTCTGCCCTCCTCCCTGACTCACAAACTCCTCATGTCCAGGCCTGAGTGACTTCACTGCACTCTGCACACACCGCTTGGGAGAGACCTATTTGTCATCCATTGATAACATCCCTGTGAAAAGTCATATTCTTGAAGGATGCTTAATTTATCTGACAAGCCCTGGGATTATGACAAATAACTCAGAAGAGAACCAGTCAGGGGATGGGCCCTGAGCACAGGCTGGCCCTGGCCCTTCTAGCGTTCATATCATAGGTACCAGCCCCTCAGCTTGCATCTTCAGCTCAGCTCAGCTTCCCTCTGTCTAAACAACCCCTCTGCACACTCCACCTCACTGTTAAAGAGCCTTACAGCTCCTCCAGGCTGATTCTTCCCTGCTTTTCTCATGGATCTCAGAGCACATTCTAGAACAATCTCTGACATGTGTGCTTTTAACCCCAGTTTACAAGCTTGAACTCCCATAGGAACATGGGATTCACTCTCTCTCCAAGTGCAGCCCATCTTTTGGCTCACCAAGAGCTGACCCAAGAAACCCGAGAGCAACTGCAGACCCTTCCCAAGGTTAGCATTCCCTGGGGCTTCTACATCCTTCTCCATGGCACCAAAATCTGGGACTGAGGCTGAGTCACTCTTTTCTCCACTCCCAAATCTACATCTGCAAGCCCTGGGACCCCCTGCCACTATACCCCATCCAAAACCCATCCATCCTCTGCATCTTTGCTGCCGACACTCCAACCCCAGTCACACTAACCTCTTGCTTAGACTGGGGCAAGGACCAAGCAGGACTCTAGTACCTGTAGAGTGATATTAATGTGTCATGACTCATTTAAAGATCAGAACAACTCTGATACTTTAATTTCCATCTGTTTAACTTGCTTATATACCTCTCAGCTATTTTCAAATTTGGATGATGAAAAGGGATTTTTTTCACTTACTTATTCAAATGTCCATACATTCTATGACAGAATATAATTCCACCATACGCATACTTCTAACACAAATAGAAGAATATATGCATATATTTATTTTATTTTTACATATTTATTTTAATTTATAGATTCCATGTAAAATATATTTTTAACTTGAAGATATAGAGATTGATGTGTGCGTGTTTAGTTGCTGGGTCATGTCTGACTCTTTGTGACCTCATGGACCATAGCCGGCCAGGGTCATCTGCCTATGGGCTTATTCTGGCAAGAATACTGGAGTGGGTTGCCATTTCTTCCTCCAGGGGATTTTCCTGACCCAGGTGTCGAACCTGTGTCTCCTGTAACTCCTGCATTGGAAGGAGAATTTTTTAACCACTGAGGCATCTGGGAAGCCCATAGAGATGGATATATATTTGGAATTTGTTGATCTTGCTAGATAATTCTCTCCCATCTTACCTTCTCCTCCAGGTACTGAGTCGCAGAGGCAGCAAACCACAGCTATGCCTTTAGATCCTGCCTGGTTGCTGAGATCTGCAGCTCACTCCACCCACAGGTATTTTAGTATCATCTGTCACTTCTCCTTTGGGCAGGATGTTCTGCCTGTTGAGATGGGCTGTCTGGGGTCTGCATGTGTTCTGGGGGACTCAGAGTCTACTGAGCTAGGAGGGCAGGGTTTATCCTAGTCCTTGGCTTCTTGTAGT
Organism: Dama dama; assembly: GCF_033118175.1. Classification (NCBI taxonomy): domain Eukaryota; kingdom Metazoa; phylum Chordata; class Mammalia; order Artiodactyla; family Cervidae; genus Dama; species Dama dama. The sequence continues at coordinate 46,235,881 of NC_083695.1, forward strand.
ATCCTCCCAAACCACAGCGTAGGACAGGAGAGATGGCTCTCACTCAGGACATTGCACCTACAGACACAATGACTTAGTGTGGTTGCTTCAAAAACACATCCAAGAGTTTCTGCTCATTGGCACCTCTATCCCCAGGAGCTGCTCCCATCAAGACAGGCTGTCAAAAATGGCTTTCTGTAGGACTGCTACAGAAGGAAGTCACTGAGCTTGGAATTGGGATATAAGCCAAGGAAGCCAATTGCCTAGAACCCCCAGCCCATTCTGCTTCCCTCAGCATGTCTGCCGTTAGAAGATGAGGAGAAATCACCAGCATTCAGCATACTTCTCTGTGTTCTTCACACAGGAGACTCTGGGTGGGACTCAAACAAAACTGGAGGCTGGGAGTGGTGCTGGGAAAATGTCATGATGTGGGGTGAGGGAAAGGACCCGACATTCTATTGAGTTTATAGATATTACAATGATTACTGAGACTCCAGAAGCATTCACCTTCAGTTCCCAACCAGCTGTCTTAATTAAAATGCTGCTAAAAGGAGCAAATCACTTATCAGATACCTTACAAGATGGTTTATTCTATCTAACACACAGAAAATTGCTTATGAGTATCGCATTGCCGCTTTAGGTTATCAGTTAACCAAGGCTGCTAATGAACTACATTGTTATCAAGTCAGATAAAAGATGCCCTGGGAGTTCAGGCAAATTATTACAACAGAGCGCTTTGTTTTGAAATATAACTCATCTTTTACCACACACAAGGTGAGTAACCTAATCTAAGGAGAACCAGTCCTTGTAGCCCACTGGATTTCTATTGAATGAAAAGGCAAAGAGTATTCCTTAATGCAGCCCAGAAACCCAGGGTTAATATTAAGGGGAGAGAAGTGTGAATGGGGTCTGCATCATGCAGCCTTGCATTTATGTCTCTTCTGGTTACGTCCTCCATGAGGTAAGGACATTGTCATGACTATGACAATAACAATAATAACAATAACAACAATAATAACAATAATCACTTTCTTTGGTATAGCTCACTACAAGCCATGGCAGCTGCTTTCTCTTTTCATCCTTTCTGGGTACCGCCATTTGAAAGCTGCAGAGCTGTGGGGCCATTCCATAGCTGTCAGATCCCTTTCTCCCACTCCAGCCCAGGCTGCATTTCTTCTTTTGGAAGGTCTCTCAGTCATTTATAGAAATGGAGACTGCCCAAAGATTTTCACGTTTCAGTTCCCTTGAATGTTGACAGATGGATTCTTCTGACAGCTAAGAAGTTGAGGCCAATAGTTCTAGACAAGGCTGTTCACCTCTTGGTAGACTGGTGCTAAAGAAGCTGTGTCTTGAGTTTGGTTCTCATTCCATGAGCCACTTGCTACTGATAGGATCCACGGACACAATGTCATCATGAAGCATGAACAACTCTGACACTGGAAACCAGGATAGGCAGTGAGCATGTATTGACTTCCAAACTTTCTTACTGCTGGAAAGAGTACTCTTATATCCCTTTATGCAGTCAGCTCTTTGCAGAAGAGAAACACTATTTTCTTTCAGGACAGAGGCACTGTAGATTCTATAAGTTTATTTGCTCTGTATTTTGAGTTCCATGTAAAGGTCCATCACCAGCTTTGGATGCTCAAATTCAAGCTGTCTCCAATGAGTAGCTGTCCAAACTGCCCTCCTGAAGAGGCTGCTCACTCAGAGCTCAATCACTTGTGCATTTCTGGAAAGAAAAAGAGCCACCTGGAAGATTCATTAATACCCAGACCTGAGCTAGGTGCCAAAAGAAAGAGAAGGAGACTTTTGGAAACTCTAGGATTATAGTGGCTGCCTAAATCCAATTTTCCACCATGTCCTCCAAAATCATACAGATAATAAGGAGAGAAGCAAAAAACTAAAGTAGTAACAAGGGTGCCTATATGTCCTTGTTTTCCTGGGACCATCCCAAAGAATGTCTCCTGAGGTTAAATTAATGCCTGCTAATGCTGAAAAGTCTTTTAACCAAATCCCACACAAATTCCTGAAAAAAAAAAAAAGACTCAATAAAATAGGAACAGGTGGGTTTCCTTAAGGTGATAAAACATGTGTACTTCAGCCCTAAAACTAACATCTTACTTAATGAAAACCACTAGGGAATTTCCCACAAAGGTCAGGCAAAAGACAAATACACTCACTGTTTCCACTATTATTTAACACTGGTGATTTTAGCCAATGCAATCAGAGAGGTGAAAACAATTAGAGGCTTATTGGAAGAGAAGATCTACAGTTTGGCAGAAGACATAATATGATGAAAACTCAAGGAAATCAAGAATAAAATAAACAAAACAATAAAAGCATTCAATATGTCAGCTGCTATCATGTTAATACCCCAAATCAATGACCAAGTAGGAGACATGATGGGAAATTCCATTTACTAAAGCAACTAAAATATGAAATATTTAGAAGTAAACTTAATAAGAAATGTGAAAAATCCATGAGAGTAAAATCTGAAAACTCTCCTGAGACACACAAAAACAGACTTGTAAAAAGTATATATTTGTGTCAGTGAAGGATAATTGTCAATTGTCTTCAATTTAATATGTAAACATAATGCAGCTCCAATAAAAATAGCAAGATGTTTGTTTCTGTAACTAGATTCTGAAGTTGATTGTAAAGTTTATATGGAAAGCAAATACACAGGAATAGCTAGAATGGAATAGCAAGGTGTGTGGAAACCAGCCACACCGGGTAATACATGAAGTCACCACAAGAAAGAGAGTGATAATAGCACATGAACAATCACAAATACCATTGGAGAATAATATGAAGTCTAGAAATAGTCCAACTATATGTGAAAATTTTGAACATGATAAAGGTGACAAATAAAACACTGGGGAAAATACAGTGATTTTGAAAAATGATATTAAGATAACTAGATTGCTGTTTGGGAAAAAGATAAAATGTGATCTATATCTCATACCATGCACCATACCAAATGAATCAGAGATCCAAATAAAAATAAACCCATACAAGAACCAGAATAATATATATATGCATATATAAACATTTATCTAATTGTATATATGCAAATCTTTTAATTAAACATATTTTTGTAAAAGGAACACAGGGAAGATAAAACAGGAACTGTTGACACTAATTACCTCAAAGCAGTGGGTGGGAGCAGGATGGGATGGACAGGAGAGCAGAACATCTCTAAGTTTACCTATTTACATGTTTTTAGATTAAAACTATATATGTGTTTCACATACTCAAAAAATAAAATTAAACTACAAAGATTAAGAAATGAACCAAAGACCAGCATATACACTGAAACAAATATCTCTAACTATATATCAAATTGATGGCATAACCACACTGAGAAAATAATTAATTCAACTTGAACACAATACTCTGTACATATGAAGGGCTAAATTCTAAGAACAAAGAACAGCAAAGAAATTTTTAAGTGAGTTTGCAGTTGTACAGTATTGTAATTCTTGAAGTATGTATTTTGTGTGTATTATAGGATAGAGCAAATGGATAAAAATATGTATATGGTTTTGAAACAGGGTTTTCACTTTAGAGGAGGCAAAATAGAAATATGGAATGAGGAAATCTTAAGAAGAATGTTATGATGCTGAGTTTTTGATGTATGTTGGTAAATATGCATGTGCTGACTGTCCATTGAGAAGGTCTCCAAGTGATGATGCCTCAGTAGCCATAAGCACCCATTGTGCTCAGATCTTGGTTTCTAAAAACTGCTCAATGTTAAAGAAAAGAAGGAGGTTGGAGGAGGGGGTAGGAAAACATGGATCTAGTGGAAATGCGTGATTCCAAATCTGAGCAGGAACAGTGTAAGGTGAGCCTGGAACATTGTGTCATTTCAGAAGTCTATGAAATTCTTAGTGACTACTGGTATCCAGTCTAAAGCCACCAAGAAGTGATTTGTACTGATAACTTGGGAGATTTTAAACATCAAAAAGATTCATGGTGGTGATGAATTATAATGCATTGAAGTCCTTAGGAATAATATTCCACAAATAAGAAAAGAATGCCAGCTATTAAACATAGAAGGAATGCTGGAATTAGAAACTCGGTACTTTGTAGCCCTCAGTGCAATAACTATTCAAACATGGGTCACAAACAGAGGTAAAACCATTGGGTGAAGAATTACTTGGGTCAGGGTGTTCCCACGGTCTCAAAGTCCCACCCCTTAGATTATTTACTCATTGCAAATGAGGGATTTTTCTCTCTACCAGGAGAGATCTAGTTGTCACTTCCTTAGCCAAGCAATTAAAAGCAGTGTCACTAACAGTGACTCTGTTAGTGTCACTAACAGTCATGTGACTCCTGGTGCAGTGCACTGAAAGATATGTACCCAATATCACCTCTGCAGTAATCATGACAAAATTCTCAATCTGAATCTTCTCAGGAGGAAACAGACAAATCCAGGAAATAGAACATAATGCAAGAAGCTCAAGTCCTTCAAAACTGACGTGGGGAGAGAAAGCAACATCGAGAGAAACTAAAAAGGGACAAAATCAAGTACAATGGCTCCTGGCTTGGAGAAATAGAGCTGTAAGAGATACCTGGGAAACAGAGAAATTTGAATACAGGCTGTGGAAGAGATGATAGTATTGAATTACTACCCATTTCCATTCATTTCTTACCATTCCTGTCATTGTGATTATGCAGGAGATACAAGATGGGTAAATATGAAATCTACACTAGTTTTTAAGTGAATCAGAAAAAATTATGCATGCAGAGTTAAAGCAAACAACGCAAAATATTTTTATTGCACTGTTCTTTCAACAGTTCTGTGGCTTTGAAGATTTTTCAAAAAGGACAGTGAGAGCACGTGGCTGGTACATGAGGTGCAGGAAAGCAGGACTAGGGGAAGTGAGTTGTGAACCAACCATTCAGATAAACCTGAAGGAGATGCCTTCCTTCCTGGGAACAGAGCTCCTTTAGCCATAACCTCGGATCCTGTCTCCACTTCTATTCTGAGACTTCACAGCAGCGTCGAAAATCTGACACCTCTGCCAAACTGATGGCTTGATGACACAAAGAAAATTTTGGATTTTTTTTTTTTTTTATCAAATGGTTTAAGCTGGCTACAGTTGCCTGGCTTCTGTCAAAGAGAAGGTCTTAGAAAAACAAATCAAATAAGATAAAAATTTAACCATCTTGCTGCTAAAACCCAGTTTTCTCAGCTCTAATCAGGCAAGTGCCCCACAACTTCATTTAAAATCTTGCCAAAGTACTGCCAGATTAGGACTTGCCACAACTGTCCCAAAGAGATGCTGATCCCTCACCTCACAGCCAGCCTGACACCAGGACCTCTGGCTCATGCCTAGCGATCCCCCTCCCATCCCGCAGGGACCATGCAGGAGAGCCTGCAGCCTGCACAGGACAGGAAAGGCACTGCCTTTCCTCCTTTCAGTATGAGCCGTCCGTCACTCTTACAACTCACCTTTCAGAGAAATTGAGGTTTAACCTGCAAAACAGGAAGACAGGACATTTACTAAATCATTCCTAGATGGCCAAAAGCACGGGCAAAATTCTGCTACGGGAGAATGGCTTGCGTGTCCTTTGCTTTTCCATTCTCGGGTCTATTGGCTTTCCGACTAAGCCTGACTCCATCTAGTGTCAGTTTTGGAAACTTGAATTGTGTCTTCCTTCTCAATAGAAGAGCTCTGGTGTGATAATGCTGAGAACAGTTCCCTGCACGTGGTGGGGGAAGAGATGCAGGGGAACCCGCGTCCAGCCATTAACTCCCAACCACACACCTCTCCCCATCTTTCATCTCTTCCCTGCCTTCCTCTGCCCCTGCCTTCCTCTTGCACCCTTCACACTCCTTCTCCTGTACTTCACTCTCACAATGGATGACTATGGCAGACACCTCGCCTGGGTGATGGAAATTTCCTCCTACAGCTCCAATGTATCAAAATAATTCAGCACATCCAAATGTACAAAAGGGCTTCCTGGTGGCTCAGTGGTCACGAATCCGCCTGCTAATGCAGGAAATGCATTAGCATTTCAATCCCTGGACTGGGAAAAACTCCTGGAGAAGGAAATGACAATCCACTGGAAAATCCCATGGACAAAGGAGCCTGGCGGGCTATGGCCCATTGGGTCACAAAAGAGTCAGATTCAACCGAGCAGCTCAACAACAACAAATATACCAAACAGATGCTCCTCTGACCTGATCATAGGTAGGAACATGAAACCATAGTAACTGTTCATTCAATGCTCTTGAATTGGTTTTTGATGTACAGTCACAGCAACATCTTTGCACAGCAGCATCTGTGTGTCAGACGTTCATTATGAGTCATCACAACCTTTCACATTCCCTCCCCCAGCAAGCACATACGCATGTACAAAGGCACCAGGATTAAGAATTAGGTATTGTGAAATCTTTCCGTTTTGTGAATCCCATGACTAAGATGTCCCTGAATCAGAGTTTATACCAGTTCTGGGAACTTCCAGGGGGCACTGGAGCTTCCAAAGCACGATGCCTTAACCCAAAGTGTCCCCCGATGAGTGTGAGCTGTTTGGATGATCAAGACAGCATGGCTCATGGGTGGTTGAGAACCACTCACTCTGTTAGAACCTCCACCAGCCCACTCGATCATCCTGACACAGGGCCAGAGCTGGCCACTGCAGCGTGCAGCCACATGCCAGGGTGCCTCAGCCACCCAGTAGAGGGCCCCTGAGAGCATATTGTGAGCAGAGTCTGCCATCACAGGCACAGCTCATCCAGCCAAAACTGACCCCATCCTACCCTTCCCAGCACAGAGACAAGCTGGGCCCCAAAGGCAATGCAGATTCTGGGTCTGGGGCTCATCTGTACATTCCCAGGTCCCCTCACCCCCACCATCAAGAGCTTTAGGTCCTCAGAAATTATTGACAGACACCATAACATCTGAAGGAGGGCAGAGCCTCAACTAAGTGAAAGTAATGAGAAAATCCATTTCCAGCTCACCCCCAGGGCATCCCCCTGACTGCAGCATGCCACACATCCATCTCTCCTTCATCCATAGATCCACACATTTCTTCAAGAGATGCTACTTTGTATTTACCAAGCCCCAGGTCCCAGGGAAGAACTGGAGGAGGGAACTGTGCTTTGCATCCTTCTAAAAGCCCACCGGCCCATCTCAGCTCAGATTCTGTCCTGAACACCAGTCACTCACTGAACATTTCCTCCATGAGGAAGTCTCCAGAAGCCTCAGACTTACCATATTCAAAAAAGGTAGCCACCAACATATCCCACCCCCACCCCTGCTCTACTGCCTACTTCCCAAAGGGCATCTCCAGCTAGGACCTCCCCACTCCAACAAATGCTACTGGTTCTTGATTCTGGCCTGCACCTTCACCCAGCTCCAAGAGACTGGCTGCCTCCTTGGTATCACTCAAATCCTCATTCCAGAGGGCTTTGCAGAAGCTTGTTGCTATCTGAGTGAAGAGCATTCCATATGATACAAAACAGCAAGTGCCAAGGTCCTGAGTTGGGATTGTCTTTGGAGAACAAGGGCTCTATACAGAAGAGTAATGTGGCTGGATGGCAGCAGGGAAGCTGGAAACAGAACACGTGTAGTTTCCCAACTGGAGCTGAGGACATGAGCATGAGAGTAGGTGATGCACTGGGAGGACTCTGAGCAGGAGATAAGGCAAAATATAACCAACAAGTGCAGAAAAGAGCCCAAGCTTATTTTGACTACTTAATATCCTGTGGGCTTCCCACTCTCATGACACTTGAGGACTGCCCAAAGGAGGGGAGAGTGAGAAGAGGGAGGCCAGGGGTACATCCTGGTCCCCTAGGAAGCATTTTAAAGTGGGAAGAGAGGCAAGGATGTCAGGCAAGGGAGAGGGATGGATGAAACAGGAGGGGAAATGAGGAGGACACAAGTTGGTCGTGACCTTACCTTGAAGCTCTCTTCTTTAGTGCAATGGTCTCTAAACAGAGAAAGCAGGCTGTTAGGAAGGGGGCACTGTGATGGTGGTGCACCTCTCTCGGTGTCAGGCCAGCAGGAGGGGGTCAGAGCCCACCAGACTCGGGTGATGCTGAGAGGTTCCTGGGTTTGGGGCCACTGAGGGGGTGGTCTTGGGCTGAGTGCTCTGCCCCCTCCCCACTGGCACTGCTGAAGCTCCTCTATCCAGTCCCTCACCCAGCCCTCCAGCTCAGCACCCGGGTGAGACTGAGGCTTCCCTAGAAGTAGCCCACCTACCCCCCTGGCCAGTTGTTCCTCACCTCCTCCCTCCTTGAGGATCCTGGGCCCTCTCACCCTTAGGAGATCTAGAATGTCTCTTAGCGTGCTAAGAGACTATTTTCTCTTTCTCCTTATTCCTAGGGATACAAAATCAATGGCAAGTGAACTATGACCGATTAAGTTCCCTGTGCAGTTGGACACACTGCGGGCCCCCAAATGCAGTCTCCTCCTTGCCCTGTCTCCCCTTTTGGGTATCTTCACAGATAACAATCACATTTTCAAGAGACATGGTGAGAGTCCTTCCTCTCTATCCTCTGGAAACTACATTATCATCCCATTAAGCAGTCATATGGGGGATGGATTTTGCAGGTCCCCCCTTGAGAGACAAGGGGTGCAAATCAATGTTGTATTTTGCTACTGAAACTCAGTGAGTGTTCAGCATCTACCTAAGGACCCGGATCTCCACAGCTGCCACAGGGTGTGGAGAACCATGCTGGGCACTCATAAACCCAACTCTGCTTGGGTCATGAGGAGACAACTCCACTTAGTGCAGGGCTTGCCCAATTTATTGGGAAAAAAATGCAACTTGGCCCAGGTCATCAGTGCCGGCCACACCTCCCGCCACCCACCCATGCCAGGAGCAGCCTCACCACTTCCTGGGATTGATTTCATCTCATCACATCATTTGGGTAAAAGAAAAGAAATTTCAGTCAGAAGCCAACTCAGCTCCCTTCCCCACGTTTCTCCAAGAAAGTTGATTCTTAAGAATATCAAGAATGACTAAATGGAAAAGTACAGAGAGGCAGAAGCAGAGAGAGACAGAGACATAGAGAGGTCACTGCATTTCTTTTCGGTCCATGTTTCTTATTCTCTCTACAGCCAGTTTTACCCTCAGAGCCTCACACCGGATAACTGGTCAGAATACATCTTGTCTCAGGAAAGGGCAGAACCAGGGTTGAGCATCACTGTTTCCTTACCGTTGAAGCCCACGTTTGTGCTTCTCAGGTCAGAGGAATCGTTATCAAACATGTGCTTCCTGATCATGCAGAACTTCAGGGCCAGGAAGCCGGCCGATATGGCGATGCCCACAGCAGTCCCGATGATGGCATATTTGATATCTGGAGGGCAGGGAGGAATTGAACAAGGAGCTTTAATCAGTCATCACCCAGTAAAAGTCTTCCATACCTCATTTTACATCAGAATGAAGTCCAAAGTCAAATACTTGGACCTTTACATTACACAGTCCAACCTGCTGCATGCATGTATATTCAGTTGCTCAGTTGTGTCCAACTCTTTTACAACTCCATGGAATGTAGCCCACCAGGCTCCTCTGTCCATGGAATTTGCCAGGCAAGAACACTGGAGTGGATTGCCATTTCCTCCTCCAAGGTATCTTCACGACCCAGGAGTTGAACCCACGTCTCTCACATTGACAGGCAGATTCTTTACCACTGAGCCACCTGAGAAGTCCCAACCCACTGAGGCCAGCCTAATCTTCCAGTCTCCTGGGAACATGCTCCTTCCCTACCCCTCCACCCACACTGCATCTCCTCTTCCTGGAACTCCAACCCTGGTCCCTTCAGCTGTGGGGATCATTCCCAAGTGGCTTGTGGTTCCTTTCTCTGTCTTCTTGCAGTCATCCTCACTTATCCCTGCATCAGTTCACCCATGTGTATGCCGATTGCCTGCTCTGGCGAGTGCTGACGACAATTGAATGAGTCCCTGACTCCATCCTAAGGGGCTTGCAGTCAGCAGCGGAAGACAAGAGCTCACTCGAATGCCGAGTGACAAGGTGGGCTGATGTGGAAACTGACAGTCTTCCCAGAGGAGATGACATGGAAGGTGTACCATACCTGGAGAGCTGAACTCTGAGTTAGAGAGAGGCTGGGATGGTGCAAATGGAGGGAGGCACTGGCCAGGGCAGAGCCTGCTATCTGGGGGCTCACGGATGCAGTGCAGGGCTGTTCATCTCACAGAGAGTGGGCAGAGGTGGCCCTGATGACTCATGTCCCCTTTGAGGACAGGCTCTTATTCAGTCCCATGCCCCCAGGATAAGGCCATGTTAGCCTCTCAGACAGGTCTGGGGGTGAACACTGCCCTGGTTCCATGATGACTGGGAGGAAACGGGTACCAAGATGCCCCACCTGCCCATGCATTTTGGAGTGCCTCCTCCTGCCCCTCAGCCCTGCATCCAGAATCCACTGGGCAGCCACCTACCAGTTTCAGCTCCAGCAGTCTTGCCTGTTGCTAACACTTGAGCGGCCCCAACATCTGCAAAGACAAAAATCCCAAATTCTGGTTAGAACAGAACTGCTGGCCAAGATCAGGCTGGGAGTCTCAGGCCAAAGCCCTGTCCCCAACCATCCACTCCAGTAGGTCTGGGGAAGTCTGCCACAGGAAACCTCCTATTCAGCCACCACACACAGGAGCACAGAGGTGGTTCCTGATTGTCACAGTGTCCGGGAGCTTTGCTGGGATGTCAGAACCTCTGCCAAAGCAGGAATGAGAGTGTACTGAGTTAAGTTAAACCAGATCCTCTTAATCCCATTAGAAGACTGCTTTTTATTTCATTCGCTTTATAAAAGATCTTTTTTTTAGGTTAACAGTTTTTTTTAGCTGTAAGTTAAACCAGCTCTTTAACATGGTTTCTAAGACCCACACTGGGATCCCTGCCTGCCTCTCTAGTCTCTTGCTTACTCCCAAGAACCCTCTCACTCTGGCCAGACTGATTGATTCCAGTTCCCTACCAAGGCCAGGACCAGCTGCCTTTGATCCACATCCTTTGCCCAGCTCTATCTTCTCCCCTCTTCCTTCTTTACCTCATCTTGGTTCTGTGTCACTTTCTCCTGACACCCCACACCTGGCTTAGCTGCCCTTCTGGGTGCTTCACAGTGGCTGTACCTACGCATTGTAACTGACCACACCATTTATTTAAGAACATTACATAGCATTGCTGTGTGCCAGGCACTGTCCTCAGAGCTTCTCAACTATTCACCCACCGATGGGTCTCCTGGCTGGTCTTCCCCCTAGGCTGAGTGGCTCCCTGGGGAGTGCTTTATCCCCAGCATTTGACACAGTGTCTGGCCACAGGAGGCATTAATAGACATTTGATGAATGAATGAATCATGGTAACAGAGCATGCTGCAGGGGGGCTCACTCTTCTAGCCTAGACTTGAAACCTTAAGATAGGAGATGTGACTCACAAGCAGGGCCTTGGTCCCTGAAGATGGGCTCTAGAAGAGCTAGGATTGACCCACGGGCCTTGGAAAGTGTACATTAACTGACTCCTTACTCTGAGGCAGATAGTAGAGATAGCACTTGCATTAATACATTCAATATTCAGAACAAGAGTTCTGTGAGACAGGCACTGTCATTGCTACCATTTGATGAGTGAGGAATCCAGCACTGAAAAATTGAGGATGCACCCAAGGGCCAAAGAGAAGTGGAAAGTGGCAGCCCTGCCACCTTAACCCAAAGTCCCATGATGCCCTGAGAACTCAAATCCCTGGCAGCTAACTAATAGAATGATGCCAAAACCATCAAGACCGAGGACTGGATGGCTGAGACAGGGCAGGTGGGTGGTGAGACCCAAACTCAACTCTTAGGCTCAAACTTCCAGGCAAAGTCAGAAATCCCTGTTGGTCCTAAAAGGGAGCAGCTGACTTCATTGAGAGGGACCACATCTTCCCCAACTTAGCTCCAAGAGAAGTCCACCTCCTGACTCCTGACCTCATGGAGGGCCAACGGTGGCTGCTTGGTCACCAAAGTGACAAGACGTCCATGTGACCACGCTCAGTGCTGCCCAGGGGTTGGGCAGACACTCTACAGAGGACATCTTCTCTGAGTGCACTGATGGGGAAGGGACCATTGTAATAGACTTTAGGGGTTTTCTGATGGCCTCACCTGATGATGAAAAAGCTGGAGGACTCTGAAGCAAAGGTACACAGCCTTGCTCTAGTCACTAGTCTTCTTGGAAATCTGGTGACTTCTGACACTGATGGGCCCACACGGGCCCCATCACATACCACAGACACCACAGAACACAATATGACCCTGGTTCTATCAGTTCTTTGAAGTCCCCCCTGAGCTTCATTGTTTCTTTACATTTATTCTTCACATTAATCCTGCCACTCTAGCCAGGTTGAAAAACTTTCCAGGGATTGGACAAAGCCTTGTATGTCACACACGGTTGGGCTAGGCTGCTAGAGTCACTGAATGGAACTGACTTCTGGGCTGATGCTGGAAACCCTGACTGGTGTGGCTGCATGCTCACCAGGGGGCCTTTCCAACACATCTACCCCACGCGGCCTTTGCTGGACAGAAGACAAGGGTCAGGGGAGGCAGGCATCAGTGTGTGGGGCCATGTCCACTAAGGAACAGCCTCTCCCCCTGCCCCCTCAGACACAGACATTTCTCCTGGGTCCTCCCCCAGGGGTCTGCTCCTGGTGACCACAGCTCTGCATGACCATCACGCAGCAAAAAATCTTTATATGAGCCTGAAATGAAACTTGAACAGGGAAAGAAGAAAGGACATAGATCAGAAAGAGTGGAAAGGTGGAAAGAGTCAGAGAGACACAAGGACACATGGAGACAGAGGGACACACACAAACGCTCTGCCAGAGAAGCTCAGACTGCTGATGAGCAGGCAGAGAAGGAAAGAGAGAAAGAACGCCTAGTGTCCAAAAAAGCCTGGCCCTGGCCTCCCCAGCAGCACGAGGCCCCCAGTCCTCATCAGGTTGCCCAGTATCCTTCATCAGTCTGCCCAGCAAATGCATCCTCCTGAATGCTCCAGTCTTTCTGCCCCTCAGGGGTCCCTGGCTCAGCTCAGCTCCCACTCTCACCCCCACAGTCTCAGGCTCCTTAGACCCCTCCCTCCATACTCTCTCCTGGGTCCACCCCAAGAGAGGAGGCTGCTCCTAGTCCCTGACCCCAAACAGGCTCCCTGGGCCTCATGGATGGAGTGAAATCCAAGGTCAGAGACTGAGTGAGTGCCCTCCCTGGGGCTGCAGCTCAGACAGCTGCCGGTGCCAAACCCCAAGAGTGCATCAGCCATCTCCCATCTCAGTAATTCCTGCTAGCCATCCAGATGGCCACTTGGCGGCAGCCTTTTCCCTCCTCGGGGAGGGAAATCCTCCAAGCTGCCCTCCTCCTGTGCTCAGCATCTCGGCCTTGCATTCTAAGAGCCCTTGGTGAGGACCTGTCAGAACCACACTTATATCAGCCACCCCCAGCCCCGCCTCCTGCCAAGATCATCACCTCCTGCACTGTAGACCCCTGCAAACCCCCAGGGATGATTTCCCCTGGCTCTGCAAGGTAGCTGGAGGATGGACTGCTGGTCTGCGAGCACAGCCAGAGGCCTCCTGACTGCTTCTGCTTCAGGTCTGTCAGAGACACAGAGGAAGCCACACCACATTTTCTTTACTGAAATTCTCTGGGTTCTCTCATGCAAACATGAATTGGCAGCTTAGTATCCAGAAAACAGTCTCTCAAAACCAGGGGAGAGTTCAAGGGGATTGAGCAGGGGTTGACTGAACCAAGGCTGGTGTCCCAGGGGGCACACAGGGACCCTCTGACTGGTAGATTCACATGGCTGTAGTAGGCACATGCGTGCATATGTGCTAAGTCACTTCAGTCATGTCCAACTCCTTGCAACCCTATGGACTGTAGCCTGCCAGGCTCCTCTGTCCTTGGGATTCTCCAGGCCAGAATACTGGAGTGGGTTGCCACGCCCTCCTCCAGGGGATCTTCCTGACCAGGGATTGAACCCCATCTCTCATGTCTCTTGCATTGGCAGGCACAGTGCTGCCCAAATCTGGCTTGACAGTCAACACTGCACTAGGACTGTCTACACAGCCAGGTCAGAGTGCAGGAGCCAAGGTCCTGGGGCGCGGCTTTTGCTGGTGTGCAGAGTCGGACGTGACTTAGCGACTAAACAGCAGCAACAGCAGAGCAGAGAGTAGGGGCACTGCCTCTAGATGGGCCTGTGAGGCTCCAGGGCCTCTACCCACACGGTCCCCAACACGCTCAGGTCCAGCCCTGCACCCCGGCACTCTCACCAAACCACTCACCTGAGGCTATGCCTGCCCAGAAGATGGTGCCTTTTTCTAAGATGTACAAAGACACCATTGCAGCTCTGAGTCTAGAGTGGCTCTTCCTCCCAGGCCCCCTTTGGACAGGCAGCTGACAGAGACCTGATACCCCAGCCCTCCCTGCAAAACAGCCAGTGTCCCGCCCCTTCTCTGCAGCCCTTCCCCCCTACAGAGCACAATCTGTTCTCTACAAGTGGTTTCCCAACAGGAAGGAATCTCCTGCAAAAGCAAATAGTCCTGAGGCCTGGAGGCTCCTTGGCTCCCCCTCCTCCAGGACCGGGAGGTTAGCTCAGAGGAAGAAAGAGGCAAGGCTGCTCCGGGGAGTGAGTGGGAGGCACGGGGTGGCCTGCTCCATCTCAGCTGGAATCTGACCCCTGAGAGCCCATCCCCATCATCCAGACCTCCCGAGCTGCCCACACCTGTTGGGTCCACCCTTCCTGGGAGCTGGCCCTCTTCACCACCCTTATTTGGGCAGAATCAAGCTGTGTGTTTCCAGTTGTGGGGCAGTGGGCGTGCGTGCACGCAGATGTCGTTCTATAAGTATCTGGACTAAAAATAGGGAGAGGCTGCCCTAAGTGTTTGTCAATTGATGCCTGGCCATTTTCATCTTGAAACTTAAATATTACAGAATGGCTCCTAACTTTAGATCACATAAATTCCAATGTTCTCGGCCCAAGGAAGGAGTCTCATAACTAGAAAAGACATCTATCCTCTCCTAACAGAGTACACACATAGGAATGAAGTACCTTTGGTGTGCTCGTCATGGCCCTGGTGACCAGGGGGATCCAAGTGCTCTTGGACAAAAGATCCTGGCCCCCCCATGAAGGAGCTCACACAGTGATGGACAGACAAGACTGACACTGAAGAAAAGATGAGAGTGCTGCGGGAGATGTTCAGCATCTTCCTGCAAACCTCCAGGAGCTGGAGGAAGTCTCAACAGGAGTGTGTGGGGTGAACACTTGCCACGTGGTCCCTCCATTTCCTGGCCCTTTGGCTGCAGGCAACACCTTAGCTTTCTTTTGGGGAAACACCTGCCTGTGATTCCCTTGAGGCTGGTCCCAGGATGGACATGTGAACCATCCTGATTAGTCAGATATGACATCTTCCAGTGAGCAGTGACTGGTCAAGAGGTAATCCAACTCAGGTCAGTAAGACTCAACCCTGGGACTTTGTGGAAAATACTGAGAATGAAGAATGCCTTCTGGAATTGGTAACTTTGGGGTTGAGGGAGACCCACAGGCTAGAGGGAACCTGCTGAGACTGAAACCCCCACTGAATAGGGTCATGCTAGGTTTAGGTTTCGTCGTTAAGTCCTGTCTGACTCTTGCGACACCATGGACTATATAGCCCACCAGGTTCTTCTGTCCATGGGATTTCCCAGACACAGTGGGTTGCCATTTCCTTCTCCAGGGGATCTTCCCAACCCATCAAGTGAACTCTGGTCTCCTGCCTTGCAGGCAGACTCTTACTGACTGAGCCACCAGGAAGGTTAGGCTAAGACCAAATCTAAGAGAGGTTTTGAGCCCCTGAAACCAGCTGTGCCTGAAGCTCCTCTTCTTGACTTCTTAGTCACCTCAGTAAGGAAACACCTTTTTTATCTTATAGTCTAAACTGAGCTAAGTAAGTGTCATCTGCAAACATCCTGATGACTGAGGTGGCAGGTCCTTCACACAGCAGAGAGTGCTGTCTGTGAACCAGGAGCTCATGAGACAGCCTCAGATAAGCCCAACTATGATCCACCAGCTAAGCAAACCGATGTGCCTCTGGGCCTTTGCACATGCTGCCATTTGATGCAATACCTTTCTTGTCTCCATGGAAAGCTCTTACTTATCCTGCAAGACAGAGCACAAAGCCACCCTCTGGAAGTCCCCTGCTCTCAGCTGGCTCAGGATCCCGCTGCAACCTCGTCACATATCTGCCCCTGCCCTGTCTGTACCGTCCCGCAGAATGCTCTAGGGCATGAAGGACACACTTCCTAGCCCCAGTTCCTCCCCGAGCCCAGGATGATATGTCAGACTCCTCGGAGCTTAGTTTCTCCTCCAGGGAGGTGCAAGAGGAAGGTGAAAGGGGAGAATCTCGAACTGACGGGGAAGATTCCCCGAAATTACTGTTAAACCAGAAGTGGCTTGTGTGATAAGATCAAGTTTACAGTACTGAGTGATAATAATAAGGGCTCAGGAGGAAGTAAAATTCAGCCACAGAGAAATAGATCGTGTAACAGCATTTCTCCTATGACTCTGAGACCAGGAATACCTGTGGACCATGTGTGGAATACAGATGGGACACGTGGCTGCTATTGCTGTGGATACACCTGAGGCCCCGGTCCAAGTACCACACAGCCAGATCCCACTAGGAGAGAGGATTAGAAAGGGGAGTGGAAGTGCAGAGTGAGAGGGGATGCTCCCATTATGCTTCACATCCTGGAAAGAGCCTGGACCTCACTCTTCTCACCTGAACATGGGCCCTGACACATAGAAAGGACTCACTCAGACAGCTTTCTTTCATCTGTTTGTCCCAAACCCTTCCTGCAGTGGAAGCTGACCCTGGGGTCCCAGTAGGGTTCAGGGCACACTTCTCTAATCGCGCTGGTTTGGGGGGGCGCTGGCAATCCCGTCCCGCCTCAGAGCTTACAGATGGGTCTTCTTCTCAGAAAAACCAGGTCAGTGGCCCTGGCCCTTTTGCCCCTCCCCGGGGCTGTGAGATGCTAGAAATTAGACATGTGAAACCCTAACACAGGATGGAGGCTCTAGTCCTCTCCTGAGCAGGATGCCAGAGGACTGTGAGTTGGTCTGGGTTATTCAGTGGCCCCTGCTCCCAGTGGCTGCTGGCTTTGCCCTGGGGTCTATGGCCTTCCTCTGACATTCTGTGACTTACAGGAACCTCAGGCTCCAGGCTCACAAACCTAGAAACCACCTTGAAACTGCTCTTCTTCAATACCCTTTTCCGATCTCAATAAAGAGGCTGCAGCTGCCAAACTTCAAGTAAACAGGACATTGTCATTCCTATCCCATAACTGTGGGCATTCCTTTCTTCCTATGAAAGCACCTAGACTTTGAGCAGAACACAAACCTGCAAAGCTGCACAGGTTTGAGAGATGGAAAGCAGAAGGAATGCAGAGGATCTAGGAGAACAAGGCAAAGATGGTTCTACGATGGGCCTGGGAGACTGGGGATGCCTCCTTGGTTTCCAGGGATCCCCATTCAGGGCAAGAGCACACTGAACCAGAAAGACCTTTCACTCCCAAACCCAGCTCAGGACCTCCCAGGCCCTGGACTGCAGTGGGCCCTGACTCCTGGAAGATGGGCAGTGAGTAAGGAATTCCATGCAGGGGGTCCTTCCTTACGCACAGAAGCATACAGCCGTTAGCATCCAGAAGGACTAAGGGGGACCTAACCCAGCCTGGGCATCCGTGAAGGTCCAGGAGTGAGCACTATTTAAAAACAAAAGGAAAAGTAGGACGAAGCCTTGGGAATAAAGAAAGTGGCTCAGTGGGTCAGAGCAGTGAGGGGGCATGGGTAAACTGAGGCTCTCAGTGCTTTCTAGAGGATGCGGACAGGAGAGGCAGCTGGGAAGGACCTAGAAGCAGGAGGTCACGGAAGGCCACTAGAAGGATGGAGGAGCCCATCTGAGGCAACAGAACACAAGGGGAAATGTCTCCAGCTTCCAGAAATAGCCTCATAATTAAGAGGAAAACATTAATGGTGGGTGACCAGACGGTATCAAAACTTGTGCCCACTTTGTTTTTCCTGAGCAATCTTCGCTAATTAATTCTTAAAGATTCACACACTGGGATTAAAACACTCAGCTGCAGAAGCCAAACTGATCAATACCCTTCCAGGCTAATGGAGGGGCTGGAGGCAGGGAGCCGGCTCTGGCCCAAGGTGGAACCAAGGGTGCTCCAGGCCCTCAGAGTGCTCCCAAAGGGGTAGCAGGCAACAGGGAGTTCCAGCCATGCTCAGTGAGGAGTGGTGATGCATAAATGCTATCACCCCCAGCAGAAGAGCTGCTGAATCCTCAAGGGGGTCAAAGGTGCTTTGGAAGCTGGGAGGAGATTGAGGTTGCCCACTGGGGTGGGCAGTGATGTCCAGGAAAGCCTGGGTCAGAGGACCCCCCAGTTGGAACACCCAATCAATTCTACACTTACCAGTGGATGGGTTCTCTCCATCTTTGAATGTCTCTTGGGGGGACATGAAACCTACCTATACCCCCATGGTGGATGGGAAGGTGTGATGCTTGGAACCAGAACATCTGTGTCCCCTTTCTGCCCCTGCTCAGCCAGTGGCCATGGGCCCCTCATGGCTCCCATTTCAGTGGCCCCTGTGCAGTGGGGCTGACCACAGGAAGCCTGCCTGCCCACACAAGGACTGTGACTGCAAGGATCCCCTCACAGGTGGGTGGTGTAGACTGAAGTGTGGGCATGAACCATCCTCCATGGGCACTTGGCCACTGCTTGACACAGGGTCCTCAGCTTTCCAGAGGGCTGCAGGACAGGCGGGGACAGAGCATATCAGGAGGGGCTCTGGAGAGGCACTTGGATCAGAAAGGAGAAAGTCCTCCCCACCAAGGTCTCAGGTCTCTGCTGTTGCCTCTGAGAGACTGTGGGGTTCCAGGTGGGGGTCGGCCCACCCACCAACATAGGGGCCTCAGACCAGAGAAAGCCTGTCTTCAGGAACGATCTCAGAGCCCGCCTTTGCAGAGAGAGCAGGGGAGGCTGGAAGCAGTGCAGAATAACTAATTAATGATGGTAAAGTATTGTGGAAGAGGAAAGCGTTGCATAACCGCTAAGTGGTGGGGTTATTATTATTCATGCAATATTCATAGTGTGCTCTTCAGTCTCTGGGAAGCTTCGCTCTGGAGTCCTCAGGGACTTGGTGGAAGGGGGCATGTGCCTAGGGGGCGGGGCTGTGGGATGACAGCTGGCCTAGCCCTCAAGGAAGGGGCTGTGAAGCTGCAAAGGAAACAGCCACACCCAGCCAATGAAAGTCCAGGGAGCTTGGCAAATCTGAGCCATCTGTCGCCATCACTGGGCCATACTGTGTGCCGAGGTCTGTGTCAGGCATTTCCACCATAGTTATCTTTTTAAAGGCTGCTTCTAACATTTGCAGAAAACAAGGCACACCACACACCTAAATGTTTAAAGATTAGAGATCAAGCCACATAGAGGGCTCGACCCACTTCCTCCAGCACGGCCCTGTGGTACACTCTCCAGGGGTCACCTTCTTGGAAAGGGAAGCTCAGCCCTGCCTATGGCCCCAAAGGCTGCCAAGTTCTTCTGAACAGAGCAGGGGGATGTTGGGCTTGACCTGGACCTGCTGGGAGGACCAGATCCCCAGGATTCAGGATGGAGCCTGGCTCAGTCTGACGCCCCCAAGGGCCTCACACCAACCCATGCCCTGTTTTTCCCAATGGACTCTGGGGCAGCATTAAGACATCGTCCCACCCTGGACCACCAAGCAGAGGGAGGAAGTGGAGCTACCTAGGCGTTGGGTCTGCATAGGAATGCCCTTGATCATTGAAATAAAAGCAGCATCCCACCCTCAGTCTCTAGTTCACAGCTCCCCACCAAGCCGTGGTCCCCATCCCATCACACTCCCTCAGCACACACACACAGATCCCTCCCTTACATCTCTGTGTTGACCCAGTTCTGGAACTTTCAAGGATTTTCTAACATAACCAAAAAAGAGAAGAATTCTTGCATTTGTTTGTGTGTGTGATTTGGTGGCGGGACAGGGGGCAGAGCTCTAAAGCCAGGTAGGGGCACAGGTCTCTCTTAGGGACCACAGTCGTCCTTCCAGGGAAGTCCCAGTAGGTGAAAACCGTGTCGTGTCACACGGCTGAAAAAGCGCGCCCTGGGATTTGAACCCGAGCCGGCCAGGCTCCTCAGAGTCTCAGGCCAGTGCACAGTGTGGACGGTGGCTCCAGGCTGACCACAGGTTCTTAATGTGTCATGGGTGGCTCAGTGACGAGGGCTCATCTACAGCTCTGTAAGGGGGGACTCTGTTCTTCGTACCCCAGGGTCGCCTCAGGGGCCCTCTCTGAGCATCTCCAGAACCTTCTCTGGGTCAGCTTAGCTGCCCAGGGCTGTCTCCACACAGCCTCAAACCAGTTGGTCCTACATCGTCTTCTGCAGCACAAGCTGTGACAGATGAGGCACCTTGGCCACACCCTGACCTCAGGCCACACGCAGTGGGAATGCTGGTATGAGTGTGTAACGAGGCCTCAGAAGCCAGCATAGACCCTGCGGGTGAAGCCCTAGATACATCCAGGCTGTCTTCTCTCCTAGGTGGGCTCCTTACTACTAGCTCACCTGCTACACTGATCAGGGAGGTGGTGGGGCGGCTCTTCTTCCAGGGCTGCTAAAAGGCCCTCAGGGTAAGACCTGTTTCCTCCCGAGGCTCACACTCCTCCTCCAGCTAACCCCTCCATCATCCCTGGCTGCACCTCACACTCCTCTCCAGACCACACTGCCTTCCTGCAGTCCTCTTGGGCCAACCAGATCTGTCCCTGCTCACGGTTTCTGCGGACTGGCTCCTGGAAGCCAAGCTTCTATTTCATGCAATAACCAACTCAAACAAGTGCAGTTGCTGGGCATGAGGTGAGCGGTAGCTGGCAAGATTGGATCCCTGACCTGACCGAGGTGACAGTGTGGCAGGGAGTGAGACCCCAAACAGGCATGGAAACAGCACTGGGAAAGAGCATCTCTGGGGTCCTGGGGTTGTGGGGTGGCGGGTGGCACATATCTCACAACAGAGGCAGTATGAGACTGGACAGGAAACTGGACAGAAACTTGATGGATATTCTTGGGGTTGGGGAGCAGGAGCCCTGGGATGGGCCACATGATGGGCTAGGAAGGCCTGCCCAGTGACCACATAAATGCTTGTCAATCCTGGCAACAGCAGGAAGCTGCTGAAGGATTTTAGTCAGACAGAGATATAATCAAATTGCTCTCAGGAAAACTCCTCTTCCAGGAATCCCTCCTGGATACTCTAGTTTGGCTCAAGGTCTCCTCCCTGTTCCCTCTCTGTTCCTTCATCTCAGCACTTAACATAACACATTGCAAATGTCCTCTCCATGAACTGTCAACTCCTTCAGATTGGGGCCTGAAATCATGTACTTTTTGTGTCCTGGCAGAGTCTGGTGAAAATCACTATTTGGTTAACGTAAGGGACAGCCCTGATGTCCATGTGTTCCAGTCCCTTGGTATAGCCCATGGGTCCAGTTCTAGGTCCTTCACCTCAAACCCTGGACATCAACTCCTTGATGACATGGCCCAAGGATTTGCACAGGTCTCTGAGGTGGGTGCAGTCAGGTTCCAGGCAAAAACTCCCCCAGCTGCTCATCTGTTTCATTCAGACAACAGGGAGAGCGCGAGCCCAGTTCATCTTACTGAGAACCATTAGCCGCTTATTTAATGGAATCAAATTTAATAAAAGAAGCAGTTCAAGCAATTCTGGTGGATAAATGAGGGCCTGGGTGTGACAGAGATGCTTACATGACTTTACAGAGGAAGCATGCATGGTTTAATTTGAGAGCAAGTGAAGAAGTCTGCTGATCAGTGTGTTAGCCAGGTCAGCAACAGCTCTGAGCCTCTCAGCTGTGGCTCCCACCCAGGGTGCAAGGAACAGGGGAATATTCCTATAGACACACACACTGCTGAGGTGGCTCCTCCTGCCTTCACCTCACACGGCACTTCCCTTCAGGAGTGTCTAGTATCAGGGATGTGTGTCTGAGAGACTGGAAACAAAAAGAGTAGAGAAAATCACTGAAACAAAAACCTGGTTCTTTGAAAAGATCGATCAGACTGACAAACGTCTAGCAAGACTAACAAAGGAAAAGAGAGAATATACCAATTACCAATAGCAGAAATGAAACAGGGAATCATATAGATTTTTCAGACCTCAGAAGGTTAATAAGAGAATACCATGAAAAACTCTATGCATAAAATCCTGATGACTTGGATAAAGTGAACCAAATCCTCAAAAAGTGCAAATATCACAACTAAACCAAATGAAATAGAATGAATAACCTTGTAGCTATTAAGGAAATTAAATTCATAATCTACAAATTCCCAGAAATCTGCAAGACCAATTTCATGAGAGAATTCTAGCAAATGTTTGAAGAAAATATTCACACCAATTCTGCACAGTTCCGTCCAGAAAATGGAAAGGAAATACTTCCTAATTGATTTTATGAAGCCAGCATTATTGTGACATTAAAACCAGACAAAATTAAATGTAAAAAAAAAGAAAACTGCAAACCAGTATCACTCATGAATATAGATTCAAAATATTATCAAATAGAATTCAGAAAGATAAAAGAATTATGCATCATGACCATATGGAGTCTATTTAGGGATGCAAGACTGGTTTGATATTCAAAAATCCATCAGTGTAATCCACCATAATTACAAGCTAATGAAGGAAAAATTGCCTGACTATATAAAGTGATGCAGGAAAAGCATTTGACAAAATTCTACATCCATTCATGATTAAAAAAAAAAACTCTCAGAAACTAGGAATAGAGAAAAATTCCTTCAACTTGATAAAGAATATCTACCCCAATCCTTACAGCTAATGTTATATTGAATACTTCATGGTGAAAAATGAAATATTTTTCCATTAAGATGGAGAATATGCCTGTTAACATACTACTAGAAGTTCCTGCCAATCTAATAAAGCAAGAAAAGGAAATATACGGCATACTTTTCAGAAAAAATTAAACTGTCCCTGCAGGTGATATTATGGTCTATGTAGGAAAATCTAAAAATTAAATCCTAGAACTAATAAGTCAATTCAGCAAGGGGGCAGGATAAAAGATGGACATATACAAATCAATTATACTTCTATACACTAACAACTACACATAGAAAGAGGAAATTTAAATACCATACAATTTATAATCACTCAAAAAAATACTTAGATGCAAGTCTGGTAATATATATATACAATGTCTAATACGTTATACATTCCACAATGCTGAGAGAAAGTTAAAAGCATCCTAAATAATTAGTAATAAATACTGACTTCACGAAAAACACAACATAATAAAGATGCCAGACTCCTCAAACTGATCTATAGATTTAATGTAATTTCTATCAAAATTCCAGAAAGATTTTGGTTGATATAGATAAGATTATTCTAATATTTACCTAGAAAGGTAAAGGAACTATACTTGCTAAAATTTTTTTGAATAGGAAGAGTAAAGTAGGAATGATCACTCTACCATTTTGGAACCTGTATACTTAACAGAAATCAGTACTGTGTGGTACTGGCAGAGGGACAGACACAGACATCAACAGAAAAGAGAAGATAGCACAGAAATATTTCACACAAATACGACCAACAGATTTTTGAGGAGCAAGCAAAATCAATTCAATAGAGGGACAACCTTTGTGTCAAACAATGGTGCTGGAGCAACTGGATATCCATAAGAGGGAAAGAGGGAGGCAGGGAGTGAGGGGAAAGAAAGAAGAGTAGAGAAGAAAGATAGAAAGGAAGAAAAAGAAAAAAATTACCTTGACTTAAATTCTCAAATGAATTCAAAATGGATCATAGATTTAAACATAAAATATAAAACTATATAACTTTTAAAAGAAAATGTAAGATAAAATTTTTGAGATTTAGGGCTTGGTGAAAACTCAGCTATCAAAAGCATGATACACTAAAGAAAAAAATCAGTAAATTAGGCAGTTAAAATTAAGTAGCTTTGTTTCATGAAAGACCCTGTGACAAGGATGAAGAGACAAGCTTGTGGCTGAGAGAAACTACTTGCAGATCACGTATTTGACAAAGAACTCCAATCCCAAATATATTCAGAACTCTTAAGATTCTACAGTTTAAAAAAAAGCAGTCAAATTGAAAAATGGATAAAAATTATGAAGAGAATTCTTACCACATCAGGAAATTTCTCCTTGCCTTCCTGGGGTCCTAGCCCCTTCCTTTACCCTCTGCTGACTTTACA
This sequence comes from Dama dama, assembly GCF_033118175.1. NCBI lineage: Eukaryota > Metazoa > Chordata > Mammalia > Artiodactyla > Cervidae > Dama > Dama dama. The sequence goes on from NC_083695.1 coordinate 46,260,104, forward strand.
AGAAAGACTCTAGTGCATATTTTCTTTTGTTATATTTATGATCATTTGTTACATAGTCAAAGAGAATAGAGCAGGAATTCTTTCTCACTGGAATGCACATACCACAAAATTCTGAACCATTGTCTTGGCAAGAATCTGGAACAGGGGAAAAGCTGTCAGGAAAGATTTTTACAAAGGTCTCAGGGAGTAAGAGCCAAGGCATAAAGTGATGACTTTGACTTGTAAGATAAAAACGAATTTAATTCTCTTTACCCCGGCCTTTGCCATCTTTTCATTATAAATTAAGGGGGGAGAAAAGCTTCTGCTCTCTTCAATAACTCTGCCTCATCCAGTGAAGAATGTTTTAGGCACTGGAACATAATTAAAGTGATATTGTATTTCTTTTATTATCATGATTATAATAATACATAGATTTCAGCAGGTACTTTCCAACAGAATTAAAACGAAGACAGATGGCTGACATTTGGGTGGGAATTAGAGTCTACAGGAATATTTTATACAGCAGCTTTCTAAAAAGGAAGGTGCAAACCTCTAATAAAATGCCTAGAAATTTCACTGGATATTTTCAATAGCTCTTCTTAGGGCAATATTTTAACAAAATTTTAAAATATTGATTGGTTGGTAGTTAAGTGGCAAATTATTTAGAATTGTGACAACTATTATCCAAAACCTGGTTGTAAGTCTTTTATCATTATGTCAAAAGTACATCAGCCTCTCTCAGGAAGCTGTCCTACACTTCCCAATGTGAAACCCTAAGGACGCAAGGTCAGTTTATGGAGCTTTCTGATGGGGAACGGACCCCTGGAATCTGATCATTAGGATATCAGACAAACTCCCAATTGAGGAATGTTCCATGAAAAAGGGGAACAGAAACCCTCAAACATTAGTATCATAAATGAACAAAATTTGTGGAGATGTTCCAGATTAAAGAAGATTAAAGAGAAAGGGCAAACAAACACAACACCAGATCCTCGCCACTGGCTCCTCGCCTGAGACACAGTGAAAGCTGCAAAGATCATTGTGAGGCCAAAGAAGACATACAGATGGCTAACAAACACATGAAAAGATGCTCAACATCACTCATTATTAGAGAAATGCAAATCAAAACCACAATGAGGTACCATTACACGCCAGTCAGGATGGCTGCTATCCAAAAGTCTACAAGCAATAAATGCTGGAGAGGGTGTGGAGAAAAGGGAACCCTCTTACACTGTTGGTGGGAATGCAAACTAGTACAGCCACTATGGAAAACAGTGTGGAGATTTCTTAAAAAACTGGAAATAGAACTGCCATATGACCCAGCAATCCCACTTCTGGGCATACACACTGAGGAAACCAGATCTGAAAGAGACACGTGCACCCCAATGTTCATCGCAGCACTGTTTATAATAGCCAGGACATGGAAGCAACCTAGATGCCCATCAGCAGATGAATGGATAAGGAAGCTGTGGTACATATACACCATGGAATATTACTCAGCTGTTAAAAAGAATTCATTTGAATCAGTCCTGATGAGATGGGTGAAACTGGAGCCCCTTATACAGAGTGAAGGAAGCCAGAAAGATAAAGAACATTACAGCATACTAACACATATATATGGAATTTAGAAAGATGGTAACGATAACCCTATATGCAAAACAGAAAAAGAGACATAGAAATACAGAACAGACTTTTGAACTCTGTGGGAGAATGTGAGGGTGGGATATTTCAAAAGAACAGCATGTATATTATCTATGGTGAAGCAGATCACCAGCCCAGGTGGGATGCATGAGACAAGTGCTCGAGCCTGGTACACTGGGAAGACCCAGAGGAATCGGGTGGAGAGGGAGGTGGGAGGGGGGATCGGGATGGGGAATACGTGTAAATCTATGGCTGATTCATATCAATGTATGACAAAACCCACTGAAATGTTGTGAAGTAATTAGCCTCCAACTAATAAAAAAAAATAAAATAAAAAAATTTTTAAAAAAAAGATCATTGTGAGGTCCCCTGAAATACTGGACTATGATAGATTACATGAAAAATTTTGTCAATGCTAACTTTCCTGAAGTTGGTAACTGTCCTGTGACTGTAGTTTTGTGAGAGATTGTGCATGCTCAGTCACTCAGTGGTGTGTGTCTGACTCTCTGCTGCCCCATGGACTATATAGCCCATGAGGCTCCTCTGTCTGTGGAATTTTTCAGGCAAGTATATAAGAGTGAGTTGCCATTTCATACTCCAGGGGATCTTCCTGACCCAGGATTGAACCCTCATCTCCTGCATCTCCTGCATTGGCAGGAGGATTCTTTACCACTGAACCCTATCTTCAGTTTTAAAAAATACACATTAATGTATTTAGGGTTTTTTTAAAGTGATGTATATAAGTTAATCTCAAGTGGCTCAGGAAAAAAATCTCTGTGTGTATGTGTCTCTCTCTGTATATACATATATGTATAAATATATCTACTATATATAATAGATATTTTCTGTTTCATAAAAACATAGCTATTATCTACATAAAGATCAATAGAGATTATAAATACAGATATACATATAACCACATTTGTTTTATCATGTGTTCTCCCTATCTACAGAGAGAGAGAGAGAGCATATGATAAAGCAAGTGAGGTCATTTGTTAAAGAAATCAGCAAATCGTACAACTGTTCTTTGCACTATTCTTATGCAACTTTTCTTAAGTTTGATATTATTTTTAAATAAAAAATTGATAGTTTGAAAAGTCTTGTCAGTTTTTGCCTGATGATCCATTTTCTATTCTTGACTGATGGGCCAAAAATATAGTCTTTGGGCATCAAAACACTTCCATTTGTATCCCAATATTCTCACTTACCTTGACTTCTGGTAAATTAGCAATCATGCTCTATTTCTCTGTTTCCTCATATGCGAAATGGGCATAATGATGCTGCTCATGAACAGTTCAGACACATATTAGATGAGGATATAAGTATTGCAAAGTAGAAGAAAAAGGAAAGATGATTAAATAAATGATAGGACAATTAATATTCCATAAAGAAAAAAACTAAAATTAGCCCTTACACAAAAATAAATTCCAAATAAATTAAAGACCTAACATGAAAAATTCAATCACTTTAAAGTTTAAAAAAAAGTTTCTTAGGCAAGACAGAAAAACAAAACATGCAAAAAGGAAAAGACCTAAATTTGACTGTATCACATTTAGAGACTTCTGCAAAGAATACCACAAATATAAAAGAAAAGCAGTAATACAAGAAAAGCAATAATAAGAGAAAATATTTGCAATGCATGACATAAACAGAAACTTAATATCCAGAAAAAGTTACATAAAAGACCAGTAACCAAGTAAAACTAGCAAGAAGTTCAGAGAAAAAGAAACCTGTCTCATAAGTACATAGAAAATGGTTCTTCACACTAGCAATCAGAAATATATAACCTAAACCCTTATAAGTAATATTTCACAACTCTGGCAAAAAAAATTTAGAAATGTGACAATACCAAGTTTTATTGAATCAGTAGCAGGATAGATAATCCAGACCTCACTGGTGGAGAGCAATTCCGATGAAGAGGAGAATCACACATAACAATGAAAGTCACTCCTTTCCAGGCATGCCTCCTAAGGCGCACACTGCACATAGGTTCTAGAAGACCGGACCGATAAGGCTTATTGCAGCTACAGCTGTCATGAGAAAAGTTAGCAACAACGTGAACTGGGTCAGTACTGGAATGGATGACGACATTACTGTGTGGTATTTCAATAGACCCATACAGATAGTTAAGATGAAGACACCTGATTCATAGGCTCAGCGTGGGTAGATGACACAGATGTTACCCATGCTGTGAGGGCGTTCAGGTCAACCTTTTAACACCTAGAAAACAACACAGGAAGGAAGCAGTCAAAGCAGGTGTGCTACTTCCTCTGGAGAGAGAGGGAGGTAAATAAGACAGAGGAAGTGAGACAAAGGGTTTAACTTCATCTCTGATGCCCTGCTTCTTTGATGGATGTGCTCACTTACTCATCTCCTTTTAAACACAGATATCTTAAAAAAATAAAACCAAATTTTGAAATGTGTTAATTTAGGGTATTGTGTCCATGAATGTTTGTCACCTTGATCTAGATTTTAGAAATAGTTTCAAAATATTTGAGGACTGGTTTTTCAAAAGCTCTCCAACTACTCCATGTATGGGAAACAGTGGACCTGGGCTCTCTTCCCTGGCCCCAGGCAAGCCTGGATGTCACCGAGGTGAAAAGGTGGAGATGCCACTCTACCTTGCTGTGTTCCTAAAAGCCTTCTCATGTACAGTTCTAACACATACCCTGGGATGACCAGCCTGGTCTCCTGCCTTCACAGGCCATCTGTTAATGGGTTACACTAGATAATCCTTAGGTCACTTTCACCAGTCCATAAAGGGAAAATTTTGTTTGTCTTATAATTTTCAATAGGTTGGTAGTTATTCTTCTCTTCATAGAAATGTATTTATTGGAATGAAGAATATATATAAACATTATGAAATTATCCAACACAAAGAAACTAAAAGATGACCCATAATTTTATTTCCTAAAAAGAGTCGAAGGATACTTTTAACCCATTTGCTATATTTCCTTCCCGTCAATTTTTGGAAAGCTAAGAAAACATGGGCAAAATACGACGACATAACTAAAACTCTGTAACTATGACTTTGTCTCTTCTCTTCTACCCAGATCAGTTCTGAGAAAGTTAAGTCTTTCATTGAAACTTACTGGATTCATTGGAAATTTTAGAGCATAATTGATTTAGCTGGATTCTGACTGGTAATCAGTAGTTTCTGGTTTTCACTGTGATCAGCAGTGCTGAATAGCACCCTATTAAATATTTTGGGGAGCTTCTACCCTATTAGGTTATTAGGATGAGCTCCTGGAAGTGGAATTTGGGGACAGAAGGCTGTGAACAGCTTACATTTTGCTACAAATTGCCAAATTGTGATTACAGAATCTGGTACTCAATAACGAATGCGCCCCTCAGCTTAGATACTGGCTACATGCTTTAAATACGATAACAGATTGAATTCTCTCAAGCTGTGGGGTCGGTCCTCTTTATCCCCAAGTTACAGATGAGAAAACTGAGCACAGTGAGGACAAGTATCCTACCCATGCTCTCTGGGCTCGTAAAGAGCAGAGCAAGGACTAACATGCAGTGTGTTTAGAGCTGGGCGCACAAGGCCAATCACTGCTATCTCTGCTAGTAGTGTTTGAAAGCCCTAAATTGTTGTGATGCTTTGGCCAAGTATCACAATGCAAACCTCATCCATAAAACTCAGATAATAGGGGGACTAATTTCAGAGTTGTCCCGGAGACAGAATGAGCTGATGTAAGGTACTGAGCAGAATATATATGACCATGCAGCTTATCAGATGCACTCCAAAATGTTTGACGTTATTATTTCTTTTGTTATTTGTGAGCGTGAGCATTTTAAAGGTTTATTTCTATTTGCCATTCTTCAGTGAATTGCCTGTTCATATAATTTGCACCTTTTTTTCACGAGGCTCCTTAAATTTAACTTCTTCCCCCCGTGCTTGTGTATCTACATAGGTCAAAAGCAGAAACAAGGGTTAAAACTTGCACTACCTTCTGGCACTTTTACCAGGTACACCTCCCATGGTCTGTCCTGTACATCCTTAGTTCTGGCTGCCTGGGTTTCATCATCCTTTCATTGCCACCAACACTTGTTTTACACGCCATTTCCACATGTAAACTGACAGATGCCGAGGCTGCTATCTGTCTGACATGCTAACACCCGGAGGTCAAGAGCTTTATTCTCTCCTGGGCTTAGTGCAGGCTTTAGACAAAGTTCTGCCCATGAGAATAATTTTGCTCATGTCCAGGATACAGGCTGTTACTCGAGAGACAGAACATTAAATCGAGACAGACTGCTTGCCTCTGAGTCTTGACTCAGTGCAAGCTTTGGCAAAGAGCTTCTTTGTGTAGATGACAGACATCCATTGCCTTTTTAAGAAATAACAGTTGACGTTAAAGACAATTTTGCAAAGAGTCTCAAGACTCTTTCCTTTTCTGTTATCTATGCATTTTTCTAGCCATCACTCTGTCTTGATTTCTATCTCTTTTGGGTTTTTCCTCTCTGTTTCTCTGGCCTGATTTTTCTCCCTCTACATCTCCCTATTTTTCTATTAGTCTCTGCCTCTCTCCCTTCTTTCCTCTTTTGATCACAGGATTAAAAACGACTTTAAAAAACAAATACCTCTGAGTAAATAAGAGCATGCTTTATTGCATAATAAGACTGATTCACCATTAACAATAGAAAAGCATCTACATATCTACATTTTCTCATTTTACATAATTATTTTCATTTGACTTAATTAAATTTAACTTAATTTTCACACAATTCTAGAAGGTAAACATTATTATTCTCCCTTTTATTGGTTCAGAAACTGAGACTCTAAGAAGCTCTGTTTTGCCAGCAGTGGAGCCACAGTTTAAAGCTAGATTTGTCTAGGTCTCAACCCCAAAGCTTTTTCTGCCACAGGAAACGTCTTGTCGTCTGCAGCCCCAGAAGCATTTGTCAGCTGCAGCTGGAGTGAAACAGACCAAAAGCTTTTCTCACTGTCCCATCAAAGTGAGAAAAGCCATCTGTCCAAAGGGACACATGCGTTCTTGAGGGACTGAGACCCAGCGGGCTAGCAAGCCCCAGTTTCTGACTCACCGTGGAGCCCCTGCCCCAGCCAAGAAAGCGGAATGTGAGCCCCCTTTCTACACACCACTTACCAAGGAGAAGGAGGAGGACTCTCAGCATTCTGGCCGCAGAGTGCATGTTGGCGTTCCGCTCAGGGCTTCTTAAAAGGGCAGAAAGGGGTGACTGTGACCCAAAGCTCTGGGGAGGCCAAGCCCCACGTGACAGACGGGGAAGGAAGCTGCCGCCACAGCCCAACACTGGTAGTTCCTCTCAGCCCTGTCATCCCAGCAAGTCCAGGCAGCCAAGGGGAGCTGGTGCACAACGAGGGCATCTGGGGTGAGAGGGGGCACCGCGGGGAACAGTGCTGATCATTACCCAGTATTATCTCCTACGATCTTCCCCTCACAAGTGTGACTGGGTGCAGATTCTTCCCCAGAGACCCCAGCTGGTGAGGCTCAGAGAGGGATGTGGGCAAAGCCGGCCTGCCTGGAGGTGCAGCTCATGCAGTAGCTCCCAGCCCTCCAGCCTTGAGGCAAGGACAGGAAGTACCCCCAAGCCCACAGCGTGGCCAGTCACTGTTTTAGGACCACAGACTCCTTTAGGTTCCAGAGGCCTATGGATTTCTTCCCAGAATAACATGTTTAAGTGCCCCAAACAAGGTACTTAGGGATCCTTTCCCAGGTGGTGCTAGTGGTAAAGAACCTGCCTGCCAATGCAGGAGACAAAAGAGACACAGGTTCAATCCTTGGGTCAGAAAGATCGCCTGGAGAAGAAAACGGCAACCCACTCCAGTATTCTTGCCTGGAGAATCCCATGGACAGAGGAACCTGGTGGGCTATAATCCATGGGATCACAAAGAGCCAGATACAACTGAGTGATTTAGCACCTGATTTAGCACATGCACACACACACACAAGGATTATAAAAGAAACCAGTTATTTTTAAATACAATTATCCAAATATCTAGAAAACAGACTTGCGATACAGAAATACATGTGCTTCGTTACCCACCCAGTAAATAACAAGGCGTAGCATCAAGTGAAATAATTACCAGGATCTTGATGCCATGATAAAATGATATTGAGAGATGTCTGTAACAACTGAAATATGGATGGACATATTCACTGCTCCTACTAGTAATAAAATCACCTGTCTGGTAATGCCACTGTGGCTTAGTGGCTACACTTGAATTAGCAGGAAAAGCTAAGTTTCCATTAGAGGTTAGAGGACAGAGATGGAATTTTTTCCCATCCAAGTTCACAGATCCCAGGTTAAGTGTCCAACCTCGGAGGACCCTTGGTTGTTAACACAGACTCAGCCCACAAATCTGGGGTCATGTGTTTCCATACTTCTCCTTGACACATACTTAACTATCAAGGCACCAACTCCACTGTGCAAGAAATGTCACTTGCAAAAACATAAATCAAATTAATGACAGTTGTAGAGCTCCATTTAAATGAGTGGGCAGAAACTGAACACTTTTTTCTTGGGATCGCTCAGCCAAATCCCTAACACAGCTAACTCAGTGAGCGCTTGCAATCTTAGAATGTGAGTTTGTTTGACCCTCATCCCAACCCTCTGAGTCAGGTGTTAGCACTGGCCTTCCTTTGATGGAGGAGGGAACGACATCACTGAGGTGTGTGGTACCCCCAGGTCCACTCAGCTGGGTGTTGAGCCCAAGGCTTTGGCTGGCAGTCTGTGCCTCTCACACTGGACTGTGCCTTCCATGGGTGGGCACCACCCACTGCCAAGGTCCACCTGTCCCGCCAGAGGCCATCAGGTTGCACTGGCAGCCGCTGACACCCACTGACGGGACCCCTTCAGAACTGCCGTGTTTGCTCCTCTGAGTCTCCACATGAGTGGAGTAGACCGTTTCTGGGGAACGCAGGTTTCTTCATTTTGGTGCCTTTAAGTTTCATCCTTTTACCCAGATACACTTTGTTTCATTTTAAACACTTTGGCTCAGTCTTCACTTGCACCAGGAAACATACTCTCTCTTGCTTCTCCTGAAACATGTGGATTTTTAAAATCTTTATCCTACTTAATGAAGACATTTGTAGGAGAGATATTTCAGTTTCCCCTAAGCGAACTAAAAGAAAATGCCAGTGCAGACATAATAATCTACAGGCAGTGGTTGTGGGCTGCAGAAAACACACCAGTGAGGCTTCAGGTACACAAAGATGTCCCAAGCTGATGTGACATCAGACTTTGCAATTTTTGGCAACTAATTTTAAAATGTCTTCACAGGCAGTATGCATGCTCGGTCGCTTCAGTCGTCTGTGACTCTTTGTGACCCCATGGACTGTGGCCCTCCAGGCACCTCTGTCTATGGGATTTTCCTGTCAAGAATGCTGGCGTGGGTAGTCATTCTCTTCTCCAGGGGATTTTCCTGACCCAGGGATCGAACCCATGTCTCCTGCATCTCCTGCACTGCAGGTGAATTCTTTACCGCTGAGCCACTGGGGAAGCCCTCGCGTGTGGCAAGTCAAACCGAATAGCAGTGTGTAACTTCTGCTCTAGAATACCTCTCGTGATCTCTTCCAGGGCTCAAGCATTCATATTTAAACCCATGAAGGGAAGTTTCTGCAGCAACTTCTTTTTCACCCAGCCACAACCTCCTAAGGCCAGAAAATGCAGCATCTGCTACCCACCTGAGTAGAAGAGTGGAAAATGAAGAGACTCAAAATGGTCTCATAAGCTGGAATCTGAAAAAAAAAACAACAACAGCCTGACATCATCTAGCCAGTGGACCTGGGAGTGATTGGAGTCTCAGTGTGGTCTGGTGCTCTCCCGGCCAGAATGGGCTGCCCCACCCCATGCCCCTATAATAAATGCCCAGCTCTTAACCTGAGGCTGCTCTTTCATAGGTGTTGGGATGCCTCCCACTAGACTGGGAGCCTGTGAGGTCAGGGGCCGGAGCACTGAGCCCCACAACTGACACAGCATAGGGTCTCAAGAGCTTTTATTGAATAAAGGAATCACTTTACTTTGCTCACACACAGATTGAGCCAGCCCAGCCTCCAGCCTAGAGCACAGCTGTGGACCTCACCTGCGGTAGGGAGGTAATCTGCTCTGCCAACCAAAATAGAAAGAGCTCTGCAGCTCTGATATTCTGCAGGCTCTGTCCCTTCCCCAGCATGGGCCCCTCATGCCCAGGAAGCTTCTGTCCTCTCCCAGCGGCTTAGCACCAGCCACACTGCATGCGATTGACACATATGTGTCTATAGTATTAGTCGGTTATTTCTGCTGCTCGGTTATTTCTGATTCTCTGCAGCCCCATAGCCTGCCAGGCTCCTCTGTCCATGGGATTCTTCAGACAAGAATACTGGAGTGAGTTGCCATTTCCTACTCCAGAGTATCTTCCCAACTCAGAGATCAAACCTGCGTCTCTTGCCCTCCTGCACTGGCAGGCGGATTCTTTACCAGTAGCACCACCTGCAAAGCCCAGTACTAGTCGGGAGAAACTGTCAAACCCACCAAGACTGTGGGAGGCTTTGTGAAAAACTAAGTATAGGGAAGGTTTTTAATCGCATATTGATGTACCACACTTAAATAGAAGGCCAGTCCAAAAAAATAGAAAATTGTCTTTTCAACCATACATACAATAGTTACAAAAAAAAATCTGAACCAGGAAGCCATTCTCAAAAACTTCAAAGAATAGGTGCCAAACAACCCATATTTCTTACCATGGTGCAACTGGATTAGGTAACAGTGGCCAAAAATACATTAAGTTTCCATGTTTAGAAATTCAAAAATGCATTTCTAAGTAACTGATAAGTCAAAGAATAAGTTACAATGAAAATTTAAAACAGCTAGAACTGAGTGATAATGAACATCTTGTATCAGATTTGTGGACTGCAAGTAAAATAATAATTAAAAGGAAATGAGTAGATGTAAATTCTTAGAAAAGAAGGACTTAAAAAAGCATGAGTTACATGAACAAGTCTGGTTATCCAATGCATAGAAATGCAAATATAGTTAACAATACTGTATTCTGTACTTAAAATTTGTTTAGAGGGTAAATCTTAATTGTTTTCAATACACATGCCCACACACACACTGAGGGGACAGATATGTTAATTAGCTTGACTGCTATTTCACTGTGTATACATACATCAGAACACCAAGTTGTACACTTTAAATGTATCAAACTTTTATTTGTTGATTAATACTTTAATAAGGTTGGGTGAAAATATTGGGTAATGCTTAAGTTCAGCTGAGAATGTGAAAAAATACGATATAACATTTTTGAAAACAATTTTTATTCTCTAGTGAAGTTGAAGATCTATCATGTGATTCAACAATTCTACTCCTGAAGATATAACCAGATATACTCTTACACCTGTACATTCAGAGACATAGAAAAGAATATTCACAGAGCCTAATTTGTGATAGCAAACAATATCTTGAAAGAACTACAGAATCTATCAACAGGAGGGTGGGTAAATGATTCAGGATGAATTTTACAATGGAATATTATATAACTATTAATAAATTGGAAAAGACCCTGATGCTGGAAAAAATTGAGGGTAAGAGGAAAAGGGGGCTGACAGAAGATGAGATGGTTGGATGGCATCATTGACTGAATGGGCTTGAGTTTGAGCAAACTCAGGGAGATAGTGATGGACAGAAAAGCCTGGCATGCTGCAGTTCATGGGGTCACGAAGAGTTGCACATGACTTAGCAACTGAACAACAACAAATAATAAACGAACTACAGTGACAGAGACAACTTAGATAAAATTCAAAAACGTGATGTGTGAAAAAATCAAATTGCAAAAGATGACAGGCAGAATGATACCATTTTCATGAAGTACAGAAGCAAGCAAAACTAAACAATAAAGAATCCAGAGAACACATACATATTTTTCATTGAATAATATTTTTAAAAATCATTAAAATTATAAACAAAAAGTTCAGGAGATGAGATATAAGGGAAGGAGTATGAAGGTGGGCAGTAGAGGCAACATTCCAGGTCTTTAATTTCTAGTCAGGTGCATGGATTATTATGCTTCACTAGTAGGAAGACTATATGCTGAGTTTTGCCCAGATAAGTCCTGGTTTATGTCCATTATCTTTGTATAGTTATAGTAGCATCCTTTTCACTCCCCAAAGTTTGACAAGGACCAAAAGATTTGAATCATAATTATATAGTCTATTTATTCATAATCCACAGATGTTAAAGAGAATTTTTTAAAGATTGAATAATTAAATGTAGATACTGGCATAGTTGTTTGATAAGTTTTAAATTATTCCAACCATTCTAGTTATATCTACAGCTTTAAAAGTTTACACAAGTTTTGATCCATTAATCCCACTGTAAGAAACATAGTTTACGGCCAGAATTGAACAAATGTACAAGGATGTATATATAGCTTCCCTGGTGGCTCAGCAGTAAAGAATTTGCCTGCAATTAAAGAGACACAGGTTCGATCCCTGGGTCAGGAAGATCCCCTGGAGAAAGAAATGGCAACCCATTCCACTATTCTTGCTGGGAAATCCCATGGACAGTGGAGCCTAGCAGGCTACAGTCCATGGGGTCGCAAGAGTCAGGCACGACTTAGGGACTAAACCACCACCACCACCCACGAGGATGTATATACAAAATTGCTCACCATACAATTAATGAAAATTAAAAATAAGACCATGACAAGCAGAAAATAGTAACCAACCTAAACTGGCTCATGATTTTAATGAAATAGTAAGAGGACAGGAGTATATATACCAGTAAATGTGTGCCTTTACCTTCATCATCTTGATTGAGTTTCATAAGTAAATTGGTGTAGATACCTGTTTCCAGGGAAAGAAGAAAGGTAAAGGTTGTAGGCAAGCATGGTCAGTAGTGCAGCCCTTCGGTTCAAAACCTTTTACAATTAAAGAATGGTTCAGCTCAATAACAAAAAAACCCAAACAACCCAATCAAAAAACAGGCAGAACACCTAAACAGACATTTCTCCAAAGAAGACATACAGATGGCTAATAAATATAGACAAAAAATGCTCAACATTATTTATTATTAGACAAATGCAAATCAAAACTACAATGAGGTATCACCTCAAACTAGTCAGAATGACCATCATGAAAAGAATCTACAAACAATAAATGCTGGAGAAGATGTGGAGAAAAAGGAGCTCTCTTGCACTGTTGGTGGGACTGTAAATTGATACAGCCACTGTGGAGAACAATAATTGTGGAGATTTCTTTAAAAACTAGGAATAAAACTACCACATGACCCAGCAATCCCAATACTGGGCATGTACCCTGAGAACACCACAACTCTAAAAGACACGTGTACTCTAAAGTTTATCACAGCACTATTTACAATAACAGGGACATGGAAACAACTTAGATGTCCATCGACAGATGAACGGATAAAGAAGTAGTGGTGCATATACACAATGGAATATTACTTGGCCATAAAAGGAACAAGTTTTGAGTTAGTTATAGTGAGGTGGATGAACCTAGTGCCTATTATACAGAGTGAAGTAAGTCAGAAATATTGTAATAAGTAAGCATATGTGTACATTTGGGGATGATCCACAGAGAATCTTATATATAAATCCATAAATCTTCCCATACATGTGATGTGGTTTCAATATTATTTTCTGACTATAAAAATTTGGGATCCCTGGTGGCCCAGTGTTTAAGACTCTGTACAAGGACCTGGGTTCAACTCCTGCTCAGGGAACTAAGATCCCACAAACCATGTGGCACAGCCAAAAAAAATATATATATATATATATACACATATATGTATATTTATGCCTTAACTTACATATGGCTTAATTTATTCTCCTATCTCTGCATGGCTGTGTACAGTTCTGTTACTGATCCAAGAATAATGTTGCAATTCTAAATTTTCTCAAATATGGCCAGGTCATCATAAAAAGGATAAAGTCCTTTAAGGTACTAAGGCAAAATTCACTATTAAAGTAATAAATCTTGAAAAAATGAAACCACCAAAACCAAAAAGGAATTTTCATTCTCAAATTTTTTCCAGTGCTTCAGGGAAGCTAAGGAGTTGGGTATTTATCTACCAGTGAGACTTTGAAGAAGCCATGGACACCATAAAGCCCCCTTGGCTCAGGGGCTCCTGGTCAAAGAAACATAGGCATGGCTTGCTAAGAGCCCAGTTCAAAGGGAGTTCTAGGGACAGAGAATCTATCTCGGAAGGGGCTTTCATTTTACCCATACTTAGCCATCTGTATGCTGTGTGATAATTAGGGAACTATGGTGTATACAGTGTTTCCCTCATTATCAAAAAGAAGAACTTCATTCTCAGCCGGTATCTTTTAGAAGGTTGCAAAAGTTGGCATTTATCAAATTTGAAGACTGGTAAAAACACAATCCAGATGCCTGTTTCTTAACTTCAATCTTGAGTAAAAGACTGTTGGCTATCTGGACATCTTCGGTGATGCAAGAAGCTTAGCGAATGCTAGCAAACATCAGAAGTCTCCCATTCCACCTTATTTTCTCAGAAGGAATTAAAATCATTCCTGGCTTCTCTGCCTAGGAAGTAAGCCTTGAGTTATCTACAAATTCTCAATTTGCAGCTAAGATTCTGCCCCGGAAACACAAGAAATTAGGATAAACACCAGTTTCTTTGGTGTTAAAAGATGTCATCATATAAATAAATATTTTGAAAATGGAATATCACCTTCCTTACACAAACTCAAAGATCTAACTCTATGGGTAATATTCCTGCTAGGATACTGCTTACTAAACAGTATGACTTGAGATGGGGAAAAAGGCAAAGATGTTGGAGGGAGAAACAGTGCTGGGGATGAACCATGCTTTTTAGAAATTCTTTTAGCTCTATATATTTTTATATGCACATTTTCTGTATATATATTGAACTTCAATAAAAATTTAAATATGTAAGTAGGGATAACTATAAGATAAACACTAACATTAAATTTTTTAAAATTCTGCAATATGTTGTCTATTTGTTGCTAAATAAAGATCTATTTTAGAAAGAAATTCATGAAAAGTTGAAAATTAGAAACAAAAAATTTAGCAGACAAATACCAAAAATAGGGTAGTGATTTTAATATTGAATAAAGCAGAATTTAGGTGCAAAATCACTTAAGTGAAAAGATGGATATTACACATATGGTAAAAATGATGAAAGAAAGTATAATAATCATGCATATGCAGGCACCTAAAAATGTAATCTCAAAATATATAAAGGAACAATTGAAAGTATTGCAGAGAGAAATAAGCAATTATACTTAGAGAATGTCATATATCTATTTTAGAAACTGAGACATCAAATAGACAAAAATAAGCAAGAAGTAAACAGTTTGAATAAAGTAAGTTCATACTAATATATTTACACTCAAAAAAGAAAGAAAACAAATTTTGTAGCACATTTCATCTTACATCGTTTTGGCAAGAAATTAATCATGATCAGACTTAAATGCAAAGAGACTAGGAAATAAAGTCTTTCATCTAGGTGCCCTGCATAAAATTTAGGGATTTATGACTAAGGTAGGAAGGGAGGGGGGAAACCTACACAAAACAAAGAAGTAATGAAACACTGATTTTTTTTTTTTTTTCTTCATTTATTTTTGTTAGTTGGAGGCTAATTACTTTACAATATTGTAGTGGGTTTTGTCATACATTGACATGAATCAGCCATGGATTTACATGTATTCCCCATCCCGATCCCCCCTCCCACCTCCCTTTCTACTCGATCCCTCTGGGTCTTCCCAGTGCACCAGGCCCGAGCACTTGTCTCATGCATCCAACATGGGCTGGTGATCTGTTTCACCCTAGATAATATACATGTTTCGATGCTGTTCTCTCAAAACATCCCACCCTCACCTTCTCCCACAGAGTTCAAAAGTCTGTTCTGTACATCTATGTCTCTTTTTCTGTTTTGCATAGAGGGTTATCGTTACCATCTTTCTAAATTCCATATATATGTGTTAGTATGCTGTAATGTTCTTTATCTTTCGGGCTTCCTTCACTCTGTATAATGGGCTCCAGTTTCATCCATCTCATTAGAACTGATTCAAATAAATTATTTTTAATGGCTGAGTAATATTCCATGGTTTATATGTACCACAGCTTCCTTATCCATTCATCTGCTGATGGGCATCTAGGTTGCTTCCATGTCCTGGCTATTATAAACAGTGCTGCGATGAACATTGGGGTGCACGTGTCTCTTTCAGATCTGGTTTCCTCTACAGGCCAGTATCACTGATGAACATAGATGCAAAAATCCTTAACAAAATTCTAGCAAACAGAATCCAACAGCATATTAAGAAAATCATACACCATGACCAAGTGGGCTTTATCCCAGGAATGCAAGGATTCTTTAATATCCGCAAATCAATCAATGTAATACACCACATTAACAAATTGAAAGATAAAAACCATGTGATTATCTCAATAGATGCAGAGAAAGCCTTTGACAAAATTCAACACTCATTTATGATTAAAACTCTCCAGAAAGCAGGAATAGAAGGAACATACCTCAACATAATAAAAGCTATATATGACAAACCCACAGCAAGCAACACCCTCAATGGTGAAAAATTGAAAGCATTACCCCTGAAATCAGGAACAAGACAAGGGTGCCCACTCTCACCACTACTATTCAACATAGTGTTGGAAGTTTTGGCCACAGCAATCAGAGCAGAAAAAGAAGTAAAAGGAATCCAGATAGGAAAAGAAGAAGTGAAACTCTCGCTGTTTGCAGATGATCCTCTACATAGAAAACCCTAAAGACTCTACCAGAAAATTACTAGAGCTAATCAATGAATATAGTAAAGTTGCAGGATATAAAATTCACACACAGAAATCCCTTGCATTGCTATAGAAATGAGAAAATAGAAAGAGAAATTAAGGAAACACTGATTCTTTACAAATGCTAATTCAATAGACCTCTAGCAAGACTTATCAAAGGGGCAAGAGAAATAACATAAAAATAAATAAGATACTATAACAAGGAGTCACACATGACTGAGCAACTGAACTGAACTGATTACATAATTGAGAGGTTTTAAAAATTTTATAAAGATCTACAAAAGCAAATTAAAAACCTCAAAGAATGGACAAAAATTGGTAAAAATATAAAATGTTAAAATTAGCATAAGAGAAACATAGACAAATTAAAGGTACTGTAGCCATCCAAAAAATGGAAACGTTGATCAAAGACATCCCACCTTTATAAAACCCATGTTTACATGTGCTTATGAGTTCTACCAAATTCTACAGGAACAAATAATTCTTTTTTTTTTTTTTTGGATCGTCAATGCCTTGCATTTAAGGCTTTTCAATTCTTTTTTTTTTCTTTTTTTTTCTTTTTTTTTTTTTTTATTATTATTATTATTTTTTTTCCCAGTGGGTTTTGTCATACATTGATATGAATCAGCCATGGATTTACATGTATTCCCAATCCCGATCCCCCCTCCCACCTCCCTCTCCACCCGATTCCTCTGGGTCTTCCCAGTGCACCAGGCCGGAGCACTTGTCTCGTGCATCCCACCTGGGCTGGTGATCTGTTTCACCATAGATAGTATACATGCTGTTCTTTTGAAATATCCCACCCTCACATTATCCCACAAAGTTCAAAAGTCTGTTCTGTATTTCTGTGTCTCTTTTTCTGTTCTGCATATAGGGTTATCGTTATCACCTTTCTAAATTCCATATACATGTGTCAGTATGCTGTAATGTTCTTTATCTTTCTGGCTTACTTCACTCTGTATAAGGGGCTCCAGCTTCATCCATCTCATTAGGACTGGTTCAAATGAATTCTTTTTAATGGCTGAGTAATATTCCATGGTGTATATGTACCACAGCTTCCTTATCCATTCATCTGCTGATGGGCATCTAGGTTGCTTCCATGTCCTGGCTATTATAAACAGTGCTGCGATGAACATTGGGGTGCACGTGTCTCTTTCAGATCTGGTTTCCTCAGTGTGTATGCCCAGAAGTGGGAGTGCTGGGTCATATGGCAGTTCTATGTCCAGTTTTTTAAGAAATCTCCACACTGTTTTCCAAAGCGGCTGTACTAGTTTGCATTCCCACCAACAGTGTAAGAGGGTTCCCTTTTCTCCACACCCTCTCCAGCATTTATTGCTTGTAGACTTTTGGATAGCAGCCATCCTGACTGGCGTGTAATGGTACCTCATTGTGGTTTTGATTTGCATTTCTCTAATAATGAGTGATGTTGAGCATCTTTTCATGTGTTTGTTAGCCATCTGTATGTCTTCTTTGGAGAAATGTCTGTTTAGTTCTTTGGCCCATTTTTTGATTGGGTCATTTATTTTTCTGGAATTGAGCTTCAGGAGTTGCTTGTATATTTTTGAGATTAATCCTTTGTCTGTTTCTTCATTTGCTACTATTTTCTCCCAATCTGAGGGCTGTCTTTTCACCTTACTTATAGTTTCCTTTGTAGTGCAAAAGCTTTTAAGTTTCATTAGGTCCCATTTGTTTAGTTTTGCTTTTATTTCCAATATTCTGGGAGGTGGGTCATAGAGGATCTTGCTTTGATTTATGTCGGAGAGTGTTTTGCCTATGTTCTCCTCTAGGAGTTTTATAGTTTCTGGTCTTACATTTAGATCTTTAATCCATTTTGAGTTTATTTTTGTGTATGGTGTTAGAAAGTGTTCTAATTTCATTCTTTTACAAGTGGTTGACCAGTTTTCCCAGCACCACTTGTTAAAGAGGTTGTCTTTTTTCCATTGTATATCCTTGCCTCCTTTGTCAAAGATAAGGTGTCCATAGGTTCGTGGATTTATCTCTGGGCTTTCTATTCTGTTCCATTGATCTATATTTCTGTCTTTGTGCCAGTACCACACTGTCTTGATGACTGTGGCTTTGTAGTAGAGTCTGAAGTCAGGCAGGTTGATTCCTCCAGTTCCATTCTTCTTTCTCAAGATTACTTTGGCTATTCGAGGTTTTTTGTATTTCCATACAAATTGTGAAATTCTTTGGTCTAGTTCTGTGAAAAATACCGTTGGTAGCTTGATAGGGATTGCATTGAATCTATAGACTGCTTTGGGTAGAATAGCCATTTTGACAATATTGATTCTTCCAATCCATGAACACGGTATGTTTCTCCATCTGTTTGTGTCCTCTTTGATTTCTTTCATCAGTGTTTTATAGTTTTCTATGTATAGGTCCTTTGTTTCTTTAGGTAGATATACTCCTAAGTATTTTATTCTTTTTGTTGCAATGGTGAATGGTATTGTTTCCTTAATTTCTCTGTCTGTTTTTTCATTGTTAGTATATAGGAATGCAAGGGATTTCTGTGTGTTAATTTTATATCCTGCAACTTTACTATATTCATTGATTAGCTCTAGTAATTTTCTGGTAGAATCTTTAGGGTTTTCTATGTAGAGGATCATGTCATCTGCAAACAGTGAGAGTTTTACTTCTTCTTTTCCTATCTGGATTCCTTTTACTTCTTTTTCTGCTCTGATTGCTGTGGCCAGCACTTCCAACACTATGTTGAATAGTAGTGGTGAGAGTGGGCACCCTTGTCTTGTTCCTGATTTCAGGGGAAATGCCTTCAATTTTTCACCATTGAGGGTGATGCTTGCTGTGGGTTTGTCATATATAGCTTTTATTATGTTGAGGTATGTTCCTTCTATTCCTGCTTTTTGGAGAGTTTTAATCATAAATGAGTGTTGAATTTTGTCAAAGGCTTTCTCTGCATCTATTGAGATAATCATATGGTTTTTATCTTTCAATTTGTTAATGTGGTGTATTACATTGATTGATTTGCGGATATTAAAGAATCCTTGCATTCCTGGGATAAAGCCCACTTGGTCATGGTGTATGATTTTTTTAATATGTTGTTGGATTCTGTTTGCTAGAATTTTGTTAAGGATTTTTGCATCTATGTTCATCAGTGATATTGGCCTGTAGTTTTCTTTTTTTGTGGCATCTTTGTCTGGTTTTGGAATTAGGGTGATGGTGGCCTCATAGAATGAGTTTGGAAGCTTACCTTCTTCTGCAATTTTCTGGAAGAGTTTGAGTAAGATAGGTGTTAGCTCTTCTCTAAATTTTTGGTAGAATTCAGCTGTGAAGCCATCTGGTCCTGGGCTTTTGTTTGCTGGAAGATTTTTGATGACAGTTTCGATTTCCTTGCTTGTGATGGGTCTGTTAAGATCTTCTATTTCTTCCTGGTTCAGTTTTGGAAAGTTATACTTTTCTAAGAATTTGTCCATTTCATCCAAGTTGTCCATTTTATTGGCATAGAGCTGCTGGTAGTAGTCTCTTATGATCCTTTGTATTTCAGTGTTGTCTGTTGTGATCTCTCCATTTTCATTTCTAATTTTGTTAATTTGGTTTTTCTCTCTTTGTTTCTTAATGAGTCTTGCTAATGGTTTGTCAATTTTGTTTATTTTTTCAAAAAACCAGCTTTTAGCTTTGTTGATTTTTGCTATGGTCTCTTTAGTTTCTTTTGCATTTATTTCTGCCCTGATTTTTAAGATTTCTTTCCTTCTGCTAACTCTGGGGTTCTTCATTTCTTCCTTCTCTAATTGCTTTAGGTGTATAGTTAGGTTATTTAATTGGTTTTTTTCCTGTTTCTTGATGAGGAACAAATAATTCTTATACAAACTTTTACAGAGAAAAATTGACTAAAATCTGTCCTACTCATTTTAATAAAAGTTCATATTAATGATGCTAAAATCAGATAAGGACAGTATTAAAACAAATATTCACATATGAATATAGATAAAAGATTTTTGTAAAGTATTAACAAACCAACTACTTATTTTTAAAAAACTAATAAATTGTGATGAAATAGAGTTTATTCAAAGAATTCAAAAATGACTTAAAACCAGAAAAATCTATCAATTTAATTCATTATATTTATTTTTCTTGTTTTTATTTTCTTTCCAGTGTGTTTTATTTTTTCATATACCTGATTGTATTATTGAATCCCTGATATTACATATGAACATTAGAGAAAAAAATAATTTTAAGTTTAGGATGATATTATACTCCTTCAAGTAGATTTGTATTTCTTTTGACAGTATCCTATGCTTCACTAGCAAAATTTACCACACCGAATACCATACCAGAGACTAAAATGAATAAAAGTTGGACTTTACTTCTTCTGAGGGACAGTTTATTTCTGGTCCACCATTTCTACTAGGAATTAGCCCTTTAGCACCCAGACCCAAAGCTAAGAGGGTTTCCAAGGGTCCTCTTTCATAGTAGGTTCTGGTTTTATCCCCTCAAAGTTATTGACAGCTCTCCTTCCTTCTCGGCCTCCCAGTCACCTCTTCTGGAATTGAAAGGTGCCTCCAGGAGAAAAAATTGTCAAGTTCCACGCACATTTGGAGTTTCTTCTCCCAGATCTTGTTCTCATAATTCTTCGTTGCCTGTTAGCTCTCTGACAACTTTAAACATATGTTTTAAAATTTATTTTTTGTCTAGCATTTCCAGTCATTCTTAATAAGAGGAAAGATCTGAATTACTTAGTCTATATTCTCAGAATTCCAAGTCCACCACAGCCCAACTTGTTGCAATACAAGATAATACTTGTATCTATGGAGGCACCTTCAAAACTCCTTATTCACAGAAATTAAAAAAAAAGACTGAGCAGATGCATTCCTTGAAATTGCTAATCAGCTGCTAAAGACTCAAAAGCATCTGGTTAATGATATTAGCCTGAATGGATCACATTACTGAGCCCTTTTAAAATGGAAATTCAGGCCATCATCCCTAAGCAAACTTCTGGTAGCAAGGTCTTCACTTACCTGCAGAAAAATAAGCTAAAGATTCTCAAAGCCAAACATAACTTGAAAAAACATCCTACACCCTAGGTTCATCTTCTAAAGCTTTGCGATGCTTCTGTACCCAAGAGATCCCAGACTCTGAGCATCTTCTCTTTTAGACAGAATCTAGTTTCAGTCATTACTCACCCAATCCCAGCCTTTCTTGTGTAAGAAAATCTCAGTCCATTCCTCTTCTGGGCTCCCTCCCCACCTATCTGTTGCAGTTCAGGATATATACATTTAATTAATTCAGCTTTACCTCCAACTTGTAAATAGTGAGAGAAGTGTCAGATATATGGTGGATAAATAACATGGGTTTTCCCAGGAGGCTCCATCCTGGTGAAAGAGGGTAACTGTAATTTTCAGCTGTGAGTAATTGTACATAATATAATCCTAAATGATTTTTCTTCTGTAATTTCATTAGAGTTTAGAAATTTAATTAGATTTTGAATCACTCTGAAATAAAGTAGCAAAACGCCGAGAGACTGAGAGCGGTGGTTATTTTGTCCTTAGAGGCCACATTCTTGGTCTCAAATTGGCATGTCTTCATTAGGAGGAAGTTTGCAGAACTTCTTGATATATTATTGTCTTTCAGAATGGACTCTGAATAGGTCTTTGGAGAGCATTAGAAGAGTACACAATTATTATGCACACTCTTCTTGAGGTTTAAGATCATCTGCCTTGCATATACTTAATAAAAATATGTCTCTAAAGTTGTTTAAGAAACTGTGGAGATAGGAAAGATGTTCCTTGAATGCCCCAATGCTGTTCCTGGATTATTAGCAACTACCTGTACATTATGATGCAGTGAGGGGCTGTTTGCTTAACTTTAATGATTATGTAAGGTTTATGGTTATTTTTATTGCTACAACATATGAACTGTCATGGTGGCTGTAATTAGAGGCAAGCTAAAGTGTTGCTGTTACAGTCCTCCGGGACTGAGGAGAAACTACTTCCTTCTTATCAACTTTACCTCTGTTCAAGAGTCGGGAAAAAAAAAAGAGGGGAATCAAACTAAATGAACAGTTCTTACCTCAAAGCAGGTTATGACACAGAAAAATTGAAGAGAACATTAAAACTCCAGGCCAACAGCTTGCAGCTAACGAAGCTGCAAGGAAACAATCTTCTTTTCCCCCAAAATATCCTAATTTGTTTAATTCTCTGAAAGGCCATTGCCCACATCTTTTCCCAAAGGCCATCTGAGAAGCATGGTGATGGTGGAATTGCTCCAAGGGGCTCTGTATATCCCAGCCACTCTGCTGCAGCCTCTATGCAAATATCCTCTCTGCACTCCAGGCTGGGGATTAAGAAACTCAAGATGGCCTAAGACATATGGAGAAAACAGCTCAGAGGCTCTGGGAGCCCATGAAAAGTTCCTTGGGATGCAGAGAAAAAAATCAGAAGCCCCAGGAAATAAAACAAATTAGGCAATCCGACTTCCTGGTCAATCTGAAGAAGGTAGAATGGTTTGGGTAAGAAGCTGAAAGCACGTTATGAACTCAAGAATTGAGAGTTATGTGATATGAATACAAGGGTCTTTCAAGAGGCACTGGGAAGGAGATGGGAGGAGAGGGAATGAGGGGAAAGCAGGAGCCTGGGAGGAGCTCATTGGGTGCAGTGGGAGCAAGAACGTGGACATCTCCACAAGGGCGGCCTAGCTCTGTGCTAGACTCTGGGCAGCAACAGACAGGAAACCTGGTGCCCGACTGCTGCTGGACCATCTGCCTTCTCTTCTAGACTGTGTGTTCTCTGAGCAACAGGGATGTGTCAGATTCATTTTTGTTTGCACTACACACACAGAAATTCCTGTTCTATGGCAGGGGTTCAACGAATATTGAATAAACGAATGGGGTCAGAAAGTAACAAAGAGAAGACAAAGCCTCTGCTCTAAGGCGGTACCTGATGGTAAGTTCATGTTTGCCCAGGGATGGTAACTAACTAAAAAGGGCCTCCTTGAGAAGGTCAGTTGGTCATTTTCAACAAAAGCTTTCAAAATGACAGTGTTGTTTGCCATGTGAACCATGCTGGGGATGTTTTCCAAGGAAATAATCTCAAAGATGGAAAACAGCCCAATGCATAAAATATACCTTTAACAGTGAAAAATCAGAAATAACCCAAATGTTCAAAGAAGAACACACCAAATCAGGAAACACAAACATTTGATAGGAGAGAGTACAATTAAAAACAGCAAATTTGACAAAAGGCTAACATGGAGAAGCCCATTTGAGGAGAAAACAATATACAAAACCTGTTTACACAGGATGGTCACAAAAATTCATGGGAAAAATGATGGTAATGAAGCAACAATATGACAAAGAATAGCTTTGTTTGGGTTATTAACCTGTGGGAGTGTCAGTGTCTCCTCCACTCAATTTTTCTGTTTTCCAGACTTCTATTGATGTCACAGTAGTGGTCTCACTTCTAAAAGAGCCCTCAATTCAATCTATGTTTTTGTTGTTGTTTAGTCGCTAAGTCGTGTCTGACTCTTTTGCGACCCCAGGGACTGTAGCCCACCAGGCTCCTCTGTCCGTGGGATTTCCCAGGCAAGAATACTGGAGTGGATTGAACCCAGGGATTGAACCCACATCTCCTACATTGGCAGGCAGATTCTTTATCTACCTCAGTCACCAGCAAATGCCTGCCAATCGTGGCCAGACTGGCAAGTGGGCTCTGTGGTGAGACTTCCCCAGGAGATTTTTCTAGTAAGATTTTCATGGGAGAATCACTTCCTGTGTTCAACCAACTCCTTGGTGATTTCTGCTCACAAAACCTAAATCCAACCTTGTTGAAAATGCACAGCAGCCTAAGTCCTAGAACTGAGCTATGTTTAATGTATTTTTCCTTTGCTTTCAAGATTTCATTCCATTTTATTTTATGCAAGTCACTGAGGCGCCATTTGTGTCAAACTTCTGCCTTAGGTCTCAATTGGGACGAATATCTACCGTTTATCGGCATCCTTCTGTCATTTCCGCTGGAATTTAGTGTTCTCATCACATCCTGTTCTGAGCTTTGCCTGCTTCGGAGCAGTTGGGAAGAGCTTTCTCCAGGGTCAGACGTCATCTCTTATGCAGCTTTTGTGGTTCTGGGGGTGGCATCTTCCTCTCCTCTCCTCAGAGGTCCATCCCGCTGATTACCTGAGCTCTAAGCCATCCCTCATATCCTCGGGTCATTCTCTCTGGAAAGAGCCGAGACACAAGTACATGGAGAACCAGGGGAGTCAGTGCCAGGAGTGAGGCTGTGAGTCAATCGTGCTCTCTAATTAAAGTTGGGAGTTGGGGGGATCTGAGGAAAACATGCAGAGCCCATGATCAAGACAGACAGGCAGGAAGATGTGAGCAGTATCGGGCTGGAGAAATAGTCCTCTGATTTAAAAAAAAAAAAAAAGGATAGAGAGAAAACTGAGCCATGTCCTAAGCATCTGGGGCTGAGACCCTGGGGGTCCAGGCCTTTCTTAAGCCCTAAACAGGGATTCTGAGCTTTGGAGCAGGAAGTGCTGACTCTGCCCATTACTGACGGTGTCTAGAAGCAGGGCTCGCATGGAAGCAGGATGAGCTGTGGTCCCACAAGGCTGTCATATAGCAGTGCAAGCCCAAGAAGGAAGCAGGGTCATGCATGGTTAGGAACCCACCCTGGGCCCAGACTGTCTGAGTTCCAGGATCCACGTCCCCAGTTATGCACCGTGTCATCTACGCAAGTCACATGACCTCTCCGGGCTGCAGATTCCTCATCTGTCAGATCAGGATGATGCTCACAGCAAGGCCTGCCTGGAATTGTGTGAGCTGATGCCCTAAGGTGGCAAGGAACACCTGCCCACACTGAGGTTCCCTCACTGACCCAGTACAGGGTCTGCACACAGTAGGAAGGCCTCACACTGATCCCCCTTACACAGCCCCAACCACAGTCTTCACCAACTTCCTGGCTTCCTCAGAAGCAGAACATGTCTGTGCTTCTGTGCTCCCTGGGCCGCTCAGAAGGGTCTGGCCCCAAACCCACCTGTGCCTGGGTTAGGCCCACTCTTGTACCCCCACTTCCCCAAGCTGGGCAGCTCACTGGCCTGGCCCTCATCTCATGTCCACCTCCACCCTTCAATGGCCAGAAAAGGGGGTTCATGGACACTCTGCACCAGAGCTGGCTCAGCCAATTGCTGGTGACAAAGACCCCCCAGAGGATAGCTCCTCCACATCCTCCCTGCCTACCTCACCCCTCATCCCAGGGGTCGTGCAGTCACAGCAGCACAAGAGGCTGGCAGCTGGCTCCTCCTGGCCACTGATCACCCCCAGGCCACACAGGCACAGAGTTCCTCCTTGGCCCTTCCTCTCCTCCTTCCTGAGAGCTGAAGACAGCCTCCATCTCATCCATCATTGCTCCTGGTGTCAGCACGGGGCACACACATGCACTCCACTGTGGTTTGTACATGCAGGCACCCAGCTGGGTAGGGAAGTGGAATCCCAGGATAAGAGATAGACCTGGCAGGAGCCCAGGCATGGTCAGCATCTCATGACAAGCCAACTGTATGAAGGGTCAGGGGATGGGCAGGGGTGAGGGGAGGAAGAGCTGCTGAGCTATTGTACATGCTCCACAATGCGGAAGATGCCACCAGCGTCTTGCTCCACATGGACCTGGCCACCTGCACTTTCAGCCACAACAGGTGGACAGTTCCAAGCACCCGTTCCCAACTCCAGACTGAGCCTTGGGTCTCTTTGCCTGTGCTTCTGAGCTTTCTTTGTAGATGTGGCATCCCACTTAGCTCATAAGCAGTCTGGAAATGTGGGGGAGTAACTACTTTCTGGGCAACTCAAATGATGGGGGACAGGAACACACATCCTCCAGTCTCTTGAGTTTTAAACAGACAATTCTGACTGGCAATGCTTCACGGAGATTTCTGCAGAGGTCAGCCTCTGCTGAACACATAGAAATCACTGTGCTATACACATTTTATGAGTTTTGTCCCAGTCTCATCTTCCTTCCTCCTTCTTTCCTGCTCCCAGGCCTCACCTCCCAAAAGAGTTCCTTGCACCCAAAGATTTGTCTGAGATTCACCTTGGGAGGGAAACACAAACAAAAGCCACTCAAACAACAGAGTAAAGAACTTTGCAATTTATATCCTTAGCTGTCTTCTCACAAAGGTGAATGCCATTTAATAAAAGGCCATTTTGCTTGCTGAGCGTCCAAATGACTTGGATACAGCTCTGGGGAGAAGGACTTGGAGTTCGTGTGTTATCTAGTGCAGACAGGAGGAGGGAGATGCAGCAGCAGAAGAGGAGAAGCCAGTGGGGGCCCTTTAGGGACGGGTCAACAAGTGGACTGAGTGGAAGGCATCAGAGAGAAACTTCCAAAAAAAGAAAAATCAATAAGTAATTTCAGTTTTTTGCAGGGTGATGTTGCATGTGAGTCTCCCCTGACCTGTCTCAACAATGTGTGTGTGAATGGGTTGTATGAAGCTCAGTTCAAGGATGGGTCTCACCCCTGCATCAGTGTTACATTTGAAAAGAGTCCCACCCCCAGGAGACCAGGGTCTCTGGGCACAGTGGTCAAGAAGATACAAGGCCTTGGGAAGGTGGAATCAGGTACCATGCAAGACTTTCTTGGAATGTAGGGTTGGGGGACGAGGCATCTGGCCCAGAGCTTGAGGGACGATGAACTCCCCTTCCCCACACAGCCCAGCTGAAGTCATTCCAACAGTGTGAGAGGACCAAATGGAAGATATCAGGGTTGGTTGGAGAGAGCTGGAGGCTTTATCAAAGTTACTATAAAGGGGAACCAGAATCCAAACCTGGGCTTGTCTGCCTCTGAAACCTGTGCCTTTTACAACACCTGATGAGACAAAGGAAAATCATCATTGGTAAAGTCAGTGCAAGGGTTAACCTGAGGATAGCATCTGTTTCCTGGGTGTTCACTGGCCCCAGTGACCCTGAAGGCAGGGACAAACTCTAGCACATAATAAACACAATATGTAACAACTATGCAGAGCTTTATTCCAGACACTGTTCTAATGACTTCTTTGGTATTAACTAATTTACTTTCTCAAGAGAGAAAAAACATACACACACACAACACCTACTGCCTTTTGCGTTAGAAGTGCGGCTGCCCTGGAATGAAGCCTTATTGCTATGTCATATTTCCAAGCACGACTGCTAATAATTCGGCCACTTTGAGTGGCTCCTCGTGTTCCCTGAAATAGCTCTAGCTGCCTCCTCTATTAATTGCTGGAAGGGAAAATGAGAGCTGTAGTGTCTGGTAAATGTAGAAACGAAGCCAAATGGCTGTTGAGACTCTGTTCACGTAGAGACAGTGAGCAGCTCACACCTCTGGTCCTGTGATCGCCTTTGGACAAAACAGAATTCTCCTTCCTTGGATGTGTGTCACCAACATGCTTGACAAGCTGGCTTAGTGGCCTGGCATTCCACACAGGCTGCATCTGTATGCTGGTAGGACAGATCACACGCTGGACTCAGGTCTCAGAGACCCTAAGGATGCTTCGCCTTGAAACTTTGCCACTCACTTCCCTGTATGGTGTCTTTGCCTATCATTATGCCTGGTCATCAGCCCCGATGACAGTGAACCCGAAAGGGAGGGACAAGCTCTTGCACATAATAAACACAACAAGGCAACTGCCAGGAGGGATCTGAGGCAATAAACACCCCGACCTCACGCTCTTCCTTTGATGCCTCTGATCTCCTTCCAGAACACTTTCAACTCTTACTTTCTTGTGTGTCTCAGGAGCCCAAAATAAACAAACATACAAACAAATACATTTCAACAGATCATAATCAATCTGAATTTAGAAAGTTTCATTGATGAGTTTGAATGAGTATCTCCAAATACAGGTAGCAAATGCAATTACTTTATCGTTTCAGTTTCAGCCAGCCAAACCTCAACAAAAATTAACACTGGCATCAAGTGTCATAAAATTAAAGATAAAAGAGGTGTTTTCAAGTATGTGTTCACACTGGCCGTCAAATTTTCTCCTACAAGGCAGGTATCTGTGTGGCAGCTATGACACGTCAGGATGCGTTGGAAAGTTGAGGCTGAGAGACAAAGAAATTTGCCCAAGGACACAGCTGACATGTGGAGAGAACTGGGACATACCCTCAGGTCCTCTGGACTCTAAAGCCTCTTTGCCCTTCTCCAGGAGACCGCGAGAGTCTGAAGCCAGTGTTGAAAACCACCACAGTCACTGGGTTCCCTACTGTGCGGCAGGCACCTTGCTCTGCACTGCACATTCATCTCCCCATTCAGCCCCCACGACATGTGTAATGAACTCTAATGATCACCGATTGCACAAGGGGGGCCAACTCAAACAGAGCTACAGAGTGGGGCCTGGATTTGAACCAGGTCTATGTGATACTACTTGGGCTTCCCAGGTGGTGCTAGTAGTAAAGAACCTGCCTACCAGTGCAGGAGATGTAAGAGAGGTGGGTTCAATCCCTGGCTTGGGAAGATCCCCTGGAGGAGGAAATGGCAACTGACCCCAGTATTCTTGCCTGGAGAATCCCATGGACAGAGGAGCCTGGCAGGCTACAGTCCATAGGGTCGCAAAGAGCTGGACATGACTGAGCAACTTAGCGTGCATGTAGCATGTGACTCTATAACCTATGCTAACAGTCATGCCATCATCCTGCCCCCATATACACAGCTCTGGAACCTGAAAAGCAACAAATCTGGCTGCCTAGGAGTAAGAAAGGGTGTCGGGAAGACAGAGGGACTGGTACATGGGACAGACTCTGGCCACTACAGTGAGGGTTGAGTTCAGCCAGCCTGAGGATGGATTGCAGCTCCCTCACACCTACTCACCCCCATCAGAGGAGGAAGGCCCAGGTGGGAAGCTGGGGCCAGAATCTCAGTGGTTCAAGATTTACTTTCCCATAGCTCTAGCTTCCAGAGTCTTCTGCAGTATCCTGTGGACTGGGGCAAAACATGAAGTCATTGGTTCGCAGCCCTCCCCCGAGGTACCCATCCATCTGTTCTTACTTATGTCTGCCTCTGTGGTGGAGTGGCTGCCAATCAGAATCCCAAACCCCACTGCCTGCTGAGTAGCTCCAGACAGGTCAATGTCCCTCTCTGAGCCTTGTTACTGTTAGGTGATTTTTATTAATAAAAGGAGGCACTTCCAGTCTTAAGATTAGGTGACCAATGAAGTATTCATTTGAAAACATAATACTTCTATTCTTTTACTCAAAGAGCTTCATCAGCAGACCTAAAAGCTGTTGCCTGTGGGGTATGACCATCTCCCAGGGAGGAGAGCTGGAATGCTTTGGCTCCCAGATACACACCAGGGAAAAATTCCAGGCAGCCCGCTATGTTATTGCTGGTCACTGATAACACCCCGTGACTCTTAAAATAGTTGTCGAGTGGATGGCTGGGACCCTCAAATATTTCAAGGCAAAGGGTAAAGAGGGTGATGTGATCGGACCCTGGGAGGCTGCTTCTGTGTTCTGCTCTCTTTCTGAGGAAAGGCTCCGCACTGTGAAGGTCAGAGAGGAGCAGTCAAGGCCGCAGGCTGCCCTTGTCACCGGCGTGGCACCAGCTCAGAGAAGCCACAGGAAAAGAGAGTGCAGCCCCGCCCAGCACTCTGAGGGCAGGTCAAGCAGTCTGTGCCCACACCGCTGACTGACACACACATCGTGGCCAGGCACAGCCAGGACCCTCTGCTCCTGAGGGCCGGCTCAGTGTCACCTCAGTGCACAGCCCAGACCCTCACCAAGGAGGCCCATCGCTGCCATCCACATAGCTCCTCACCGTCTCCATCTGGGCCTCCCACTGGAGGCTGAGAGAATATCAGCTCTGCAGCGACCCTTCCTCTTTATCAGCCCTGTATCTCCTGCCATCTTGCTGACCAAGACACGTTCGTTCTTCCTGCTGACTGTGATGCGTTCATGAAGATCCACCAATTTCTGCTGTTTCATGACATTCTATTTCTACCAACCCACGTGGCAGGCAAAATGTTTCCAAACATGTGTGCCCGTAGGCGGATCTGCTTACAAGATTTGTTTCTGGGCATATTTCTTAACCTAACAAGGCCACCCCCTTTCTTTGCCAGGACTGGACCTTGCCCTCTCAGCAACATTCTGCCTCCCACCTCTGGGCTGCAGAGGAAAGCTGGTGAGGCTTGGATCTGGCAGCCAGTGGCTCCAGTGTGGCCGGCTCCTACGGGTCAGTGAGATTAACTGCAGAGTCCCGTGACACTCTGCATGTCAGGGGACACATATGGAGCCCACTTCACAGGCAAGTGAGCAGGGGCTCAGGGATTGGCAACCATGAGAGAGCTCCTGAGTCCAACCCTTTACATGGACCCCAGTCCTCCTCCACTCCCTGAGACTGTCCTAGGCTCATTCTTAGAAGCTGCCTTGCTGAGTGTTTAGGGTGAAGTGATTAGCATGTAAGTACTCATTTTCAAGTAATACAGAGGGAATTTGTATCTATATGTGTACACATATCTCAGGGAATCTGAGAAAGATGCGAACAACCAAGAAGCAGGAAGCAGGAAAATACACAGTAGTAGCATCTGTGACTTCAGCCAGACCTCACTGGCCCTCCCTGTGGAACCCAGCCTCTGCCCTTCTCCAAGTTCCTAGAACAAATGTGATTAGGCACAATTGGTCAGGTGCCTACCCACAGACCAGGGAAGCAAGGTTGTGCTGGGGTGTCAGCTCTCTGCTCCTGGAGAGCGGGGATTTGTGGGGAGCTTAGTTGGCCTGCCTACCTCAGCCCCCAAGAAGAGTCTGCCAGAGTCAGAGAAAATGATTTCTAAAAGGTAATAGCAGGTGGAAGGGGAAAAGGCAGCTCAGGGAGAGACTTTCAGGACATGCTAAGCAAAGGCATTTGGACTTGCCCTGGGCACGATAAGGAGCCATTGGTGGGTGCTGGCAGGGTAGCGACTGAACATGCTGGTGTCAAGCCAACCCTTGACAGCTCAAGGCAGTGCCCTGGAGGCCTTGACCGCCACCCCAGATCTCTGTCCCACCCAGACACCTGTGTTGCGGTACCCCAACCCTTCTCCCATGATGGCTGGCATGCTAATCTGTGCCACTAGCCTCCACAACCAGTCAGTGGTTTCTGTTCTTCAATAAAAGAAACGTAACTAATTTAGCCACCAACCTGGCATTGTCTAAGTGCCCCTCACGTCCCAGCTCCGTGTCTTTCCTCCTGCAGCTCCTTCTGCTTGGAATATCATCCCTGGAAACCAGCTCCTCGAAGGGGAATTGTATCTGACCTTTAAGATTGCAAACACTGCCTCCTTCCTGAAGGTTTCTTTCATCCTCCCAAATGGACACGATTGCCTCTCTAGACCACTTTCCACCTACCACATGGTACTCATCTCAGCCTGGGTGTCTTCAGTTAATTATCTGTTACCATTTCTCTAAACTAGAAGTGCAGGTTCTATGTACATAGAATCTGGGCTTCATTCTTCTGTGAATCTGCCACTGGAGCTCACCAGACCTGATCCATGGAGAGTGCCCCTTGTTGGTGTAATGAGATGGAGCTACGTGAAGAGAGGGTGGAACCTGGGAGGGGAAGTGAATCTGAAGCTCTTGTAGATTTTCTCACAGCCTGGGCCAACCCTGGCTGGTGCTGTGCAGAGACGCAGATGTGGAACCAGGGTCCTGTTGGAGATGAGTGCTCAGCTCACGTCCACTTGGAGACACAGTCTTGCGCATGATCCCCCAGTGCCTGCCAGTGTAGGGGGTGGGGCCCTCTCTCCGCTGCAGAGAAAATGCCCATGGGTGAGACCCCAAAGCAGCTGCCTCTCCCAGAAGGACATAGGGATGGATGGCCCCGTCTATCACCCAGAGGGCCTAGGTATAGCCCTCTGAGAGCTGTGTGGATGTCAGACTAAGGGGCACATTTAACAAGGCACAGGGAGTCTTGGCTGGGAGTGACATTTGCAACCTGAGGAAGTTCTGGGCTAGGGACATTCTGCTTCTGGAAAATGTGCTGAATGCCCAGCTGCTAAAGACTGAAATAAAGCATAGCACCCAGCCATTGGCTGCCAGGAAGACCACAGTGCAGAAGAGGGGAGTTGCCCCCAGACCACCACCTGAAGAGCCTGCCTGGTCACGTGCAACAAGGCTGAGTGCTGGGCCCGCTCCTCACCAGGGTCCTGCCCCCAGGCCCTCTCCCGGGTATTCCCCTCTTTCTCTCAAGAAAGTCCTTCCCAGAGGAACAAGGAGCCATTTTCCAAAACGTCTGAATTACAGGTAGCCTAGAGCAGCCCTCTGGGCTTCTTGGGAGCAACTCCTTCCTTCAGTCAATGGAGCAGAGCCATTTGGTTTAAAATCCCCATAAAAGCAGCAATGCTCATTTCCTATATTGGGTCATATTTCCTAATTACTGTCCCACAGGAAAACCTAGGGAGGAGGAGAGGGGAGCCAGCCCTGCAGCCTTCATTTGTACATTTAAATGAAGTGTGATTAAAAAGCACACCCTGCACATTTGCCTAGAACACACCTTCCTTTGGTGAACGTTTCTGATGAACACCAAATGGAATCACTTGAAAAAATTATTAGTTCAGCTTGAAAGTAAATGCCACTTATTTTGTTTATAAGGCAAGCTCTGCTGGTGACATCAGATTAAACTTAACTGCATCCTGTTTTGATGCTAACTAATATTTGCCCTAATACTAGGCATAAATAAGTAGGAATTTCTCCTGAGACACCAGAGATATTACATCTTTAATGGGACCTAATAGTCAGAGGCAAGCCAATTGCTCTGCTGTGGGATTATAATTATGTGTGCTCTTGTTCCCCCTTTTAAATTTCACGAGCAGAGAGGAGCACTTGAAGCCATTAGGCTTTCTCCAGAAACGTGGAGTAAAAATAAAATGGCCATGTGCAAATTCCACGTCATCCATTCCGGAAGCTGATGGCATTCCGAATGCCCCCGCAAATGCACTGCCTTTCCCAAAGCTTCCGGGTAAGTGGCAGATGCCCCCGGTGGCTGGCAGGAGGCTGGGCATTTGAAAGGGGCCATATCCACAATGAGGCCAGAAGGCTGCTTTCAAGTGTCCTCTGCCTCCAAGACAGACTCCTGCAGCCTCCTTGAATGTCTCTGGCTTAGGTCCCTGGTCTATACAGGGAAAATTCCCCTGGCTCTATCTGGAAATCAGGTTGTTGCTTTTTTCTCTAGGGATATTTGGTGTTAAGGACCCAGAGCCCTATCTTGAAGGACATATAGGCCACCTGGACAAATAGGCAAGGCCCTAAATAAAAGCTTATTCAGGCCACCAGCCCAGGGCCTGTGCCTCCATCCTATCCCTTCAGGTTGATGAGAATCTGGGGCCCTGAGACAGGGAGCATGGTGACCACTTTGAGCAAAGGACTAGAGACAACTAGATGCAGGAGGCAGAAGATGGGCTGTGGACTGTAGAAAGAGAACCTTGCAGCCTGGATAGACGAGGAGCTCACCCACCCCAACTTCAAGTACTGGGTGAAGGAGCAGTGTGCCTATTGGACCAGAAGCTTCAGGGCAGGGCAGACCCTTAGCTGGGGTGGGAGGGGCCAGAGCCAGGCAGCTGGACTCCAGGGCTCTTTGCTTTTCAGAACCTGCCTTGTAGGTGGGAGAGTGGGGCCAAGTGAGGAGAGTCGGGGTGATGGCCTCTGTTCCTTCCCCTGTTGCTAGATGCCTAGACCCTCTGTGGGTCAGCATGGAAGTGGTTGTCAAGGGGGCAGTTACAACAGCCAGTTACAACAGCTGGGTGTATCCCAAACCTGGCCCCTTCTAGACATCAGAGAAAATGGCCTCTTCGCATATTGCCCATCTCAACTCCCCCAAATGATTTCAAGTAGACCCTCTTGTGTTTGACTCTCTTATGCCCAGGGAATTCTCGAGGCTGAGAACATCCATCTCAAGCCACAGTCTGGATGCCTGGGACCCTGCCAACCCTTTCCTGGTCTCTCATCTCTCTGGCCCTCCATCAAACTAATGGCTTTGGTTAATAACTCTGTCTGCACCTGACATGGAGGTACTCAATAAGCAGTAGCTATTACTTTATTATTATTTTATAATAGGTATGAGAGGAATGCATGAGGGCATGGATAATACATGATGAGAGCGCTCAGAGGGGAGACTGATTACTGAGAGTGGATCACAGAGGAGCCAATGAGAGCCATGCAGGAGGGAAGGGCATTCTGGGCCAGTCAGGGGATGGTGAGCCACAGGCTTAAGAAACACCATGTGGACTATTTGGCTCTAGTGAGAGATTCTTGTTCACAGACTGGAGCAAAGGAGTCAATGGAGGAAGGGAATGAGAAGGGGATGAGGAAAAATGAAGGCCGGAGTCAGATTGAAGAGAGGATCACAAATGTTAGGCAAAGCTATTGAGATTCTGTCCCAGCCTCTATAAGGGGCTACCAAGAATCTTTACACCTGGGAGACAGACATCTGCCGTGGGATTTAGGAAGGCCAGTCTGGAATCTACACAAGAGGGATTAGCGAGAGGGGGGCAGTGCTGGGAGCGGGGGGAAGCTGTGAGAAAAGTGGGACTTCAGCTCTTGGGGACTGTTGGCCTGTGGGGAGGGAGGGAGAAGAGGAAAAGAAGCCAGAGGATCCAGGGTTTTGCCTCTGAGAAAAGGGCAGACAGGTTTTTATTAGGAGACATGGCTTTCTGATGGTCCCAGACTGCAAGAGCCCACCGGGTCTTGGGAGACACCACAGTCCCAGGCCTGGTGCCCACTCCAGTGAGATCTGCCAATCCAGACGGACCCATCACATCACAGTGAGAGTT
Organism: Dama dama; assembly: GCF_033118175.1. Lineage (NCBI taxonomy): Eukaryota > Metazoa > Chordata > Mammalia > Artiodactyla > Cervidae > Dama > Dama dama. The sequence continues at coordinate 46,295,209 of NC_083695.1, forward strand.
GTCCCTCCAGGGACCTTTTTAGATGAGCTATTTCTGCTGCAGAGCAAGGTTCTGCCCTTTTATAATCTCTGGAAATTAAAAAGTACCAAAAAACAATGGGAAAAACAAAGAGCAATGACCCATATGTGAGACAGTGAAACAGTGTGCCTACTTTGGGATATTTCATCTCCATCTTTTTCTGTGCTTATGCTCTTTTAAAAAGCAACCCACAAGTATTATATTCTTTTTTAAAAAACAGTGTTAGAACATGTCAGCTAAATGTAAGGTCCTTTGCCCTCTCTTCAACCCAGTGGTTACCTGTATTATATTTGATTTTGCCTTTAACTCATGTCTTACAGTCATATATACATAGATACATATCTATCCATAAAAAATAAATATTATTTGGTATATTTTTATTTTCATAACTGACATAAAAATGAATTTTTATGTACCTCATTTTTTCACTCAACAGTAAGTTTTTGAGATTTATCCCTATTGATTCAGAAAGCTCAAATGCCTTTCACCAGCTGTACCTTGTTCTGTTTGCATGTTCTGTTCTGTTACCTTTCACTTATCCCTCCCTCCATTCACATTGAGTTTTTGCACCTGGTTATTATTGCACACATTGCTTTAATGAAATTCCTGGTACATCTCTCCTGGTTTCTATCTTCAAGCTGGCCCACCAAAACACTGCTGTCATAAGGCTGCAGAAGCCATTGCCTTGGGAAAGATGGCCATTTCATTGGTGTTAATGTCAACATAGAATTGTTGAGTGACAGGGTGTGTGCATTTTAATTCCTTTTCTATGAAGGGATTTAACTGGTCACACAGTTTCCCAAAATAAGCCCTCAGCCTCTGGAAACTTTAGTGCACTCTCAAGAGGCATGGTAACGAGACTGTCTGGGAAACTAGATTAAAAATCTTCTGTATGGATAATGCCATTTGGCCTCAGCTTACTACTGATACTGATATAAACTTGCATTCTTATGTATTTATATTTTTAATTACAAGTACATTACAGCATTAAATAAAGTGTAGGAGCAGATAAAAGGCCAGGGAATTAGAAAACTACAGTTTTGCCACCTCAAGACAACGAATCTAGATGATATTCATCAGTGGCTGAAGGTCCACTGGGAAAAGATTGACAGGGATTTTGTAATAAGAGAGACTTACATCACCTATCAGTGAGTGGACACTGATCAGTAATCTTTCAGAGTGGTTTCACCAGATACCATGCTCCTTATGATACAATACAGTAGGAAGAACAGAACACCATCTAACAAAATTCCCTTTCAAAACAAAACTGAACCTGAACATAACCAAGTAACTGGGTCTAATTGCCTGTTAAAGGAGATCTGACATGTTCAATGACACTTGCAAGATAAAATCAGTCAAACCCAAAATGTGAAGGATTCATAGGATAGATGTTCAGTTCTTACAAAGGTAAATGGCATGAAAAAGGGGTGCTATTATAGCACCCCTTCAAGAGACTTACCACCAAATAAGAAGTGTAAAGTTTGTTTGGACCCTGATTTGAACAAATTAATTACAAGCAACTTTACAGAAAATCAGGGATAATTGGACACAGACAGGGTAACAGATGGTGTTAAATTATTGTTGGTAACTAAGACGATGGTTACCTCAGGAGTGGTGGCGGCTGTGTGGCGCAGGAGTGGCCAAGAGGAGCTACCCCACGTCCAAGGTCAGGAGCAGTGGCTGTGCTTTGCTGGAGCAGCCGTGAAGAGATACCCCACGTCCAAGGTAAGAGAAACCCAAATAAGACAGTAAGCGCTGAGAGAGGGCATCAGAGGGCAGACAGACTGAAACCACAATCACAGACAACTAGCCAGTCTGATCACAGGGAGCACAGCCTTGTCTAACTCAATGAAACTAAGCCATGCCGTGTGGGGCCCACCCAAGATGGACGGGTCATGGTGGAGAGAATGTGGTCCACTGGAGAAGGGAATGGCAAACCACTTCAGTATTCTTGCCTTGAGAACTCCATGAACAGTATGAAAAGGCAAAAAGATAGGACACTGAAAGTTGAACTCCCCAGGTTGGTAGGTGCCCAATATGCTACTGGAGATCAGTAGAGAAATAACTCCAGAAAGGATGAAGGGGTGGAGCCAGAGCAAAAAAAAAAACACCCAGTTGTGGATGTGACTGGTGATAGAAGCAAGGCCCGATGCTATACAGAGCAATATTGCATAGAAACTTGGAATGTTAGGTCCATGAATCAAGGCAAATTGGAAGTGGTCAAACAGGAGATGGCAAGAGTAAACATCGACATTCTAGGAATCAGCAAACTAAGATGGACTGGAATGGGTGAATTTAACTCAAATGACAATTATATCTACTACTGCGGGCAGGAGTCCCTTAGAAGAAATGGAGTAGCCATCATAGTCAACAAAAGAGTCCTAAACACAGTACTTGGATGCAATCTCAAAAATGACAAAATGATCTCTGTTCCTTTCCAAGGCAAGCCATTCAATATCACAGTAATCCAAGTCTATGCCCTGACCAGTGACGCTGAAGAAGCTGAAGTTGAATGGTTCTTTGAAGACCTACAATGCCTTTTAGAACTAACACCCCAAAACAATGTCCTTTTCATTATAGAATACTGGAATGCAAAAGTAGGAAATCAAGAAACACCTGGAGTTAACAGGCAAATTTGGCCTTGGAGTACAGAATGAAGCAGGACAAAGGCTAATAGAGTTTTGCCAAGAGAACGCACTGGTCATAGCAAATACCTTCTTCCAACAACACAAGAGAAGATTCTATACATGGACATCACCAGATGGCCAACAGCAAAATCAGATTGACTACATTCTTTGCAGCCAAAGATGGAGAAGCTCTACACAGTCAGCAAAAACAAGACCAGGAGCTGACTGTGGCTCAAATCATGAACCCCTTATTGCCAAATTCAGACTTAAATAGAAGAAAGTGGGAAAAACCACTAGACCATTCAGGTATGACTTAAATCAAATCCCTTATGATTATACAGTGGAAGTGAGAAATAGATTTAAAGGACTAGATCTGATAGACAGAGTTCCTGATGAATTATGAACGGAGGTTCATTACACTGTACAGGAGACAGGGATCAAGACCATCTCCAGGAAAAAGAAATGCAAAAAGGCAAAATGGCTATCTGAGGAAGGCTTACATAGATGTGAAATGAAGAGATGCGAAAAGCAAAGGAGAAAAGGAAAGATATTCCCATTTGAATGCAGAGTTCCAAAGAATAGCAAGGAGAGATAGGAAAGCCTTCCTCAGTGATCAATGCAAAGAAATAGAGGAAAACAATAGAATGGGAAAGATGAGATCTCTTCAAGAAAATTAGAGATACCAAAGGAACATTTCGTACAAAGATGGCCTCAATAAAGGACAGAAATGGTATGGACATAACAGAAGCAGAAGATATTAAGAAGATGTGGAAAGAATACACAGAAGAACTGTACAGAAAAGATCTTCCCGACCCAGTAATCACAATGGTGTGATCACTCACCTAGAGCCAGACATCCTGGATTGTGAAGTCACATGGGCCTTAGGAAGCATCACTACGAGCAAAGCTAGTGGAGGCGATGGAATTCCAGTTGAGCTATTTCAAACCCTAAAGGATGATGCTGTGAAAATGCTACACTCAATATGTCAGCAAATTTGGAAAACTCAGCAGTGACCACAGGACTGGAAAAGGTCAGTATTCATTCCAATCCCAAAGACCAGCAATGCCAAAGAATGCTCAAACTACCACACAATTGCACTCATCTCACATGCTAGTAAAGTGATGCTTGAAATTCTCAAAGCCAGGTTTCAGCAATACATGAACTGTGAACTTCCAGATGTTCAAGCTGGATATAGAAAAGGCAGAGGAATCAGAGATCAAATCGCCAACATCCACTGGATCATCGAAAAAGCAAGAGAGTTCCAGAAAAACATCTATTTCTGCTTTATTGACTATGCCAAAGCCTTTGACTGTGTGGATCACAATAAACTGTGGAAAATTCTGAAAGAGATGGGAATACCAGACCACCTGACCTGCCTCTTGAGAAACCTGTATGCAGGTCAGGAAGCAACACTTAGAACCAGACACGGAACAACAGACTGGTTCCAAAAGGAAAAGGTGTATGTCAAGGCTGTATATTGTCACCCTGCCTATTTAAATTATATGCAGAGTACATCAAGAGAAACGCTGGGCTGGAGGAAGCACAAGCTGGAATCAAGATTGCCAGGAGAAATATCAATAACCTCAGATATACAGATGACACCACCCTTACGGCAGAAAGGAAAGAACTAAAGAACCTCTTGATGAAAGTGAAAGAGGAGAGTGAAAAAGTTGGCTTAAAGCTCAACATTCATAAAACTAAGATCATGGCATCCAGTCCCATCACTCATGGCAAATAGATGGGGAAACAGTGGAAACAGTGGCAGACTTTATTTGTTGGGGGGGGGGGGGCCTCCAAAATCACTGCAGATGGTGATTGCAGCCATGAAATTAAAAGACGCTTACTCCTTGGAAGGAAAGTTATGACCAACCTAGATAGCATATTAAAAAGCAGAGACATTACTTTGCCAACAAAGGTCCATCTAGTCAAGGCTATGGTTTTTCCAGTGGTCATGTATGGATGTGAGAGTTGGACTGTGAAGAAAGCTGAGCACTGAAGAATTGATGCTTTTGAACTGTGGTGTTGGAGAAGACTCTTGAGAGTCCCTTGGACTGCAAGGAGATCCAACCAGTCCATCCTAAAGGAGATCAGTCCTGGGTGTTCATTGGAAGGACTGATGCTGAAGCTGAAACTCCAATACTTTGGCTACCTCATGTGAAAAGTTGACTCATTTGAAAAGACCTTGATACTGGGAGGGATTGAGGGCAGGAGGAGAAGGGGACAACAGAGGATGAGATGGCTGGATGGCATCACTGACTCAATGGACATGAGTTTGAGTAAACTCCAGGAGTTGGTGATGGACAGGGAGGCCTGGCGTGCTGTGATTCATGGGGTCACAAAGAATTGGACACAACTGAGCAACTGAACTGAACTGAACTGATACCGTATTGGTATTTATCTTTCTGGCTTACTTCACTCTGTATAATGGGCTCCAGTTTCATCCAATTCATTAGAACTGATTCAAATGAATTCTTTTTAATGGCTGAGTAATATTCCATGGTGTATATGTACCACAACTTTCTTATCCATTCGTCTGCTGATGGGCATCTAGGTTGCTTCCATGTCCTAGCTATTATAAACAGTGTTGCAATGAACATTGAGGTACACATGTCTCTTTCAGATCTGGTTTCCTCAGTGTGTATGCCCAGAAGTGGGATTGCTGGGTCATATGGCAGTTCTATTTCCAGTTTTTTAAGGAGTCTTCACATTGTTCTCCATAGTGGCTGTACTAGTTTGGTACTGGCACAAAGACAGAAATATAGATCAATGGAACAGAATAGAAAGCCCAGAGATAAATCCACGAACCTATGGATACCTTATCTTCGACAAAGGAGGCAAGACTATACAATGGAAAAAAGACAACCTCTTTAACAAGTGGTGCTGGGAAAACTGGTCAACCACTTGTAAAAGAATGAAACTAGAACACTTTCTAACACCATACACAAAATAAACTCAAAATGGATTAAAGATCTAAGTGTAAGACCAGAAACTATAAAACTCCTAGAGAAGAACATAGGCAAAACACTCTCTGACATAAATCACAGCAGGATCTTCTATGACCCACCTCCAAGAACACTGGGAATAAAAACAAAAATAAACAAATGGGACCTAATTAAACTTAAAAGCATTTGCACAACAAAGGAAACTATAAGCAAGGTGAAAAGACAGCCTTCAGAATGGGAGAAAATAATAGCAAACAAAGCAACAAAGGATTAATCTCAAAAATATACAAGCAACTCCTGCAGCTCAATTCCAGAAAAATAAATGACCCAATCAAAAAATGGGCCAAAGAACTAAACAGACATTTCTCCAAAGAAGACATACAGATGGCTAACAAACACATGAAAAGATACTCAACATCACTCATTATCAGATAAATGCAAATCAAAACCACAATGAGGTAACACCATTCATTACACGCCAGTCAGAATGGCTACTATCCAAAAGTCTACAAGCAATAAATGCTGGAGAGGGTGTGGAGAAAAGGGAACCCTCTTACACTGTTGGTGCAGATGGCAACCCCTTTCAAAAGAACTTGTGCAGGCACTGTTGCATTCAGTGCCCCTGACCTTGTAGCAGACCACTGTCTACCCACACCTCCGCTGGAGACTCCTGGACACTCACAGGCAACTCTGGCTCAGTCTCTTTTGGGGACACTGTTCCTTTCTCCTGGCTTCTGGTGCACACATTTGAAAAACTCAGCAGTGGCCACAGGACTGGAAAAGGTCAGTTTTCATTCCAATCCCCAGAAAAAAACAATGCCATGGCATTGCACTCATCTTATACGCACAATTGCACTCATCTTATACGCTAACAAAGTAATGCTCAAAATTCTCCAAGCCAGGCTTCAACAGTATGTGAACAATGAACTTCCAGATATTCAAGCTGGATTTAGAAAAGACAGAGGAACCAGAGATCAAATTGCCAACATCCGTTGGATCATCGAAAAAGCAAGGGAGTTCCCAAAAAAATATCTACTTCTGCTTTATTGACTACACCAAAGCCTTTGATTATGTAGATCACAACAAACTATGGAAAATTCTTCAAGAGATGGGAATACCAGACCACCTAACCTGCCCCCTGAGAAATCTGTATGCAGGTCAAAAAGCAACAGCTAGAACCAGACATGCAACAACAGACTGGTTCCAAATTGAGAAAGGAGTATGTCAAGGCAGTATATTGACACCCTGCTTATTTAACTTATACGCAGAGTACATCATGCAAAATGCCAGGCTGGATGAAGCACAAGCTGGAATCAAGATTGCTGGGAGAAATATCAGCAATCTAAGATAAGCAGATGACACCACCATTATGGCAGAAAGCAAAGAAGAACTAACAAGCCTTTGATGAAAGTGAAAGAGGAGAGTGAAAAAGTTGGCTTAAAATTCAACATTCAAAAAACTAATATCATGGCATCTGGTCCCATGACTTCATGGCAAATAGATGGGCAGACAATGGAAACAGTGACAGACTTTATTTTCTTGGGCTCCAAAATCACTGCAGATGGTGACTGCAGCCATGAAATTAAAAGATGCTTGCTCCTTGGAAGAAAAGCTATGACAAAGCTAGACAGTCTGTTAAAAACAGAGACTTTACTTTGCCGACAAAGTCCTTCTAGTCAAAGCTATGGTTTTTTAAGGAGTCATGTACGGATGTAAGAGTTGGACTATAAAGAAAGCTGAGTGCTGAAGAACTGATGTTTTTGAACTGTGGTGTTGGAGAAGACTCTTGAGAGTCCCTTGGACTGCAAGGAGATCCAACCAGTCAATCCTAAAGGAATATTCATTTGAAGGACTGATACTGAAGCTGAAGTTCCAATACTTTGGCCACCTGATACCAAGAACTGACTCATTGGAAAAGACCCTGATGCTGGGAAAGATTGAAGGCAGGAGGAGAAGGGGAGGACAGAGGATGAGATAGTTGGATGGCTTTACTGATTCAATGGACATGAGTTTGAGCAAGCTCCAGGAGTTGGTGATGGACAGGGAAGACTGTCGTGCTGCAGCCCATGGGTTGGCAAAGAGTTGAACATGATTGAGCGACTAAACAACAAAATGAGTTCATAATAATGTCAATCAACCAAATTCATATGTTCAAACCTCATTCCCAATGCAGTGTTATTTAGAGGTGGGGCCTTAGAGGTGATTACATTATGAGAGTGAAGCCTTCTTGAATGAGATTAGTGTTATTATATCAGAGACCCCAGAAAGTTTTCTTGCCCCTTCCACCATGTGAGGACACAGCAAGAACATGTCACTTTATGAAGAAGGAAGTAGGCTTTTACCAGAGACTGAATTGCCAGTATCTTGTTCTTAGACCTAGCAGCATCCAGAACTATGATAAATAATTGTTGTTTCAGTCACTCGGTGTGTTATTTTAGTTACCGTAGCTGGAACAGACTAAGACAAATGGTTAAAAAAAAAAAACAAAACACAGTGTGTGTGACTATGGGGAGGAAAAGATGAATAGAACAAATGAGGCACATCACTAACATTTGGAAATTCTAGAATAAGAGTATGTGAGTGTGAGTTAAGTCGCTCAGTCATATCCGACTCTTTGCAACCCAATGGACTGTAGCCTACCAGGCTCCTCTGTCCATGGGATTTTCCAGGCAAGAATACTGGAGTGGGTTGCCACTTCCTTCTCCAGCGAATCTTCCCAAATAAGAGTATATAGAAATTCTATTGTTCCTCCAACTTTAAGTCAAAATTATGTCAATTTTTTTTGTCAATTTTTAAAAAAAAGACACACACAAAAGAAATTATGTTGCTTGTTGTGACAATGACATGTGGATTATGCATTTTTAAAAATTATTGTTTATTGAAGATTTTTTAACTTATATGAAGCAAATATTGCAAAAGGTTACTAATTGTGAAATCTAGGTCATGGGTTTATCGGCATTTTTTCCCTTCTCTGCATGTATGTTAGAAATTTTTTATAATGAAAAGTTCTTTTTTAAAAAAAGTTATTCTTAATTCCACATCATGCCAAAGACTGGAAAGAAACATTACTTTTGTATATTTCCTCTGGACTTTGGAATGATGTGTATATTTTGTTGTATAGACCACTTAAATTCTGCCCATTTTACTTTTCATGTTATATAAGTCTTCATAACTGACTCTTGGATGGCTGCCTATGAGTTTATCAGATAATATACTAACTCATTTCACTAATGTTGAACTTGTATTGATAGTTTGCTTATGGAGTGAATTCAAAAATATAAGGTTTTTTTCCCTATTTTGGATCTTTCCTTTGAAAGATTTCCAGAAATGAGATTTCTGAATCATAAACATGAATCTTGAAGCGTTTTGCCAGATTGCTCTCCAAAAAGGAGTACCAATTTACACCATATGAGACTAACCATAGGGAGTTAGCATTAATTTTTTAGCTGGTGCTGGGATTGTGTTAATTGCATCTGTCTTATTTCTCTTTTGTGAGTTGTTCTGTCTCCATGCCTTTGTTGGGGTCTTAATGTTCTTCAACATTTGCATGAGCTTTTTGAGTAATAAAGATATTACCCTTTATACCATGTTTGCACCAAATGTTTTTCCTGGAAAGCTCACTTTAAATGAAGGAGAATGTGTAACAATGTCTTGCTGCTGCTGCTAAGTCGCTTCGGTCATGTCCGACTCTCTGCGACCCCATAGACGGTATTAACCAGACAATCAATACACCTGCTGCCTCTTACATTCTAAGAAAAGCTCCACATCCTGGTGAGGTAATCAATTGTTTAGAAAACAGAATATTTATATTTTTAAAAGATATAAATTAATGTGAAAAAAATTGTCTCTTGAGATAATTTGCCAAAGACTACAAAAGAGACCAAAGATTCTGGCTATGTCTTCATGACCAAAATAACCAGCTTTAAAAATGGCTGATGTGGTTTTTGTACTGTTTTCTTAACAACCAAGTCAACAGTCTCATGACTAGAAAAGTAGGACATTATGGCAGCCAAATAAAGCTAATTCATAGAAAAAAGGTGACATAACTTCTATTTCTACAGGGGAAAAAAATGTAGATCTGTTTCTCCAAGAACAGATTTTCAAATAAATTAACCTGCCAGGGTCTGATACCCACATTGTCTCCATAAGCAGTCCATGCTCACGAAGTAGGTGAGATATGGTTAAGTACACTGATATTCACTGTTGTGGCCCTCCTTTCAAAGGCACGTAGGTCTCCCATGCCAGAGGCCATCTGCCTCAGTCTTGCCTCTTCTCCCCCATTTCTCATCTCTCCAATACTTTCTAAGCAACCATGTACCAAGGATGCTAAAGTTAGCACTGATGGGGAAAGCAGAGTTTTCATGTGGAAAGGTGTCCCTGATGGGGTTTTGCAACAGGTAGATGAGTGGGCTTGTAAACCAAACAAGTTATCCACCACCGACAGGGTCTTCTAGAGACACAGTCAGACCTCTGCCATTTGGATCACGATGCTGGTTCTAGTCAGAATCATTTGAACATTATACTAAGAGTTTCCCAGGCATCAAGAACTGAGCTGAGAACTACTTTCTGCTGTGACCCTTTTGTTGGGTGCTCTGAATACAGCTTGTCTGTGCACCCCTCCCTCACCAGCCACAAGGCAATACTCAGCACTTTCTTGCATTCATCATAAAGAACCTGTCCACTACAAAGGTGGGGTGTGAGGAGCCACCTTTGGAAAGTTTCTGTTAGTTATGTCTCTTTTTCCAAGTGTAACATTTCAACTGCTAGTCATGAACTCTCACTCTCTCTCTCTCCCCCTCCCTTCCTGACCCATCTTCCATCCTATCCCTTCAACCTTTCCAAGGGTTAGCAAGCTACAGACACCTGCTTTACTGAAGCAGCCTACCCATTTAGGTTTCATCTAGGACTTACTATTGTGCTACAACTACAGAGTTGAGTAGCCAGGACAAACTGAATGGACCTCAAAGCCTAAAATATTTACTATCTGGCCTTTAAGAAAATGTGTGCCAACCTCTGCTCTAAATCTCCTCTATTATTACCTCCTGTTCCTAGATTTTTCCCCAAGACCACTCAATTTGCCACTCCTTTCTTATTAAGGAAGACAATTTACAATTTCCTGGTTTCTGCCTTTAAACTTACACACCCAAATCAATACTGTATTCAGGCCTATGGAAGCCATTACATAGAGCATGATAACCGCACTCAGCAAACAAAAAACTCCAATTAGCACACCCATGCTTCTTAGAAGGCAGTAAGGGGTTTACATAAGAAAAGAATACTTAGATTTGCTACAACATACATTATCACATATAATTTGCTACAACATACATTATCACATATAATCTGTTTACAGGCACACTAAGCCCTTCCAGGAATGACCTTGATAGCCTAACTGTGTGGAATCAGATCCCTGAATTCTTCTCAGCCATTCTGACATCAAACAACAAGCTCTGGCTATCCTGAGGTATTGAAGGAGGTCTGGGGAGGCCTGGCTGGGATGCAGGGGGGAAAAAAGCCTAAAACAAGTGAAAGAACCAGAGGAAAGAGCTGGTTGGCTGGCTACTGCAAATTTGGGTGATTCCAGCTCTACCTCGCCAAGTGAGTCAAGCTTCTAAATGAATTAAGGCCGCAGGAAAGACAATGAAAGGAAGACTTGTCTCTGACACTTGAACCTGACCTTCAACCCCAGCCACTACCTGTACTCTTGACTTTTCTAGCAGAGCTAAGTAAAATTTGGTTGCAGTCAAACCCCCCAACCCAGGTTTTGTCAGTAACAAACATGAAAATATCATGGTCAGTCATCCTGGAAATGCAAATCAAAACCACAATGAGATACTACTTCATATCCATTAGGACAGCTAGAAACAAAAATTCAGATAGCAACAATCATTGTCGAGGAAATTGTAGAGAAAATGGAATCCTCATACACTGCTAGTAGAAATGTAAAATGATGCAGCCACTTCAGAAACCTTTTCCTTTAACCTTCTTCCTTGTCTCAATCCTAAAAGAAGTGGATCCGAGGGAGAATGGGAGAAAAGAGGTGAAAGACAGCAGACCATTCCTTCATACCAAGATGGAACCTGGGCACATGTTGGGTATATGTGGCCTCATGGCAACAGTGGGGAGGGGGCTGCAGACACAGGCTAATTCTCCACCCACCTCTGCCACAGCCTGACTGATCAGGTTTCTACCTGGGGCTGTGGTCCATCAGATAGCCTCTCACTGTCCTTGGCCCCAGGGCATTCTGTGGCACCCAGGGCAGAGCTCTGAATTCCTCCATTAGCACCTGGATATAAGTGCCTGCTCATGATATCTCTTGAAACCCCATGCTGCCACTGTGTCCTCTCACCAAGGCACATGACACATTTGCATCCTTGGTATGGGACAGAAACTTTGTTATGCATTCCTTTTCCTTCTAGGTACACAGCCAATCTACATCATCCAGACTCCCCTGTGATTAGGGATGTCATGTGATTTGGTTCTGGTCAAAGATGCGGTGGAAGTGGTACTCACTGCTTGCCGGCCAAACCCCTGAAGTTTCCTGTGCATCCTCCAGAGACTCTCCTTCCTCTTTTTACTTCTTTGTTTTGACCGGTCAGACAGAGAGGATATAGTAGAGAACTGAGAGCTAAGGAGGCAACAGACCAGCAGATGGAAGAGCTTGGGAGGCTGCCCAGGCACCCTCCCTGTGGTTTGTCTACCAGCCTCCTCTTCTGCCAGCGGCGCACCATTGCTCCCACTGCAGATCAACCGTGGTGATGAAGTGTCACCTCTCTTCTCCTAAGGCTCATAGCCTTTCAGGATAACATGCAAAAAGTGATATTGGGAGGTATAGAAATGTTTCTAAACATGCCAACCCCACCAAATTGTATCCCCAAGAAGGGGAAGGGGAAGGGGAAGAGTCTACTTTCGACCAATGTCTCCTGGCTGTTTCTCCCTTCTCTTTTTATAGCTCACTAGAGTAGAAAGGGTGAGCTTTTTGCTTTGCTTTCCCACGTAGCAGGGTCTATGATTATACCATATCCTGAATTTCTCTACCCAATATGTTACTGTAACCTTGATGTTCCTGGTGGCCAGGGCTGGCTGCTAACATGTTCATGGGAGCTTCAAGAACTTAGAAGAAGCTTTCTCTCTCTACAAATCCTGATTGTTAAAATCGTTGTCCTGTTAGAGACTCAAAAAAGCATTTACTTTGTAAAGTCAGAGCTGAGTCATGACATGGTGTTCTAGCTGATATCTGCCTTCTGCCTGAAGCACTGAAAACTGTTGCTACCATTGGGGGCTGGCTGACCCTGTTAGTTGCCCCCCCCCACCCCCATGAGCTTCCTATTCTGGCCTAGACACTATATTTTCAAAGAGAGTTCCATATACCACCGAGCATCCAGCAAGCTGACACACCAACTTGGAAAATGAAGTGAACAAGACTTTCTGGCCACACAACAGCACACTGTATCTTCCAGAAGTCTGATTGCAGAAACAACTGACTCTTCTCAACAACTGAAATGGGATTTTGAGAGCCTGGTGTCATAGGTGTCAAGCAGGGGGTGGCAACAGCCATGGTATTTTACTAGAATAGTCCTGTGTGAGCTTGGGCAATTTTCCTGACTGTGTAGCAGCCAAGATCATTCCCTGGTCTCCCAGGAGGTCCTGTAAGCAAACAAATATGATTTTTAAATCCCCTTTCTGATGAAACTAACTAGTACAGATTTTGTTGTCTCCTGGTAAGAATTCTGTCCAACACAGGTGGGGAGCCCAGGGCATGAAGAGTTACCAGATAGGAAAATACTTCAAAAATATTATCCCCTTCAAACATGTTCTCTGAAAGCATGTCAAGTGGCTTTATAAGCATCTTGCTGAAATTGTGAGGAAGAGATAACTAAAGATTTTAAGGAAGGAAGGAATGGTAAATGGAAATTAATTATAAACTTCCTGCTATTACAAATTTATGATGTGTAAGAGGCCAATGCTTTGTCTTTATTTAGTATGCTGCCTTTGTTTTATTGTATTGAAGGTTAAAAAATAAATAGATGTATAGTGCTTCATGACTTCATTTATGATCTCAAGGCTCAGCCCTATTTTTCTCAAAAGCTTCTCAACAATAGGTTCCCCTACTACTGAGGTTTCAAGGAAACTCACCATTAGGCTGGGCATAGATTTCTAGCCACACATTGTTGGGATGACATACTCAGTAATTAATTAAGTATGACCTGGTAACTGCAGCCTTTATCTTGAACAACCAGAAGATGCTCAGGTTCTTTCCAGCCACAACACTTTACAACTCCCTCAATCCAGTTTCTAAGACACTGAAGTCTTGTTTCTCCACCCAGACTGCAAGCTTCTTGCTGGTCAGGACATCCTTCCTAGAAAGCTCAATGATTCCCACACAGATTGCCCCGCATGACATAAGAGTCTATGCCAGTGCCCCAGGAAGGGGATCTGGGACCCACCAGCATCTGCCTGATCCCCAAGAAGAGAAGAAAGATGGACTAGCCTTCCACAGCCAGTCTGTGAACAATCTCACAAAGGAAGGCAGTCAACCCTGGACCAGCATGTGGGAACCAAGGAACCACATGGTTGCTTCATCTCACCTAGACTGGTGGATTTTAATGAGAATTCACCAGCTGTCATGGATATGAGGGTAGTGGGGCTTTCCTCACTGGGCTGTGTTTCAGACGTGCTCTAAGTGGCTCGGTCCATTCAGATTGTGTGGTTTATAAAAAACAAATGTGTACTTCTCACATTCCTGGTGGCTGGGAAATCCAAGATTAAGGCATCATCAGATTTGATCTCTGATGAAGGCCTGCCTCCTGGTTCATAGACAGTCATATTCTCACTGTGCCCACACATGGTAGAAGAGGGAATGGAGCTCCCTAGGGTCACTTTTATAAGGACACTAATCCTATTCATGAGGGCTCCACCCTGATGACCTAATCATCTCCCAAAGACCCCAACTTCAAATACCATCACACTGAGGATGAGGTTTGGAGGGGGAGAGGGTGGGACACAAACATTCCATCTCTGTCACTAAGTAAACACACTTTGGACTTCTTGGAGCAGAGAGATTAACAGTCTGGCAGAGATGAGTGCTCAGATTTCTGTCTGCTGAAGATGTAATGATACACAAAGCAACCTGAAGGATCACATTGCCTCTGCTTACAACCTCTCAGAGGTATTGCACAGGGAATAAAATTCCACCCCTCACCCTGAGATTCAGGACTCCATGGGAGCTGCTTCTGAATTGTCACCCAGTTCATCTCCTCACCACTTCCTCCCTTACTGTAGTCACAGAGCCCTTCTCTCTGTTGCTTGGGCATTCTGAAGGCTTCCCTTCCCCAGGGCATTTGCATGTACCATCCCCTCCCTCTCCTACATGATCCCCTACTCACTCCCCGATCAGCATTCATTCATTATTTGTCTCCCTAGTTCACTGCCAAATCCTTAACTCCTCAAACTGTGTCTAGCTTATAGTAGGTGCTTACTTAATATTTGTTAATTAATGAAAAAACTCATTGAGTTTTAACTAGCATAGATTCTAACTAGCATGATGCATTAATGTATAATGGAGGCAGTAGTAGCTCCAGCTTTGCCCTTTTCCTTACCTTTTTACTCTTAGGTTCCCAAGCTGAAGGCAAGAATTTGATAGAGTCCCATGGATTTCTTGGATCCAAAGCTTTCCTTTATAACATTTTCTATGGGCCAGCCTGTGTCATCTTTGAAGCTCAAGTCTGTCTGTGCCATGACAGTACTTAGGGGCTTGACCTAACTAGTATGAAGCCTTTGTCTTATGCTGTGTCCTCTTTTATGTAACACTTTTGATCTTCATAACAACCTCTCTGCTTTTTCTATTCTTACTTAATAATCAAGGACCCTAAGTCTCAGGAGCGTTAAGAAATGTGTTTATGATCACCCATCTTACAAATTATACAACCAGATTTTGACTCTGAAGCCAGTGTTCATCCCTTCATGAGGTTGTAAATTGAGAGAGAGAATGCTCTGGAGTGCATGAGAGCATTCTATGGAGTGTCACTGAGGTCAGACATTACAGCCATCCAATCCACCTGCCAATTCATGAGATGCAGGAGACACAGGTTAGATCCCTGGATCAGGAAGATCCCCCAGAGTAGAAAATGGCAACCCACTCCAATATTCTTGCCTGGGAAATTCCATGGACAGGGAAGCCTGGCAGTCTACAGACCATGAAGTCACGAAAGAGTTGGACATGACTAAGCAATTGAGCATCCACTTGCAGGGCACCTCACTGCAGATTAGAGTGGGTTGACAACAAGATTGCAAGACATGAAACTTGCAGATAGTGCAAGGGTCAAAGGCAGAGCCAGTGACTCAGGCCACCTGAGCCAGGTAACCCTACACAAGGCATCTGGCCTCGCCTGACCTCAGCATCCTCATTTCCAGATTGGAGAACAGGGCAACCAGAGTCCACTGACAGCTCCAGAGTGCTGGGAGAATTAACTAGTAAATGATTGGGAAGCACTTGGCCAATGTAAAGTGCTATATAA
The DNA here is from genome assembly GCF_033118175.1 of Dama dama. Lineage (NCBI taxonomy): Eukaryota > Metazoa > Chordata > Mammalia > Artiodactyla > Cervidae > Dama > Dama dama. The sequence continues at coordinate 46,311,313 of NC_083695.1, forward strand.
ATGCTTAATAGTAACAACCACCCTGTCAGGCATCCAGGGTTGCTTTTGAGCCCTGTGGTCCCTGTGTAATGATACTGAACCCTACAAAGTGCTTTACAAATAGTAAATAATTCATTCTCAGGGCACCCCAGGGAAGCGAGAAAGGATTCCTCTTACTTTAGAGGAATTGAGATCCAACATTTGCTGGGGCTGCTCAGCCAGGAGTCCTCTCAAAGCCAAGTTTGGGTCTCCATGGCCCTCTGCGTCGGGCCAGGCTAGGCCCAGCTGCTCACGGGTGAGAACAGGCTGAGCGTCCCCCCGACTCCCACCCCGGGGCTCTGGTCAGGCATTTGTCTGTCAGGCTCTGGAGCTCAAGGCCACAGCTTGGAAGGGTGAGCAGCACAGGAAGATGAATAAATATAGCTGGAAGTGGAAAACACACAGCGGCTCCTTGTTGACCAGGCACTTGGCCTTTGAGGAGAGTGGACCTCTCCAGGGCCTTGGAGAGGGAAGTTGTCGGGGAAGGGAGATGACAGGGCAGGGTGGCTGGAGGGAAGAGGCGCTGAACTCAGACCTTGAAGGGCGGGTCCTCCTCAAGCAGGAGTCATAACCCGACCTTGACCAGAGAGACAGAGCCTGGGGAAACTGGAGGGGCCTAGCTTCCCAGTGACAGGGCAGGAGCCCACTGTTCTGAGAGCTGCTGCGTGGGGTTCAAGTCCAGGGGCCTGAGGTCAGGGTGTCAGGACAGGGGTGGGTTGGGCCCTGAAGGAAGGGACTGGAAGGCCACCAGCAAAGCATCAATTTTGTGTGGGGTCAGTACCCAACGCTGCATGAATGGACGTGAGAGCTGGACCATAGAGAAGGCTGAGCACCAAAGAATTGATGCTTTTGAACTGTGGTGCTGCAGAAGACTCTTGAGAGTCCCTTGGACAGCAAGGAGATCAAACCAGTCAATCCTAAAGGAAATCAACCGTGAAAATTGATTGGAAGGACTGATGCTGAGGCTGAAGCACCCCCTTTTTCATGCCATTTATCTTTGTAAGAACTGAACAGGGATTGAACCCATGTCTCTTATTTCTCCTGCACTGGTAGTCAGGTTCTTTACCACAGGGTCCCATAGACAGGCCGAAACAAAGAAACAAAGAGAGAGAGAGAGGAAGGGAGGGAGGGAGGAAGGAAGAAAGGAAGAAAGATGAAAGTTAATTGCTTTCCAATTAGATAGTTAAGACAATTACTATCAATATAGTGGTAGAATTTTCTAACGAAACAAGTATTTACAAAATAATTCTAAACATTATCTAAAAAATAAACAAGTGGGAAATGTTGGAAGTATTTCTTAAAAGAACAGAGAACTGTTCTGCCAAATTTTAAAATGTGTACTAAAGTTCCAACAATTAAGTGTTTTATTGGCGGAAGAATTTGCAAACAGATCAATGGAAGAGACTAAGTAAGCACAGAAAGAAATCTCCAAAATATGTAAGAATTGAGAAGATGATAAAGGGAACATCACACCCAAGGGGAAAGGAAATAATATTAGTCATCAAATAGAATTTTTATTTATAAAGAAACCTTAGAAATTAGAAGTAAATATATGTTAATAATTACTAACATCAGGATGGTGGAGGCACTTCTAAGATCAGCAGTAAAAATTACTACAGAAGAAAATGTGATAGATTAAGCTGCACAATCTATGTGTATATATGTGTGTGTGTGTGTATATATATATATATATATATATATATATATCTTATATAGTCTATATCAAAAATACCACATTTTTTTTTTTTTTTTTTTTTTGCCATATGACCCAGCAATCCCACTTCTGGGCATACACACTGAGGAAACCAGATCTGAAAGAGACACGTGCACCCCAAATGTTCATCGCAGCACTGTTTATAATAGCCAGGACATGGAAGCAACCTAGATGCCCATCAGCAGATGAATGGATAAGGAAGCTGTGGTACATATACACCATGGAATATTACTCAGCCATTAAAAAGAATTCATTCGAACCAGTCCTAATGAGATGGATGAAGCTGGAGCCCATTATACAGAGTGAAGTAAGCCAGAAAGATAAAGAACATTACAGCATACTGACACATGTATATGGAATTTAGAAAGGTGATAACGATAACCCTATATGCAGAACAGAAAAAGAGACACAGAAATACAGAACAGACTTTTGAACTTTGTGGGAGAATGTGAGGGTGGGATATTTCAAAAGAACAGCATGTATGCTATCTATGGTGAAACAGATCACCAGCCCAGGTGGGATGCACGAGACAAGTGCTCCAGCCTGGTGCACTGGGAGGACCCGGGGGAATCGGGTGGAGAGGGAGGTGGGAGGGGGGATCGGGATGGGGAATACATGTAAATCCATGGCTGATTCATATCAATGTATGACAAAACCCACTGGAAAAAATAATAATAATAATAATAATAATAATTAAAAAAAAAAATAAAAAAAATAAAAAAAAAAAAGCAAAAAAAAAAAAAAAAAAGGAGATGAAGGATTCCCCCGACTATCTAGATTTTCTGAACATGAACAGAACACTTCTACAGAAAGAATAGTGGAATAAGTAATATTAAAATGAAAGAAAAGAATATTAAATTAAAATGATTACAAATCAAAAAAAAAAAAATACCACATTTAAAAAATAAAAGGATAAGACAAACTAAAAGAAAGTAGTTTCAACAAATATGACAAAGGAGTTAATATCCTTATCATTTAAGAGAACCTTACAAATCAGAATGGTATGGATGGAGCACAGTTTTGTTTAACAGTTCACCAGAGGGTAGCAAAGAGTCCGATATGATTTAGTAACTAAACAACAAAGTGAAATTTACAATAATGTTACATACTTTCCCTAAACCAGGGCCTCTCAGAGCGTTCCTGACAGAATAGCAGCAGCAGCATCTTGACAAGAGCTGGGCTGGACACTATTCTCATGATGGTCCTCCAGGTATGGGGCATTATCCCCATTTCCCAGACCAGGAACCAGGCTCACCACGTTGAAAGCCAACATCAGTATTATTGTGGGATCTGAGGCCAGATGTCTGTGGCTCCCAACCTGTACTATTCCCACCAAACCATGCTGCCTAACATTAACATCCCCTTTAAGCAGCCCCCAAAACATTCTTAATGCATTAGGACCCTAGAAGACCAGAGGCAACCCCCACAAACCTTGGCTGACTAGATCAGAAGTCCCATGTTTTGAAAACCACAAAGATGCCACTGATGTAAAGCACATCCATCACAGAGGCTATGTCTACTTGCAGAATGCCATGCCTCTGTTGCTGGCTGAGCCCTGGATCAAGAATTCCCTGAGGATCGGGGCAATCTCTGCATTAAGAGGTACAGGTACTGCATAAGTGATTGCTAAATAAATAAGAACTGACCCATGTTCCAGGCACTGGCTGAAGACTTGGCACCCATTATCTCCTGGAATCTTATGGCAGAGATAGTGATTATCTACACCAACCATGATCTTCCTTTCCTCCCTAGTTACAGAACCCTGGTTTTTTAGTTAGGAGAAGATATACCAGCTAAAATCTTTATTCACCTCCCTCCCTTGTAGTTAAAGGTAGTTTGACTGTTTCTGGACAATGGAATGAAAATGAGTTGCTCTATGGGAATGCCAGAAAATTTATTCAACTGGGAAGAGAAGTCTCAGTCTCCCCACCACCACTACCTTCTTTCTGGCTGCCAGCCTGGAATGCTGACGTGATGGCTGGAATTTTCCACCAACGTGGACCATGAGGTGACCTTGAGGATGAAAGCTATATGCCAGGGTGTGAAAAAAAAAGAGGGAATCCTGCCCTACAATGTCACCATGGGATTGCCGTTCTAATGCTAGGTAGTCTGGCTCTAGACTTTCTTAAACCATCAAGATTTTTAATTTCTCTGCTTGATTGCATTTTAACTTAATCCAAAACCTTATGAATTACCTCAATGATTCTGAAAGGCAGACCAGAAAGGTTCAGAGTTGGCTGCTAAAATTTTCACTCCTCTGAAATTAGGGCATTTGGGGGCCTCTAGTAAAGTCAGGTAGACTTTTCTAGCACTGTGAACACACTCAGGTGTCCTGGAGTGTGTTCTTGCCCCTACAGTGGGAAATGATGGATAAAGATTAAGAATTAGGGTCAGAGTGTTCTTCATGACATCTCTCTGCTGCCTTGGGATTTAAAAAAAAGCAAAGGTCTACCTTGGTTTGGGACTTCCCTGGTGGTCAAGTGGTTAAGAATTTGTTTTGCAATGCAGGGAACACGGATGCAATCCCTAGTCTGGGATGATTCCACATGCTGCAGAGCAACCAAGCCCAAGCACTGCAACTGCTGAGCTGGTGTGCTCCAGAGCTCATGTGCCACAACTAGAGAGCCCACCTGCCGCAACTACTGAAGCCTGCACACCACAAATAGAGTCCATGAGCTGCAACGAAAGGTCCCACAAGATGCAACAAAGGTCCTGTGTGCCACAACTAAAACTCAATGCAGGCAAATAAATAAATAATTTTTTTTAAACTAGCAGATAAGATTTACAAAAAGAAAAATCTGCCTAGGCTTAGCCTTGTCGTGAAAGAAAAAGATGTTTAAATGCTCCCTTCAGCAGACTGCTTTCAGCTACAGAAGAATTCACCACCATTAATTATGATGGTGATAATTATACAATGCATAAAATATACTATGTAGTTAAAGTATATAATTAAATAATTATCATTTTTCATGATCTCTTATGGATCATTCCAGGATAATGAGCAGAGTTAATAATGTCAAATTAAACTTACCTTGTTTCCATGCCCATTGCCCAGGCGTTTACCTTCCTGGACCCCAGTATCCTCATCTGTAAGATGAGAGGTTTGAATGAGAGGCTCAAGGATCTGACAACTGAAGGGTGGCTGTTCTGAGCCCTGGGAAAGAGCAAGTCACTTCCTTTGGGCCATGGGATTTGACTTAGAAAACTGGGGAAGATCCTTACTACAATGCATAGCATTTTTTGCTTTCAATATTCAATGTGGTTTAAATGTCACATCTCACCCTTTTCTAGATTACGGCACACACGTGTTACATGGAAGTAAACAAAAGAGGCTGCTTGTGGTTGGAGGTGATCAGTTGCCTCTCCCCCATGCCTGCCTGCTGCCCCCAGGACCAAGGGAAACAAGATGCTGTCACTTTTGTAACCCACTCCTGGCACACCAGAAGTGCTGAATCCAAGGACTGGAAAATCAAGAAATGTAAACATTTTTAGTATATTTAGTTATCAAATTTACTCTTTGCTCTGGTTTTGCCTACAGTGCAAGCACAGAGGCTGAGACCTTGTAACAGTCTATCCAAAAGCAGCTCAAGGCAAGCTGCCTGAAACTCTTGGCCTTTGTATCCATGTGTTCTGTCCTCTTTGCTTGTACCCAAGAACCAAGTAGCCCCTTGGGCTGGCCAAAGTTGTCAAGCCATAGAGTGGACAGCAGGGTCCAGCTTTCATTCTGGGAGTCCTCAAACTCAAGGCCAGGTTAATTTGATCTGCTGGAAAAGCCTCTGTCCTTCCTCTTGAGACCCAGTGACAAGATTCCCTAGTGACAATCTTCCACTCAAAGGCAGGGCTAGGAAAAGGCTTGAAAGAGAGAAAACCTAGTTATCTTCTTTGGATGTTGAAAGATGAAGCTGATTTTGTTTTTACCAGGGGCCAGATGCTCACCACCCAATGACCTCCTTCGTGGACTTCATTGTTCATGAGTAGAGATAAGAGAGAATGGCCAGGGCTGGGATTCTGGAGTTAGAGGGACCTTTGTTCTAACTCTTGTTCCTCCATTTACTTCACTTTCCAAGTCTTCGTTTTTTCTGTGTGAAAGGGAAATATTCCATCTACATTAATAAATATTTATTAAAAACCTATGATGTATATATCCTGAGAAAACCATAATTGAAAAAGATGCATGTACCCCAATATTCATTGCAGCACTATTTGCAACAGCCAGGACATAGAAGCAACCTAAATGTCCATTGACAAATGAATGGATAAAAAAGTTGTGGTACATATACCATGGGATATTACTTGCTCATAAAAAAGAACACATTTGGGTCAGTCCTAAAGAGGTGGATGAACCTAGAACCTATTGTTCAGAGTGAAATAAGTCAGAAAGAGAAAGACAAATATCATATACTAATGCATATATATGGAATCTAGAAAGGTGGTACTGATGGACCTGTTTGCAGGTGAGCAATGGAGACACAGACATAGAGGACAGACTTGTGTACACAGTGGGGGAAGAAGAGAGTGGGATGAATTGAGAGAGTAGCATGGAAACATATGCATTCAGTTCAGTTCAGTTCAGTTCAGTTCAGTCACTCAGTCGTGTCTGACTCTTTGCGACCCCATGAACTGCAGCACGCCAGGCCTCCCTGTCCATCACCAGCTCCTGGAGTCCACCCAAACCCATGTCCATTGAGTTGGTGATGCCATCCAGCCATCTCATCCTCTGTCGTCCCCTTCTCCTCCTGCCCTCAATCTTTCCCAGCATCAGGGTCTTTTCTAATGAGTCAGTTCTTCACATCAGGTGACCAAAGTACTGGAGTTTCAGCTTCAACATCAGTCCTTCCAATGAACACCCAGGACTGATCTCCTTTAGGATGAACTGGTTGGATCTCCTTGCAGTCCAAGGGACTCTCAAGAGTCTTCCCCAACACCACAGTTCAAAAGCATCAATTCTTCTCTGCTCAGCTTTCTTTATAATCCAACTCTCACATCCATACATGACCACTGGAAAAACCATAGCCTTGAGTAGACGGACCTTTGTTGACAAAGTAATGTCTCTGCTTTTTAATATGCTGTCTAGGTTGGTCATAACTTTCCTTCCAAGGAGCAAGCATCTTTCGATTTCATGGCTGCAATCACCATCTGCAGTGATTTCGGAGCCCAGAAAAATAAAGTCAGCCACTATTTCCACTTTTTCCCCATCTATTTGCCATGAAGTGATGGGACTGGATGCCATGACCTTAGTTTTATGAATGTTAAACTTTAAGCCAACTTTTTCACTCTCCTCTTTCACTTTCATCAAGAGGCTGTTTAGTTCTTCTTCACTTTCTGCCATAAGGGTGGTGTCATCTGCATATCTGAGGTTATTGATATTTCTCTCGGCAATCTTGATTCCAGCTTGTGCTTCTTCAAGCCCAGCATTTCTCATGACGTACTCTGCATGTAACTTAAATAAGCAGGGTGACAATAGACAGCCTTGACATACTCATTTTCCTATTTGGAACCAGTCTGTTGACATATGCATTACCATATGTAAAATAGATAGCCAGTGGGAATTTGCTGTATGACGCAGGGAGCTCAACGCTGTGTCTCTGACAACCTAGAGGGGTGAGATAGGGTGGGAGATGGGACAGAAGGTCAAGGGAGGGGACATCTGTACACCTAAGACTTATTCATGCTGATGTATGGCAGAAACCAACACAATATTGTAAAGCAATTATTCTCCAATTAAAAATAAACAAATTTTTTAAAAAAATCCTATGATATGCCAGGTATGCCAGGTACTATTCTGGAGTCAAAAGAAATTATGATAAACAAAATAGCAGAGGATGTTGCCACACACTGCCAAGAAGCCCCAGGGAGGAAGGACTTGCTGCCCCAGCTGCTGGGCGTGCTGTGAGCAGGGGTCCCTTCACAAGTCATGTCAGCACAGAGCTACCAGGCACTAGGTCCCACCTTTGTGGCCGCCATGCAATGACTGATCAAAGCCAAAGGATGAAGACCTGGCCATCTCTACGCAAATCAGGACAGCTCTAGAGGGCCACTCCAGCCCCAAAGCTCCCAGAAGTGTCAGACAAGATCAAAGTTTGATTCTCCCTCCACCCATACCTTCTGCTAACCCCTCTATTCTACAGGGTTTGTCCCAAGAGCCCTCCTTAAGAGACATCCTGCCAGCTATACCCCATCTCAGAGTCTGCTGCCTGACAAACCCAACCTGCGACAGAAACAACCTCCCCTCTCTCAGGAAACCAACTTGGAGAAAGAAATGATAAAATGATTTTATGAGGACTATTGAGAAAAGCAAGTGAGAGGTGTGTGAAAGCACTTTAGTAGTCCAAAACTACCATTGAAGACATGGGTTTCTTTCTTTTTTTTAATGGCTTGAAATGAGTTGAGTTGCGATGTGAAAATCTTTCTCATTTCTTAGAAAGAAAGCCTCCCAATTCCCCTCCACTTCGCCATCTTCAAAGGCTCACTTCTCTATCCTCAAAGGCTCATTCTCAGTAGCCTGCAAGGGATGACCCGCCCCAGACAGGTGTGACATCACCCAGGGGGGCACTTCCGGTACTCCAAGGAAATTTCTTGGCTCATGTCTGCCAAGTGCCTATCATTAGTGAAGCCCAATTTCAGAAGCTACAAAAAGGAGAGGACTGCTTGACCCTGCGCCCAGCTGACAAGTTTCCAAGTTCCCCAGTGATACAACCGACTCTGCAGAAGCAGAATCTTTGGCTCCAAACCACTAATGAACTCCTTCTAGCTCCAGGTTTAATTAGTTTTCATTGCAATATTAATGATCCTAACAAACCATTTCAACTTTCCTGTTGCACAGCTGGAATTCTTTTATTTGGCATTTGGTCTCTTTATAAGAAAATCCCTCACGCATCCTCCTCCCGGCCGGCCCCATCAAAAGGGAATAAGATCACATTCTTACTTTCCTTATCACTTCGGCCAACCCAGGGACAGTAGCTTTAATAATTTTGAAACTGGGAGCATTAAACACATCACAAACTGCCATACAAATAACATATAATATAACTCCAGGATTTTAATTACAGTGACTAATATATGTACCAATCTTAAAATCTCTACAGTACCATTAGGCCACATGCATGGACATTATTGGGAGGTTTAAAATTTGCACAAGGTATGTCATTAGTTGATCCAAGACCTTCCAGGTCTAGAGTTCTCACCTGGGACTCAGAATTCATTTGTTGGGCACTTTGAACTACTCAGCCAGAAGCAGCACTGTTTTCATTAGTGACTATGAAAAATGATTAAACATTGCTACCAGTTCATATTGGTTTGTGTTCAAAGTAGGCTTGCTGCATGGCTGAACAACTAGGCATTTGCTACTGGATTCCAATGGTTTTTTATTTTCTCTGCCTTTCCAGAGAAGAGAGAAGCAATAGTAAATCAACACGTGATAGAACTGTTTTCTGTCTGCTCCCAGAAATTCTCCAGCCCAGCCTTAATGGAATTTGATCTGGATTTATATGAGAATGCACTGGATTTTTGCTATAGTGTTCTAGCCAGAGATTTGGATTTGGGTGGACCTGCTGGGTGATGACTGATAGAAACTGAATGAAGACTCCTAGTGGGCCTCTCCAAAGAAAGGCTAGCAGCCTGTGCTTTAAATTCAAGGACACATGATGAACTCAAGTTCAGCTCAGCCAGCATCAACCACCCAGTGGCTTTGCTACGTGGGGCAGCAGTGCTGATCTTGTGGTGAGGGTCCAAGTTCAGAGATGTAGTCAGTGTGACTTGGTCCCAGTGGACTCCAGGGAGGGAATAAAGAATAGGCAGGTAAACTGGCCAGAAATATGGAGCATAAGTAAGTGGAATTTATTCCAAGTATACAAAGGTTTATTTAACATTCAAAAATTAATCAATATAATTCACCATATCAATAGGCTAAAGAAGAAAAATCATATGATCATACTAATTGACACAGGAGAAAATTTGACAAGATATAACACCTATGTATGACAATTAGAAAAGGAAAAATCTCCCAGTAAGCTAGGAATAGGGGATTTCCCAGGTGGCTCAGTGGTAAAGAATTTGCCTGCCAGTGCAGGAGACACAAGAGACGTGTGTTTGATCCCTGGGTCAGAAAGATCCCCTAAGGAAATGGCAATCCACTCCAGTACTCTTGCCTGGGGAATCCCATGGACGGAGGAGCCTGGCGGCTTACAGTCCATGGAATCGCAGTCAGACAGACTGAGCTATTGAACATGCATGCACACAAGCTAGGACTAGAAAGGGACCACTTCACACAATAAAGAACATTTACAAAAGCCTACGACTGCATACTTAATAGTGAAAAATCAAACAAAGAAAGGCTATCTGCTCTGACCACTCCTCTTCAACATAGTTGAAGTTCTAGCCACTACAATAAGGTAAGAAAAAGAAACGGCTTACAGATTGAAAATGAAGAAATAGAACTGTCCTTATTTGCAGATGGCTTGGTTGTTTGCATAGAAAATCCCAAGAAATTCACATACACAAAAAAATTAGAAAGAATAAATGTGTTCAGCAAGATTGCAAAATATAAGATCAACATTTGCATTTCTACATATACAAATGAACACCTTGAAACCAAAATTTAAAACACAATACCATTGGTTATTACTCCAAAAAAAATGAAACATTTAGGTATAAATTTTACAGAACATGTATAGGATCGGTATGCCAAAATTATAAAATGCTGAGGAAAGAAATCAAAGATCTAAATAAGAGTAACATATTATGCTTAGGGGTTGGAAGCCTCAACACAGCAACCTGGATTCTAGCCTCAGCTAGATCCATCTTGGTTGGACCCAGTGCCTGGTCTCTCTCTCCCTGCGTGCATGTGTGCTAAGTCGCTCAGTCATGTCCGACTCTTTGCAACCCAAAGGACTGTAGCCCGCCAGGCTCCTCTGTCCATGGGATTCTCCAGGCAAGAATACTGGAGTGGGTTGCCATGCCTTTCTCCACTCACCATGCCTGATCCTTATTTCTTTACTTTTGTACCAATGTCATAAAGGGGACTCCTCTACTAAGAAGCACTGGAGGATGTGGCAGGCTTCCCTGCCCAAGGCATTCAGTCAGCCCAAGGGAAACCTTTGCTAGGGGTTTTAGATTAAGTGGTCCCAGTAGAGACCAAGTTAAAGGGCTGATGTAGGTAGTTGTATTGGGGAGGGATCCCAGGGATGTGAAGTGTAGAATCAGAGAAGACAGCAGGGAAAACATGAGAGGTAACTCAAGGATGCATTATGGGTTACCCCCTGCTAAGGAGGACTGGTTCTCCACCTAACCAGAAACTTCTGCAGAACATTTTGAAATGCCTTTCAGAATTGTCCTCCTGGGACTCAGGTGGAGAATAGCTCATTTCCCTCCACAGGTCAAGGATGGTCCTGGGTACACAGACTCCTGCACTTTGGGACCACACCTGTGTGAGTGCTCGGTAGATCCCCATGGGTGTTGCCACATGTGCTAGTCTCAGGAAGTCTGAAACAAGAAGTGAGAGGCATGTGTGTGGAGTCCAGGAGAAGGGATAGGGGTGGTTCTTGTAGAGCGTGTTTGTCACCTGTGGAGGTGGCAGTAACTAGAATGAGAATTGTGGACAAACAGATTGGTGTGGGGCTCAAATGGTGTCCAGCAGTGTGGAAGGTGGGGGCGTATGGCCTGGAAGTTGTCGACAGCCAAGCCCTCGTCCTCGCACAGCCCAAGGCCTCTGGAGGGCAGCCAGTGGCAGACCTGTGTCTCTGGCTAGTGAAGCACCCTCCTGTCCTCTTGACGCACCCATACTTCCCTTATCTCATGGCAGCATGATTGCTCATCTTATCTGACATCCCCCAGGTTGTTAACTCTGACAGAAAGAGCTCCCACTTAGACTAGAACACATAGTTATCCTCTGTGCTCTGCATGGAGTCACTCACAAAAGCTTCACAGCTGAGAAAGCAAGACCCAGAGAAGTGCAGTGATCTACCCAAGGTCACACAGGCAGTTCAATCCCAAACACTTTCTCCAGAGCTTGGGCTCTGGACCATGACCTTTCTCTTCCCATGGGAGTGCAGTCTGAGGATGCGATGTCCACTGCAAGGTTCCAGAAGAGGCTCAGTGCCGTGTGGTGTGGTTGTGGGAAGTTCAAGGTGCCAGAGGAACACAAAGAAGGACAATGGGGGTCATGGGGAGGTTAAGGGAAGGGAGGGGAGGAGGGAAAAGATAAAGAGAAGAGGGAGAGTGAAGAGAGTGATGCAGAGAATGGAGAGATTCTGAGGGACAGGAGGCAGGGAGGGGTCTGCAGCTTGAGCAGGGCTCATGGGCGCTAGAACAGGGCGTGAAAGAGGAGCGGTGATCCCTGAGGCTGCCATGTGGGCAGGGCTGATGCGGAGGGGCTCAGATCCAGGCTCCAGCAAGGGTGAGAAATCATCAACACGTTGTGGCTGGGAATGTGACAAAACCAGAGCTTCCCTGGCGTCAGCAGCTGTGTGAAATGGGCCTAGAGCAGGCAGCCTGGGGCAGCGAGGGTGCTCGGGAAACTGCTGCAGGGACCCAGGGGAGCAAAGGTATGGCCCAAGCCTGGGCACACAAGGTCAAGACAGCGTAGGACTAGGAGCCAGGGAGAGAGGAGGCAGGAGGTAGTGGAAGGTCCCAGCCTCTGCACACAGTGGGTGGTGGGCTTCCCAACCCCAAATCCAAAGAAACATTTAATGGATGCCTACTACGTGCCAGGCCCTTGAGATAGAATCTAGGTTTGTAATTACAACTGTGTTTCCAGATGGGTTTGTCCCTCCTCATTTTACCCAGGAGGAAGCCTTGAGAAGTTCCCATGGGTGGTAAGCAATGGCAGGGCCAGACCCAAGGGGTCTGTGGGACTCCAGAGTCCGTGTTCTTTTCATGCACCGTGAAATTACACTCAGGTCATTTCACTCAGCAAAGAGCATGAAACTGTGACAGCTGACCAGGCTCTGTGAGTGTCATAGTGGCCAAGAGCCAAGCTACAAATCACACCACGTCACCACAAAAGCCAAAATAACCAGCGCCTATGTGTGGTCTGCTTACTCCAGCTGTCTTAGCTCGACCGGATCTATTGACGATTCACTAATCCAGCCAATAGCTGGGTGCTGACCCACGCACTCAGCCGAGCCGGAGACAACACGAATCTGTTCCTGAGCCCTCGGCTTTGCCGGGGAGAGTCCTTCATTAAAGTCTCCTTCAGAAGCAGCAGGATTTACCTGGTCTGGCCACAGGGGAGCCCTGGACAGCAGAGCCAAAGACACCGCAAAAGTCTGCATCTCTCTGTAACAAGTCCCTTTTCTCAGGCTTCCTCGTTTGACTTGCCTGTCGATAACCATCTCAGTAAATTTCATTCGTGACAATGAGCTGTAGTGGCTGAATGCTGGCCCCTAAAAGATATGTCTGTGTCTTAATCCTGAAACCTATGAATGTGGCCTTATTTAGAAAAATGGTTCCTACAGGTGGAATTAAGGATTTTGTGCTAAGTAGAAAGTTTGGTAGCCCCTAAATCCAATGACAAATGTCCTTTATAAGAGAAAGAGACATTTGAGACAGAGAGAAGCGGGCAATGCAACCACACGCATTGAAGAGATGTGTCCACAAACCAAGGAATGAAAGGGGCACTAGAAGCTAGAAGAGACAGGGAAGAACCCTCCCCTAGAGCCTTCAGATAGAGCTACCCTGCTGACCCCTTGATTTCAGACTTCTGGCCTCCAGAACTGTGAGACAATGAATGTCTGTTGTTTAAGCCACCCTGTATGTGGTCATTTGTTTGGGCAGCCACAGGAAAGTAGCCTCTGACTGTCCACTGTGTGTTGCTATTTGCAGGAAAATCTGTGATCTCATCCTTCAGGCCCATGAGCCCGCCGGGTCCTGCTCTGCCCTTGGCTGGAAAGGGAATCCCGAGGTTGCATCTGCCTCTTGGGTGTGGAGCTCTGGGCTGGAGCAGGATGAGAAATGGGCCTATTTATAAACGAACAGAGCCAGAGGGCAGGAGCCGGGTCAGCCGAGGGCTTCACCAAGGTCACAGACCCAGTCCCTCGGGATGGGGGCATTGCAGAGAAGGGCCAGGCTCCAGAGGAAGCAGGGGGCGGGAGCGCTCGGGCCTCTCTGAGCGGTGGGGCCATGGTCCATTTCTGAACAGCCTAACAGGAATGTCCAGCTGGCTTCCAAGTCAGATCTGGTGTCTCGGGCGAAGGGCAGGCCCAGCTGGGTGGGAGTGGATTCTTTCCCACTGCCTCATTGCCGCTCCGAGAAAGGAAGTGTGAGCGCCCGGGGCAGGCGCCCTGCACGCAGCCCATGACTGTCTGTGGGCGGTTGTGTCCTCCACGCTCCTGCCGCTCAAGGAGGATGCTGCCATGGTGAGTAAGCCTCCGTGCTCCCCTTGCTTCTCGCTGTAAAGAGCACTCTCTCAGCAGGGCCAGGTTGGAGGGACTTAACCGGGTGATATTTCAGCCCCAGGCTGTCTCATGGAGGGCAGGAAGCTGGGCAGAAGTGCCAAGGATGTGGGTGGATAGGGACTCTGCTGATTAGTGGCTGAGTGGGACCAGGGTCTATTCCCAGAGTGATTGGTGCTGGGCAGAGTTGTCCAGAGGAAGTCATAGCTCACAGGCTGTCTTACCCGGCCCCTCCCATAGGCCTGGGCCTGAGAGATGCTCAGCTCCATAGCACCAGGAATTTTAAAAGCTAACAGAAGGCTTTCCTCTACAGCAGGAACAGCTTCTGATCTAGCTAGGATGCCTACCTCAGTCACATCTGTCACCATATCATGTCTCTTGAGTCTTGTATGTATTTAAGCACTTCTCCCTGTAAGAGTAAATTTCTGAGTAGCTATCGCAGGAAGACGAATGGGGCCAGATTTTTCACCTGCTTATGTTCTGAGCCACAAGCTTCAGGAAGCATTGAATCTCAGCTGCATCTTCTTCTTGCTCTGTTATCCTGGACGAGTCACTTAACCTCTCTGAGCCTCATCTCCTAGTCTGTAATGCGGGGATAGCCCAGCCTACTCTGCTGAACTGCTGGCGAGGTTAGATGAGACAGTATGTGTGATGCTCCCATCTCCATCCACAGAGCCTGGGCTCATTTCCCAGGACTTTGGACATCTTTCGTTTAACCTTTCCCCTTGAGAAAGTCTGTTAGAGCTTCAGAGTCCCCATCCACTCCAGCTGGGCACCCGGGCACATGGAATAATCAGCACAGCCCCATGCTGTCATGGGGACATTCATGCAACCCACGAGGGACTTACAGGGCTCAGGTACCTGAAGCCCACAGACTCCTCCTCTACCCTCCTCCCCTGACTCTGGGCTCTGGCCCAGCTGCTCATGGTCAGAACATTCAGATTCCAAGCCTGAAACCAAACCTGTATCCTTGTCATTCACTTGTCAAGCCCTGTCTTTCCTGCAGAAGCCTGCCTATGACCTTCTCAGGGTTAAGCTTATACTAAAGTAGAAACAGAACCAGCATGTGGTAGGGATTGTCTGTGGAAAAGGACTCACTGCCTCCACTGCGGAAGCAAAGGGGTGCTGGTCCCTGCTGCTGATGTGACCTTGGACAAGTCATTTTTGACTTTCCGTTTCCTCATCATTAAAATGGGTCTGTGCTGTGCTTAGTCACTCAGTTGTGTCCGACTCTTTGCAAGCCCGTGGACTGTAGCCTGTCAGGCTCCTCTATCCATGGGGATTCTCCAGGCAAGAATACTGGAATGGGTTACCGTGCCCTCCTCCAGGGGAATCTTCCTAACCCAGGGATCGAACCCAGGTCTCCCGCACTGCAGGCGAATTCTTTACCATCTGAGCCTCCAGGGAAGCCCTGAAATGGGTATAATTTTATCTAAGTCTCAGAATGACTGTAGGTTGATCGTCAACCACCTGGCCTTGGCCCCTGTCACGTATGAGGTGCTCCCCCTCCCCTTGCCCTGAGCCCCAATTTGCATGAGTAGGCTCAGTCCCCAGATGCAGAAGCAGGCTGGTTCAGGGAGGGCCCAAGACTCAGGACACCCAAGGAATAATAAGGGGCATGACCTCCCCTTCCTGGAGGCTGAGAGTCCTCGCAGAGGCTCACCAGAGAGGTCTTGCCCCCAAGAGGGGGATTACTAGGGCGAATACTCAGGCCCACAGCAGGAAATGGGATGAGGCAACTCAGGACCCCTGAGAGGAGCCTTCTCTGACTTCATATCCATTCCCAGGAAACCCACAAACCGTTCTTTTCTGTTAATCAGATTTGCAAAGCCGAGGACAACAAGGCAACATCACCCTTAGGAAACTCACTTGAGCCTCTTAGCTGCTCTGGCCACAAGGGGAGGTCAAGGTTGCTGTGGGAGGTTGTGTCCCCCAGACTCCAGTGAGGGGGCAGGGCAGACCTGCTTGAGGGTCTTCTCAGGAAAGGCAAGAAGCTGAGGGTGGTTGCCTGGATCCATCAGTGCTGCTGAAACCTGTAGCATCTGATGGAGTGGACGCTGGGTTCAGACAGCAGGAGACCCTGGGGGCAGAGGGCCGACACCTGCCATACTGCAGTGTCGGCTCCCTTCTCTCCCACCCGACTCGTAGGGACGGGTCGGAGGATGGGGTCTGCGGGGCCTGTCTTCAGCAGTGACTGGACCTGGAAAATATAGACAGGAGAAAGCCATTGTCATCAGACAAAGAGGTCATTAAAACCAAAAGTTTAAAATATGACTCCCATGTATATAAAAAGATGTTCGGATGAATTAAATGTATTTAGGCCAAACGCCTGGGACAGAATCCCAGCTCCACTACCTGGGGGCCCAGTGACCCTGGGCCAAGAGCTGGACTTCTTTAAGCCCTGGTTCCCTGGCTGCTGTGGACTGAATGGTGACCCCCAAAAGATATGTCAATATCCTAACCCCAGAACTTGTGAATGTTACTTTAGTTGGGAAGAATCTCTGCAGATATAATGAAGTTAAGAATCTAGAGATGAGGAGATCATCTTAATTATCCAGGGGAGCCCTAAATCCAGTGACAAAGTCTCTGACAAGTCTTCTTTGAGAAGCTCTCAGAGGAGACAGACAGACATACAGAAAAGAGAAGGCCATGTGAAAACAGAAGCAGAGATTGGAGGGATGCGGCCACAAGCCCAGAAACACATGGAGCCGCCAGAGGCTGGACAGGCACTTGAAGCAGCTCAGCCCTGCCAGCACCTTGAGCTCAGATTTCTGCCCTCCAAAACTGTGAGAGAATAAATATCTATTAACCCTCTGTCACCGCTAGCTTGTTACAGTGACCACAGGAATTATTCTTCAAAGAAAGAATGTAAAGATCTAACAGAGGATCAATATAGATCATGTGCAGTTTTACATACAATAAGAATTATATGCAGTCACGCAAAGAAGTTGTGGACAGTCGTTAAGGGTGAAGCTGGTGTTGGGAATATCAAGCCAGAGAAACAGAATACCAGAATAGTAATTTGTAAATGTTTAGGAATCGAATTTTGTTTTTAAAGTATGCCAAAAAAGGGAAAATAACGCTGATCATCTCCAGGCCATATTATACCATTTCCTTTCTTTTCTTCTTTGCTATTTTCTGTATTTTCCAAATTTCCTCTCAATGAGTACATGCAGGGTGCTGTGCTGAGTCACTTCAGTCGTATCTGACTCTTTGCCACACTGTGAACTGTAGCCCACCAGGCTCCTCTGTCCATGGGATTCTCCAGGCAAGAATATTGGAGTGGGTTGCCATTTCCTTCAGGGGATCTTCCCAGCCCAGGGTTGGAACCCACATCCCTTAAGTCTCCTGCCTTGAAAAGCAGCTTCTTTACCATTAGTGCCACCTGGAAAGCCCCTCAATGAGTATAACTTTTACTGTCAGAAAATAAAGAGCCATTCTAAAATTTTCTTCTGCAAATGTTACTTAGTTGTGCAAGAGCCCCCAAAGGCCCACTTTCTTTCCACCTATAATCTCATGAAAACCTTACAACAGCCCCACCATAAACTCACCTGTGATTCTGTTTTGTAGGTGAGAAAACTATCCTTCAAGAGGTAAATAGTGACTGCAGAGCCAGCCTATGGCCAGAGTTGGGAAAGGAACACAGTCTACCTGTCTTCTGAGACTTGTGTGAGAAGCCACACTTCCCTAACCCACTGCTCTGCCCTCACCTCCCTCTCGTGACCACAACCAGGATCTGGCCTGTCCTTCAAGTCAGAATGACTGATCAAAGTCTCAAGTGCCCTCCAGGCAGAGATAAATAACAGAGAGCTAGATCCTGGGATTCTGGTTTCGTATTTTTAAATGGAAGGAGAGATAAATCATTTCTGCTAACTGTTTTTACCTGGCTGCAGGAAATGATGCATCACCATCTTTTAAAAGAAAATTAAGCCTTTAATTCCATGGCACATGTAATAAAATGATACTTCAGCTCTCTGCCTTGAATATATGGCCCGTCGTGTCCTAATTTACTATTTCAATGCTGCCTGAAATGTTCTGAAGTTATTAATGTGGCAATATATTCAAGCACCAAACCTGGCCCTCAAATGCTGTTCAAGCGCTCAATTAACACAATGGATGGCCAGGCGGGAGCCAAAGGGGTCATATCAAGAGGTAGGCCATGCGGGTGGGGTGCACAGCTGACCCTGCCATAGAGGGCTACTGTGAGCCAGAGCCCCATTCTCTTCCTCTGGAAGGTGGAGATTATGGTACATCATTCACAGGTGTCAGATGCCAGGTACAGATCAGTACCTGGGTCCCCAGCTGCACCCAATGCCCCCAATGCCTCTCTCTTTATTCTGATTCTCTCGTGGTCCACAGGAGAGCTGTGATGCTTCCACACGCATACCAATGCTTAGCATGTGTGCACAAGTTCACACGTGGGGCAATTCATCCCAAGACTGAGCAGACACCTCCCATTGTACTTAGAAGAGCAGGCCTTTATGACCAGGGAACTGCCCAATGATCCATGCAAAGATATACTGGGGTGAAGTTTCAATGTAAGATAAAGGACAGGGGCCTGGGGGCTTCGAGGCCCATGCTCTTCACCTTGTATACCTCTCTCCTCTCCTGTGAGCATGTGATGCTGACAGGGAGACCATGGGCTAATGTCAGCTGCCCTCACGAGCCCTCCCCGCTGGCACATGGAACAGCCGCTGCACACGAGCGTCTAGATGGGACCACTTGAATGAGAGCTCTCTTGTTCTGCAGAAACTCCCAGATAGGCTCAAAGATGCTTGCTGCTGGGGTCTCTGGGGTCAGGGACTTCAGGTCTTTCAGTGGGCCTCTCAGCAGGAGCGCCGGGTCCCCTGGGAGGTTCAATGCAGCCCCACATCCTCTCCAGGGTAAATCTCATCTGTTTCAGAGACAGAGAGTTGGGACAGTTTATTCAGCTTTTAGCAAACTCATAAGGGGAATAATTGCAACCCTATGTCTAGAGGGGAAAATATACATGAAATTCTCCAGTGTGGACCAGATCCCTCAGCAGTGGGCAAAAACCAAGCTCCCTCTGATACCCAGAGCTGGAGGCCTGAGGGAGAGATGGCAGCTATAGCTGAGACTAATTTTCTGGAGGAATCAGGATGCTGGGGCAATCAGACAAGTGAGTTGAGCAAATTACTTAGACAACAGTAGCACCTCTCTTGGGCTTCCCTGGTGCCTCAGACAGTAAAGAATCCACCTGCAATGCGGGAGACCTGGGTTCAATCCCTGAGTTGGGAAGATCTCCTGGAGGAGGCCATGGCAACCCACTCCAGTATTCTTGCCTGGAGAATCCCCATGGACAGAGGAGCCTGACAGGCTACAGTCCATGGGGTTGCAGAGTTGGACACAATTGAACGAGTAAGAACAACATAGCACAGGACCTTTGTCTTGTAAGATTGCTGTGATTGTTAAAATGAACCAATAATAGCGATCAGTCACACAGACACGCTCACTACCTGTTAGCTGTGGAAACCAGCCCACCACATATTGGCTACCTAAAACTTAAGCTGCTCCATTTGTGGCAGACAGTGTGAGTGAGCACTTGATGCCGGGAGTCCTGCCGGGGTCTCCTCTTCCTCATCACTCGTATCCAAGTGCCCAGAGCCAAATTCTACCCCAAATAACCTCCCCGCTCTCCTCTCTTCTCTGACCTTCTAGGCCACCTACTCCCCTCTGAACACCTACAATGTCCTTCGACGGGCCCTGCCCCCATCACATCCTACAACATTCCATTTTCCATGCTGCAGTCAGAGAAATCTTTTTTAAATGTATTTATTTTTTCATTGAAGTATAGTTGATGTATAATATTACATAAGTTAAAGGTGTACAATAAAATAATTCACAATTTTTAAAGGTTATACTCTATTTATAGTTACTATAAAATACTGGCTGCATTCCCCATGTTATACAATACATCCTTATAGCTTATTTTACACCTCAGTTTGTACCTCTTAATCCTCTATCCTTACGTTGCCCGGCCTCCCTTCCCTCTCACCACTGTAACCACTAGTCTATTCTCTATGCCTGTGAGTCTCCTTTTTTTGTTATATTCACCAGTTTATTTATTTAAAAAAAATTATTTATTTATTTAAAAAAATACATTTTTTAGATCCTACATATAAGTGGTACCATACAGTGTTTGTCTTTTTCTGTCTGACTTGTCTCACTTAGCATAGTACCCTCCAAGTCCATTCATGTTGCTGCAAATGGTAAAATTTCATTTTTTATTGCTGAGTAGTATTCCATTATATGTATGTATGTGTGTGTGTGTGTGTATATATATATATATATGCCACTTCTTCTTTATCCATTCATCTGTTGATGGACACTTACCTTGCTTCCATATCTTAGCAACTGTAAATAATGCTGCTATGAAAGCTTCATCAAATGTTTATCAGATCCTATTGGCCCTGTGACTAAACCCACAATTGGCTTTCTATAACACTGAATAAAATGCAAACTCCATGTCCCCAGCCATCAAGGCTCCACATGGCCTGGTCCTGTCTGTTCTCTACTCTCATCTAGAAATCCCCACCCACAAGCCCCAAGTGTAAGTTCCATAAAAGCAGAGATCCTATCTGTTCACAGCTGTATCCCATTGCCTGGCCCATGGTATCTACAAAACAAATGCTTCTAGAATATATGAAGGATTAAAAGTCAGACAAACTAACTATAGTGCATTGTACCAGTGGACAGGGGGAAATAGACACTAATAAAAATAAACCCCTTCAGTTAAGCAGATTTCAATCCCTCCTCCTAAACTGGGAGCCTGTGGAGCTCAGAAGGCTGGAGAAAAAGTTCGAACACACCCAGCCTGTATCTTCAAGGGGCCAAGACAGCCTTGGAAGAAAGTGACCCTACAGGGACCACTGTATTCAGCTGCACAGGCTAAGGATGGCACAGATCCAGGGATGACACTGATATAGAATGATGCTCCTAGGGTTTTCAGATGGATCAGTGCAGCAGTCCTGGACCCCCTAACCTGCTCCATCAGGATTGAGCGCCCTTTGAGTTCCCTCCCTCAGCCCTGCCCCTCTGTCCTCAGTTGGCTTCCTCCTTAAGAATTCGCAGACCAATAAACCAGAGAACAATACAAATGATGTCCCTGGGTGAAAAGGGAGGATGGAATATCAGATGTGTATCTTCCTGTCTCTGCTGCATCCTGTCTGTGTGTCCTTGAACTCATCATTTTTTGGAGCTTCAAGCTCCTGGCACACAGAGATGCTCAGAACAATTTGTCTGGGCCGAACCAGATACCTGCATGGCAGGGCTAATGGAGAGATGGCAAAGCCTGTATCGTGTGGCAGAGTCTAGTTCCACCAGTGTGAGGAGCTTCAACAGAGAGCACTTTCTTGTTTTCCTTTATTTGCTATAACAGAGAGCATAAGGTTACTGTGACTCTTTCCTACACATGAGACCACTGTGGCTCAGAGGTTCAGTGGTTGCCCAAGTGCCCCCACTGCTGGTGATGAAACAGTGACTTACCCTGGCCCTAAGGACGGGCCCGAAAGCTCCTGTGAGGCAGCCGTGTTCCCAAGGCTACTGGGCATAGGAGCCCAAGACTCTGATTTTGAGGACTCAGCTTGCTGTCATGCTCAGGTGCAGGTCCAGGCTCTCTCTACCCCCATCCTACTTCCCCTGCCTTCTAGTCGGCCCTATGTGGTCTGTCCCTGGGTCTACAATTTAAGGGGAGGAGGATAGGACTGCTGAAAACAAAATCCCTGCCCCCTATAACTAAGTTTAACTGAGAAGTTCCAGTCTGAAAACTTTGGACACACTGCTGACAGTCCCGATGACAGCCCAGCTGGGAGGGCGGCTATATTTAGCCACATGCTTGATCTACCGTGTTATCGGGAGCAGAACCAAAAGGTTGGGGAGGGAGGTAGCAGAGAGAGCCTCCACCCCGTACCACCCCAGCCGTGCAGCCTTAATGACCTGCTCAGCAAAGTTTCCTCTTTCTGAACACATGTTCTCCCCAATGTTGGGGAGATTTGTGGCTTGCCCAGTGCTTTGGGCCTGGAGGTAGAGGCCGAAAGCAATCAGCTCTGTTGGTAGCAGGAGTAATTTCTGCACAAGGTAGTTAAGAAGCATGTTGGTTGTGGGTTACAAAGCCAAGCTTTCCTCCTGCATCCCTGGCTGCCTGCAACGATAGGAAGAAGTCCATGCAAACAGTGCATGGGCACTGGGAAGGGGAACTGAACCGTCAGCAGGTGAATCTTCATCCCAGATAATGATGCTCCCCACCTCATGGAGCTTTTGAAAAGAGCAAATGAAGCAAAACATGAAAAGTATACAGCACAATAAGCACTATGCCTCTCTCCCCTCTTCCCTTGATCCTCACAACCCAACAAGGTAAGATTCAGCTGATGTAACCCCATTCTACAGATGAAGAAACTGAATGCAACACTCAGAGAAGGTGATTTGCCTAAATGCTCAATGGGGGATTCAGCAATAGTTGTGTTTCAGACACATTGCTACTTCCCATCTCTGAATTTGACCTGTGTGTTCAATGGTCCAAGGAAATCAAGGTTGGGGGCAGGTGTGACGGTGCTAATTTCCCAGAAGCAGTCTTACCTCTGCTCTTTGAAGTGTCACAAAATTGGCTGGAAGCTGCTCCCATCAGCAGCACTGCACGAGGCTGCTGAAAGCACTTTTAGCACCTGATTAAAAAGGAGCCTTACTTTCCTGAGCCATTACCAGGCTCGACTCTCATGATCTCATCCCAAAGACAAGGAAGAAAAATGATGGAAGGCTGGCCTCAAGGCACGCACCCCACAGAACACTAAATGGCCTGGCCTCGCCTATGTGTGGGGTATGCCAGGCCCAGCGTGGGCAGCAACGGCCAGAGCTGCAGGGCGGCAAGCAGGGCTCGCCACAGGGGTGGGCGCTGTCCTTTCCAGCTCCCGTGGAGACACTGCACTGGCCTGCATCCGGCTGTGACCTGACTCCTGGGGGATCTGGGAATGAAGCAGAAGGAAGAAAGGAACTAGCCTTTCTTGAAGTTCTCCTGTGGGGAGGTTATCCCTTTTATATCTCCGAACAGCTGTTCCTGGGAGCCTTCTAGTCTCGACATATATATTAAAGAAAGCAGAGACGTGGGAGGTAACTTCATGCCCAAAAGCACACAGCCAATAGTTTAGAGAAAAAATGGATTCAAACCCATGCAGAGCTCTAAACAGCCCCCTGCATTATACCGGGCTGCCTTAAAGAGTAGCTTAGGCCCTGAGCTCACCTAGGCTTTCTCCCTCTAGTCCCAGTGCGGGTAATGGGAAGGTTGTGCCTCACTCTGTGCGTGCTGAAAACTCCTGCCCCATTTGTCCTGTAATTGTGTCATCCCAAGGGCACTGTACACTTGGTCTGTTATAACCAAGGTCGTCTCTTACAGCCCATAGTAGAAAGGAGCCATAAAAAGGAAATACCCAATGCTGCCAAAGATGTGGTCAAACAGGCAGGCTTACTCATCACTGGTAGCAGTGGAAAGCAATTTGGCAAGATGTATGCGTCCAGGGCTTGATAATGTGAATCTCTTCAATCCAATAATCACACATCTGCAAATACATCTTGAGACAATAAATCCAAATAAAAAAATCTTACCTATAAACATCTTCATTGTAGCATTTCCTAAGGAGCCAAATACATTGAAATTCCATAATTTGGAATATTAAGCCATTTAAAATAATATTTCATCTTGGATTGCAAGGACTACATTGTCAAAATGGCCATACAACTCAAAGCAATCTATAGGTTTTATGTAGTCCCTATCACACTATCCATGACATCTTTCACATAACTGGAATAAATAACTCTAAAAATTATATGGAATCACAAAAGATCCCAAATTGCCAAAGCAATCCTGAGGAAAATGAACAAAGCCGGAGACATAATCTTCCCAGACTTCAGAAAATACTGCAAATCTATAGTAATCAAAACAATGTGCTATTGACACAAAAACAGGCATATGGATCAATGGAACAGAATAGAAAGCCCAAAAATAAACCCACATACCTACGGTCAATTAATCTTCAACAGAGGAGGCAAAAATAAAAAATGGAGAAAAGACAATATTTTCGCCAAGTGGCTTGGGAAGGCTGGATAGCTACATGTACATCAATGAAGTCAGAACACCATACACAACACACACAAAAATAAACTCAAAATGGCTTAAAGACTCAAATATAAGACAGGACACTATAAACTCCTAGAAGAGAACTTAGGTCAACATTCTCTGACATAAATAATAGCAATGCTTTCTTAGGTCGGTCTCCCAAAGCAATAGAAATAAAAAGCAAAAATAAACAAGTGGGACCTAATCAAACATAAACGTTTGTACAGTAAAAGAAACCATAAATAAGATGAAAAATCAATCTATGGACTGAGAGAAGATATTCACAAATGATGTGACTGAACAAATATACAAACAGCTCATACAACTCAAATACAAATAAACCAACAAATAAAAAATCAAATTGAAAAAAAGAGCAGAAGACTTAAATAGACGTTTTTCCAAAGAAGACATACAGATGGCAAACACGCACATGAAAAGATGCTCAGCATCACTAATTATTAGAGAAATGCAAATTAAAACTACAGTGCGGTATCACCTTACACACCAGTCAGAATGGCCCTCATTAAAAAGTCCACAAGCAATAAATGCTGGAGAGGATGTGGTGAAAAGGGAACCCTCCGACACTATTGGTGGAAATGTAAATTGGTGCAGCCACTATAGAAAACAGTATGGATGTTCCTTAAAAAATTAAAGTTACCATATGATCCAGCAATCCCCCTTCTGGGCATACATCTGGGGAAAAACTCTAATTTGAAAAGATACATGCACCCCAATTATATGGGCAACACTATTTACGATAGCCAAGAAACGGAAGCAACCTAAATGTCCATCAACAGATAAATGGATAAAGAAGATGTGGTACATATATTCAGTGGAATCCTACTCAGCCATAAAAAAAACAATGAAATAATGCCATTTCAGCAACATGGACAGACCTAGAGATTATCATGTTAAGCGAAGTAAGTCGAACAGAGACAAGTATCAAATGATACTTGGAATCTAAAATATGATACAAATGGTCTTCTTTTCAAAACAGAAACAGACTCACAGACATAGAAAACAAACTGTGGTTACCAAAGGGAGAAGGGGAGGAAGGATAAATTAGGAGTTTGGGATTAGCTGATACAAACTACTATTTATAAAATATAATATACAAGCAACAATGTCCTACCATATAGCACAGTTAACTATATTCAGAATCTTGCAATAACCTAAATCAAATATAATCTGAGAAAGAACTCATATGTATCACATAATCACTTTGCTGTACACCAGAATCTAACACAATATTGTGAATCAACGATGCTTCAATAAAAAATGTTTCAGAAGAATTCATGACATGGAAATAAATGCTTTTGTTACAAAGTTTAATGGCAAAAAAAAGTTAAGAAATTGTCCAGATGGTGTGATCACAACTACGTAAAAAAAAAAAAAAAGTGAATGAATAAATAGTACATGGGACTTATGGGTAGAAGGTGGTTTTGGCTTTTGTTGTTAACAGACTTTATTTTTAAGAGCAGTTTTCTTTCAGTTCATACCAAGATTGAGTAAAAGGTCTAGGAATCTCCCATATACCCCTACCTAACACAGGCACAGCTCTCCCAAGTCAACCTCCCTGGGTGGGTTTTTTTTCCTACTTTCTTTCCCCGACTCCTAAATTGTCAGATTGTCTCTAATGAGAAAAATAAATTATATTAGGAAGGAAGGAAATACAAGAGGAAGTGAGGGCAGGAGGAAAGGCAAGAAGGAGGAGCCCTCATCCCAAAGGGAGAATGCTGACGGCTTCTTAGCCCTTTCAATTTCCACTACACCTTTTAATTGCACCGGCTGTTGGAATTCCTCACCATTTTAAGTTGGTGACAACATTTCCCCTTTCCACATACTGCTCACAGACCATTTTAATGCTTTCTCATCCCCGAAAACATTCCTCAAACACTAAATTCAAGCCAGCCTCTGATGGATGCCTCCTCAGCTCATTCTCTGCCTCCTTGCACCTTAGGCAACTTTTCCTGTAGAAGCTGAGCACCCCATGACCAGCAGCCTGGGAGCCTGGGCAAAGATTCTCTGGCTTTACCACATTCACTCCCACATACACATACACACACTCCTCCCTGGTAATGGGGAAAATACAACTTGCAATTCCCACTTCCTGCCAGCAAGGGGCAAAATGCTGAGCCTGGATGGTGGTCAGGCCCAAGTGTGCATCTCAGCGTCTCCAGTACCCAGAACTATAGAGGCACAGGCATTGAAGAGTGAGCGGATGCCTCTGTAAGCCCATTTTCTGGGCACTCTTTGAACTTTAAATTGAGACTAGATTTTTCCAGGCAGTGATGGTGGAGTTTGTTAGTCACTCAGCTGTGTTCAACTCTTTGCAACCCCTTGAACTATAACCCACCAAGCTTCTCTGTCCATGAAATTTTCCAGGCAAGAACAATAGTGTGGGCATCCATTCCCTTCTCCAGAGGATCTTCCTGACCCAGGGATCAAACCCGGGTCTCCTGTATTGCAGGCAGATTCTTCACCATCTGAGCCACCAGGGAAGCCCTTGGTCATAGAAGTTCATGTATCAATGCCAGGCATACATTTACAGTGGTGTTTCATTCATTGACCCCTTAGTGCTTTTATTCATTTATTTACTCTTTCACTCTGCAAATAATGCTCAGGCACAGAGTCCAGGTAGAAGCCAGAGAGCCCAGCCCATAAGCTCTATCTTGGCCAGCTCACAACCCAGCAGGTCCTTTTAGGGAGAAGCGGCCCAATGTGGGGAAAGACAGAAGAAGATGGAAAGGGGGAGCCAGGGAGACAAGAAGCCCGGACTTTTCATAGGCTGTTCTGGAGCAGTGGGACTGCACAGATGGAGGAAGCTCCCTGTGGGACCTTGTCTGGGGACTGACTTCCAGGAGGCCTGAGGCTGTGTTTGCTTCCCTTGGCGGCCCCCATGCTGGCACAGAGACCCAGCCTCAGGTGGCTTGTGAGCTGTCAGTGCGTGTGTGTGAGCGCTCAGTCGCTTCAGTTGTGTCCAGCCCTTTGTGACCCCATGGATTATAGCCTGCCAGGCTCCTCTGTCCATGAAATTCTCCAGTCAAGAATACTGGAGTGGGTTGCCATGCTCTCCTCCAGGGGATCTTCCTGACCCAGGGATTGAACCAGCATCTCCTGCATTGCAGTCAGATTCTTTACCCAGTGAGCTACCTGGGAAGCCCTGACCTATCAGAGCAGGGGCTAATTTTACAAGAAGTACAAAAGAACAACAGTCTGGGCCTGGGGGTGAATTACAAATGCAGAGGAAGTTGCCCACACTTATTGCCCCAGGGGCACCCACAGGAGGCCACAGCCCTGCTTACTGCTGGGTTCTGAGATGCCTCGTTTGGGGTGGACAGCTCCTCTGCACGCACACCCATCTCTTTTTCTAAGCCAGCGATGGATTGTTTTCATTTCATTCCAGTTGAACTGTGAGACTAAACTGGGCCCAATTTCTGATCAGCATCATTTCTCTCAGGCTTGCTCAGGGAAGACAAAATCCATTAAACTCCCGCCTGCTCCCCTATGAGAAGCGCTGAGCTCCCCATGGCAGCAAGATGGCAGCTCTGGAGGAGAGAGACTCATTTTATGTGGATCAGTGACTGGCTTATTGTAGGTGCTTAATAAATATTCAATCATAACAATCTTAATTACTGGATTACATCATGTCTGTCTTAGGGTAGGATATAAATAAATAATGCCATAATAATAATGAGGCTCTAAAGGAGGGCTGCTCGGTTTGAGTTCCCACTTAGACGCAGGCGGTTTTAATAAATTTGGGTGGATTTCATATTTCATGAAGACATATCTGCTCACAGCAGGTAAATGTTTCTGAAGATAAGCCTTATTTAGTATTAATGCTGGCAGAACACTTCCGAGTTTACGTGTTCTTCAAGGTTTAATTCAGCTCAATGTGACACTCAGTTCTCTGAGTGTTTGAGGGTGTCCAGTGGCAAGGAGGTGGATGGGCAGGGTGCTCAGGGTCCGGCCCCCCAGCTGGCTTTTGGGGAAACATTGAGATGTGTTAGCCATCCCTCTCCAGCACACCCTAAGCCATCCCCTGCTCAGAAGGGAATTGCAAACAGTCCTGGCAGGTATGACAATGATGAAGTTAGCTAGCGGCCAGCAAAAAGGCACATGCCTCGTCTGAAGGGGCAGCCCTGCAAATCCTGCCGTCCATTGGTGCATGACCTTCCATTTTAAAAAGAGTCAGAAATGCCA
This sequence comes from Dama dama, assembly GCF_033118175.1. Taxonomy (NCBI): domain Eukaryota; kingdom Metazoa; phylum Chordata; class Mammalia; order Artiodactyla; family Cervidae; genus Dama; species Dama dama. The sequence continues at coordinate 46,339,763 of NC_083695.1, forward strand.
CCATCACACCCGGCATCCCAAATCTCCCAGTCTTTAAAGGCTGCTAACCAATCCAAATTACTTTAGAACAAAAGCCTCCTGCAGCCTTTTAGGTCCCCTCTGACCATAGATTGCTCTAGGTGACCCTGAGGTCTGGAGCTGAGAGTAATGGGTGTGCAAGGAAGGGTGTGTGCTGGTTCCTCCAAGGCCAAGAGAGAACCAGAAAGCCCCTGGCAGACTTGTTGGGTGCCCTAGATCTGAACCCAGCTCTGTTATGTGCTGGACTCACCATGTGCCTTCCACAAGTCCCCAAGACCGTGCTCCCCCTGCAGGAAAGTGGGAGATGATGAGGCTGCACCCGGAGCCCTCCTCTAAGGGCTGCACGGAGAGCCAACACCCCGTAAAACAGTGGGATAGCCCTCTGCATGCCATTCGTGCCAACAGAACTCCAACTAGTAGATTCCCGGGTGTGTGTGTGTGCGCGCGCTTAGTCGCTCAGTCATGTCCAACTCTTTGCAACCTCATGGGCTGCCAGGCATCTCTGTCCATGGAGATTCTCCAGGCAAGAATACCCATGAAGTTGTGCAAAATCCTCACAGCTCTCTGAATTTGGACTGCTGGAAGCTTCTGGAAGCAGTAATAGTCTTGGAGGGTTGAGACCCAAATGTCAGATAGTGAACCTGGAGCGGACATGGTGACTTGCAGAACTGCTCATCTCAGAGTGTACAGTCTGGCTCAGTCCCAGCCTCCCAAGGCACCTGAGCCAGCTCTGGTCCCACCATGGTTAACTGTTTCCCCGACTCCTCTCTAAAACTGGACAGGAGGATGTGAGAGAACCACCAGTGGAGGAGCCAAGGCGGGGAGGGGTCTTGACACCTTGCATTCCCCAAAAGGAAGCCAGAGCTCCGATGGGATTACAGGTACAAGAGCTGGGCCGCCCCCATGGTTGTGAGCATGCCCACCTCACTCTGAGGGCCCAAGGTGACCCTCTGCAGCAAAAGCAATACCTAGAAGGAGTTCTTAACACGTGCAAGGGTCCAGAAGCAAATTTTACCCCAAACATGGTTATCACGTCATAGCACTGGCCACTGGAGAGTGACCTCCCCAGCCCTTGGGAGAAAGTAGACAGCTCTGGGCTTTCTAGAGAAACTGCCCCTGCACTGGGATATTTTTAGCTCCACCATCCCATACATCCATTCCAGGGGTGTTAACATCACCAGTGAAATTAACCACCCACCTTGGCCAAACGAAGGTGGCTCCAGCCGGGGGTGTGGGGCGGGGGAACGGAAAGTGTCTCACTAAAACTCTGGACTCAGATTTCCCTGCAAGTTGGTCCAACCATAATCTCTTGTCAAAAGTAGTAACAGGTTTTCTTCACCCTGTGGCAAATCATCTCAATGAAAAATACACCATCATTTAAAAGAAAATAAAAGGAAAAATCAACACATGCACGTATTCTGCTGACAAAGCAATATTTGTTGGTTTTAGGTATCATTTTACCTATCGTTTGGCTGTATATTATTTGAGAACTTTTCCCCCTGTAACTACATTTTTACAGTTTTAAAGTTTTTTTCCCATGAACATATACACATTTTTACATTAATTATATAAACTCCATCTTTACTTAATTACTTAATGGAAACATGGAATCAAGTGAAGTTGCTCAGTTGTGTCCAACTCTTTGCGACTCCATGGACTGTAACCTACCAGGATCCTCTGTCCATGAGATTTTACAGGCAAGAGTACTGGAGTGGGTTGCCATTTCCTTCTCTAGGGGATCTTCCCAACCAGGGATCGAACCTACGTCTCCGGAATTGCAGGCAGATGCTTTACCATCTGAGCCACCAGGGAAGCCACTGATTACTTAATACTCTTCCATAAATATTTTCTTCTATTTTAATGTGTTAATTTTAAAGTCTAACCTTAGCCAATCAAACTCTAAAATTGGGCGTTTAGCTGTTTCTGATGCTTTGTGTACCTGCCAATATTTGTAGAGCTGCTGGCCTCACTAAAGCCACTTTATATCAGATAACCCTAAGTGAGGTTACCAGACAGACTGGAGTCTGAGGGACGGGCCAGGCAGGCCCAGGTGCCACCTCCTCGGCCACGTGGTTCTAGGGACAGTCTCAGGTCTCGCCCTGGCTCCCGCAGAGCCTGCCAGTATCCTCCGGCTCCCTGCTGCGTCTCTCCTCTTCCCAGGAGCTCCCACCTCCCCCTCGGCTCACTGTGACCCTCTCATTTGTTCCTTCCTGCCCCAGGGAATTTTCTATTTTCTTAAAATTATGGAATATTTCAAATGTATACACAAGTTCAGAAGACAGTGTAACAAATATCCAACTTCAAAAATCTTGTTTAATATACTCCAACTCATTTCTCCATACACTGCATTACTCAGAAATAAGTCCCAGATGTCATATCATTTCATTCTTAAATATTAGCGTGCATGCGTGCTAAGTCACTTCAGTCATATCCAACTCTTTGCAGCCCTTTGGACTGTAGCCTGCCAGGCTCCTCGGTCCATGGGATTCTCCAGGCAAGAATACTGGAATGGGTTGCCACACCCTCCTCCAGGAGATCTTCATGATCCAGGGATCAAACTGGCATCTCTTATGTCTTCTGCATTGGCAGGCAAGTACTTTACCACTAGTGCTACCTGGGAAGTATTAATGTAGATCTTGCTAAATAATAAAGCTGCTTTTATCAAATACCGTTTTCATGTCTAAAACATTAGCAGTAATTCCTGAATAACATCAAATACCCAAGAAGCATTCAGATTACCCAAGTGTCATAAATGTTTGCTATGGGGGGGTGTATTAGAACCAAGATCCAAAGAGTGTCTGAGCAGGGCACTTAATCCCTGTGTCTCTCAGGTGTCTTATAATCAATGGCTTCCACCTACTTTGATTTCAATGGCTTATTTGTTAAAGAAATTGGTCGCATGTCCTATAGAGTTTTCCATACCCTGGATTTTGCTGATTACTTCTTCATGGTGTCATTTAACAGTTTCCTCTGTCCCTGTTATTCCTATAATCAGGTAGTTAAATCCAGAGGTAGAGACTTGTTCTGATTTAGGTTTGTTTTTGTTTGGCAAGAGCACATCATGGGTGTTGTGTGTTTATAAAAGAATCCCTCAGGGATCGTCTTGATCATTATTTGTCAGGGGTTTGAAAAATGACAATCTTCTAGTTCTACCCTTCCTTCTTTATTGGGGCTTCCCAGGTGGCACTAGTGGTAAAGAATCTGCCTGCCAGTGCAGGAGATGCAAGAGGCAAGGGTTCAATCCCTGGGTTGGGAAGATCCCCTGGAGTAGGAAATGGCAACCCACTCTTCTTCACTCATCACCTGGCTCTTTGGACTATTGGGTATAGTTCACACAGGAAAGGCGGGTGAGGCACTTGACCCTGTTCAACTTTTCAGAAGGATGAACCTGCTCCCTCCATCCTCCAGGAGGACCATGGAGGGTTGTTTGAGTTATTCGGGTTTTGATTTGGGATTCTTTTAAGTATCATTATGAGCTCATGAGTTCAACCATACTCAGCGTTTCAATCTACCCAGGCTTTTATTTGTGCTAGTGTAACCTGTTCCATCTGTTGCTGTGGGAACCTCTTCAGTTGACTCCTTAGTTATTTTGGTATCATCCCAGCCATCTTTCTCAGCCTGCCTGCCTTTGGTGTGACCAGAGGTTTCAAACTCTTCTTACACATTTTGTTAAGAGAATGTGTGTCCTTTTTAATGAGCTATCTTCAGAGTCAGAAATGTTGGTAAAGACGAGAGTCATTGGTATGATGTTGGTTATTACTTTTAGGCCTTTTAAGAAATGCTTTTCTTTTTTTAAGGGAAACTGTATCTTGATTTCACACTTTTGCATATTTGATTTTATATAATTTATGTTGGTATCAAATAAATGTTACCAAGTTTTACTTACCATTTTGCTTTTATATTTGCAGCTCTTTTCTCTAACACTAAAAAATGACCTTGTTTTCTCATAACACTAACATACTTCGTAATTTGCTTTATCTATATCTATTTATATTTCTGAGAATGATTTAAGATTTTACTTTACAGTTAATTTTATGTTCAGGTATACCCTCCTTACAAGTGTTAAAACAAACTAATGTAGTTTAAAACCATTTGAAATAATTCCCCTTAGTGAAATTATGCCCCCTACACATTAGATTCATTTGTTTCATTTTGCTCTTAATTTTTCAAGACAGCCTTTTTTAACTTTTTGGTTTAGTTTTGTTTGGTCATTAGGTAAGGTATGCACATGGCTCCATATGGAATCTACCAAACGAGGCAGACTCTAAGACATCTAGCTCCCCCTCTCATTTGCATACCTGTGCCCTCCTGTCCCCAGAGGTAACCATTTCAGTTTAGGGTTTATTCTTAAGTTGCTTTCCTTTAATATAAGAAAATACATATAAATGCACACACATATTCTCTCCTGTTTGGATAAATGGTAGCGACTTTCTTTTAAATTAATTTACTTATTTTAATTGGAGGCTAATTACAATATTGTAGTGGTTTTTGCCATACATTGACATGAATCAGCCATGGGTGTACATGTGTTCTCCATTCTGAACCCCCCCTCCCACCTCCCTTCCCATCCCATCCCTCAGGGTCATCCCAGTGCACCAGCCCTGAGTACTTGTCTCATGCATTGAACCTGGACTGGCAATTTGTTTCACATATGATAATATGCATGTTTCAATGCTATTTTCTCTAATCATCTCACCCTCGTCTTCTCCCACAGAGTCCAAAAGACTGTTCTATACATCTGTGTCTCTTTTGCTGTCTCACATGTAAGGTCATCATTACCATCTTTCTAAATTCCATATATGTGTTAGTATACTGTATTGGTGTTTTTCTTTCTGACTTACTTCACTCTGTGTAACAGGCACCAATTTCATCTACCTCATTAGAACTGATTCAAATACATTCTTCTTAATGGCCGAGTAATATTCCATTATGTATATGTACAAGAGCTTTCTTATCCATTCGTCTGCCAGTGGACATCTAGGTTGCTTCCATGTCCTGGCTATTGTAAACAGTGCTGGTAGCATACATTTGAATGGGGAGAAAGAAGGAACCATGTAAAGACAGAGGTGAAGTGCTTCAAACAGAGTCAGCAGCTGCAAAGGCCCCGGGGCAGGATAGAATGGGAAATATAAAGCAGAGCAAGGAAGCAGGTGTGGCTGGAGCCAGAGTAAGTAGTGATCCTTACCTCACTCCTGCTCTGAGGTCAAACAATTGTGCTCCCCCTGTGCCAGAAGCAGATGTAGGAGAAGAGCCTTCTTCTCCAGCTGCTGCTCAGAGAGAGGGGAGCAGGCAATGCCTGGGGGTGCAGGACAGCAAGAGGGCTCCCTAGAGCTTTGCACTCCAACCCTGCCTTCAGATCCTCCTTCCCCACAGTCAGGCTGCTCTGTGAAACCCAGCCATCACCTCTCTGTATTATAGGGAGCAGCAGTTCTTCCAGGAAGGCCCTGCTTCCACAGCATCTTAATAATTAAGGCACCAGGGGAAAACAATGCAGTCTGGGAAGAGAGGGACACCTGATTCTGAGACCGGCTCTACAACCAATTACATAACTTGGGGCAAGGGATTTCTCCTCTTTGACCTTGTTCTCCATCTGGAAATAGAGATAGGCATGGCTTCCTCCCAGGGTGGTTGTGAGGATCAAAATACACACAGTATACAACACAGCTAACAATCTTAAGAGTATATTCTATTAAAGCCAAAATATTTAAAGTATCACCATTTCAGCACTGGTTCAATACAACAGTCAATACAGAATACTACTAAGAAGATATTTTGTGGGGTTTTTTTGTACCAAGTCATTGAAATCCAGTGTATATTTTACACTTACAGCATTTCTCAGTTCAGACCAGCTAGGTTTCAAGCGCTCATTAGCCACATGTGGTTGGTGGTGACTAAAGCAGATGGAGTGGCTCAGGTTTGGCACATCAAGACCAAATCCATCTGCCCCTGTTTTTGCACAGCCCTGTGAGCTAAGAGTGGGCTTCCCAGGTGGTGCTAGTGGTAAAGAACCCACCATGGACAAAGGAGCCGGGTGGGCTACAGTTCATAGGGTCTAGTAGTGGTAGTGAACTAAGAGTGGATTTTATATATCTAAAGAGGAGAGAGAATCAAAACCAGAATATTTTGTGATATGTGAAAATGACATGAAATTCAAATCTCCATGTCCATAAATAATGTTTGATTGGAATGCAACCCCACCTCTTCATCTACAAAGCATCTCTAACTGCTTTTCATGGCTGAGTAGAGCAGCCCTGACAAAGACAGTCTGATCCACAAAACTAAAAACATACCCTCTCTAGCCTTTTACAGAAAAAGTTTGCCAGCATGTGCACCAGAAGCACAGCTCCTGACCCCTTACACTCCTCCTAACTCATTTCCAGGTCCCTCCTAGTGGCTAACTTCTCCGCTGGTCACCATGATTTTATTTTAAAATCATGGTAGTATTTTAATAAAGTGGATTTACTTCATTTCACAGGACAGGTTCTATTTTTTTTCATTTAAATCTTTCATTGCAAAGTCCTAAGCCAAGAGTCCTGAAGGAAAGGCCTCAAAGAGAGTTCCTAGACCACATAGCCCTCAACTGACTTTGATAGCCACCAATCTGGCACCCGGTTTGTCAGACAGGGGGAGCATCTCTAAGGAAGGGTCCTCAGTGACCTGGGCCAGTGGCCCGTTTCCCAGCCACGAGTTGAAAACAGGCCCTCCCAAATAAATCAAGCCCTTCTGAGCTGGGCACCATTATCATGCACCATCCCTTCACAAAGCCACTAACTCTGAGTTCCTGGTAAGGAGATCCATCTGATGAAAGGGTCTGAAGGTGAGAAGTGTCCTGCTGCAGTAACACCACATTCTGCCATCAGCTCTGAAGACACCCTTTCACTGTGTTGACACTCAGGTACAGAATCCCACAGTTAACAAAACAAATCAGTAGCCAAGGAGATGCCCTGGCCAGACTTTACTCTCTCCCCCAGAGGGAGGCAAGCAGAACAGGTGGATGGAAGGAAGCCTGTGTGTTCCCTGCACTTAGGCTTAAAGAGTGATTCACTAGAGCAGCTAGGGCAGCTACAAGAGACCTATTGTCTAGACAGGTCAGAGGACAAACCCTCTTCTGCATCCTCAGAGCCAACCTTAGTCATGTGGAATCCAGGACCTCGGCAAGCCTCAGTTTTCTCACCCGTAAAGAGGGTGCATGAACAGTCATCACATATAGGGAGAAAAGAAATCAGACAGTGCCTGCCACATAATGGGTGCTCAGCAAGTAGTGGGTCCCCCTGTCTTATCTTTCCCTAACTCTCCAGCAGGGAGCAATTCATGGTGAAAGAACAAAATGTTGCTGGGCCCTAAGACAGAGTACAGTGGGTAGTTTCATTTACATAAGGACTCAGAACGGTGCAGGCCACAGAGTAAAGGTTTTCCATGTGCACACCAACATTACTATTTTGTTGTTATACATATTATTATTAAGCCTTGGGAAAGCACCAACTTCCTGAAGACATTTATGGAAACAACTCATAAAGAAGGCTGAGCACTGGTGAAGAGAGCTCAGACAAGCTGCTCAGCACAACCACATCTCGAGAGTGGAAGGATCAGGGGAGCTGCCTCACGTTATGTGCGGAGATGTGAACTTCAAACACCCAGAAGTGGAAACTGGCCTGAAGGACCCACTCCACACTGCCCTCCTTACCAGCTTCTCAATGTTTCTAATTAGTACAGATGAAGAACAGAGCAGATCTGTCCCCAAATTAAGTTAGCAGCATCACGCACGTCCAGACAGGAGCGAGGCCATTTTCACCCATGCTGTCAGGCAGCCAGGCAGCTCCCACGATGCTGCAGAGGTTCTGTGGAGAGTCGGAGCCAGTGAAGTCACCGCAAGGAGTGGACGCCACTGCACACCGCCTGAGGACAGCTTTATTTTTGCTCTTGCAGAATGTCCAAGCAGGTCTTGTTTTTCTGGACGATGAGGGAGCCGGCTCACATAGCGTTCGTGATTCTACATTTAGAATTGTGTCTTCATTCACATTCTTTCCACGCAGCTCACAGCTCCTGGACTGGGAGAGAGTGGTCACTCTGCCTGGGCCCGTCCCCCGGAAAGATGCCAGCTCCGGCTTATGCAGACCCTGAGCTCTTGGTGGTGGAGCTTGGGCTGAGGCCTCTGGCTGCGTTTTGTGCCTGGGGTGGTCCACGCCGCTGCCCCACCAAGAGTGAGCCAGACATGGGGTCTCTGGGACAGGGCAGCTGGAGGCACATTCGGGGGGAAATCAGATTCTACAGTGGTCAGCTGTGGTCAGCCTAGCTGGATGGGGTCCCAGGCCAAACTCTGAGAGCTCCTGCTCCCAGGACAGGCTTTTGCCGGGTCAACTGCGTTTTATTGTTCTGTCTCGACCCCTCCTGCTGACGTCATTGACAGAGCTGCCAGCCACTGCCCTGCCTCCAAATGTTCCCTGAACCATCCTTACGTTCTCTTTTCCCAATCAGCCACTTCAAGCAAACACCACCAGCACCTGCCACACAGCAAAGCTCACCACTTCTAGGATCCTAAACCAGACATGAGGTCATGTTCTCCACCTGTGAAGAATTAAAAGTAAGCTGGGGAAGAAACGTTCTGAGGAGCGGGAGGAAAGTAAGGGGCCCTGTTGAATGGTTTCAGCTCAGGTTACTAGTTCCTCAAAACAAACTCCTCCTTAAAATGGGATTTAGAAATACAACTTTTCCTAAAATCCAGAACAAAATAATTTGGGGCAAAAGCAGATAGCATACAAACTGGCTGTATATTTGTTCCAGTGTCTAACTGGGGAGGGGGGGATATTTTTTAAAAACTAGAGCATCAAATCCAGGATTTCTCAGGTATTGCTGTTTTTTAAAAGCTTTTAAAAGCTCTGTTTTTTAAAAAATAAGTCAATTTGAATGCTCTTTACCGAAAGATAAGTAAACCATGGTACAGATGGTTGAAGAAGTGGCAAAAATCAGGGAAAAAAATAACAAGTGAATGCCTACCACTTGAGAAGTTTTGTAATATAGAAGCATATATGTACATGAGCTTATTTGATCTTCAACCCCACAGAGCACAGGCAATCTGTCCATCTTAGAGATGAGTAAATTGAGGCACAGAGAGGCTAAGTGACGTGGCAGAAATACAAGGGGCTAGGGCTCTAAATCTTATTTATTGTTTTGTTTGTTTTGTTTTGTTTAATGATGGTTGATCTCTCAAATCGATTCTTTTTATCTGCCAGGTTGGCTAGCATTGATTTTGACACTCAGGGGAGGTAAGTGGGGTGGGTAGAATCAAGGGGTTCACTCTGGGTGTCCCTCAAACCATCTCTGAGTGCTGAGCAGCGAGCAGGTGTCCCCACAGACACATCCTCAAAAGATGAGTTTAGAGGCTCCCAGGAGGAGGAAGGAAGGGCTGGATCATCCTGTTGGTTGGAGGTCTTGACCACTCCATCTGCAGGGCCCCAAGGAGCTGTTATTTGTGACTCATTTGAACTGAAGTTCATAGACCTGTCTCCCTGGGATCCTGCTACTGGTGGGTTCGAGTCTGGAGATGGTGCCAGGCCTTGAGTTAGGGCTGAGACTGAGGTCGCTGGCCGTGAGTAATCCACGGGGGCAGGCAGGGCAGTCTACAAATAGATTCAGAGGTACAGTGCAACACAGCCTTCCAAAGAGCAGGACACCTGTCTGGGCCCGGGCACTTCTGCCTTCCCAGGCCCCAGGGCAGGGGAGTGAGAGAAGGGATCTTGAAAAAAAGGAAAGAAATTCCTGCATTAAAACTCTTGTTCCCTCCAAGGGTCAGCTTGGGGGAAGGTAAATAGAACACCCAGGAACTGGCATAGTGTGAACAAAAGCAGGGGGGTTGGAAAAGATCTGGGGGGTTTGTGAGCAGTTTGGAGAGTAGGTGACCCCAAGTCAAGATAGGAAGTGGCCATGGGAAGTCAGACATAAGCCCATCTCAGGGCTGTGGAGGGGCCTGCCCTCCAGAGATGGGGAGGGGAACTCTAACCTGGCACCTGGGCCTTGCCAACAACCACATCTGCCATGGCCAAGCTCACCCAGTGGGCACTTACCTTACCTCTTCTTTGATTATTTCATATCCTTCAGCAACTCTCACCCTGAAACCCCAGGCTAGCCTTCCCCCAGCCTGCAGCCAGGCATGTTATTTTGCTCCAAAAGCACAGCCCAGGACGGTTCCTTACTCGAGGAATGCAGGCTGCGGTCCTCCGAGCCGATGATGAAACAGGCTATTTCTGCCCTAGGGCATCAGCAGGCCTCTGGGCGCTGGTTCCAAGGCACACACTATGGTGTTTATAGTGTTTCCCTAAACAAATGTTTTCCTTTGCATCTTGGGAGGTTTTTATTCGAATCTCAGCAGTAGAATAGTATTAAAAATCAATCTGAATAGAAGTTGGAATCCTGGGTTAGGATCCGGCTAAGAGGCAAGCAATTTCTCACTCCCCAAGTTATCTATTACCCGTGGCCGATCTGGATGTAAAAATAGCTGCTGAGGCTGTTTGTTTAATCTGACTGTTACTTGACACCACGCGGGTGTTGCAGTGGGGACTGTTTGCCTCTTCCCCACCAAGAACACCATTTGGTTTCCCCCGGCTGGGTCTCTATTTAGGTCCGCTTCCCCAACTTCCAGTGTCTGGCCAGCTTCTGGTCACTGATTTTCCTCAGGTGGGCAGGTTTGTGAACATTAAGAGGTCTGGGTCTTGCATCCATTCCCCTCTATCTCTGGGCAGTTTGGCTGACAAGGGAAGAAATTTTGGCTGCTGGGCAAAGCCAGGCTGCTGGAAGAGTCAGGGTCCTGTCCGGTTCCTGGGAGGCCTGGAGAACAAGCAGCTGGGACTTGCGGAGAGCGGAAGGTAGGGTCAGATGCCGGTCTGGTTCCCTCGCAGAGGCTGGGAGGTACAAGCTCCCACGGGCCGCAAGGATGTGCGCTCTGGGCCGGCGGGGCTGGGAGGTTGCCCGCCCTGTCTCAGGGCGCTGTGCAGGGCGCTGTGAGTGGCCAGGGGCATGTCGGGGCTGAGTTCCTCCGTGTGCTGGGTGTGCCGTGGGGAGGAAGTGCCGTGTGGACCATGAGGAAACAGAGGATGTGGTATAGACGGGTGTGACTTTGTCCTTCCGTGCATCTGTCAGGACACGTTGCTCCCACATGGCTGAGTGGGCACAAGTCTTGGGTGTGTCCAGGGCGCTATGTTGTCAAATGGGTGCAACCTTAAAGGTTCTAGGGTGGGAGACAGGCTCTCTTGTGTCCCCCACTGCTGGGTCAGGCAGGATCCTACTAGTTGTAACAAAGAGGACAATTGGTCATCAGGACATCTTGGCCCATGGACTCTGAGAGCATGTGTGGCTTCAACAGGGAAAGCCCCCCAGACTGTGTGTTCTTCCACACCCAGGGGTCTCCAGCCAGACTCACACAGGTGGGCCTGCCTGAATCTATCATCGTATCTTTTTTTTCCCTCAGGGAGAATTGATCCTTAAGAAGAGCAATACTGTAAAGTTAAATAGACCTTAAGAAGTTATTAAGAAGGATTTTTAACACCCCCCATGGATATATTGATAATGCAGAGGGCTATGCATGGGGGGTGAGGGAGGGACTATTTGAGAAATCTCTGTACTTTTCACTTAGTTGCTCAGTTTTGCTGAGAACCTAAAACTGCTCTAGAAAATAAAGGCTATTTTTAAAAAGACTGAATTATGAATCATTTCTTTCAACATATCTAGCCCAATTATAACAAATATTTAAAGTAATATTTTTTAAAACCCAAAATATAGGAGTCTGGGAGAGTAGATTAACAAATATTTGTATTAAATGAGGTCTAATTTTCCAGTATTTGTGTTCCCTTTACTACAGTGGTTGGTAAACCAAGGCTGTGGGCTGGGCACCTGGTTTTATAAATAAAGTTTTATTGGCACACAGCCATACTCGTTCATTTACATAATGTCTTTGGCTGATTCTCACAACTGCCCCAGGCTGTGTGGCCAGAAAAAACTAAACATGTACTATGCAGCCCTTTACAGAAAGTGTTTGCTGACCCCTGTTGTACCACTCCTTAAGACGGGTTGTTTTCGTTCGCATACAAAGAGCAGTGAACATTCTAGCACAGCCTGTGAGCTGGACCCTTCAGAAACAATGGCTAGCTCTGCAGCTCCTTGCCCCTCCACTGGGCTCGTCCTTCCAGTCTAGCTGGTACAGGAAATGTTCAGCTTGCCCCTGGGAGAATTAGCTTTGCTGTGGAATAAGGACTAGGTTGAGCAGGGCAGATTGTGCTTATCGGGATGGTTTATAAATAGACATCTCTGGGTGACCCAAGTCCAGCCTGCATCTGCCCCTTGGTCTTTGAGAGGGGAACAATTGTGCCTGCTCGCTGGTGACCAGAAGCTCACTGGGATGTGAGTAACCATAGCCTGCTGGGAGGACAGGGGCTGATGGAATGCTGGGTCCTAAAAGTATAGGAACTTGGATCCCCTGGGAACCCAGGAGACAAAGGTGTGCAGAGGAGACGAGGGAAGGCCAGGTGGCCCCAAGGTCCGTGATGAAGAGTGTGTCCACCCCAATGTCTTATCCCTGAGACTCCAACAAGTGACTTGGTACTTTTTGCTTTTTGTTCCTGACCCTAAGGAAGCCCAGGAGACCCTTACAGAAAGGGGAAGCCCCATGTCTGGAAATAGCCCTATTCCTTCAGCCTATGCCAGAAATCTCAGTAACTGAAACCTGCCAGCCAACAGAGCCAGGCCTGGGCCATCTTCCTCCTTGGCTTTCAGGCCTTTGCTCCATCCGCCTGGGGTTACTGGAGAGATGAAAAGGGCTTTCAGAGAAGACAGCCTTATGGAGATACAAGTGCTGACATTTCCCAACAGGCTGCAGTGGTCTTGGTTTTATCTCCGTCTGAGTATTTAAATCACATTTCACCAGACCCAGCCAATCTGTAGCCCTATAATGCAATCTCATGTCTCATTTAGTCAGTTGGGAAAACCCAAAACACCTCTTAGTTTCTACTTGATCCCAGGGATTGCAGGATATGAGCTGGGGGTATGGGGAAGGAGAGGACAAGGCTCATTATAAACGCACAGATCAAGGCCCCAAAATGAAATGTGTGGAGCACTGCTGAGATGTGTCACCCCCAATGTAGGTCATGCCTATCATTCTGGAACATTTCCTGAAGGGGGCTGCATGAGTGAGTAATGCGTGACAGCAATGTCAAGGCTGAGACAGAGTGGGCTCTTGGCTGCCTTCGGTTCTCAGGGCTGAAGAAGGCTTGGTGCAAAGTGCATTCCCTTCCGAGGTGCGGCTGTCAAGAGTGTTCACAAATGTGACTCCAAGAGGAGCCAATGGAGCCAATGGATCACGAATGGCTTTCTCCCCGGGACTTGACAGACTTCCCTTTCTCATCGAAGGAGAAAGCAACCCTTCTGGACCACAGCCCATGAAAGCGGGGAGAGAACCTTCCCCGTATCCTCCATTCTCAGCTTGCCCGACACCTGGAGGCTCTAGCCCAGAGAAGACTCTGCACAGTGAAGGGCTTCTGAACCCATGGAGATGCCTATGCCTGGCGTCGGTAGGAATCCTTGGTTCCTTTGGGCCTCTGCACCTGGACACTGTTCCCCTGGCCTTAGTGGGCCCCTTTTGTCCCTGAGTGGCCCCTTCCCAGGTGGACTTGAGCTGCTGAGGACTTCAAGTTTGAGTTAAAAGAAGGATTTCATCTTAGCCACGTCCCATCTTAAAGCCTTTACCTGAAGCTTGACGAAGGAAGAGCAGAGGGGAAACCGAGCTTCGCTTGAACAACCAGTGCTTTCCCCACTCTCTGACCAGTCTGGTGGCCAGTTTCATGTCTCTGAGCCCTGCCTGCAATGGCAAGGTCATGTTAGAGCTTCCCCTGGGCTTGCCCTGGCCTGGGGTGGCCTGGTCACATGCAGCACTGCCAGCAATCAAGGGTAGGAACTCAGACCCACTTGCTAAACCCACGGGCTCATAGCTGCTTCTTGCCCACAGTGTTCCACCAAGTTCACCATAGGAATCTAGCTGTGTTAGTCTATATGCAAAATACTTACATAAATCACCTGTTTTGTTTTTTTTTTCCCTGACTCATCTAGCATGCAAGGTTTCCTCAGATTGGTTCCAGTGATGGCTTAGGAGACACAGGCATGGCTTTCAGGGGAAACAACCGCCATACAAACACTGATGCTCTGAACGGTCAGCTGATAAGCATTCAGATGAGAGAATTGAGCAGTTTGCTCAGGCAGAGGAACCAGTCAGAGGGCAAAGGTGTGAGCTGGTTCCAAGGACAGGCAAGCTTTGGGGGCTCTGGGCAGTCACTGGCTTGCTTCTCTCTCACTTTCATGCTGGGGAAAGGCATTGTCCTCGCGACCTCGAGCCCCTAGCCCTGGATTGGAGTAGATTATATGGTGAGGATGGTAACGAGACGTTGACAGTTACCAGGTGTCAGCCACCTCACAGACACGAATTCATTGGGTCCTCACAAGGACCCTGGGAGGCAGGTATTACTTTAGTCTCATTTTTGCAGATGAGGAAACTGAAGCAGAAAGAGGTTTTGTAATTTCCCTAGGGCCACTCACAACCAGTACAGCCAAGAACCATGCCCCTAGGAGGTCTGGCCTCAGTCCATGCCCTTCGCACTATGTTATAGCGCCCCCGTCTGGAAGGTTAGAAGTGTGGCAAGCGGCATTTAGTGAGCACCTACTAGAGTCTTTACACGCCAGAGCTCACCCTGCAATCCTGTTGGCGGGTGTTTGCACCACGATGATAGATATTAATTCCTTCTGAGGGAGGTCTGTTTCAAAAAACCCAAGGTCTCTAGTGGTGTAAGCTTCCATTTACTGAATCATTACTCTGTGCAGGTCTCTTCTGGGCCCTTGACACTTTTTCATCTCTACCCTTCACCATTGCCCACAGAGGTGAGGACAGCTGCAGAGAATGAAGGGAGGCTCAGAGAGGTGGAGGGAACTTGCCCAGGTTGCACAGAGCTAGGAAATGGGACATAGTCTGACTCTAATTTTTCCACTCCCCTCTGCTGGGTGCTGAGGCTGGAGCCAGCTGGGTGCCTGCACACAGACTGGCAGCAAAGCTCCTTCCAAGCTGCCTTCAAGCAAGCACTGCCTGGAGAGACCACCCTTTTCCCACATCCTGAACCCTGCAGCTGGCACTGATCTCTGCCTGTTCTCCCCCCACAGGCAACTGTCCCTTGGAGAGGGAAGCATTTCTGATTCATCTCTATACCCTGCATATGCACAGCCTGCCCAGAGCCAGGCCTAGAGCCAGGCAGACACAACCCAAACCAGTCATTGACCCCCAGGCACCCCAAGTGGCCCAAGAGTATATGACTCATCAGTACAACCTCCTAGAAAGAGGTCCAACCTCCAATAGCTCAAGGCTTAGGGCATCGGTGTTCCAAGTGTGATCCCAAGTGTCCCTGGATGCTCTAGCCCTGCCCCAACATCCTGAGAAAGCATGTCTGTGGTGGGCCCAGAGCTCTGTTTAACAAGCCCTCCAGGACATTCTGAGAAGTGAGGACCACTGTCTCATGAACGAGAAAGAGAAAAGATTCCTTGTTGATCTCAACAAGGAGAACTCCAAGAAACTGACTTTTTCCACTTCAACTCAAGTCATTGTTTTAAATAATCCTGTCGGTCTAAAGAGCACTGTTCAATTGTTTTAGAAGGATCGTCTAGATGGCAAATTCTTTGTCTCACCACTCTGAGCACTTCATAAGGAATTATGTGAAGAAGGAGGGATGCTTGTCAGTTCCATGACTGTGTCCCCAAAGCAGACAAGTTCTCTTTCCTTCCCTGGAAGAGCTGGTCTCACAGCTGCCACATGGGTTGGAGAAAAGACAGCTGTCACTTACCAACCAACCATTTCCCTTCTGTGTCCTAGCCTCCAGCAGGAAGTGAGGAGAAGGCCAGGGACAGTGGGGCTCTGATGTGTCTATGGGGTTGGGGAGGGGTTAAAGATTCCCAAGGGCTCCGTGGGACACCCCTCCCCCAGCCCCAATACTCATATCTTCCTGACAGTTCAGGGACCAGGAAGAGGGCACCCTGCTGGCTGCTCCTACGGGATGGCCATGTCCAGCAGGTGCCTTCTCTAGCTTTAGTAAAGCAAATGCTCTCTGGTGGGAAGAGGAGGGCATGGGAAGAGAAGGTGCTACAAGAAAGACCTCCACCCTTTCTTACCCTGGGGGGACACCATGGCAGAGGAAGACACCCACCCCATAACCTTCTCTACCTTGGCTGCTCAAGGAGGGCAAAACCACTTGGCACAGAGATTTGGGTCTGAATCTCAGCTCTGCCACTCCCTGGCTGTGTGATCTTGGGCAAGTTGCTCAACCTCTCTGATTCTCAGCTTCTTCATCTCAGAATCCTTTGACACAGGTCCTATCTAACTTGGCCAGTGGTTGTGACCCCTGAGAAAGATGGCAGATGTGAATTTCATGGCAGTTAGCAGGAGCCGGGTAAGCTGTGGTGGCTCTTGCAGCTCTGCTTCTCTGCCTTTGTCACCCAGCCTGTGGCACCAATTTATAGATGGGGAAATGAAGTCTGCAGATGGTGAGGAGAGCACTGTGCCCCTCTGTCCTCTTTGTGGTTCCAGGAGCTCTTCCTGGAACTTCTTCCCTCTGCCTAAGCCTGGGACTCCCCTCAGGGCTACTTTCCAGGGGTGTCCTCTCATATAGCCTGGCTCTCTTCCCAGGGGCTGGAGAGAGGATGGTTACCTGAGGGACACCCCAATCCCAGCAAACCCACATGCCTCTTCCTCTGAAAGTCTCTGAAGCAGCCTCCTCTCTGGACAAGGTTCTCCAGAGTGGAGTTACAATTACCCCTGTAACACCCACTTCATAGTCCATAGAGGCTTCCTCAAGAACCAGGCTATACCTTCCCATCAGCCCCAGGTTACAAAAACAAGGCTGAGGCTCAGATTGAGGGACTTGTCCAAAGTCTAACTGATTCCGCAGCACTTAAGTAAACAGTCAGGTGTCCGTGTACTGAAAGCCTTGCTGGGTGGCCTGCCAAAGCTGGACTCCCAGGTGGAAACGGGTGCACAGGATAGAAGACAGGGGATATGGTGGCTGTGGGTCTTAAGATGAGCTCCAGGGAACCCTGAGGGTGAGAACCAGGAGTGGGGAACTACAGGGTGCCCAGGGGTGGGGTGGGGTGGTGCCAAGCACAGTTTATCAGCCTGCATCAGAAGCTCCTTGAGGTGCCTCTTTAAATGTAGGATGCAGAGATCCTCTCCCTCTCCAGCAGCCCCAGGTTCAAGCTCTGCATCACCAAGTATTAAACATCTCTGGTTTCAAGGTCTTCCTCTGTAAAAAATAGTAATTTCCATCTCACAGAACTGCTTCCTAATTACGTAATAAGTAGTAAGCAATAATATAGTATACAAAGTGCCTATCTCATGCCAGGTGCTCTGTATATGGGGATTTCTTTTACTCATTCATTCATTTGCTTAACAAATGAATGACCCTCTGTTAGACTCAGGTACTGTACAGAACTGGGGAGGCAGCAGTAAAGCAGAAAGACAAGGCCTGGCTCATGGACCCACCACCCGGATGGTCTTCTCCTCTCACCAACAGCGTGAATCCGGTCAGACCCTAACAGTCACTGCATTTGGGCCTTGAATCCCTATTTCTCCATCCAAATGAGAACCTAGCATCACTATAAGCTGGGCAACTCCAAACAGAGGCTCATTAGGAATGATCAGATCCTGGTCTAGGACAGCTTAAAAGAAAAAAAAAAAAAAAAAACACTACAGACTATAACTCATTATTGAGCCCTCAAATCACTTACCACATTGCATGTAGATTTTTTTTTTTTTTTTAATGAAAGACTACTATGGAATAGGATGAAAAAAGCAGAGTGGTCCATGTAAGCAAACTAAGTTTTGCTTCATGAATTCTCCTTGTTTTGTATAATTATTTGTCTCTGAGCTGATTGTAAGCTGTAACGTATATGTATTTCTTGCTGTGTGTTGAGGGAAAAACGAGTGGGAAACCCCTGCTCCTGGAACATGCGCAGAGAAAGACTGTGCACATGTTCCCTGCTGCCCAGCAGCCTGCATTTGGGTAAGGTTCCCGGGCAGGACGGCTGGGGCTCGCAGGACTCAGTGGGTCTCTTCTGTGCAGGTAGCCCCTGGCTGGGGGCACCAGGACCTGGTGAGTCTGGTGGCTCTGAGCATCTGGAGACTCTCAAGCAGCGGCTGCCTCGGGGGCTGCTTTCATAACCACTCCTTTCCTCAGCCTGTTCCAGCATAGGAAGCTGCACCCCGCTGACCAGGGTGGGGGGCGCAGAACTGAAGTTTTTTAATTGTCCTAGTTTTACAAGTGTAGGCAGAGGTGAAGTGACTTGCCCAAAATGGCACTGCTTTGGAACAGGACCTTGCCCTGGTCTCCAGCTCCTTCTGCTGCCCAGAAGAGCCTAGTCTATTCCTATCTTATGTCACTTCCTACCATTTCCAGAATACAGGACAGGATGTTCCTGGGAAAGGTGGAAGGAAGGAAGGAATGAACGAATGAACTAACATAGGATGCTCCAAAGGCCTTACTAATGTTCTTCTCCTTTCTTCTGTAAAGCAGTTCTCAGCCGGCAGTGATCTCGCCCCAGGAGCTTTGGCAAAGTCAGTGGTACAGACGCTGAGAAGCCCTATTATTAATACACAGGACAGATCATTAGCTCCATTTTACAGACAAGAAGCCTGAGGCTCACAGACTCCCTGTAAGTTAGCCAAGGTAGTCAGCAAATGCAGAGTAGCACTGGGATCTGGCCCAGATGCCAGGTGGGCTCAGCATTTCGGTGGCCCCTGTATTTCTGGAAGAGCTGTATGCCCCCATCTAGCAGCTGCCCTGCCCTGGCCTGGCAGTGGTGTGGCCCCTGGACTTTGGGTTGCATCTAACAAGGAGGACAAAGGGTCACTGGGCTCAGCATCAAAACCATTTCTACCAGTTTGGCCCTTTCTCGTTTCTTAGCCTTTCACAGAACCATCAACTCCCCTACGGCCCCCTCTGGCAGTGGCATGTGGCTGGCATTGATCCCCCTCTCTGGGAAGGCACGAAGGAGGCAAGGGCAGTTGTTTAGGCTCAGGTCTCTTCTGCCCCTACTTTTACCTTTGATGGCAGCATAGTCACTCCTATAAAGGTAAACTGGGGCAACTCTGAGCTCACAAGAGAGCCCAGTACCCCTCATCCAAGGAGCATCTGGCCACCAAGGCTGGTCCCCCAGTGTCTGCAGAGAGCTCTCAGGGGAGCCATGCCAAGAAGCCAGCCAGTGCTGGACTTGAGCTCCTTCCGGTGGAGGGGAGGGTCCAAAGACTGCACTGACTGAGTAAACCCATCTGGCCACCAAGAGCTTTAAGGAGTGATCCTCAGCAATGCCAGCCATTAGTAATGATCAGAAACAGTGCTCCTGTTAGCCTTTGTGGAGTGAGAGCCCTGCCCAAGGATATAAGAGCAACTGAAAATCCGATGGGAGCCTGCAGGATTCAGAGGCTCCACAAGCCCATGTTCATGCCTCGCCCCAACTCTGCCTCAGACGCCAGGTCATAGCAGAAATCAGCCATGGAAAATCAGTCAGCGTTACAAAGCAGGGCTTTTGCCCCAGAGAGCAAAACATTGCTCTGCCCGCCCTGGTCACGCAATCAGGAAACAGAAACAGAACTGAAAAGCAGGTTGCTGGAACCCAGCCCATCTCTTCGTCTTTCTCCTCCTCTCCCTGCCTCTGTGTCTTGCTTCTCTGCTTATCTCCTGCAACTGGATGCCCCCGGGTGTGTGATGCCAGGTGCTGGCACCCTCCTGTCATGGGGAGCGCTGGTTGGGTCAGACTCAATCTTCCTTGTGCCTCCAACTCCAGACATGGCCCGAGGTCTGGGCAATGCTCAGAGGCTCCTGAGGAAGCATCCCATCCAGACACAGTGGACCAGTGGCCGGAAGTGGGAGTCAGGCTGCGCTGAGTCCCAGAGAGAAAGCATCTCTGCTCCCCAGCTCTCTCCCAAGGGCAGGAGAACACCCACAGTGGCCTGTGACCTGTGGTCACAGCCAGCTCCTTGCACCTGGCAAGCCCAGGCGAGCTGGTTTCTTCAGTTACATCCATAGGATTCCCTGGACTTCTACATGCTGCAGGACTTTGAGGCCCCCTGTACACATGATGGATTCAGGAAGGATTTAGATGCATGCCAAATAGGCACTGCTGCTGGGGCCCCCAGTGCCAACCAACCATGTTCCTGGGGTTGGATGAAGCTGGCCCTGTCCTCTCCCAACACACAGAAGCCTCAGGGTTCATGTGAGAACCTTGGTTTTCCCAGTCTAGCCCCTAGGTTGGGGTTTTATTTAAGCCAGGCTGGGCCAGGATGCAAGCAGAACCCCCTACCCTGGAGTGCCAAGAGCCACACCAGTGGAGCCAAATGGTCAAACCAGGTGTGCGATGACCTGTGTGCAAATCAAAGGTGCATTTTATATGGTTAAGAGGCACTGCCCAATGGAAACCAGTCTAAAGCCGTCTAAGTGCAGCCTAGCGCCATCCCTCGGTTCATACCAGCTCTGCAAGGAGATGGCACAGATCAGCCCTGCCTTGGTTGGATCTTCAGCACTAGAACCCAGAGGAGTGAACGAGTACTGAGTGAATGGAAGTGGGAATAAGCTTCAAATGTGGCTTCTGAGAGTCTATTAGAATATAATAGACTCTTTATAGAATATAAATTCTTCTATAATTTATATTAGAATATAAATTCTCTATTAGAATATAAATGATCTTGAAGTTTCTGATTTCCAAAAGTAGAAAGGAGTTATAAGGAGAGAGCGATCATTGCATTGGGAACTAGCTAGGGAGGAATCACCAAAGGCCAGACTGCAGGGCCCTGGAGCCAAAGGCAGGTGTGATCCAGCTCCAGCAATCTGTATGGGACAAGCTACCCAGGGAGCCTCAGTTTCCTGGCCATAAGGAATAAAAGAAGGCAGGAAGATGGGAGCAGTGGGCCTGCCACCCTGTAGACACTTGACACATATCTACACTCCTTTCCAGCTGAGGAAGTTGATTTTGCCATGTAAAACCTAGGACATAGGCAAGGACATTCCTCTGAAACAGGAAGACTGCTGGAAAATACACAGAGAGGTCAAGAGCTTGCCCCAAGAATGACCAGCATGGGCACCTGCCCAGTGTGAAGTGGTGGAGGCTGTGTGTACAACATCTGTGCATTCACAAGCTGGAAAAAGTCAACTGTCATGGTTCAGTATACTGAACTGCTCCTCAAGGCAACCCCAAGTCAGTGTCTCAAAAAACCACCCAGAAAGAAGATCGAGAAGAATCAATTCCTATCTGTTAGGGCCTTCTGGGTGTGATAAAGCCAACCCCTGTCATTTCCACTGGCTTCCTGCTTCCTCCTTTACTGAAAAGTGAAAACACCATTCAATTAAGGTAATTAAATCCACCCAAAGAGCTCAAGCTCAAAAACCACACTACAGGCAAGTGGTCAAACCCAGCAGCCAAGCAAACCCCAGCGGCTTCCTGTGCAAACACGGGAGGAACACAAAGAGAAGGGAAGGGCCTGCCTAGCAGCCGGAGAGCATCCCTCCCAGCTCTCAAGGACCAGCCACCAGAGCCTCCCCAGACAGGAGGGACTGTGTGCCAACCGGCCGAATCGTCACTTCTGCTTCTGTTGTTGTCATGAGAAATGGAGCTGTGAAGTTCTTAGGAGGTGAACAGAATGATAAACCATCCTTTTCTCCATGGAGCCTCAATTCTCCCTTGAGCTCCAGGCCAGGAGCCAGGACACACCCTTCTGTGCCTGAGCGCAGTGTTCAGAGCGGTCAGGGCTTCATGCTGGAGAAAGTGTGGGGTGGTCAAGTGGTGAACCCAAGCTGAATCCCAACCCCAGTTCTCTTTTTTACATGCTGGGTGACACTGAGCAATACTCGGTGCCTCTCTATGCCTTTCTTTCTCTACCTAGAAAATGGTGCTAATAAAGACCTGCTGAACCCACTCCATCAGGGTCACAAGAATCAAACGTGATAATGGATCCCAGAGTGTGTCCTGAACTGCAGAGTAACATGCAGCTATGAGTCATCCCAGGATTGACTCACAGGACTGGCTTCCTCTGACTGTGATCCACTTTGGGTCCTAAAAGCTGGTGAGGACCTCAGGTTGCCAGATGAAAAAACAAGACATCCAGTGCAATCTGAATTTCAGATAAACACTGGGTACCTATCTTTAACATAAACATGGGATGATTAATTTTATAGAGAAATTTGACTAATATAAAGAATGGCCCAAATATAGGACATACTTATACTAAAATATGTTCGTTGTTCGATCTGAAATTCAGATTTCTCTGAGTGTACTGTATTTTTAATTTGCTCAGTCTGGCAACCCAGCCATGCCAGACCACCGACTGCAACCTCCCTTGCTGCGTCTCGACTCCAAGACCAGCCAGGCTGGGGTCCTGAGCCCACCTCTGTCACTCAGCAACGATGCAACACGGAGTATCCCGAGGTTCTGTTATCTCCTCTCAGAACTGACAGTGTGCAGCCACATGAAGGAGTAAGGAGCTGGGGTCTTCCAGGGGCACAAGTCTGCTCGGGTTCTGTGGACCCGCCACACTGGATCAGAGTCTGTAGGGGGCGCCAGCAGGTACCCTTCTCCGGGCACTTCCTGTCCTCAGAGCCTGGTGGGGTGTAGGGTGGGGCTGCCTGACCTGTCAGGCCTGGGCTGGCAGCTGGCCAGGAGTCCCGTGAGAGACCAGGAGAACGTGAGGCACCAAAGCTTTCGTCTCTGCCTTCCCAGGCCGCACACTCGCCGCAAACCTCTGTTATCACATCCTTGTGGCCCAAGAAGCGTACTCAGCAACAGCAGCTGAAAGCCTTGACAAATGGCCACCGTGCCATAGGCATCCTGTCAGTCAGAGATGAACCAGCCGGAGACCTCACCCCCAAGGAGCTCAAAGCTTTGTTGGGAAGGTGGATTCATAGCAGCTAAAGTGGAATTTTTTTTTTTTTTTTTTTTTTAGAATTCTATAAAGAATAGGTGAAGAGAGGAGGAAGTGGTCAGGAACCGGTGACTGGGGAACAGAGAGACACGTTCCAGGCAGAGGGACTACCACCCCAAGGAAGTAAGCCAGGACCCACCCCAAGGAAGTAAGTCCAGGGCCCCGCAGGCCAAGCAGGAACGGGTGTGAGGGAACTGCTGGCTCCCCCAACTAGAGAGCTTTGAATGTGAGACATTCAAGAAAGAACAAAAGAGAAAATAAAATACCTGCACAAAATAACTTATTCCAGTCCACAGTAGTTCAACTGCATCGTTCAGGATGATATGGGGAAAAGCATCATGTGAGAAAACATTTTGGAAGAGTCAGAATTTAGTAACAACCATGCATAGGCTATGTCATTGCTCACAGTGAGAAAAAGCTGATTCATGGGGATGCTCCCACAGATCTGGCTTGTTTGACATATTTTAATTCAAAAAGATGATCCTGGTAATGAAAAGAAGACAAAACACTTCTTCAAGTATAATTCTCCCTGCCTCTGGTTACAGCAGCAGTGCATGCATGCCCCAGCTTGCCCCATGCATGTCTTCTCTATGGTTGTATCACCAGAGCCTTTGGCCCCTCCCTGAAGGCTGAATTGGAAAACCCTGTCTATGCATTCCTGCTGGGGACCCCATTTCCCCTTGTGCACTCTGGTGCTTTGCAGGACCCTTGCCCAGCATCCAGCATCTGCAGATGGAGTGTTGGGAGAGCAGTTCTCAGAAGTCTGTCTAGGCTCCAGGGTTGTCTGTATAAGGGCAGATGCCAACACTTCACCTGCTGACACCCATAATTTAGGTATCATCTCAGCTAATGACCATTTGCAATGTGTCTGTAATCAACACCACAGTTAACCTATGCAGCAATTATTTTCTGGACACTAGCCCTCCAGAGAGATTCAAAACCGTTCCCCAACATGGAGCCCTGAGTGCTGTTAGAGAGACAAACAGGAAAATGGCAAAGTCGTGAAGTCACTTATTTCTCCCTGATGTAAATGCTAGTATATATTCAGCCTAAAACTCAACCCTAACTTAACTGGTATATGCCATGGTGTAAGTGAACACCTTCTGCCAGCCAGCCTGTGGGCCAACATAAGGATGATCTGCTCAGCCTGCTTCCAGCTCCCACCACAGGCAGATTTTATATCTTTTAGGGCTTGGAATCAAAAGGAAAAATTAAAGTCACCTGGGTTCAAATTCACTAATTTGAAATTTGTGATAATTCTAGAACTACTGGATTATAAGTCACTTTCAATAAAGTCCCACTAAGCCAGTCAATAGTGTGAATAATATCATGACAGAAGTCGAGGGATTTGCTAATTTGTAAACAGATATTTCTTGTGCTATGCACCATGCCACAAGGGGAGACGGCCTGGAGAGCCAGATAGACATGGGCCCCTGCCACAGGGAGGCATCCAGCCTGACAGGAAAGACAAGCATTCCACAGTAATCCAGTTAAACACTTAATTACAATTAAAGTAAGTACTTCAAAGGAAAGGGGTATAGCATGGTGTGAAAGCAGACAACAGAGAAACTTAGCCTGAGGAATCTGCCTTATTGAAGGGGCTTGTGAACTGGGTTCTGAAGTATACATAGGAGTTAAGCAGTTAACAGGAGAAAGGTAGAGTCAAAGAACTCTAAGCAGAGGGAACAACCTGTGCAAAGACCCTGAGGCAGGAGGTAGCATGGCATATCACATAAGCTGGTAAAAGTCCAGGGTGGCTGGAAAGCCAAGCATGAAGAGAAAAATAGTCCAAGATAAGGATGGAGAGGGAGACTTGTTTAAGGAGATTGATTTTCATTCTTTCAAACTGGGAAGTTATTAGGCAATTCTAAACAAGAGGTTGACATGAACAGATTTGTTCTTTAAAAGCTGCTTCTGGGTATGGTGCAGAGAATGACAATGGGCTCCTGCTATCACCCAAGAGCGACATGACAGCAGCTGGGGCCACACAGTGACCGTGGAGATGGAAATAGTGTGCAGGGGGGTAAGAGACCTTTCAAAGATGAGACTTGTGGGACCTGGAAATGGCTTGGTTTAGGGAAGGCATGGAAGAGGGAGAGGGAGCAGTCACAGTGAGTCAGATTTCTGGGACCCTCAAAGGAAAAACTGGCCTATGGAAAGGTAATGGGTCCCATATTAAATGTGTGAGTTTGTGGAGCTGTTCAGGGGACAGATGGAGACAGAGGCTGGGACAAAACAGGTGACCTGGCCTGGACATGCCATCAGTGCATGGAAGCTCGAGTGTGGGTAAAATCTCCTGGGGAGCCCATCAAGGGAGAGGAGAAGAGGTCCCAGGACCAGGTGCAGAGGAAATCCAACCATCCAAGAGAGGAAGATAAGGGATGAACCATTAGGCTGAGGTGTAAAGTGTGTACATCTCCCAAATCAAGATGGGAGAGCTTTCTGGGAAGATAGTGGCCAACAGTCTTGATTGCACCTTAGAAGTTAAGTCAGATGAGGAGACAAGTTCCCCCTTGAGCAATCCCCTGGGGGAGGGGAGACTAACGGCAGAGTAAATGAGTCAAGGGAATAATAGGGGGTGAGGAGTCAGGAAGCATTTAAAAGAACGAATTGATTTTGAAGGCATAGACATAAATAGGAACTTACCACACCATGAATAAATATTCATTCTTGTTTCTATATATTCATCAAGGCAGATTCCAAGGCCTTGCTTACAGCATGACTTGACAGTATGCTATTTTGCCTCATTCGTGTTGCCTGAGGGAAACTGCACTCTTTCACCTGAAAAATGCTCTTATGAGTCAGACTCTTCAGCCATTGAGGTTGGCTTCCTTCAAACAATCGAAAGCAGGGAGCAGGATGGTTTTGTGCTGGCCTCTGAAAAACGTGCTTCAGCAGCAATGACAGTGAGTCTGTGACCCCCAGCACAGAGTGATGACTCCCTAAATGTCCACAGCATAAATGGCAGCATGGCCTTCTGCACCTCTGTCTTGTCCATATGTGACGGGCACTGATTTCACCCTCATCCCGAAGTTGTACCCAGGGGAAGCTGCAGACAGAGGAGTGTGCTCTCTCGTTAATGAAACAAATCTGAGCTTTCTAAGTCACCTTAAGACCCAAGGCCAGGGGTCCTGCTCAATAGAACTTCTCTCTCTTGCTTCTTTTCTGTGTCTGTTAGCCTTCCATTAAAATTCAAATTGAAGACACCCAATTCAGAGCGTTGCCACAAACATTTATCCGGCTTCTGTGATGGTATGTTTGGTATATGAGGGCAAATAAGACTCCCTTCCTGGACTCGCGGAATTTTCTAATTGAGGAGTGAATGAAGCAACCATCAGTTCCTATTAGACCTGGATTATGATGTGTGACAATATGGCATGAGCCATGGAAAAGGTGAACCCAGCTCGTGGTCAGGGCACAAAGGATAGCCTCGGGTGTCAGGGAGGCAGCTAGCCAAATAGTGAGCAGCACAAAGTGCCTCTGGGCATCTCCAAAGAAATGCAGTCTACAAATTTGAGCTATTGTGATTATTGATATTATTAATAAGCTACTGTGGACTGGATTAATATCCAGGAGCTACAAGATGAAGACAGTCTTCTGGAAGCCCCAGTGGTCTGCATTTATAGTGTGCACAGTGAATTTATTTTAACTAGTTCACACTTCATTCTGAATACTCTTAAAATTCTCCTGGGCAGCTTTTGGGTTCTTTTAGCTGTCCAAACAGATACCCAAGGCTTCTGCCAACAATAAATTGAACACTTCTTCCTTGTGAGTGGATTCAAGTTCAACCACTCTAATTCTCTTTACTGCAAAACCTGAGTTATTATTTCACACGGGAAAAGGGCCTTTGGGCCAAAGGCCCAAAGCAAATCACTAGCAAAAAGTGATTTCACAACTAAGCCAATCATAGTAAAAATCCCAAAGGCTTGAAATAGGTTTCTTAAGGTTTCTTGGGCCAGACATAAATTCATGAACATTGGAAGGGATATAAAACTACCTTGCCCATATTTGGAATTTTGTTGAGTTCAAATGTGAAATTAAAACAAAATTGAAAGCCAATTGTATTGCTGACATTTAAAGGTATCTTTTGCACTGAATGCCTGCTTGGTTTTTTGGCCTGAGGGGTTCTAACATGATTACTTTTCTTCTTCTCTCTAGATGGGCAGCAATGTCAGCAAATGTCAGCGTGAAAAGAAGTTTTAAAACTACAGATCCTAAAACCCAACAAGGCAGGCACCTGCAGCCCCCACTCCTGTAACAGGTATGGAACTAATTCAAGAGCCAAGCCCTGGAAACCCCTTCAGTTTGAGTTACTCTGCTGAAGGTTCCACCGAGTATCTGGGAGATTAGGCGGTGGGAGTGGGGAAGCTGAAGTCAACTTTATGATCATCCCATTGAATCCAAGTCAGTAAAGTAAGAGTAGAAGAATGTATCTGAATGAAGCCAGCAAGAGGGAGGTCTCTCTTCTTCCTGAGGCAGAAGGAATGTGGTTATTTTCTGAATAATCTAAATACCAGTGATCAGCTTTTGTTAACTGTTTGGAATTCTGACATAAACCCTAGATCAGTTTGGGTTTTTTGGTCCATGCAACAGAAACAGAAACTAGACAAATAAATCAGAAACAGATAAGTATTAAAAGGAAATGGGAACTCTTGTAGACTCAAGGTGAAGGCTGAACTTCCAAGCCGAGAAAGGACAAAAAGAAGGTGCTGCCGCTGACAAAGATGGGCAGGGAGGCTTCATCCTCACATCGCTCCAGGAGAAACAATGCCACAGGTTTCTCTGGGTCTCATATGTGTCCTTGGCCCTGAGAGGTCTCTGCAGGCTCCTTGACTTTCAGCCCCATGAAGACTGAAGGCCAAGAGGGGAGGAAACTTCCCAAAAGGTATCAAGTGTTCTTACTCAAAGGAGGGGATGGAAGATGAGTGTTTAAAAAATAATAAATATCTGCTAGTAGTAGGTGGTATTTAATTGACTGGGGGTATATACTTAACTCTAAGATTCTAATTTAGATCCCCAAGTATCCTATTTCCATGTTATTGTGGAAGTAGAGAAACCCCAGTGTTACTGAGTTCAGTCATTGTTGAGGTCAAAACCCCAGCATTCAGGATACCAGAAGACTCCCTGATTCTATCGTTAAGACCTCAAGATACAGAAAACTTGACTTACAGTGGCTGAAGCCATGAAGGGCCCCCAACTTACCCCAATAACACAGATTCCAGAGGAGGGGGTGGTTCTGGCCCAGGCTCACAGCCCTGCAGGGTCATCAAGACTCAGGAATGTTCTTCTGTCCACCAGGCGGTCCTCAGCAAATGACTTTGAGTCAGCGTTGTTTCTCCCTCAGGGCTGCAAAGTGAACACCTCAGTGTTACAAGTTGAATTGTGTGTGTGTGCGTGAGTGTGTGTATGTGTGTGCACTCAGTCACTCAGTGCTGTCCAACACTCTGCAGTCCCATGGACTGTAGCCTATCAGGCTCGTCTCTCCATGAAATCCTCCAGTCAAGAATACTGGAGTGGGCTGCTCTTTCCTACTCCAGGGGATCAAACAAATACAGACAGTTTCAGGCTTCTTGAGTGCAATAAAGCAAGAAGAAGGGGCACTAAGAGAGTGGAGACAATGGGGATTGTTCCTTTGATCAGAAAGGCAATCATTTCCCCAGACATCTGAGTGCTTCCACCCCTGTGGTCAGAACTGGTTGTGTGGGGGTCTGAGATCATGAGCATTAGCCTCTGCAGGTTTTTGAGCCAAAGCAGAAGAGGGAAGAGGGGGTGGGGATGGGGTGAGGTGGGCCAGGTGCGGGGGCTAGGCGGCTGCTCTCCCCTTTCACATGCCTTCTAAATGGCACTTACTATTCTTTCTGGGGAGCAAGAGGACCAATTTTCAAGGCACATAAAGACAGTCTTTTCCAGGGCCAGTCAGTGGTGCCTCATCAGCTCATCCAGTTTACTAGAACTTGAGGTCCTTTGCTTTCTTTGGCAGCCCCAACTCAGCCCTTTCATTCATAAAAAGAAGTCAACCTGCCAACAAATCAGCAGAAGCCTACCAGAGTGCTGTGGTCAAGAGACAGGAAGCAGAAAACTCTGAGGAAGGCCAGCCTCTGGGATTAGATCAGTGCTGCTAGCATGGCGGCATCGGGCCATTGTGGGACACCTTTAGGTGACCTTCTAGGAGGAGCCAGGATGGGATTTGGGACTCCCGACGTGTGGCCCTACCACCCTGGTGGAGCATCTTCATTCTCCATCCCTAGCAGGCCAGTTTAGGCCCCTGTGCTTACTGTGCAGGCCAGCCAGGCTAGCAGGGGCGTGCCGCCTCTCCAGCTTCCTCTGCTAACATGAATGGGAAGGCTGTGTGAGTGTTTCATCTGGCAGCTGAGGCTCACAGCACCCTGCTAGAAGTTCACTGTCCCAAATGCCCCCCACTTGAGCCCAGTCTAGGGTCTATACCTGCTATTTTATCTAACTTTTCACATGCTCGTCCCCAGCCCTGGCCAGGCCTGCTCTAGGCATCAGAGGTATGTACCCACTAGTAGTGATCAGGCTCCCAGTCAGGAAGCAGCATCCTCGGAAAGAATCCAGAAGGGAATGCAATGAACCACCTCACACATGTCATGATGGCTACTGTAAAAAAAATCAACAACATCATTGATTCAGTGGACATGAGTTTGAGCAAACTCCAGGAGAGAGTGAAGGACAGGGAAGCCTGACGTGCTGTATCCATGGAGTTGGAAAGAGTGGAAAATAACTAGTGGCTGAACAACCACAGCCACAACTATCCGAAAAAAAACAAAAACAGAAATTGGAACTCTTGTGCACTGTTGGTAGGTGTATAAAATGACACAGCTGATGTGGAAAATAGTATACTGACTCCTCAAAAAATTAAAACTAGCGGGATGGGGAATATGTGTAAATCCATGGCTGATTCATATCAATGTATGACAAAACCCACTGAAATGTTGTGAAGTGATTGGCCTCCAACTAATAAAAAAAAAAAAAAATTAAAACTAGAACAACCATGCAACCCATCAATTCCATCTCTGAGTATGTGCCCCCCAAAATTGAAAGCAGGATCTTGAACAGATATTCAGACACCCATGTTCATAGCAGCATTATTCACAATAGCCAAAAAGTGGAAGCGACCTCAGTGTCGACTGACAGACGAATGGATAAACAAAATGTGACATATACATACAATGCAACATTATCTTGAAAAGGAAGGAAATTCTGACACGTGTTGCAGCATGGGTGATCCTTGAGGACATGAAGCTAAGTGAATAAATTGGTCACAAAAAGATAAATACTGTCTGATTCCACGCAAATGAGGTACCTTAGAGTAGTCAAATTCATAGATATAGAAAGAAGAATGGTAGTTTCTAGGGGCTTGGGGAGGACAGAATGGGGGTTATTATTCAATGGGTACACAGTTCAGTTTTGCAAGATGAAAAAGTTCTGGAGATGGATGGTGGTGATGACTGCACAACAGTATGAATGCACTTAATGCTATTGAGACGTACACTTAAAATGGTGAAGAGAGTAAATTTTGTGTCCTGTGTATGTCACCACAATTTTAAAAGGAAGAAGAAAAGAATGTAATGAAGGGGCTATAACAGAAGTGTAGGCAGAAATGGGGAGACCGCAGGAGGTGGAGTCACTCAGGAAGTGACAGCCGGGGTAAGGGCAGCAGGGAGAATCAGAGCCCAGGGCAGGGGCCGTAGTTAGAGAAGACTGCAGTCTTGCCCGGACCCCACCCACAGTCAGAGCAGGAAGCAAGCAAAGGGACAGAAGCGCCTGGCATGCTGGGTCCCCCTCAGTCCAGGCTCCTACCAGCACCTCCCGCTGGCCACACCCAAGGGCAAGTCAGAGAGTGAAAGATCCCAGGCGAGGCAGGCTGTAGGGTCTGTGTCCTCTTGGGGTGGCTCTGGGGCCAGGGCAGTCAGCAAGCAGACAGTCTAGTGGCTCCTGAGTACCTGGTTCTTATAGGCTAAGGAGAGGCTAGTCAAGAAAGAAGTACATTTTATTTTAGATTGTGCTCAGGACCACAAAGGAAATGAACCAGGCATTGTTACAGCCAGTGAGGACAAAACACCCCCATGGAATGCCAGAAAGTTCTCTCTGCAAAAATGACACATCTGGACTTGAGGCACTGTATTAGTCAGGGTTCTCCAGAGGAACAGAATCAATATATACACACATATACACATACATATACACACACATATACACATACAGAGAGATATATCCTATTGTTATATATATATACACCCATGTGTGTGTGTATATATATATATATACACACCCATGTTTATATATATATGTATATATACATGGAGGGAGAAGGAGATTATTGTAAGGAACTGGCTCATGTCACAATGGGGCTGGCAAGTCTAATATCTTCAGGCAGGCCAACACGCTGGACACCCAAGGCGGAGATGATGCTGCAAGTCTAGTCCAAAGACTAGAAGTAGGATTGCCTATTGCTCAGGGTTTCTCAGCCTTGTGGACAAGGCCCACTCACACTGTGGAGTATAAACTGCTTTACTGGCATTTGACCAAAACCTGGGCACCGTGGTCCAGCCAGGCTGACACGTAAAATCAACCACCACAGGCACCCTTGCCCATCCACAGCAGCATGTCATCTTATATGATGCCGCTAAGTTGGGTATCATATTCATACCCTGCACTTCTTCCCTTTACAGAGAAAAAGAAATTCTCACTTTGCAATTGCATCTGATCATCAGGAAGCTCTAGTTTTGTGGGAAGAGAGCTGCATCCAACCCTTCTGGAATCATTACCCAGAGGCACCCACTGGCTGACAGGGACAGGCTTCCTGGCTGGCAGACGATGCAGGGGAGTAAGAAGTGCACGGATGGCTTCAGCGACTCCTCAAGCATTGGCAGTGTGCTGGATGATGCAGACAAGGAGGTGAGCAGCCTCACGGACCGCGCTTTCCGGAGCTTGTGCATCTCAGAGGACGCATCCTTCCATGACTCTGACCTGGCCCTGTCCCCAGATATCACCCGCCAGGTGTTCGGGAATTTTCACCAGGGAACGGTGAGCCACACACACAGGAAAAGCGGCATCTGGAGTCAGTTACCATCCCAAGGTACTGAGCATGCAGGCTGGGCAGCCACATTCCAACAGCTGCCCAAGTACGTTCAAGGGGAGGAGAAGTACCCCAAAAGCAGCCCCCCGCTGACACCAGCCCAGAGGAGACTGGAAGTGCCAGTTTCTGGCCTGAGGAGCAGCAACAAGCCTATTTCCAAAGTGTCATCTCTGATCAAATCTTTCGACAGGACCGAGAGCCAAGGCTGCGACAGCAGGCCTCCTGCCAGCAAGCCTCCAGCTCTCAAAAATCCCCCCAAATTTGCTCCTCTTCCGGAAAGCGGCGTCAACTTCTGTTTCGATTCTGCCTTTTTGACCGTCAGGAGGGTGCCTGCCGAAGTCTCCAGCACCCATCAGACCAGCCACCAGCCTGGCCGGAAGCACGGAGAGCAGGAAGCCCCCAAGAACCCTGAAATGGCCAGTCACGGCCCCAGCAGCTTCCTCCCAACACCTGAACATGCAGCCAATTCATTCGAGCCAAAGTTCCCCTCTCCTGCCCACAAGGCAGCCACTGGTGAGCCTGGAAGGGGCCAGGAGTGGGCTCGCAAAGGGACCTTTCTCCATAGTGAGAACAGTGCTTTTGAGTCATGGAATGCCCACCAGCCAAGGCTACCCGAGAGGAAGGACGCTGCTGACGCTGTCCCAGAAAGCAAGGCTCTCAAGCATTATGAGGACACACCCTTGTTAAGAGAGCCCCCGGCCCCTGAGCACAAAACCTCCCCCTGCCATGTCCGGGCCAACTGCGGTCAGGAAGAGAACAAGATGGCTGCAGGGACACTCTCCACATCTGGAACCTGGGTGTCGAGGGATTTGGGAGCCCAGGTATTTCCTATAGAAGAAAAAACTTCCAGCTCACAGCCTGACCCTCCTCCACTGAAACCGACCCATGCCCCCTGGAGGAAACCAAAGTCTGGCAGGGGAGGGAAAGACAGTCTACAAGATGCTTCGGAAGAGAAGAAACAGACCAACTGGAGAGGCCCAGCCTTGTATACAAAGCACAATCCCCAGGCGCAGTTTCCAGAACAGGATGCTCTTGACGTGCCTGTGGAGCCCCACGAGCATTACGATCCTCCTTTCAACATCAGTAAGCTTCTGACCCCCGTCATACCCACCAAACAGGTCCTGGAGTCATCTGAGAGCCAGCCAGCGGAGATAACCCCTTCACCCCCAGGACAGCTAAATGGATACCAAGAGAAGGAGCCCAGTGAATGTCAGTCCCGAGACAGCTACAAATCCAAAGCCCCCAGCCTGCTGTTTAACCTCAAAGATGTGCGGAAGCGTGTAAAAAGCACGTACAGTCCCTCGCCTCTCGTGAAAGGCCTGGATGAGAAAATCAGAGACAAGCAAGAATCCCTGAGCAACGGTGGACTCCTTCCCAACGGGCTCGAGGAAAGCCCTCCGGATGAGCTCTCTAAGGAGACCCCAGATGACGGCCCTTCTGTGCCACTCATCAGTACCCAGAAGGACCCCAAAGCTGACCCTGATACAGCCTCTGCAGACAACTACCTAACTCTCACCTCACCATCAACTATCATCAAAGCCCCCTTCTGTGTCAACGGCGAGGCTGCCAACAGGAACAACTATGAGAAGGACGATACCAATGGAGAATCAGAGATGGGTGACACCAGGCCTGGCTGGCGTCCAGACTCCAGGCAACGCCGCCGCAGGAAACATCTGTCCCTGAAGCTTTGCAGTGAAGACCCCGAGGCAGGGAAGGCTGCAGAGACCCCAAAGACCCCCGGCCTAGAGAATGGATTCTTGAGATCCATCTCTCAAGAGACAGAACCCGAGAGAGAGGCAGGACTTCAGAATCCAAACTTCAACCCGAAATTCTCCCCAGGGCCCCTTTCTCCTGAGGAAGAAGATGTATTTTATAGCGACAGCCAGTCTGATTTTATGCCAGGCCTTAAAAGTAAGGCCAAATTCAGCACCAGCTCTTCAGATCAGTCCTTTGCCTCGTTCGAGGATCAGCAGAAGACGTGGTTCACGGAGACCCAGCAGGAAGACGGCAGGAATGACATGAGTGCAGGTGATGGTCAGAAGGATGAGCAGGAGAAAGTGATGGAGGAAGATGAGCTAGAGTACGGTGTCATGAGTAACGGGAACGTATGCGTGGAGGAGCACAGCAAGCGGGAATCCTTGCCAGAAGAAGCAAGTTTGCCGGGAGGTAGCCCCAGGAAGGCGCCAAGGGAGGAAGCTAATTTCAGAGGCACTGGGACCGGGGGAAGTAAGTCAGATAAAGCTCTTTCACATGCCAAAGGCCTTGCCCCTTCACCAGCTTCCACTTCAAACAAGCACATACTCTTCGCAATTAAAGACAACACCCTGAGGGCCACCCCTGTGATCAAACCCATCATGCTGCCCCTCCTGAGGTCCATGTCCTCGGAGTCCCCACTGGGCAGTGGCTACAAAGAGGAAGAACTGCCAAGGCCAGGCTGGGGTGGGGATGCTGGTCCCTGTGCTCCTGAGAGCCAGGAAATGCCCAGCACGCTGACACCCACCAGTGCACGGGACACACACGTGAAGGGCGTGGCCTGTGAGGGGCTGGAGGGCCATGAGTGGGAGCCCAGCGCCGCCAGGTCGGAGACCTCCCAGGCAGTCCCAAAGTGGTGTGTTCCATCTTCTCCGCTCACAGGAGAGGGCCAGGGGCTGAAGCCACCCCAAGAGGCCACACAGAAAGTTATGGTGAACAATGGCAAGAGTGGTTCAACAGACCCGGTGAAGCTGGATGCTCCAAGGTGCATCCCTACCATCACTTTGCCGGAAGATGACCCAGAAGACCAGCTACCCCCACAGCAGCTGGGAACCTTTTGGGAAGAGCAGGTGCAAGGCTTCAACAGTCACTTTTTGTCTGCCCCCAGAGCAGGGCCCCCAGGGAGAAGATGGGTCACCGGTGAGCTGGCGGGTTCCCCCAATGCCAGCTCGCTGGAGGAGAGTAGTGCATGTTCCCCGGCTGCCAGCAGCATTTGGGACGATGCTTCCCAGGTCCCTAGTGAGCCTGGCCTGCTGCCAGGGGAGCCTCCCCGCAGCAGCCCCTGGGTCAGCCCCAGCCCTGGCAGGGTGGCCCGGAGGGAGGACCTGACACACGCCCTCGCGTGGGAACCTGGCTCTGACCCCCAGCTGGAGCCGTCAGCCGAAGACCTCAGGACGCTTTCTCCGAGAGGCTCTCTGCTGGACGTGGCCACCAGCTCAGCTGGCCTCCTGGAGAAGCCAGAGCCTCCTGCTCAGCTGGAGAGGGCGGCTGGCAAGCCACCTGCTGTCCCACCCAAAACAGAGAAGGCCCTACGGCGGGCGAAGAAGCTGGCAAGCAAGAGGAGAAAGATCGACCAGCCACAGGAAAAGCATGGGGAACGCCGGGAGGAAAAGCTGAACCCCGAGGACTCAGAGCATAGGCCACTGTCCCCCAGAGAGAGGCCCCGTCCCAGGTTCCCTGCGGTCCGCTCCTTGCCCCCTCCCCTGCATCGCCACTCGGTGTCCGCCTTTTCAGAGCCAGTCCAGAGGAGGCCTGGGGGGTCCCAGTCCCTTACACCCCAGCCCCCTTACCCTGCCACCCAGAAGGTCCTCCAAGACCCCCAGTCTGGAGAGTACTTTGTCTTCGATCTGCCACTCCAGGTGAAAATCAAGACCTTCTATGACCCAGAGACAGGCAAATACGTCAAGGTCTCCATCCCATCCTCTGAGGGGGGTTCCCCTGAGCCAACCCCGCCGGACGCCCTTGCTGCTCCCTACGTGCTGTACCCCGGCTTCCGGCCCCTGCCCGTGACGGCTCTGATGCCCCTGCGCTGCTCCTCTCAGCTCTCTGCCCCCACCTTCCTAAGGCAGCGCCTTCATACCGCCGAGGCGGCCGGCCTCAGGCCCCAGAGCGTCCACGATGTGGTCCTGCAGCTGCCCTCTGAGGCTCCTGGCAACCCCACCCCGCCCTCTGCAGGCCAGCGCCCCGAGGGGCCTTCCCAGAGTGCAGGGCAGGAGGGGGGTGATGCTCCAAGCCTGGGCATCATCTCCACCAACGACCTAGAGGACTTTGCCACAGAAGGCATTTCTTGAGAATCATAGTGGGCAACCCGCCCCTGACCCCACAACAAACCCAGAAAAGCTACTTCCCTCTCCCCCTGAACAATCACACACACACACATACACACATCAACTCATATTCAGCCGTTTGAGATCCCTAAAATTTGTGAGAAAGCCAGGATCCTGAGGGGCTCGCCTCCCTGGGAAGGCACTGCTCTGCTCACATAAGCAGAATCCCTTCAGAGCTCCTGGATCCCGGACCCACTCCTCTTCCTTACTCCTTCCCTCCCTGCCTCCCTGTCCTTCTCCCCTGACCCTGGAACCCATGTGTGTCCAGCCTGATTCCTAACAAGCCTTCCCCTCAGCATCCCACCCACTCCTCCTCAAGGGCCGGCTCACACCCTGAGCACAACTAAGGCCCCCAGAAACGCTGTGCCCCACTGAGCCCTGGCTGGCAAGCATACCGCCCAGCACATCCCCTTCTAGGTCAGGTCACACAGGGGCCACCCCACCGTCGCTCAGACCCAGCAGCCCTTCCGGCTCACCTTAGGGGGTAAACGGCTGAGGAGCAACCCAAGGCAACCTTGCAGAAATATTTATTTGAATAGAATGGGTTTTCTTTACTGATGAAAGTTTCCTCTGAAGGCTATTTTCTGATCACCTTGTAAAAAGTGAAACAAGTTTGCAGACGAGGTGTTGTCCCTGGACTCTTATCTTCTGTGGGCAGTGACGGGTCTGTGCTGGTGAGTAAAGAGTCGTACCCTCCAGGTCTGCCATCACGATTGGGCGGCTACCCACGGTCTCCACTCAGAGCAGAGTGGCCTTGGCACTCACCCACCACAATCCCAGTGTCCCTGCCTTCTCGGGCCAGGCTCTCTACTAGCACTGGGGCAGCAAAGATGAGAGAGACCCTAGCCGCCATCAAGGATGACTGGGACCCAAGTCAGGCCCTAACAGTCCCGATGTAATCACTGGTACCTGTGCCGTGTGCTCAAAAGGAAATCACACTTCTCCCAAGTCCCTCTGGGATGTGGAGAAAAGAATCTGAATCAATTCAGGGTAACAGGGTGCAGTGACCACCTCTGCATCACTGAGAGCAGTGAGGCTCTGTGAGCTGATGCCCCCTGTGGACAACGTGTTGGGAAAGAAGCAGGCCAGCTTCGTGGGCCTCTACCC
The DNA here is from genome assembly GCF_033118175.1 of Dama dama. Lineage (NCBI taxonomy): Eukaryota > Metazoa > Chordata > Mammalia > Artiodactyla > Cervidae > Dama > Dama dama. The sequence continues at coordinate 46,377,048 of NC_083695.1, forward strand.
GGGGCTTCCGTGGAAGCTTCTTAATTTTTGCACTGTGGGAAAGACGGGGGCTAGAGTGCCTTCGTCCTCGTTTAGAAGGGGCAGCTGTCGAGACAGCTGTCAGGACTGCGCTGCTCACGTCCCAGGGGACCACACAGACTGCATTGCCCTGGACCTTTTAGCAAACATGCCATTTCTAGGCTGGGAAGATGGGGAGGCCCCCAGCTCACCGTGTCCCAGACTCACACAGAAACTGGGGCTTTAAACATATTCTGGGTTGTGATTTGGATTCAGAGTTTTATATACCTGCTTGTTTTCCACAAAAGTGCAACTGCACCTGAATTTCACTGTGAAAATGCTCCACAAGGCCCCCGGCCCCAGCCCAATGCCAGGAGCCTTGTCTACACCTGGTGAGTCAGCGGGTTGGTTAGCCAGGAACTCAGGCAGGCCATTGTCTGAGAAATCCGGTTCCCACGAGTCACTCACTGGGATGCCAATGAAGAGAACAAAGTTGTGACCTTGGCTCTGCCAACAAATCACCAAGCATCCTCTCACCTGTTTTCATCTTACTTAAATAGGAAAGATAGTATCTCATTTCAAAATTCTTAGGACCCAGGAAAAGAATTACCTAACAAGAGTCCCCCAGTTAAAAAATAACCATAGTTACAGTAACCATGTCCCCACAAGGAAAAATATACTTTATATAAGGAGAGTTCAAGTTTGGGCACCAGGCTTCCCCAGTGGCTCAGTGGTTAAGAATCCACCTGCCATGCAGGAGATGTAGGAGATGCCGGTTTGATCCCTGGGTTGAGAAGATCCTCTAGAGGAGGGCATGGCAACCTGCTCCAGTATACTTGCCTGAAGAATCCCATGCACAGCGGAGGCTGGTGGGCTACAGTCTGTAGGGCCAAAAGGGTTGGACACAGCTGAAGCAACTGAACACAAACGCGTGTTTGGACACCAGCCACCTTCTGTCTGAGGAGCAACATGAGCAGGGCTACCGATGGAGCCAAAAACATAAAGATAGACACTTGGAGATCAAGATCAGCTCCCCAGTCCTCTGCCCCTGTGGATGTAAAAGAGGAAAGGGTGTCTGGCAGAATGCAGCATCCATTCACAAGTCTAGAGAGAGGATTCCTTCCTTGGACATCTAGCCCCCCAGCCAAGTCAGCTGGATGGAAGGCCTCCATCACTCACAGCAAAGTACCTAAGTTCCTTAGAAGCAGATAATGCCTCCAGAGACGGAAGTCACTGAAGACCAATTCATTTGCAAATAGATTTCTTTCTGTTTCTGTTTGGGGTTGGGGGCAGTTATTAATGCCTCCTTCCTTCCTCCCCCCATTCCTCCCTCCTACCCTTTTTTTTTTTCTTTTCTTTCCTCCCTCTCTTTACATTTCTAGAGTTCCTGCTCTGTGCCAGGTGATTCACTGGGCACCAAAGATACCGTGATAATGAGATCTGATCTCTGTGCCCAGGGAATTCAAATCTGACAGAGAAGAAAGGCCAAGTCCACATGATAAGGGATTTAGTATGGTGGTCTGGAGGGCATCTGGCTCAGCCTGGAGGGAAAAGGGGACTTCTGTGGGAATGACACCTGATCTGAGCCAGGAAGTACAAAGTGGTGCATCAGCTTATGAGGAAGCAAGAAGTTCCCCATCTTTGATCTATCAAAGATGACATGTATTAAATACTAATACTTCTGTCTTGCCATATCAAAATGTACTGGCTTAGCTATTTGTTCACTAGCATTTCTAATCAGCATGAGCATCGAACCAAGTGTAGCCTGGTAGAATAGACCTTTGCTGATATGTCCATGATATCATGAGATGGTTGGATGCTAATATGTCCAGCATTTCCTGAGATAGTTGGGTGGCATTGCTGACTGGATGGACATGAGTTTGAGTAAACTCCAGGAGTTGGTGATGGACAGGGAAGCCTGCTGTGGTGCAGTCCATGGGGTCACAAAGAGTAGGACACGACTGAGCAACTGAACTGAACTGATATGTTCATCAGCTTCTGAGTTGATGTTTCACTCACCTGAGTTACCCAGAAAACCCACTATTTCTACCATCATGTTTAATAGAATAGTGGAGAGAATGGTGAGCATAGTGTTTATGGAAGCTGCAGGTAAAGGTCAGGCCTGCATCTTCTGTTTAGTGCGCTGCCCCTTTACTACGACTGACAGCTCTTCCAGGTCTCTGCAGGGGAGAAATAAGAGTGCAGAGCAGCTTGAGGGAATGATCGAAGGTCCTAGGGCTCTTCAGTGGAGAATGACCAAGAGCTCACAATGTCTGTCACACAGGCTATGCCAGCCCCCGACAGAGGAGACTGGAGCCTGGCCTCAGACCTCACCACAAATCTACGAGAGGCACCTACACTAGCTTCATGTGAGTGAAAAGGAAGCAGAGCACTGAGATGAGGAGTAACTTCCCACAGTCAGCAGTCACCGAGTGAGGAGCCCACTCACAAGGTCAGGTCTCTCACTTCGGGCTGGGCACTCAAACCCTCAGTCATGTGTCTCTAAGTGTGGTCCCTGGACCAGGAGCCTCCGCATGACCAGGGAACTTGTTAGAAATCCAGAATCTCCATCTGCATCTTCAAAAGTTTCCCTAGTGATTTGTTTGCATGTCAGACTTTGAGAAGTGCTAGCAGCCCCTGTTTGGCCTGGAAAGGAGAAGATTTAGGGGAAACAAGTTGATAGCTTCTTGTCTTTCAATACAACTATGGGTGAAGGAAGAGAAAGTTACATGTCTGGGTGGGAGTTGTGGGGGTGCTGATTCACAGTGACTGTGAGAAAGATGTCTCTAATGACGACAGCTGTCTCCACATTTGGCACGAGTGGCTTGGGGAGAACTAAGCTCTCTGCCACTAGAGATGGGCAGTAGAAGCTGATGACCCCTCTCCCAAGACTGGGATGGATACGGAAGTCAAAAGGGACCTAATGCCAGCTTCTGAGGCCCCAAATTATATGTGGGGCTGCAGCATGCCAGCGTCATGAATCCAAAGTCTACGCAGAGGTTGGCCACATGAAAGGATTCTTTCACTCATATGAATTCTTTCAAATGAGTGAAATAATTGCATATAAATGAGGGGAGCTCAGGGAAAAATCTGAACTCTATGCACGTGGAAAGCCTTTTGACCCAGATAACAAACACCCTCTCACTGGACACAATTGTCTTATGTGGTCCTTCCATATCACTGGCATCAGTCAAGCCCCATCTCTGGTTTTCCTTGCACTGATATCCTGTCATGTATCTATGTTAGGAATATATCTGAGAGCCCCCCATTCAGCAAGGTGACCCACTGCACAAGGAAGTGTGATTTCAAAAGGTCTCCGCATCTGTCCTGATCCACACATGTTAACCACACTTCCACTGCCAACGTTGCTAACTTCCCAGAGGATGGATCCTTTCGGTTGAAAACCTTTTGACCAATGTTTGATATCACTAATCATTCAGTTCAGTTCAGTCACTCAGTCGTGTCTGACTCTTTGCGACCCCATGAACCACAGCACGCCAGGCCTCCCTGTCCATCACCAACTCCCGGAGTCCACCTAGAATCATGTCCATTGTGACAGTGATGCCATCCAACCATCTCATCCTCTGTCGTCCCCTTCTCCTCCTGCCTTCAATCTTTCCCAGCATCAGGGTATTTTCAAATGAGTCAGCTCTTCACATCAGGTGGCCAAAGTATTGGAGTTTCAGCTTCAACATCAGTCCTTCCAATGAACACCCAGGACTGATCTCCTTTAGGATGGACTGGTTGGATCTCCTTGCAGTCCAAGGGACTCTCAAGAGTCTTCTCCAACACCACAGTTCAAAAGCATCAATTCTTCTGCACTCAGCTTTCTTTATAGTCCAACTCTCACATCCATACATGACTACTGGAAAAACCATAGCCTTGACTAGATGGATCTTTGTTGGTAAAGTAATGGCTCTGCTTTTTAATATGCTATCTAGGTTGGTCATAATTTTCCTTCCAAGGATCAAGCGTCTTTTAATTTCATGGCTGCAATAACCATCTGCAGTGATTTTGGAGCCCAGAAAAATAAAGTCAGCCACTGTTTCCACTGTTTCCCCATCTATTTGCCATGAAGTGATGGGACCAGATGCCATGATCTTAGTTTTCTGAATGTTGAGCTTTAAGCCAACTTTTTCACTCTCCTCTTTCACTTTCATCAAGAGGCTCTTTAATTCTTCTTCACTTTCTGCCATGAGGGTGGTGTCATCTGCATATCTGAGGTTATTGATATTTCTCCTGGCAATCTTGATTCCAGCTTGTGCTTCCTCCAGCCCAGCATTTCTCATGATGTACTCTGCATATAAGTTAAATAAGCAGGGTAACAATATACAGCCTTGATGTTCTCCTTTTCCTATCTGGAACCAGTCTGTTGTTCCATGTCCAGTTCTAACTGTTGATTCCTGACCTGTATACAGGTTTCTCAAGAGGCACTAATCACTGGGGGCATTCAAATCAAAGCCATAATGTGGTGTCACTTTAGACCTATTAGGAGAGTGACTATAAAATTAAAAATTAAAAAAAAACAGAAAACAAGTGTTGATGAGGATGTGGAAAAATTCAAAACTTTATGTATCACTGGTGCGATGTAAAATTGTGCAGCTGCTGTGAAAAAAAGTTAAGGCAAGTCCTCAAAAAGTTAAACAGAATTACTATGTCATCTGAAAATTTTGTTCCCCTATACAAAAGAATTGAAAGTATACAGATCTCAAAGAGATATTTGTATACCTGGTTTCATAGCAGCATTATTCACATTATCCAAAAAGTGAATGTTAGTCAAATGTTAGTCACCAGATGCACAAACAAAATGTGGTATATACATACAACTGAGTATTATTCAGCCTTTAAAAGGAGGGAAATCCTGACACATGCTACAACTTGGATAAACCTTGAGGACATTAAGCTGAGTGCAATGGTCCAGTAGGACAAACACTTCATGATCACACCTTTATGAGGCACCTGAGTAATCAAATTCATAGAGACAGAAAGTAGAATGCCGATTGCCAGGGACTGGGGAGAGGGTGGGATGGGTGGGGAGCTGGTGTTTAATGGGTACAGAGTTCTGGTTGGAAAGGGTCAAAAATGGCTAGAGTTGAATGGTGGTGAGTATACTTAACGCACACTTAAAAGTGGTTAAAATGGTAAATCTTATGGTATGTAAATTTTGGAAAACAAAACCAAAAAAATGCTATTGACCAGCACAAACATCCCACTAACCCTGAGGACCCAGCGCAGGGTTGGAGTTGGCGGAGCCACTGCACGTGACTCCACAGATGAAGATGGAGGAAGAGGAAGCTCCTGGGTCCTCCTCCCAAACCAGGTCCTCATCTTCCTGGCTCCAACACTCAGCAGCCCACGCGTCCCCTGGTGGCTAAGCCACAGTTCTGGTCACCATCCCTGCTGCTCTCAATCTCCTATCCCCAGTTCAGTCAGACCCCACATCTGCTGATTCTACCTCCAGATATCTATCAATGCATCAGCCATCTGCACCCCACCACCCCTCACCCCCACTCAGAGTCCCCTCACCGCCCCCACTCCCAACATGACTCCCTTCCAAACCACCACTCCCCTCAGGTAGTCCAAGATCCCCCCTAGTACCCCAGGGCTCCCTGCTCACCCCAATAAAGAGTCAGGCTCCAGAGGAGGGTGTGCAAGGCTACCCCATGCTGCAGGACCCCAGTCCTTTCCGGTTTCATCTCCTGCCTATTCCTACCGCTCCCTTGGACTCCCACTACCGTGAGCTGCTTTGAGTTGACCATATGGGCCATTTCCAGCCCCTCTGCACACTCTTTGACCCCACCCCCCAGCCTGTGCCCAGCAGAGTGGAGTTGGTGTGTAAGTTCAAGGCCAACTCAGAGGGTGCCATGCCACTTCCATAGGTCCCCTGGAACGAGCACTCTGTGCGTCCCCAGCTGCCACAGAGCAGTCCACGTACTGGGTCACTCTGCTATCAAAAAGCCCACCCTGGCCCACATCAAGATGGCTTAGAAAGACCCTGAGATGATACAGGAAGAGAGAGAGAGACCCCCACCCTCCTGTTTCAGCTCCAGCCTCTGGCTGTCCAAGCCAGAACCACCTTACCAAGCCATTCCCAGATTCCCTACACACAAAACTGGGAGAAATACTAAAATAGTGAGTGCTGTCGTTTGGAGCCTCTAAGTTTCAAAGTAGCTTATTACACAGCAACAGACAGCTGGAGCCCTCTCTCCCAGCCTCCCTTCCCTCTCCCTCTCCCTGGGCCCTCTGGACCCTCAGCCCCTCCCCACCAACCTGCCCTTGTCCACTCCTGCCCTAAGGTCTTCCCCGAGACCCCTTCTTCTCTAGAAGGCCACTCTTAATGCCCCACCTCCTGGCCATGCACCTCATTTTCCAAGTTCATGAGCATGTTGTACTTCCCCACCACAGCCCATATTATAATTGCCTGTCTGACTGTCTTTCTTGCCCACCCAACCACCAGGTTTAGAGGGAGGGATCTTGCCTATCCACATTCTCACTGCATCCCCAGCAGCTAGCTAGCATGGTGCCATGTCCAAGCTGGGCCACAGGTAAACATCACTGAAACTCCATGGAATTCTTCTTCAAAATTCTATTAAGAATATTTTGGGAGATGCAATCAATGCCATTTTGATCTTCTTTCCTCACTTTCCAAATTGTTAATACCATCTAGATGAGTTAAGCCACTACCACACCAGAGCAGGCATTCTGCAGCCCCTCTCCTGTATATGGGCAGCCAAGGAAGGAGGCTGTGGCCCCACAAATGGGGTCTCAGGCCCCCAAGGCCCAGGAACAGATGCTCCACAATGTAACACATAAGTCAGCATTCACAATTAGCTAATGTTCTTTGATGAGAAATTCCAGGCCAGCCAACAAAAGGAGGCCAAAAGGCTTGTCCAGGACTGACAGCAACATCCAAAACCCAAGTCAGAACCAAGTTATTCTCTGGTCTCGTGACGCTAAAGTGATGAGGACATTAGACAAACCTCATTAAGTAAAAGTGGTGAGTGTTCCTGAATTCTATTTATTGACACAGGGAGGACTCGGGATCAGACCACAGTCTTCTGAAGTATTTCATCATGTCTGGCTGCGAAGTGGTAAGGCCAGGTTAGTACAGATGTGGGTTTAACCCGTAAGTCACCTAAAAAAGAAAAATCAAAGGTGCTCTCCTTCAAGACAAGAAGGATAGTTTCAGCTGGTTATCTTTCTTCTCATTTCCCCTCAATCCGATGAAACTAATTGTAGTTCCATAGACAGAGAAATTAATATTATTACAAGAAAATAAAATGGCTCCAAAAGATAAACAGCGTCACCACCTGAGGTGTCCACACATCCATTTTAACTCTGTAAGTAGAATTTGAAAATTATCAAGCATGGAAGAGCTTTAGGAAATTCTAGAGGAGACATTGTTTGACATCGTCACCTCTCAGTGAATTTCTCTACGAGTCTTTGAAACAAGGTAACTCTGAAGGTTGATAGGAAGTCAAAGCAGCCACGAAGAGATTTTTCATATTCCCAAAAGTTCCAGCAGCTTCCTTTTGAGCATGTTCTTGGGGCTTCAAAAATTTAATACTAGCTGATCCCAGCGAAGCACATTTGCTAAAGGAACCCTGACCACATTATCTTTGCTGACGGGGGATCCACCCCTGGGGGAGACCTTTAGGTCTTATTCTTGGCGTGGCAGATGGAGAGGGGGAAAGGGCAAAAGCCACCAGAAGCCAGGAGGGAAAGAGAAGCCATATTCAATCCTCTCCAAAAATGTCTTCAGCATACTTGAATCTAATCTGAATCCTCCAGGCTATTGGCAGAAGATGCTAAGAGAAAGGATTTTCCTGAGTAAATCTGAGCTCATATTGGTGGCCTTGGTCTAAAGTAACTCTCAGTGCAACTCCCTTCTCTTTACTGCTTGAGCAGGGAATCCAGCAAATCAGAAAATATGTGTCCCTCCAAGGACATTGGAGACCTCTGTCTTCTCTTAGTACCAAAAAAAGGTCTTCATAGAGGCAAAAATTAGGGTAAAATAAAATAAATTATAAACCAATAGAGTTATAATAGAGTTCAATATATCAACTGAACTAAATTAGAGTTCAATCAATTGAACTATAAAATGTGAAATATTCCTATAACTGAATATCATATAGAAAGAAGTATGAATAAACTTAAACTACACATAGAAACACAGATGACTCTTACTGACTAAATATTCACAGCAATAAAATCAAGCCATAGAAGAAAAATATTTAAATGAAACTGAATTGGTTATTATCAATCAAATTAGAATAAGGAGTAAATAGAGACACTTCATAATGATGAAGGGGCCAATTTATCAAGAAGACGTAATGATCCTAACTCTGTGAGTCTAATAACAGAGCCACAGTGAAACGGGTAATGGGTCGCATTACCCAACAGATGGACAAAATTAAACATTCTGACAATCCCAAGTGTTACCAAGGATACAGTGCAATGAGAATCCTCACACACTGCTTGTGAGACTAGAACTTGGTACAAACACTGTATTAGTTATCCATTACTGTATAATAAAATAACACAAAACAAAACTTTTTAGAAAATTAACAGTTTAAAACAACAAACCTTTATTTTTTTATGATATTGTGGGTCAGGAATGTAGGAGTGGCTCAATGTCCCCCTTGACACTGAGTCAAATGTCCTGTGAGCTGTATACATCTGGCCTTCCTCAGTCAAGTAGTCTGAGGGAAGATGGAAGATACCTGCTCCCACTCCCTTCCCAGGAAAGGGAGCCCTACAGACCTGCCACCCACACAAGCAGAGGAGCAAACCACCTCCTGTCCCCACCCCACAGAGGCACCTCCCAGGCCTGCTGAGAAGAGGCCCCCATCTGTCCAGAGCTAAGGCCCAGGCCTGGAATCAGCGTTCACACGCCCATTGGCCCACTTGTAATCTGGGAAGTGGGCTCATAACAGAAAGACCAAACACCAAAACAACCGTCTTTTGTAGAGACGAAAGCCTTTGTTACAGGGAGGCAAAGCAAGGAGACAGGAGGCAAAGCTAAGCTCTGTCTTTCCCATCAGCTTTTTGAGGAGGGTATTTATCATGGGAATAGGGAATAGGAGGGAGTCGGAGCTAAGCAATGCCTCTTGGAGGGGGTAAAGGGAAGTTGCAAGAGTTCTCTGTGCAGGCATGACTGTTTTTCCTGTGTCTTCATGGGACACAGTACACATTCAGGAGGGTTCTGTGCATTACATGTGGCAGATTTTTAGCCTGTGACATCCAACGTTCACTGGTGGGTTATTCTGGTCCCTCAAAGCATCTGCACAGGTGGACAGCAAGAAAGTCATTAGCAGGCTGCTTCCTCATCTGAGGTTTCTCAGGTAGGCTGTAAAACAAGAGATCATGGTTAATCATCTCTCTTTTATGTTGTGGCCACTGAGGTGCTGCTTCATTTTTCCCTTGTTTCACATTTAGTCACTGAGCAGTCCACTCTGACCCTCAGTATCTATCTGTAAAGTGGAGACCATTCTAATTCCAGATTCCTATGATGGTAATGAAGAGTGGGTACTTTAGTATGCAGAAAGCACTTAGCCCATTGCCCAACACCCACTAAGTGCCCATCGGCCTGGTTCCCTGGCCACAGCCCCTCACTGCTTAGTAGAGGTCTGTGGGTGGCCTTACAGACTCAGGGCTTGGCAGTAGCCAGCTCCAGGCTGGGTGAGGGCTCTTGCTCACCGCACCCACATCTCCCATTCCTGAATGCTGAAGATGTCATTGTTTGTGGGTTTCCTCTCACCAAGCAGGCCTGAAAAAGATGCAAGAGGAAAACCTCCAGGAACGCAGGGCCTTGCGGTACCTGGGGGACGGCTCCTGATTTTGCTGCAGCTGCAGTTCAGGCCCAAGTTTAATAATGGATAATTCCTAGACTGAGGGACTAAAGGGGAATTGGATTCAGTTGACAAAGCAAATACAGCTTAATTGGAAAAAAGTTGCTCCTCCCTCCTTGTGCCAAGTCCAAGATCAGAATCCTAGAAGCAAGTCTGGTAGGAATCGTCATGGCCTCTGGGAATGAAGGAGGGAAGTGAAGGCTTGTCTGCTTGGAGTCCTGGCCTGGGCCCACGGGCACAGTCAGGATGACCCTCTCCCTGAGAAGAGAGACCTGTCAGAGCCTGTCCAAAGCCCCCACACCAAGAGGGACAGGGCTGAGGGAAGTGACAAAGCTCCCAAAAGCACACAGGAAGTAACAGACAGGAGTGTGGATATGAACATCAGGAGGTAGACCTCCAACCACGAAGCAAAGTCCAAGGTGCCTTGCAGTCCAAAAAAGAGATCAGGGCAGCTTATCAGGCCAGCAGGGCCTGCAGCCAGCCAGCCCTGGGCAGGATGGGACGGTCATAGTCACAGCCGGGTGGAAAAAGAAAGGCTGGGACCTCCGCAGGGTCTGTGGGGGAACTGTCAGAAGGACAGAGGAATGAGAACTTCCTGTCACTGCTCTTGCCCATGGACTGGTCAGACAGGAGGTTCAGCACCCTCTGTGGGGCCCCAGGATGAAGCTGCATCCCTGCTGGACCACCGCCCCCTGGCTGGCCAGTGGGGGACGCCACAGAGTCAGTCCGAATGCCTATGAAGACAACAGATGTTTCTAAGTCGAGGAGCTTTCCTGATGTCAATCATGGGGGAAAATGCGGGTCCTTCCAGCCACAGCCCCTGTCCCAGGGCAACCACATGAAAAATCCAGAACCAGAGCCACCAGTCAAGCTGTTCTCAACTTCCTGACCCACTAAACCCATGAGATGTAATAAAGCATCAGTATCTTAAGCCACTAATTTTAAGGTGATTTGTCACTCAGCAAGAGATCACCAAAACAATGGAAACTTCCAGCTGGGATCCTCTGTGCTCCACTGTGCTAGAGAGAACAGGAAGATGGAGTGCTGTGCTTGGGTTAAAGGAGACAGACCCTTTGGGCCCAGCGTGGAGGAGGTGGCTGATCAGGAAGAGAGCAGAAAGGAAGCCTGGCAGGGTACAAGCTCTGGCCAGCCAGTCCTCCTTACTTCAAAGGGCTGGGCTCACTTTTTAGGAGCCTGGTGAGTGCCTTTCAGGTAGGATATTATGTTCGCCATTGCACTGAAGAAAAACCCGAAGCCAGACAGCTCAGGACACACACACACACAGAGAGCAGAGCTAGGATCCAAACCCCAGGTCTGTGCTCCCGCAAAGCCCACTACAAAGAGCTGCTTTGCCAACACCATGGATCCCCAAGGGAGAGCCCAACCACACTGTCCAGCCTGCAAGGGTACGGGAGGGGTGGGGAAGGGTCCTGAAAGCAGAGCACCCCGACCTGGCTCCTCCGCTCCCTCTCCCAAGCAGAAGTAACTCCATCCATCCACAGAAACATGCTCCTCCCCACAAACCTATCCCTGCCCACCAGCCTCATCCCTGCAGCCCTACACAGACCTTCAAGGGAACAAGAGGGGCTCACTTTATGGTCTGTTTAGCTCTCAGCAGTCAGACAGAGAACAGGCACAGAGATGCACTGTGCCTCAGCAGGCTATCCTGCAGGTGAGAGTCCCACAGCTTGGGGCTTAGTCTTGGGATCTGTAGGCTTCGGGCAAGGCCCAGAGACAGAGCTATCATCTAGGAACACTGCAACAGAAGGTCAGGCTCACCCAAAGTTAGAAAGCTCCACTCCTGGGACCTGAGTTGGGTGGGCAGCAATAGCGAGACAGGCAATGAGGAGCCTTAGACTGTGGGGTTGCCTATGCAGCCAATGACCCTTACCCCCAGGGCTGTTACAGGGCCTCTCCCCAGCTTCCAAAGTCTCCTAAGACTGTGGGGCTAGAAGATGGTGCTGGGATTAGGCAGAGAGGGATGCTCAGAGGGTGACAGGATGCTAAGTTTCCCTAAGTGGGATAGGGGGAGAGGAAAGCGTGAAGAGATTCCCATACTCCCTTCTCCAGAGTCCCTGGTATCGATGAGGCTGAGCTGAGCCTGCAGGAGTGTCTGAGCTAGGAAGGGCGGCAACCCAAGGTGGTGGAGGCACCAGGGGACCTGGGCTGCTGGGTGAGGCGGGCCAAGGTGGGAAGAGGCTCCTGTACCCATAAACCTCCTCATCCCAAATTCATCCCACCAGTAAACAGAGAGGAATCGTCCCCATAAAGAGGGACTCCAACTGCTGCCATTACTAATCACTGGCAATAAAACTGCTAAATAAAGACGAAAGACAATGATAAATCTACAGGAGGGCTGCCCAACAGAACAATTAGGCTTGGGAGACAAGCATTCATTCACAGACATCACCGTGAGGCATGTATTATTAATAAAATAGACATTGAGCTCAGTAGATAATGAAAGGAAAGGAGACCCCAGCCTCCCCCACCCCAGTAAAGTCTCCCACCACCCCTCAACCTTGGCAATGAGCTCTAAGTGTCATGAGCTCCCTGAGGCTGGTGAGGCTGTCAGACGATGCCCCGGCCTGGGGAAGGCATGCTCTGTGCTTCTTCCTGTCCTGGGCACAGACACAGCTCCCTCAGTTTCTACTGCTGACTTATACCTGGATCCAGCTCCTCCATTCCATGTTTCAATATCTTCCCCCTATATGGGCTTCCCTGGTGGCTCAATGGTAGAGAATCCACCTACAATGCAGGAGACCTGGGTTCGATCCCTGGGTTGGGAAGATCCCCTGGAGAAGGAAATGGCAACCCACTCCAGTAATCTTGCCTGGGAAATCCCATGGACAGAGGAGCCTGACAGGTTACAGTTCATGGATTCCAAAAAGTCAGACATGAGAGAGCAACTAACACTTTGAACACTTTCACTCCTATTGTTACATAACAAATTATCCCCAAATTAAGCAGCTTAAAACACTTACTATCTCAGAATTCCGTGAGTTAAGAATTGGCCCGCCTTGGCTGGCATTTGGCTCAAGGTTGCCATCAAGCTTCAGCCAGGGCTGCAGTCTCATCTGATGACTGCTGGGGAAGGGTTTCTCCAAGCTTGTCTGGGGGGTGGGGGTGGGGGGCCTCTGGTCCTCCCAGCTGTTGGCCTCTCCTGGTTTCTCACCACATGGCCCTCTTCACAGGGTGGCCTCACCATTCCCTTGCTGGCATTCTCAAGGCCCCACAGTCAGCAGCCCCCGAGAAGGGAGCTGCCATCTTTTCACAGCCTAACCTGGGAAGCCACACCCCACAACTTCTCTTATTCTTTTGAAACAAGTTAGTGTATGCAGTCCACACTCCAAGGAAGGGGATTACACAGGAGGCAGGGATCATTGGGCTTCCCTGGTGTCTCAGATGGTAAAGAATCTGCCTGCAATGCAGGAGACCCAGGTTTGATACCTGGGTTGGGAAGTTCCTCTGGAAAAGGGAAGGGCAACTCACTCTAGTATTCTTGTCTAGAGAATCCCATGGATGGAGGAGCCTGTGGGCTGTGGTCCATAGGGTCACAAACAGTCAGACACAACTGAGTGACTAACACTTTCACTTTCACAGGTCACTGGGGGTCATTCATAAAGTGCTTGCCATACCTCATCCATGTGGGTGAGTGGCTGATGGTGACAAGATGGGACTGAGGGGCAGAGGGGCCTGCCAGTTCAGAGGAAGTCAGAGCCAAAGAAGGTGAAAGGAAGGAAGGGGGGAAGGAAGGAAAGAAAGGAGGGAGGGAGGGAGGGAGGAAGGAGGGGAAATGTTTTCCTCCAAGCTATGTTTGCATCTCCTCCAGCAGTACAAAATGCTGAGAAAGTGACAAGGAATTTGGGGATTCATGTCAACCCCACACTGGCTCCTTAATTCCCCCATTAAACATAGTGAGGCAGATACAAAAATTAGGGAAGGTGAAAAGGATCCTTGCAGAAAGTGGGGCAGTGGTGTGTGGCAACAGTCCTGTTGTGGCTGTCCTGCACCCACTCTCTTCTCTCTCAGCACTCCTCCACCCATGCCCAGCACCCCTGCCCCCACGAGAAGGGGTGGCCCATGGAGAAACAGGAACCCAGCAAGAGAGAATCTTCAGGACAGAAACAAGCCAGCCCAATGTGATGACCATGGGCCCCCTCTGCCCTCAGGGCTCCATCACACTGTTGTTCTGCCTGGTTCCTGGGAGGAAGGAGCTCAGAAGGACAAGCGCTGGGGAGCCAGCTCAGAATAGACCTCTAGAGAAGGAGATACAGACATTATTGAAAGCAAGACAGTGGATGCGCCACCCATTTCCATGAGTAATTGATGACTACTTAATCTGTGAAGGAAGGGCGGAGCCGGGGCTCCAGAAACTAGCAGAGCCGGGGTGGCACACTGCCTCAGTGGGCCCCAAAGCTGGGATGGAAGGATCCCGAAAGCCCTGGTAACTGCTCACACTTCCTTCCACATCTTATCCTCCTTTCACCACCTACCCACATACCTCCAAGGACGTTTTCCTCACCGTGTTGGAACAGCAGGAGAACTAGCTCAGGCAGGTGGCAAGACTGGCTTAGACTCAAGTGCCAAAGGCCCCAGAGGGGTGATATGCTGCCTGGTTCCCAGTCGGCCTCCAGCACCCTGCTCCATGTCCTCCAGCCCGCTCTGCTCTACCGACGGTCTCCCCTGCCCTCTGCCTTCCGCCCAGGCAATGGAGAACAGGCAGGCAACCAGGAAGCAAGAGGAAGTGGGTGAGGAATAATTATTCCCCTGGCTCTCTTTCCAGGAGACCGCGGGGTGCCAGTGGCTGGATCCCTCTTCTGAGGACCAGTGCTCCTGTTCATCAGCCCCCTCTAGGTGAAAACAGAGCCCATTAGTTGCAGCTCCCTCTCATCAGGCCCAGGGGTGGGAATGGCTCTTCACTGTTACCAGCCCTTGAGGTCTTTCACCACCTCTTGTTGGCCTTCTTTTATCACACCTACATGCTTGAAAACAGTCCCTCTCCTGAGGTCTCCTCCATCACCCATGGGAGGATGCCAGCTGGGCCCTGACTGATGGAGATGGGCTGGAATCAGTCAAAATATGGGAGCTGATAGAGATCAGGCGGGGTGATAACCAGACAGAATAGGAGGAAGGCCCTGGAATGGGGGCCATGGGCTGAGCCACATGGGATATTTGATGGCTGTGCGGGAGTGTCTAGCTACCTCGGTGGGCAGTGAAAATTCCAGGGAACTCTCTGTAGCTCCATGCTTAGAATACCAGTCTGCTCACAGGGAGGGGCATGATGCCTGCAGAGGCCTTGAAGAAATGGGAAGTGGGGTGCCTGGCTCCCATGTCAGCACACAGGGAATCAAGCTGTCTGCCTTGGAGTGGGCAGGGCTGAGGAAGCCTAGAGAAGGCACATGGTCCAATCTGCTGACCCATACTGCTTCAGCAGGACACTGTTCCCCTCCAACAAGGCAGGAGGGCTCACAACACTTTGGAGGTCACCAGAGAACATACCTCTGCTTGGAGACCATAGTAGTAGGGAAGGAAGTGTAGCAAAAGGCAGAGCCCGGGCTTTGCCATCAGAGGACCCCACATAAAAATTCCAGCCCCACCAATCACTAGCTGTTTCACTCTGGTTGTTACTCAAACCTCTGAGCCTCACTTTTTTCCGATGGAAAATTAGAAAAACAATAGTAAATTTACATGAGCATCAGAAATAATAAGTGAGAAGCATCTGATAGAATGCCTGGCACATGGACAATATCCATTAATTATCATTATTTTTATAATAAAAGATAAAGTCAACCCAACAGCCCTTCATATTCTGGTACCACGCTGCATCTCCTAGAGGGTGGAGCTGACCCTGGCTCACATGGGCCCTCCTGCCTGTCCTCAAACTATGTTCCCCACTCCTCTCCCTCCACCCCACTCCTCCATGGCTTTGCTCTTCTCACTTGGGTCTGCATTGACTCTTGACATGAAGACATCAACTTTCCCACAGGCAGAATTTCCATCCATTATACTGAAGCCTCTAAACCAAATTTCTCATGCTAAGAAGTTGGAACATCAACTGATGAATGGACAATTTAAGTTGGTCAAGGGTTTAGTATCCACATATTTATCCATACAGCAGTGTTTGTGTTATACAGACTATTGGCTTTTATTATCTTAAAAAAATAAAAGTGTAATGGAGATCAAGTTGTAATGGAGATCAAGTGGAATTAAAGCAGGAAATGATCAAAATCATTAGGCACACTGCCACCAACAATGCTGTGCTTTCACACTGGGGTTGATTGGGCCAATCTGGACATTGGGTGCTCATGTGTGTAAGGAATAAACCAGTTGAAGTGCATTTGCTAAATGCTGAGAGGAACCATGGAGAGACGCTTCTAGAGGCTAAGTGCCTCAGTGGAGGAAATGCAGGCATGTGGATTGAGAATTAGCTTCAGAAGAATATTCCAGAAGCAGAACCATATACGCCAATATGGAATGTTCCCCAAAATATATACTTAAGAGAAAAAAGCAAATATCAAACAGTATGTATGGTATGCTGCTACTTATATGACAAGAGGATACATACATATTAATATCTCTGGACAGATATAAAGAACCTGATAGCAGAGGGCATCTCTACATAGAGAAACCAGAGGAGGGAAGAAGATATAATTTACCCCATTTATTTTTTTTTGTTACCATGTGACTGTAGGTTATAATGATTCATATGCATAGAAAATTCATGCATTCATATGTTCTGTTTATAGCTGGCCATAGATTTCTTAGCCAAGACAAACAGGCTGGCATTCCATCTCCTCTTGACAAATTACTCCAAAAAGTGATTAAGACATCACCAAAGTCAACTTCACTTCTACTCATTCCTTTCCAGAATCCCTATCAGCAAGGCTTTTTCACATTAAAAGATGTTCAGCAGACTCATGAAAAAATGTTCAACACCACTAATCATTCAGTTCAGTTCAGTTCAGTCGCTCAGTCGTGTCCGACTCCTTGCGACCCCATGAATCACAGCACACCAGGACTCCCTGTCCTTCACCAACTCCTGGAGTTTACTCAAATTCATGCCCATCGAGTCGGTGATGCCATCCAGCCATCTCATCCTCTGTCGTCCCCTTCTCCTCCCGCCTTCAATCTTTCCCAGCATCAGGGTCTTTTCCAATGAGTCAACTCTTCACATGAGGTGGCCAAAGTACTGGAGTTTCAGCTTCAGCATCAGTCCTTCCAATGAACACCCAGGACTGATTTCCTTTAGGATGGACTGGTTGGATCTCCTTGCAGTCCAAGGGACTCTCAAGAGTCTTCTCCAACACCACAGTTCAAAAGCATCAATTTTTCGGCGCTCAGCTTTCTTCACAGTCCAACTCTCACATCCATACATGACCACTGGAAAAACCATAGCTTTGACCAGACGGACCTTTGTTGGCAAAGTAATGTCTCTGCTTTTTAATATGCTGTCTAGGTTGGTCATAACTTTCCTTCCAAGGAGTAAGCGTCTTTTAATTTCATGACTGCAGCCACCATCTGCAGTGATTTTGGAGCCCAAAAAAATAAAAGTCTGACACTGTTTCCACTATCTCCCCATCTATATCCCATGAGGTGATGGGACCAGATGCCATGATCTTAGTTTTCTGAATGTTAAGTTTTAGGCCAACTTTTTCACTCTCCTCTTTCACTTTCATTAAGAGGCTTTTTAGTTCCTCTTCACTCTCTGCCATAAGGGTGGTGTCATCTGCTATCTGAGGTTATTGATATTTCTAGGAAAATGTAAATATTGAGTATGTACTCAAAAGAATTGAAAGAAGGGTCTAAAAGAGACATTTTCACACCCGTATTCATAGCAGCCATATTCATAGTAGCCAAAAAGTGGAAGCAACTCAAGTGTCCATTGATGCATGAATGGATAAGTAAGACATGGTCTATACATACAGTGGAACAATGTTCAGCCTTAAAAAGGAAATAAACTCTGACACTACAACATGGATGAACTTTGAAGAAATTATGCTAGGTGAAATAAGCCAGTTACAAAAGGATAAACACTGCATGATTCCACTTACATGAGATACTTTGAGTAGTCAAACTCATAGAAACAGAAGATAGAATGGTGGTCTAGGGGGAGAGAGAAATGGGGGGTTGTTGAATGGGTAGAGTCTCAGTCATGCAAAATGAAAAACTTCTACAGACAGTTTGCACAAGTATTATGTTAAGAATATGTGAATTTACTTAACATTACTGAATTGTACCTTTAAAAAGTTTAAGATAATAAATTTCATGTTGTGTGTACTTAACTACAATCGAAAATAAAATAAATTTCCTCTGTCTTATAAACGTCAAAGTGATTATCTGACAGAGCCCCTTAGAAGTTATGTTACATATAGTTAATGTTTGTTGTTTAGTAGCTAAGTCGTGTCCGACGCTTTCATGACCCTGTGGACTGTAGTCTGCTGGGCTCCTCTGTCCAAGGGATTTCACAGGCAAGAAAACTGGAGCGGGTTGCCATTTCCTCCTCCAGAGGATTTTCCCGACCCAGGAATAGAACCCAAGTCTCCTGCTTTGCCAGGAAGATTCTTTACCGCTGAGCCATCAGGGAAACCCAATTAATGTTTACTCACTTCCTCTAGTTAATGTTTTAAATCATGATGACTAGCATATCATGTGGAACGCTCGATTTTTAAAAAACATATAGCCACTCTATGATCCCAGATATAGAACAGCCTGAAATGACAGTGAACAGAAGTATAAGGATGGTGAACAGACAGTGGTTGCCAGGTTAGGGTTGAGAGAGAGTCTTTTAGAGGCGATGGTGAGTTCTGTATTCTGATTGTAGGAGATGTTTATGTGAAAATATACATGTGATAAAATGCCAATATCCTTCCCCATAAAAAGTCAGCATATGTAGAAACATGTAAAACCCAAATCAGGTCTGTATTTTCGAGTATTATCTCAACGTCAATGTCCTGGCTTTGACCACTGTGCGAGGGTTATGTCAACATTTTCTCTGGCGGAAACAATGACAGGGACAAGAAAGCTCTGTACTGTGTTTGCAACATGCACGTGAGTCTAAAATTATTTAATAATATAAAGATGTTTTATTTTTTCTCATGAGTTTAAAACAATTTTTTTGGAGTATTGTTGCTTTACAGTGTTGTGTAATTTTCTGCAGTTCAGCAAAGCGAATCAGCCTTACATATCCTAATATCCCCTCCTTTTGGATTTCCTTCCCATTTATGTCACCAGAGAGCATTAGGTAGAGTTCCCTGTGCTATGTAGTAGGTTCTCATTAGCTATCTATTTTATACAAAGTAGTATATATATATTTCAGTCCCAATCTCCCAATTCATCCCACTCCCTCTGACCCCCTTTGGTGTCCATAGGTTTCTTCTCCATATCTGCGTCTCTGTTTCTACTTTGCAAACAAGTTCCATCTGTACAAAAAGAAAAGGGTTTTTTTTTTTAAATTATGTATCCAGTATTTGGAGAATGGGTGATATTTTGTAGCTCTCCAGAGACAGAACCTACTTTCTAAGAGGTAAGTTGCAGCTGGACCTCTGTCCACAGGACTTGCATGTGACTCAGGTAGAAACAAAGCCTGTCTACCCCACATGTTGGGTGTCCTGGTTTGTTGCGCTCTTGTGTCCCTTGTCCTTTCCACCTATAGGGCCTTCTCCTTCAGCCCATAAGGTTGTCCCGCCCTCTTTGTCAGCATTTTCTGGGAGAGCTCACAGCCCTCCTGGGCAGCAGTAACCCCCGTGTGCCAGGCACAGTGCCCCCACAGCTAAGCCCCACTGTCTCCATTGTACAGATGAGGACACTGAGGCTTAGAGATGACAAGGGGCTTTGCCAAGGTCCCTCAGACAGTGGGTGGATTCAAAGCCATCCCCTAACTGGCCTCCTGTACCCCCTTACGGGCCACCTCAGCTGCCACCTACAGACTGGCCTCTGGCAGCAGGTGCGAGGCAAGCCGATGGGGACAGGGTGCTAATTCAAGGATGCGGGCAGAGCAGCTGTTCTGTGAGTCCTGGTGGCCTGGGGCCACGTAGCTCTTATGTTCCCAGTTAGATAAAGTGCTCCACTTAGGAGAAGCTCTCTCCCGGCTGTGGGGCCATTAGCTCGCTGACTCCTGGAAAAACCATTTGGCCAGGACTGACAGATGTGGCCATTACACAATCACTTAGCCCCTCTCCCTGCCCCATCCAGACCTTTGCAGGGGAGGGGGCCTTGAAGCAGGCAAAGCCCAGGGGAGGGTGCACAGGATTCACTTTCTGGCCACCCACCTCCCTTGCTGCTCTTAGGCTGCATTTTGCCCAGCCCACGTTGCTGCAGCAGGAGACAGCTTCAGACAGCATGGTTTCAATGTGCTGCAAATGACCTTGTTATCCTGAGAGTTGTTCACAAACTGCTTTCATGTGCATCATCTCCCTTGATCCTCACCAGAACCCTATGAAGTCAAAATTAGGATAATTATTCCCACTGTACAGTTAAGAAATGAGGCACAGAAAAGTTAAACAGCTTGCCCAAGGTCATCAAGCTAATAGAAGGGCTTGACCTCAGGCCTCTGACTCCCACATCTGTGGTGCATCGTCCACCACACATTGCCGTGACCCTGTGGGGGTGTTCCCATGGATGGGGAGCTTAAACAGCCTCAAAGCAGGGTCTCCAGGGCCAGGGGGTAGGACAAGGGTTCTGTCTGCCAAGCAGAGGAATCAGGCTGCCAGAGTCACAGCTTTGCCCCCTAGCAGCAACTTCCCCATTGGCAGAACCCGGGCAGCCCTTGCCCTGGAGGTCCCCTGGCTTGGGTCATTTCATCCTATATCTCCCACACTCTCTGGACCTTTTGTTCAAGCTGGATGAGTGCCCCCACCACCCGCATGGTGCAGTCATTTGACAGCTGGCAAACCTCCTCTTCCCTCCAGCAGCACAAGCTTCTCTGCACCGAGGTTGCTGTGACATCTGGGGCCCCCAGCTGATCCAGACCAGGGCTCCACAGCCAGAGCTGCAGCCTTGGCACTGTCTGACAGTGCATCTGGGCCCCTGACCCTGCACTACAGCCAGGACGCACCCAGCAGAGTCAAGCAACCAGTGACCAGTGGGAGGAGGCAGTGCCCACGTCCAAAGGAAGAGCTCTAAAGAGCAATGGCCCATCTCGTGCACAGAGCAGGCTCAGAAAACAAGGAGCTTTGCTCAGCAGAGGCCGTCCTCCCAGCCCAGAGGCCCGAGAGCAGATGGCAGATAGTGGCAGCAAGAGAAGGCTCAATCCTGAGGCCCAGCCTCCAGTGACCCCTCTGACAGAGTGCAAAGAGAACACCCTAGGGTGTTGGGCATGTATGCTCTTGGATGATGCTGCCCTCCACTAAAATGCCTCGCTTTGCCCTGAAGTGACTCAGAAAAAGGTGGCTTACAAATACCCATCCAGGTAGGGTATAGAACTTTTCTCTAAAATGCATTTCCTGGTGAGTAAGAGGAAAGATCCTGGTTTATCCACACCTGTCACCCTGCCTCCTGCCACAGGACTAAGGAAGCATGTGGGCCTGGCTTGTTCGGGAGAACAGCTCCTGCTAGGGGAAAGATGCTGCTCTTCACACAGACAGAAGAACCCCGGGGCCCCACCAGCACTTAGCTCACTACCCACCTTAGACAGCAGTAAGTGGTGCTAGGACCATGAAGTGAAAGTCGCTTAGTCGTGTCCAACTCTTTGTGACCTCACGGACTGAGGCCTGCCAGGTTCTTCTGTCCATGGAATTCTCCAGGCAAGAATACTCGAGTGGGTTGCCATGCCCTTCTCCTGGGGATCTTCCCAACCCAGGGATGGAACCTGGGTCTCCTGCATTGCAGGCAAATTCTTTACCATCTATACTACCAGAGAGTCTAAATTCTGAATCAACTCTGAGCTTTATTATCATTAGGAGGGGGTTCTAGACAAGGACAGGCAGTGAGGATGGCTCAAGGGGACACCTAGCATGTCACAACCCCAGGACCCATGACCTCCTTGGGAGCAGGGCTGGGCACACCTCCATCTTTATGTTTGTACACAAGTTCACCACCAAGGTGTTTAGCCAAGTCCCAGAGAAAACTCATCAAATGTTGGATTCTCTGAAGTCTGGCTATGTCCAGGAGTGGAGCCCAGAAATGGAGCTATCACTTTTTTTTAAGAATATTATAAGTCCTTTATAGCGCCTCTCTCTAAAGAGCATAAATATCCTCCTTGAGTTTAAAGTGTCTAAATGAGTTGGTTTTTTCACATCTGAGCCCTGCTATATCACTGGTGTGGTCTCCAAGGAGTGGGCGTATTTCCAGTGTCCACCCAGATGGCATGTCCCAGGGCAAGGCCAGGACCATGACAATTGATATCTGATAGGACCAGAGGTGGACACCCAAGCCATTCTCTTTTCCTCTCCCCTAAACCCCCCACACCTGACTCTCAGCACCCCAGCTCTTACTCCAGGCTCCCATTCAAGCTCTGGGATCCCAAGACCCAGATGGCAAGATACCAGGCTCTCAGCCATGGATGTGAGCCTGCAGAGGAGTTGGAGTTTGCCACCCCCACTTCCTAGGAAAATTATGTGAGCTGTGGGAGGGCATGACCTCTACGAGAAGGCACGTCCTCAGGCTCTGAGAACCAACCAACCCGGTTTCCTTCTTGAGAACATGAGGTTTTTACCCCCAAAAGGTCTTCAAACCCTTGATATGTGTTAGGCTTGGTCGAAGAAGAACTAGTGTTTACCCTGCACCTCCTCTGTGCCAGGCAGCACTTAGCAGTCGACGCATGTAAACTTCAAAGAACCCTACGACACTGGTACCATAATTTTTCCCACTTTACAGGAGAGAACCAAAGCACAGAGAAGTTAAGTGACTTGTTTAGAGTCACACAGTCAGTAAGAGCTGGGATTTTGAACAGGTAAAACAAGCTCTTAACCACGTCAGTCAGGTTCTGAATTCATCAGAGTTCCACTTTTCCTGGTGAAGCCAGGAAACTAAGAAGAGAGAGTGAGGGTCTGTGATGTGGAGTGGTGGGCCCCTGCTAGGTGTTCCTCTCCCTGGAAAAGCCACTGGAGGGGTCCAGTGGCTCCAGGCACCATCAACAGCCGCAATCCCTGCTGGGCGGGCGGGCCCTTGGACATGATGCAAAGGCCAAGTGTGCTAGGCAAGGGGCAGATAAAATGGGTTCAGGCTGACCTCTGCCTTGCCAGACTGGACCCAGGAGAGGGAGAAACTGGGATGGCATGTCCTCCTCTCCACAGGCCAGTCCCACCTGGACAGAGTCCATAGATGGTGAAAAACACAAAGTAGTTACCCCAACTCTCCACCTGTCACCTGCTTCCCTGGTGTCTCAGAAGGTAAAGAATCCACCTGCAATGCCGGAGACCTGGGTTCAGTCCCTGGGTTGGGAAGATCCCCTGGAGAAGGGAACAGCTACCCACTCCAGTATTCTGGCCTGGAGAATTCCATGGACTGTATAGTCCATGGGGTTGCAAAGAGTTGGACACGAATGAGTGATTTTCACTTCACTCACTCACTCCACCTGTCAAACTGGCCCTCATTACACTTCCATTGTCCTCTTGGGGTCCAAAGACTGAGCCCACTTATTCTCATGAACTCATGTATTCAGCCCTCTCTGGGTGACAGGCAACGAGGCCAAGCTCTCCCTCTTTCCACTGAAGGCTACCATCCATGCAACTTTGGAGAAGTTACCCAACCTTGCTGTTCCTCAGTTTCCCTATCTGTGAAATGGAGTAGTAATGCTTACCTTGTGAGTTGTGAGATTAAATGAACTAGCCTCTGTAAAGTTCCCAGACAATGAGAGAGTGGCAGAGTCTTAATAAAGGGAATTATTTATTAAGAGACATCCTTCTACCCAACTGAGAGACCAAACACTGGGTATTCCTAAATCAAGTACTAAATCTAAAAGATGGAGAAGGGAGCCCTGAGTTCCATAGAAGCCAGTGTCCTATACCTGGGCCACCTGCCTCTGATTCCTTGTCACTCCCACTGGTGCTCAGGTCCCCACAGGTCATCAACCCCAACAAGGCTGGGCCACCGACCCCATCATTACTCCAGATTCCTTTCCCACACCTAGAGTGCATTAAGGAAAACTCTTCAGAGGGCTTCAACCAATAGATGGATAATAATAATTATCAGTCACTCAACCCCAGGGGCCTGCACCTCCTTCCCAGCATGAGCCCAGCTGTCTTTTTTTTTTTTCTTCTTTTTTTTTCCAGCTGTCTTTTTAGAGTGACATTATGAAACCCTGCAGATGGGACAACCTACAGGGGCTCCAGTGTTCCTGGGTGGCTTAGTGGTGAAGAACCCATTTGCAATGCAGACCCGCTCCAGTGGGGTATTCTTGCCTGGAAAATCTCATGGACTGAGGAGTCTGGCAGGCTACAGTACATGGGGTTGCAAAAGTTGGACACAACTTAGTGACTAAAGAACAACAGGGGCTCCATCAACAGCTGTTCTCACTGCCCCAAAGGACAGTTCTCACCAAGGATGGCCAGCGAGGGCATCCGGTGAGGCCATGTCCGTCCAACCATCCGTCTGTCCCAGGACACAAGCGCTGACTCCTACATGCACCGGCACCAGGGAGGTTCTGGCTATACAGAGGCCTGTCTTGTCCCAGAATCTGCTAAAAGTTTCCTGAGCCAAGGCCTCTAAGCCCTCCCCTGGAAGTTTCGAAAGGACTCCATTTGCAAGCTGGCCAAAGTGGAGAAGCTCGCCCT